>NC_092726.1:81283095-81883095 GCF_047496885.1 Scyliorhinus torazame | reverse complement strand
CTTGTGGCTGTGTGATAGGAATGCACCATTCTGTTATAATCCTGAACGCTGTGGGATAGGGATGCACCATTCTATTATAAACCTGGCGGCTGTGGAATATGGATGCACCCTTCTATTATAATCCTGGCGGCTGTGGGATAGGGATGCACCCTTCTATTATAATCCTGGCTGCTGTGGGATAGGGATGCAGCCTTCTATTATAATCCTGGCGGCTGTGGGATAGGGATGCACCCTTCTATTATAATCCTGGCGGCTGTGGGATAGGGATGCACCCTTCTATTATAATCCTGGCGGCTGTGGGATAGGGATGCATCCTTCTATTATAATCCTGGCGGCTGTGGGATAGGGATGCACCCTTCTATTATAATCCTGGCGGCTGGTAGATAGGGATGCACCCTTCTATTATAATCCTGGCGGCTGTGGGATAGGGATGCACCCTTCTATTATAATCCTGGCGGATGTGGGATAGGGATGCACCCTTCTATTATACTCCTGGCGGCTGTGGGATAGGGGTGCACCCGTCTATTATGATCCTGGCGGTTGTGGGATAGGGATGCACCCTTCTATTATAATCCTGGCGGTTGTGGGATAGGGGTGCAGCCTCGATTATAATCCTGGGCGCAGTGGGATAGGGATGCACCCTTCTATTATAATCCTGGCGGCTGTGGGATAGGGATGCACCCGTCTATTATGACCCTGGCGGTTGTTGGATAGGGATGCACACTTCTCTTATAATACTGGCGGCTGTGGGATAGGGATGCACCCTTCTATTATAATCCTGGCGGCTGTGGGATAGGGATGCATCCTTCTATTATAATCCTGGGGGCTGTGGGATAGGGATGCACCCGTCTATTATGATCCTGGCGGTTGTGGGATAGGAATGCACCCTTCTATTATAACCCTGGCGGCTGTGGGATAGGGATGCACCCTTCTCTTATAATACTGGCGGCTGTGGGACAGGGATGCACCCTTCTATTATAATACTGGCGGCTGTGGGATAGGGTTGCACACTTGTATTATAATCCTGGCGGCTGTGGGATAGGCTTGCACCCTTCTATTATAATCCTGGCGGCTGTGGGATATGGATGCACCCTTCTATTATAATCCTGGCGGCTGTGGGATATGGATGCACCCTTGTATTATAATCCTGGCGGCTGTGGGATATGGATGCACCCTTGTATTATAATCCTGGCGGCATTGGGATAGGGATGCACCCTTCAATTATAATCCTGGCGGCTGTGGGATAGGGATGCACCCTTCTATTATAATCCTGGCGGCTGTGGGATATGGATGCACCCTTGTATTATAATCCTGGCGGCATTGGGATAGGGATGCACCCTTCAATTATAATCCTGGCGGCTGTGGGATAGGGATGCACCCTTCTATTATAACCTTGGCGGCTGTGGGATAGGGATGCACCCTTCTATTATAATCCTGGCTGCTGTGGGATAGGGATGCACCCTTCTATTATAATCCTGGCGGCTGTGGGATAGGGATGCACCCTTCTATTATAATCCTGGGGGCTGTGGGATAGGGATGCACCCGTCTATAATGATCCTGGCGGTTGTGGGATAGGGATGCACCCGTCTATTATAATCCTGGCGGCTGTGGGATAGGGATGCACCCTTCTATTATAATCCTGGCGGCTGTGGGATAGGGATGCACCCTTCTCTTATAATACTGGCGGCTGTGGGATAGGGATGCACCCTTCTCTTATAATCCTGGCGGCTGTGGGATAGGGATGCACCCTTCTATTATAATCCTGGCGGCTGTGGGATAGGGATGCACCCTTCTATTATAACACTGGCGGCTGTGGGATAGGGATGCACCCTTCTATTATAACCATGGCGGCTGTGGGATAGGGATGCACACTTCTATTATAATCCTGGCGGCTGTGGGATAGCTTTGCACCCTTCTATTATACTATTATAATCCTGGCGGCTGTGGGATAGGGATGCACCCTTCTATTATAATCCTGGCGGCTGTGGGATAGCTTTGCACCCTTCTATTATACTATTATAATCCTGGCGGCTGGTAGATAGGGATGCACCCTTCTATTATAATCCTGGCGGCTGTGCGACAGGAATGCACCCTTCTATTATAGTCGTGGCGGCTGTCGGATAGGGATGCACCCTTCTATTATAAACCTGGTGGCTGTGGGATAGGGATGCACCCTTCTATTATAACACTGGCGGCTGTGGGATAGGGATGCACCCTTCTATTATAACCATGGCGGCTGTGGGATAGGGATGCACACTTCTATTATAATCCTGGCGGATGTGGAATATGGATGCATCCTTTTATTATAATCCTGGCGGCTGTGGGATAGGGATGCACCCTTCTATTATAATCCTGGCGGCTGTGGGATCGGGATGCACCCTTCTATTATAATGCTGGTGGCTGTGGGATAGGGATGCACCCTTCTATTATAATCCTTGCGGCTGTGGAATATGGATGCAACCTTCTTTTATAACCCTTGTGGCTGTGTGATAGGAATGCACCATTCTGTTATAATCCTGAACGCTGTGGGATAGGGATGCACCATTCTATTATAAACCTGGCGGCTGTGGAATATGGATGCACCCTTCTATTATAATCCTGGCGGCTGTGGGATAGGGATGCACCCTTCTATTATAATCCTGGCTGCTGTGGGATAGGGATGCAGCCTTCTATTATAATCCTGGCGGCTGTGGGATAGGGATGCACCCTTCTATTATAATCCTGGCGGCTGTGGGATAGGGATGCACCCTTCTATTATAATCCTGGCGGCTGTGGGATAGGGATGCATCCTTCTATTATAATCCTGGCGGCTGTGGGATAGGGATGCACCCTTCTATTATAATCCTGGCGGCTGGTAGATAGGGATGCACCCTTCTATTATAATCCTGGCGGCTGTGGGATAGGGATGCACCCTTCTATTATAATCCTGGCGGATGTGGGATAGGGATGCACCCTTCTATTATACTCCTGGCGGCTGTGGGATAGGGGTGCACCCGTCTATTATGATCCTGGCGGTTGTGGGATAGGGATGCACCCTTCTATTATAATCCTGGCGGTTGTGGGATAGGGGTGCAGCCTCGATTATAATCCTGGGCGCAGTGGGATAGGGATGCACCCTTCTATTATAATCCTGGCGGCTGTGGGATAGGGATGCACCCGTCTATTATGACCCTGGCGGTTGTTGGATAGGGATGCACACTTCTCTTATAATACTGGCGGCTGTGGGATAGGGATGCACCCTTCTATTATAATCCTGGCGGCTGTGGGATAGGGATGCATCCTTCTATTATAATCCTGGGGGCTGTGGGATAGGGATGCACCCGTCTATTATGATCCTGGCGGTTGTGGGATAGGAATGCACCCTTCTATTATAACCCTGGCGGCTGTGGGATAGGGATGCACCCTTCTCTTATAATACTGGCGGCTGTGGGACAGGGATGCACCCTTCTATTATAATACTGGCGGCTGTGGGATAGGGTTGCACACTTGTATTATAATCCTGGCGGCTGTGGGATAGGCTTGCACCCTTCTATTATAATCCTGGCGGCTGTGGGATATGGATGCACCCTTCTATTATAATCCTGGCGGCTGTGGGATATGGATGCACCCTTGTATTATAATCCTGGCGGCTGTGGGATATGGATGCACCCTTGTATTATAATCCTGGCGGCATTGGGATAGGGATGCACCCTTCAATTATAATCCTGGCGGCTGTGGGATAGGGATGCACCCTTCTATTATAATCCTGGCGGCTGTGGGATATGGATGCACCCTTGTATTATAATCCTGGCGGCATTGGGATAGGGATGCACCCTTCAATTATAATCCTGGCGGCTGTGGGATAGGGATGCACCCTTCTATTATAACCTTGGCGGCTGTGGGATAGGGATGCACCCTTCTATTATAATCCTGGCTGCTGTGGGATAGGGATGCACCCTTCTATTATAATCCTGGCGGCTGTGGGATAGGGATGCACCCTTCTATTATAATCCTGGGGGCTGTGGGATAGGGATGCACCCGTCTATAATGATCCTGGCGGTTGTGGGATAGGGATGCACCCGTCTATTATAATCCTGGCGGCTGTGGGATAGGGATGCACCCTTCTATTATAATCCTGGCGGCTGTGGGATAGGGATGCACCCTTCTCTTATAATACTGGCGGCTGTGGGATAGGGATGCACCCTTCTCTTATAATCCTGGCGGCTGTGGGATAGGGATGCACCCTTCTATTATAATCCTGGCGGCTGTGGGATAGGGATGCACCCTTCTCTTATAATACTGGCGGCTGTGGGATAGGGATGCACCCTTCTATTATAATCCTTGCGGCTGTGGGATAGGGATGCACCCGTCTATTATGATCCTGGCGCTTGTGGGATAGGGATGCACACTTCTATTATAATCCTGGCGGCTGTGGGATAGGGGTGCACCCTTCTATTATAATCCTGGGCGCTATGGGATAGGGATGCACCCTTCTTTTATAATCCTGGCGGCTGTGGGATAGGGATGCACCCGTCTATTATGATCCTGGCGGTTGTGGGATAGGGATGCACCCGTCTATTATGATCCTGGCGGTTGTGGGATAGGGATGCATCCTTCTATTATAATCCTGGTGGCTGTGGGATAGGGATTCACCCTTCTATTATAATCCTGGCGGCTGTGGGATAGGGATGCACCCTTCTATTATAATCCTGGGGGCAGTGGGATAGGGATGCACCCGTCTATTATGATCCTGGCGTTTGTGGGATAGGGATGCACCCTTCTATTATAACCCTGGCGGCTGTGGGATAGGGATGCACCCTTCTCTTATAATACTGGCGGCTGTGGGATAGGGATGCACCCTTCTATTATAATCCTGGCGGCTGTGGGATAGGGATGCACCCTTCTATTATAATCATGGGGGCTGTGGGATAGGGATGCACCCGTCTATTATAATCCTGGCGGCTGTGGGATAGGGATGCACCCTTCTATTATAATCCTGGCGGCTGTGGGATAGGGATGCACCATTCTATTATAATCCTGGCGGCTGTGGGATAGGGATGCACCATTCTATTATAATCCTGGCGGCTGTGGGATAGGGATGCACCATTCTATTATAATCCTGGCGGCTGTGGGATAGGGATGCACCATTCTATTATAACCCTGGCGGCTGTGGGATAGGGATGTACCCTTCTATTATAACCATGGCGGCTGTGGGATAGGGATGCACCCTTCTATTATAATCCTGGCGGATGTGGAATATGGATGCCTCCTTTTATTATAATCCTGGCGGCTGTGGGATAGGGATGCACCCTTCTATTATAATCCTGGCGGCTGTGGGATCGGGATGCACCCTTCTATTATAATCCTGGCGGCTGTGGAATATGGATGCAACCTTCTATTATAACCCTGGTGGCTGTGGGATAGGAATGCACCATTCTGTTATAATCCTGACGGCTGTGGGATAGGGATGCAGCCTTCTATAATAATCCTGGCGGCTGTGGGATAGGGATGCACCCTTCTATTATAATCCTGGCGGCTGTGAGATAGGGATGCACCCTTCTATTATAATCCTGGCGGCTGTGGGATTGGGATGCACCCTTCTATTATAATGCTGGCGGCTGTGGGATAGGGATGCACCCTTCTGTTATAATCCTGGCGGCTGTGGGATAGGGATGCACCCTTCTATTATAATCCTGGCGGCTGTGGGATAGCTTTGCACCCTTCTATTATACTATTATAATCCTGGCGGCTGGTAGATAGGGATGCACCCTTCTATTATAATCCTGGCGGCTGTGCGACAGGAATGCACCCTTCTATTAGAGTCGTGGCGGCTGTCGGATAGGGATGCACCCTTCTATTATAAACCTGGTGGCTGTGGGATAGGGATGCACCCTTCTATTATAACACTGGCGGCTGTGGGATAGGGATGCACCCTTCTATTATAACCATGGCGGCTGTGGGATAGGGATGCACACTTCTATTATAATCCTGGCGGATGTGGAATATGGATGCATCCTTTTATTATAATCCTGGCGGCTGTGGGATAGGGATGCACCCTTCTATTATAATCCTGGCGGCTGTGGGATCGGGATGCACCCTTCTATTATAATGCTGGTGGCTGTGGGATAGGGATGCACCCTTCTATTATAATCCTTGCGGCTGTGGAATATGGATGCAACCTTCTTTTATAACCCTTGTGGCTGTGTGATAGGAATGCACCATTCTGTTATAATCCTGAACGCTGTGGGATAGGGATGCACCATTCTATTATAAACCTGGCGGCTGTGGAATATGGATGCACCCTTCTATTATAATCCTGGCGGCTGTGGGATAGGGATGCACCCTTCTATTATAATCCTGGCTGCTGTGGGATAGGGATGCAGCCTTCTATTATAATCCTGGCGGCTGTGGGATAGGGATGCACCCTTCTATTATAATCCTGGCGGCTGTGGGATAGGGATGCACCCTTCTATTATAATCCTGGCGGCTGTGGGATAGGGATGCATCCTTCTATTATAATCCTGGCGGCTGTGGGATAGGGATGCACCCTTCTATTATAATCCTGGCGGCTGGTAGATAGGGATGCACCCTTCTATTATAATCCTGGCGGCTGTGGGATAGGGATGCACCCTTCTATTATAATCCTGGCGGCTGTGCGACAGTAATGCACCCTTCTATTATAGTCCTGGCGGCTGTGGGATAGGGATGCACCCTTCTATTATAAACCTGGTGGCTGTGGGATAGGGATGCACCCTTCTATTATAATCCTGGCGGCTGTGGGATCGGGATGCATCCTTCTATTATAATCCTGGCGGCTGTGGGATAGGGATGCACCCTTCTATTATAATCCTGGCGGCTGTGGGATAGGGATGCATCCTTCAATTATGACGCTGGCGGCTGTGGGATAGGGATGCACCCTTCTAGTATAATCCTGGCGGCTGTGGGATAGGGATGCACCCTTCTATTATAATCCTGGGGGCTGTGGGATAGGGATGCACCCGTCTATTATGATCCTGGCGGTTGTGAGATCGGGATGCACCCTTCTATTATAATCCTGGCGGATGTGGAATATGGATGCATCCTTTTATTATAATCCTGGCGGCTGTGGGATAGGGATGCAACCTTCTATTATAACCCTGGTGGCTGTGGGATAGGAATGCACCATTCTGTTACAATCCTGACGGCTGTGGGATAGGGATGCACCCGTCTATTATGATCCTGGCGTTTGTGGGATAGGGATGCACCCTTCTATTATAATCCTGGCGGCTGTGGGAAAGGGATGCACCCTTCTCTTATAATACTGGCGGCTGTGGGATAGGGATGCACCCTTCTATTATAATCCTGGCGGCTGTGGGATAGGGATGCACCCTTCTATTATAATCATGGGGGCTGTGGGATAGGGATGCACCCGTCTATTATAATCCTGGCGGCTGTGGGATAGGGATGCACCCTTCTATTATAATCCTGGCGGCTGTGGGATAGGGATGCACCATTCTATTATAATCCTGGCGGCTGTGGGATAGGGATGCACCATTCTATTATAATCCTGGCGGCTGTGGGATAGGGATGCACCATTCTATTATAATCCTGGCGGCTGTGGGATAGGGATGCACCATTCTATTATAACCCTGGCGGCTGTGGGATAGGGATGTACCCTTCTATTATAACCATGGCGGCTGTGGGATAGGGATGCACCCTTCTATTATAATCCTGGCGGATGTGGAATATGGATGCCTCCTTTTATTATAATCCTGGCGGCTGTGGGATAGGGATGCACCCTTCTATTATAATCCTGGCGGCTGTGGGATCGGGATGCACCCTTCTATTATAATCCTGGCGGCTGTGGAATATGGATGCAACCTTCTATTATAACCCTGGTGGCTGTGGGATAGGAATGCACCATTCTGTTATAATCCTGACGGCTGTGGGATAGGGATGCAGCCTTCTATAATAATCCTGGCGGCTGTGGGATAGGGATGCACCCTTCTATTATAATCCTGGCGGCTGTGAGATAGGGATGCACCCTTCTATTATAATCCTGGCGGCTGTGGGATTGGGATGCACCCTTCTATTATAATGCTGGCGGCTGTGGGATAGGGATGCACCCTTCTGTTATAATCCTGGCGGCTGTGGGATAGGGATGCACCCTTCTATTATAATCCTGGCGGCTGTGGGATAGCTTTGCACCCTTCTATTATACTATTATAATCCTGGCGGCTGGTAGATAGGGATGCACCCTTCTATTATAATCCTGGCGGATGTGCGACAGGAATGCACCCTTCTATTATAGTCGTGGCGGCTGTCGGATAGGGATGCACCCTTCTATTATAAACCTGGTGGCTGTGGGATAGGGATGCACCCTTCTATTATAACACTGGCGGCTGTGGGATAGGGATGCACCCTTCTATTATAACCATGGCGGCTGTGGGATAGGGATGCACACTTCTATTATAATCCTGGCGGATGTGGAATATGGATGCATCCTTTTATTATAATCCTGGCGGCTGTGGGATAGGGATGCACCCTTCTATTATAATCCTGGCGGCTGTGGGATCGGGATGCACCCTTCTATTATAATGCTGGTGGCTGTGGGATAGGGATGCACCCTTCTATTATAATCCTTGCGGCTGTGGAATATGGATGCAACCTTCTTTTATAACCCTTGTGGCTGTGTGATAGGAATGCACCATTCTGTTATAATCCTGAACGCTGTGGGATAGGGATGCACCATTCTATTATAAACCTGGCGGCTGTGGAATATGGATGCACCCTTCTATTATAATCCTGGCGGCTGTGGGATAGGGATGCACCCTTCTATTATAATCCTGGCTGCTGTGGGATAGGGATGCAGCCTTCTATTATAATCCTGGCGGCTGTGGGATAGGGATGCACCCTTCTATTATAATCCTGGCGGCTGTGGGATAGGGATGCACCCTTCTATTATAATCCTGGCGGCTGTGGGATAGGGATGCACCCTTCTATTATAATCCTGGCGGCTGGTAGATAGGGATGCACCCTTCTATTATAATCCTGGCGGCTGTGGGATAGGGATGCACCCTTCTATTATAATCCTGGCGGCTGTGCGACAGTAATGCACCCTTCTATTATAGTCCTGGCGGCTGTGGGATAGGGATGCACCCTTCTATTATAAACCTGGTGGCTGTGGGATAGGGATGCACCCTTCTATTATAATCCTGGCGGCTGTGGGATCGGGATGCATCCTTCTATTATAATCCTGGCGGCTGTGGGATAGGGATGCACCCTTCTATTATAATCCTGGCGGCTGTGGGATAGGGATGCATCCTTCAATTATGACGCTGGCGGCTGTGGGATAGGGATGCACCCTTCTAGTATAATCCTGGCGGCTGTGGGATAGGGATGCACCCTTCTATTATAATCCTGGGGGCTGTGGGATAGGGATGCACCCGTCTATTATGATCCTGGCGGTTGTGAGATAGGGATGCACCCTTCTATTATAATCCTGGCGGATGTGGAATATGGATGCATCCTTTTATTATAATCCTGGCGGCTGTGGGATAGGGATGCAACCTTCTATTATAACCCTGGTGGCTGTGGGATAGGAATGCACCATTCTGTTATAATCCTGACGGCTGTGGGATAGGGATGCACCATTCTATTATAAACCTGGCGGCTGTGGGATAGGGATGCACCCTTCTATAATAATCCTGGCGGCTGTGGGATAGGGATGCACCCTTCTATTATAATCCTGGCGGCTGTGGGATCGGGATGCACCCTTCTATTATAATGCTGGTGGCTGTGGGATAGGGATGCACCCTTCTATTATAATCCTTGCGGCTGTGGAATATGGATGCAACCTTCTTTTATAACCCTTGTGGCTGTGTGATAGGAATGCACCATTCTGTTATAATCCTGAACGCTGTGGGATAGGGATGCACCATTCTATTATAAACCTGGCGGCTGTGGAATATGGATGCACCCTTCTATTATAATCCTGGCGGCTGTGGGATAGGGATGCACCCTTCTATTATAATCCTGGCTGCTGTGGGATAGGGATGCAGCCTTCTATTATAATCCTGGCGGCTGTGGGATAGGGATGCACCCTTCTATTATAATCCTGGCGGCTGTGGGATAGGGATGCACCCTTCTATTATAATCCTGGCGGCTGTGGGATAGGGATGCATCCTTCTATTATAATCCTGGCGGCTGTGGGATAGGGATGCACCCTTCTATTATAATCCTGGCGGCTGGTAGATAGGGATGCACCCTTCTATTATAATCCTGGCGGCTGTGGGATAGGGATGCACCCTTCTATTATAATCCTGGCGGCTGTGCGACAGTAATGCACCCTTCTATTATAGTCCTGGCGGCTGTGGGATAGGGATGCACCCTTCTATTATAAACCTGGTGGCTGTGGGATAGGGATGCACCCTTCTATTATAATCCTGGCGGCTGTGGGATCGGGATGCATCCTTCTATTATAATCCTGGCGGCTGTGGGATAGGGATGCACCCTTCTATTATAATCCTGGCGGCTGTGGGATAGGGATGCATCCTTCAATTATGACGCTGGCGGCTGTGGGATAGGGATGCACCCTTCTAGTATAATCCTGGCGGCTGTGGGATAGGGATGCACCCTTCTATTATAATCCTGGGGGCTGTGGGATAGGGATGCACCCGTCTATTATGATCCTGGCGGTTGTGAGATCGGGATGCACCCTTCTATTATAATCCTGGCGGATGTGGAATATGGATGCATCCTTTTATTATAATCCTGGCGGCTGTGGGATAGGGATGCAACCTTCTATTATAACCCTGGTGGCTGTGGGATAGGAATGCACCATTCTGTTACAATCCTGACGGCTGTGGGATAGGGATGCACCCGTCTATTATGATCCTGGCGTTTGTGGGATAGGGATGCACCCTTCTATTATAATCCTGGCGGCTGTGGGAAAGGGATGCACCCTTCTCTTATAATACTGGCGGCTGTGGGATAGGGATGCACCCTTCTATTATAATCCTGGCGGCTGTGGGATAGGGATGCACCCTTCTATTATAATCATGGGGGCTGTGGGATAGGGATGCACCCGTCTATTATAATCCTGGCGGCTGTGGGATAGGGATGCACCCTTCTATTATAATCCTGGCGGCTGTGGGATAGGGATGCACCATTCTATTATAATCCTGGCGGCTGTGGGATAGGGATGCACCATTCTATTATAATCCTGGCGGCTGTGGGATAGGGATGCACCATTCTATTATAATCCTGGCGGCTGTGGGATAGGGATGCACCATTCTATTATAACCCTGGCGGCTGTGGGATAGGGATGTACCCTTCTATTATAACCATGGCGGCTGTGGGATAGGGATGCACCCTTCTATTATAATCCTGGCGGATGTGGAATATGGATGCCTCCTTTTATTATAATCCTGGCGGCTGTGGGATAGGGATGCACCCTTCTATTATAATCCTGGCGGCTGTGGGATCGGGATGCACCCTTCTATTATAATCCTGGCGGCTGTGGAATATGGATGCAACCTTCTATTATAACCCTGGTGGCTGTGGGATAGGAATGCACCATTCTGTTATAATCCTGACGGCTGTGGGATAGGGATGCAGCCTTCTATAATAATCCTGGCGGCTGTGGGATAGGGATGCACCCTTCTATTATAATCCTGGCGGCTGTGAGATAGGGATGCACCCTTCTATTATAATCCTGGCGGCTGTGGGATTGGGATGCACCCTTCTATTATAATGCTGGCGGCTGTGGGATAGGGATGCACCCTTCTGTTATAATCCTGGCGGCTGTGGGATAGGGATGCACCCTTCTATTATAATCCTGGCGGCTGTGGGATAGCTTTGCACCCTTCTATTATACTATTATAATCCTGGCGGCTGGTAGATAGGGATGCACCCTTCTATTATAATCCTGGCGGATGTGCGACAGGAATGCACCCTTCTATTATAGTCGTGGCGGCTGTCGGATAGGGATGCACCCTTCTATTATAAACCTGGTGGCTGTGGGATAGGGATGCACCCTTCTATTATAACACTGGCGGCTGTGGGATAGGGATGCACCCTTCTATTATAACCATGGCGGCTGTGGGATAGGGATGCACACTTCTATTATAATCCTGGCGGATGTGGAATATGGATGCATCCTTTTATTATAATCCTGGCGGCTGTGGGATAGGGATGCACCCTTCTATTATAATCCTGGCGGCTGTGGGATCGGGATGCACCCTTCTATTATAATGCTGGTGGCTGTGGGATAGGGATGCACCCTTCTATTATAATCCTTGCGGCTGTGGAATATGGATGCAACCTTCTTTTATAACCCTTGTGGCTGTGTGATAGGAATGCACCATTCTGTTATAATCCTGAACGCTGTGGGATAGGGATGCACCATTCTATTATAAACCTGGCGGCTGTGGAATATGGATGCACCCTTCTATTATAATCCTGGCGGCTGTGGGATAGGGATGCACCCTTCTATTATAATCCTGGCTGCTGTGGGATAGGGATGCAGCCTTCTATTATAATCCTGGCGGCTGTGGGATAGGGATGCACCCTTCTATTATAATCCTGGCGGCTGTGGGATAGGGATGCACCCTTCTATTATAATCCTGGCGGCTGTGGGATAGGGATGCACCCTTCTATTATAATCCTGGCGGCTGGTAGATAGGGATGCACCCTTCTATTATAATCCTGGCGGCTGTGGGATAGGGATGCACCCTTCTATTATAATCCTGGCGGCTGTGCGACAGTAATGCACCCTTCTATTATAGTCCTGGCGGCTGTGGGATAGGGATGCACCCTTCTATTATAAACCTGGTGGCTGTGGGATAGGGATGCACCCTTCTATTATAATCCTGGCGGCTGTGGGATCGGGATGCATCCTTCTATTATAATCCTGGCGGCTGTGGGATAGGGATGCACCCTTCTATTATAATCCTGGCGGCTGTGGGATAGGGATGCATCCTTCAATTATGACGCTGGCGGCTGTGGGATAGGGATGCACCCTTCTAGTATAATCCTGGCGGCTGTGGGATAGGGATGCACCCTTCTATTATAATCCTGGGGGCTGTGGGATAGGGATGCACCCGTCTATTATGATCCTGGCGGTTGTGAGATAGGGATGCACCCTTCTATTATAATCCTGGCGGATGTGGAATATGGATGCATCCTTTTATTATAATCCTGGCGGCTGTGGGATAGGGATGCAACCTTCTATTATAACCCTGGTGGCTGTGGGATAGGAATGCACCATTCTGTTATAATCCTGACGGCTGTGGGATAGGGATGCACCATTCTATTATAAACCTGGCGGCTGTGGGATAGGGATGCACCCTTCTATAATAATCCTGGCGGCTGTGGGATAGGGATGCACCCTTCTATTATAATACTGGCGGCTGTGGCATAGGAATGCACCCTTCTATTATAATGCTGGCGGCTGTGGGATAGGGATGCACCCGTCTATTATGATCCTGGCGGTTGTGGGATAGGAATGCACCCTTCTATTATAACCCTGGCGGCTGTGGGATAGGGATGCACCCTTCTCTTATAATACTGGCGGCTGTGGGATAGGGATGCACCCGTCTATTATGATCCTGGCGGTTGTGGGATAGGAATGCACCCTTCTATTATAACCCTGGCGGCTGTGGGATAGGGATGCACCCTTCTCTTATAATCCTGGCGGCTTTTGGATAGGGGTGCATCCTTCTATTATAATCCTGGCGGCTGTGGGATAGGGATGCACCCTTCTATTATAATCCTGGGGGCTGTGGGATAGGGATGCACCTTTCTGTTACAATCCTGGCGGCTGTGGGATAGGGATGCACCCTTCTATTATAATCCTGGCGGCTGTGGGATAGGGATGCACACTTCTATTATAATCCTGGCGGCTGTGGGATAGGGATGCACCCGTCTATTATGATCCTGGCGGTTGTGGGATAGGGATGCACCCTTCTATTATAATCCTGGCGGCTGTGGGATAGGGATGCACCTTTCTGTTACAATCCTGGCGGCTGTGGGATAGGGATGCACCCTTCTATTATAATCCTGGCGGCTGTGGGATAGGGATGCACCCTTCTATTATAATCCTGGCGGCTGTGGGATAGGGATGCAGCCTTCTATTATAATCCTGGCGGCTGTGGGATAGGGATGCACCCTTCTATTATAATACTGGCGGCTGTGGGATAGGGTTGCACACTTGTATTATAATCCTGGCGGCTGTGGGATAGGGTTGCACACTTGTATTATAATCCTGGCGGCTGTGGGACAGGGATGCACCGTTCTATTATAGTCCTGGCGGCTGTGGGATAGTGATGCACCCTTCTATTATAATCCTGGCGGCTGTGGGATAGGAATGTACCCTTCTATTATAATCCTGGCGGCTGTGGGATAGGGATGCACCCTTCTATTATAATCCTGGGGGCTGTGGGATAGGGATGCATCCTTCTATTATAAACCTGGCGGCTGTGGGATAGGGATGCACCCTTCTATTATAATCCTGGGGGCTGTGGAATAGGGATGCACCCGTCTATAATGATCCTGGCGGCTGTGGGATAGGGATGCACCCTTCTATTATTATCCTGGGGGCTGTTGAATAGGGATGCACCCGTCTATAATGATCCTGGCGGCTGTGGGATATGGATGCACCCTTGTATTATAATCCTGGCGGCTGTGGGATAGGGATGCACCCTTCTATTATAACCTTGGCGGCTGTGGGATAGGGATGCACCCTTCTATTATAATCCTGGGGGCTGTGGGATAGGGATGCACCCGTCTATAATGATCCTGGCGGTTGTGGGATCGGGATGCACCCTTCTATTATAATCCTGGCGGCTGTGGGATAGGGATGCACCCTTCTATTATAATCCTGGGGGCTGTGGGATAGGGATGCACCCTTCTATTATAATCCTGGCGGCTGTGGGATAGGGATGCACCCTTCTATTATAATCCTGGGGGCTGTGGGATAGGGATGCACCCGTCTCATGATCCTGGCGGTTGTGGGATAGGGATGCACCCTTCTATTATAATCCTGGCGGCTGTGGGATAGGGATGCACCCTTCTATTATAATCCTGGGGGCTGTGGGATAGGGATGCACCCTTCTATTATAATCCTGGCGGCTGTGGGATAGGGATGCACCCTTCTATTATAATCCTGGGGGCTGTGGGATAGGGATGCACCCTTCTATTATAATCCTGGCGGCTGTGGGATAGGATGCACCCTTCTATTATAATCATGGGGGCTGTGGGATAGGGATGCACCCGTCTATTATAATCCTGGCGGCTGTGGGATAGGGATGCACCCTTCTATTATAATCCTGGCGTCTGTGGGATAGGGATGCACCATTCTATTATAATCCTGGCGGCTGTGGGATAGGGATGCACCATTCTATTATAACCCTGGCGGCTGTGGGATAGGGATGTACCCTTCTATTATAACCATGGCGGCTGTGGGATAGGGATGCACCCTTCTATTATAATTCTGGCGGATGTGGGATCGGGATGCACCCTTCTATTATAATCCTGGCGGCTGTGGGATAGGGATGCATCCTTTTATTATAATCCTGGCGGCTGTGGGATAGGGATGCACCCTTCTATTATAATCCTGGCGGCTGTGGGATCGGGATGCACCCTTCTATTATAATGCTGGTGGCTGTGGGATAGGGATGCAACCTTATATTATAACCCTGGTGGCTGTGGGATAGGAATGCACCATTCTGTTATAATCCTGACGGCTGTGGGATAGGGATGCACCCTTCTATTATGATCCTGGCGGCTGTGGGATAGGGATGCACCCTTCTATTATAACCCTGGCGGCTGTGGGATAGGGATGCACCCTTCTATTATAGTCCTGGCGGCTGTGGGATCGGGATGCACCCTTCTATTATAACCCTGGCGGCTTTGGGATAGGGATGCACCCTTCTATTATAATACTGGCGGCTGTGGCATAGGAATGCACCCTTCTATTATAATCCTGGCGGCTGTGGGATTGGGATGCACCCTTCTATTATAATGCTGGCGGCTGTGGGATAGGGATGCACCCTTCTGTTATAATCCTGGCGGCTGTGGGATAGGGATGCACCCTTCTATTATAATCCTGGCGGCTGTGGGATAGGGATGCACCCTTCTATTATAATCCTGGCGGCTGTGGGATAGGTATGCACCCTTCTATTATACTATTATAATCCTGGCGGCTGGTAGATAGGGATGCACCCTTCTATTATAATCCTGGCGGCTGTGGGATAGGGATGTACCCTTCTATTATAATCCTGGCGGCTGTGCGACAGGAATGCACCCTTCTATTATAGTCCTGGCGGCTGTCGGATAGGGATGCACCCTTCTATCATAAACCTGGTGACTGTGGGATAGGGATGCACCCTTCTATTATAACCCTGGCGGCTGTGGGATAGGGATGCACCCTTCTATTATAACCATGGCGGCTGTGGGATAGGGATGCACCCTTCTATTATAATCCTGGCGGATGTGGAATATGGATGCATCCTTTTATTATAATCCTGGCGGCTGTGGGGTAGGGATGCACCCTTCTATTATAATCCTGGCGGCTGTGGGATAGGGATGCACCCTTCTATTATAGTCCTGGCGGCTGTGGGATAGGTATGCACCCTTCTATTATAATCCTGGCGGCTGTGGGATAGGGATGCACCCTTCTATTATAATCCTGGCGGCTGTGGGATAGGGATACACCCTTCTAATATAATCCTGGCGGCTGTGGGATAGGTATGCACCCTTCTATTATAATCCTGGCGGCTGTGGGATAGGTATGCACCCTTCTTTTATAATCCTGGCGGCTGTGGGATAGGGATACACCCTTCTAATATAATCCTGGCGGCTGTGGAATATGGATGCAACCTTATATTATAACCCTGGTGGCTGTGGGATAGGAATGCACCATTCTGTTATAATCCTGACGGCTGTGGGATAGGGATGCACCATTCTATTATAATACTGGCGGCTGTGGGATAGGGATGCACCCTTCTATTATAATCCTGGCGGCTGTGGGATAGGGATGCCCCCTTCTATTATAAACCTGGCGGCTGTGGAATATGGATGCACCCTTCTATTATAATCCTGGCGGCTGTGGGATAGGGATGCAGCCTTCTATTATAATCCTGGCGGCTGTGGGATAAGGATGCACCCATCTATTATAATCCTGGCGGCTGTGGGATAGGGATGCACCCTTCTATTATAATCCTGAGGGCTGTGGGATAGGAATGCACCCTTCTATTATAATCCTGGCGGCTGTGGGATTGGGATGCACCCTTCTAGTTTAACCCTGGCGGCTGTGGGATAGGGATGCACCCTTCTATTATAATCCTGGCGGCTGTGGGGTAGGGATGCACCCTTCTATTATAATCCTGGCGGCTGTGGGATAGGGATGCACCCTTCTATTATAATCCTGGCGTCTGTGGGATAGGGATGCACCCTTCTATTATAATCCTGGCGGCTGTGGCATAGGAATGCACCCTTCTATTATAATCCTGGCGGCTGTGGGATAGGGATGCACCCTTCTGTTATAATCCTGGCGGCTGTGGGATAGGGATGCACCCTTCTATTATAATCCTGGCGGCTGTGGCATAGGAATGCACCCTTCTATTATAATCCTGGCGGCTGTGGGATAGGGATGCACCCTTCTATTATAATCCTGGCGGCTGTGGCATAGGAATGCACTCTTCTATTATAATCCTGGCGGCTGTGGGATAGGGATGCACCCTTCTATTATACTATTATAATCCTGGCGGCTGGTAGATAGGGATGCACCCTTCTATTATAATCCTGGCGGCTGTGGGATAGGGATGCACCCTTCTATTATAATCCTGGCGGCTGTGGAATATGGATGCAACCTTCTATTATAACCCTGGCGGCTGTGGGATAGGAATGCACCATTCTGTTATAATCCTGACGGCTGTGGGATAGGGATGCACCATTCTATTATAAACCTGGAAGCTGTGGAATAGGGATGCACCCTTCTATTATAATCCTGGCGGCTGTGGGATAGGGATGCACCCTTCTAGTATAATCCTGGCGGCTGTGGGATAGGGATGCAGCCTTCTATTATAATCCTGGCGGCTGTGGGATAGGGATGCACCCTTCTATTATAATCCTGGCGGCTGTGTGATTGGGATGCACCCTTCTATTATAATGCTGGCGGCTGTGGGATAGGGATGCACCCTTCTGTTATAATCCTGGCGGCTGTGGGATAGGAATGCACCATTCTGTTATAATCCTGACGGCTGTGGGATAGGGATGCACCATTCTATTATAAACCTGGCGGCTGTGGAATATGGATGCACCCTTCTATTATAATCCTGGCGGCTGTGGGATAGGGATGCAGCCTTCTATTATAATCCTGGCGGCTGTGGGATAGGGATGCACCCTTCTATTATAATCCTGGCGGCTGCGGGATTGGGATGCACCCTTCTATTATAATGCTGGCGGCTGTGGGATAGGGATGCACCCTTCTGTTATAATCCTGGCGGCTGTGGGATTGGGATGCACCCTTCTATTATAATCCTGGCGGCTGTGGGATTGGGATGCCCCCTTCTATTATAATCCTGGCGGCTGTGGGATAGGGATGCACCCTTCTATTATAATCCTGGCGGCTGTGGGATAGGGATGCACCCTTCTATTATAATCCTGGCGGCTGTGGGATAGGGATGCACCCTTCTATTATAATCCTGGCGGCTGTGGGATAGGGATGCACCCTTCTATTATACTATTATAATCCTGGCGGCTGGTAGATAGGGATGCACCCTTCTATTATAGTCCTGGCGGCTGTGGGATAGGGATGCACCGTTCTATTATAAACCTGGTGGTTGTGGGATAGGGATGCACCCTTCTATTATAATCCTGGCGGCTGTGGGATCGGGATGCATCCTTCTATTATAATCCTGGCGGCTGTGGGATAGGGATGCACCCTACAATTATAATCCTGGCGTCTGTGGGATAGGGATGCATCCTTCAATTATGACGCTGGCGGCTGTGGGATAGGGATGCACCCTTCTAGTATAATCCTGGCGGCTGTGGGATAGGGATGCGCCCTTCTATTATAATCCTGGGGGCTGTGGGATAGGGATGCACCCGTCTATTATGCTCCTGGCGGTTGTGAGATAGGGATGCACCCTTCTATTATAATCCTGGCGGATGTGGAATATGGATGCATCCTTTTATTATAATCCTGGCGGCTGTGGGATCGGGATGCACCCTTCTATTATAATCCTGGCGGCTGTGGGATCGGGATGCACCCTTCTATTATAATGCTGGTGGCTGTGGGATAGGGATGCACCCTTCTAATATAATCCTGGCGGCTGTGGAATATGGATGCAACCTTCTATTATAACCCTGGTGGCTGTGGGATAGGAATGCACCATTCTGTTATAATCCTGACGGCTGTGGGATTGGGATGCACCCTTCTATTATAATGCTGGCGGCTGTGGGATAGGGATGCACCCTTCTGTTATAATCCTGGCGGCTGTGGGATTGGGATGCACCCTTCTATTATAATCCTGGCGGCTGTGGGATTGGGATGCACCCTTCTATTATAATCCTGGCGGCTGTGGGATAGGGATGCACCCTTCTATTATAATCCTGGCGGCTGTGGGATAGGGATGCACCCTTCTATTATAATCCTGGCGGCTGTGGGATAGGGATGCACCCTTCTATTATAATCCTGGCGGCTGTGGGATAGGGAAGCACCCTTCTATTATACTATTATAATCCTGGCGGCTGGTAGATAGGGATGCACCCTTCTATTATAGTCCTGGCGGCTGTGGGATAGGGATGCACCGTTCTATTATAAACCTGGTGGTTGTGGGATAGGGATGCACCTTTCTATTATAATCCTGGCGGCTGTGGGATCGGGATGCATCCTTCTATTATAATCCTGGCGGCTGTGGGATAGGGATGCACCCTACAATTATAATCCTGGCGGCTGTGGGATAGGGATGCATCCTTCAATTATGACGCTGGCGGCTGTGGGATAGGGATGCACCCTTCTAGTATAATCCTGGCGGCTGTGGGATAGGGATGCGCCCTTCTATTATAATCCTGGGGGCTGTGGGATAGGGATGCACCCGTCTATTATGATCCTGGCGGTTGTGAGATAGGGATGCACCCTTCTATTATAATCCTGGCGGATGTGGAATATGGATGCATCCTTTTATTATAATCCTGGCGGCTGTGGGATCGGGATGCACCCTTCTATTATAATCCTGGCGGCTGTGGGATCGGGATGCACCCTTCTATTATAATGCTGGTGGCTGTGGGATAGGGATGCACCCTTCTAATATAATCCTGGCGGCTGTGGAATATGGATGCAACCTTCTATTATAACCCTGGTGGCTGTGGGATAGGAATGCACCATTCTGTTATAATCCTGACGGCTGTGGGATAGGGATGCACCATTCTATTATAAACCTGGCGGCTGTGGAATATGGATGCACCCTTCTATTATAATCCTGGCGGCTGTGGGATAGGGATGCAGCCTTCTATTATAATCCTGGCGGCTGTGGGATAGGGATGCACCCATCTATTATAATCCTGGCGGCTGTGGGATAGGGATGCACCCTTCTATAATAATCCTGGCGGCTGTGGGATAGGGATGCACCCTTCTATTATAATCCTGGCGGCTGTGGGATTGGGATGCACCCTTCTATTATAATGCTGGCGGCTGTGGGATAGGGATGCACCCTTCTGTTATAATCCTGGCGGCTGTGGGATAGGGATGCACCATTCTATTATAATCCTGGCGGCTGTGGGATAGGGATGCACCCTTCTATAATCATCCTGGCGGCTGTGGGATAGGTATGCACCCTTCTATTATACTATTATAATCCTGGCGGCTGGTAGATAGGGATGCACCCTTCTATTATAATCCTGGCGGCTGTGGGATAGGGGTGCACCCTTCTATTATAATCCTGGCGGCTGTGGGATAGGTATGCACCCTTCTATTATAATCCTGGCGGCTGTGGGATAGGTATGCACCCTTCTATTATACTATTATAATCCTGGCGGCTGGTAGATAGGGATGCACCCTTCTATTATAATCCTGGCGGCTGTGCGACAGGAATGCACCCTTCTATTATAGTCCTGGCGGCTGTCGGATAGGGATGCAACCTTCTATTATAACACTGGCGGCTGTGGGATAGGGATGCACCCTTCTATTATAACCATGGCGGCTGTGGGATAGGGATGCACACTTCTATTATAATCCTGGCGGATGTGGAATATGGATGCATCCTTTTATTATAATCCTGGCGACTGTGGGATAGGGATGCACCCTTCTATTATAATCCTGGCGGCTGTGGGATCGGGATGCACCCTTCTATTATAATGCTGGTGGCTGTGGGATAGGGTGCACCCTTCTATTATAATCCTGGCTGCTGTGGAATATGGATGCAACCTTCTATTATAATCCTGGCGGCTGTGGGATAGGGATGCACCATTCTGTTATAATCCTGACGGCTGTGGGATAGGGATGCACCCTTCTATTATAAACCTGGCGGCTGTGGGATAGGGATGCACCCTTCTATTATAATCCTGGCTGCTGTGGGATAGGGATGCACCCTTCTATTATAATGCTGGCGGCTGTGGGATAGGGATGCACCCTTCTGTTATAATCCTGGCGGCTGTGGGATAGGGCTGCACCCTTCTATTATAATCCTGGCGGCTGTGGGATAGGGATGCACCCTTCTATTATAATCCTGGCGGCTGTGGGATAGGGATGCACCCTTCTATTATAATCCTGGCGGCTGTGGGATTGGGATGCACCCTTCTATTATAATCCTGGCGGCTGTGGGATAGGGATGCACCCTTCTATTATAATCCTGGCGGCTGTGGGATAGGGACGCACCCTTCTATTATAATCCTGCCGGCTGTAGGATAGGGATGCACCATTCTATTATAATCCTGGCGGCTGTGGGATTGGGATGCACCCTTCTATTATAATCCTGGCGGCTGTGGGATAGGGATGCACCCTTCTATTATAATCCTGGCGGCTGTGGGATTGGGATGCACCCTTCTATTATAATGCTGGCGGCTGTGGGATAGGGATGCACCCTTCTGTTATAATCCTGGCGGCTGTGGGATAGGGATGCACCCTTCTATTATAATCCTGGCGGCTGTGGGATAGGGATGCACCCTTCTATTATACTATTATAATCCTGGCGGCTGGTAGATAGGGATGCACCCTTCTATTATACTATTATAATGCTGGCGGCTGTGGGATAGGGATGCACCCTTCTAGTATAATCCTGGCGGCTGTGGGATAGGGATGCACCCTTCTATTATAATCCTGGCGGCTGTGGGATAGGGATGCACCCTTCTATTATAATCCTGGCGGCTGTGGGATAGGGATGCACCCTTCAATTATGACGCTGGCGGCTGTGGGATAGGGATGCACCCTTCTATTATAATCCTGGGGGCTGTGGGATAGGGATGCACCCGTCTATTATGATCCTGGCGGTTGTGAGATAGGGATGCACCCTTCTATTATAATCCTGGCGGATGTGGAATATGGATGCATCCTTTTATTATAATCCTGGCGGCTGTGGGATAGGGATGCACCCTTCTATTATAATCCTGGCGGCTGTGGGATCGGGATGCACCCTTCTATTATAATGCTGGTGGCTGTGGGATAGGGATGCACCCTTCTAATATAATCCTGGCGGCTGGGGAATATGGATGCACCCTTCTATTAGAACCCTGGTGGCTGTGGGATAGGAATGCACCATTCTGTTATAATCCTGACGGCTGTGGGATAGGGATGCACCATTCTATTATAAACCTGGCGGCTGTGGAATATGGATGCACCCTTCTATTATAATCCTGGCGGCTGTGGGATAGGGATGCACCCATCTATTATAATCCTGGCGGCTGTGGGATAGGGATGCACCCTTCTATAATAATCCTGGCGGCTGTGGGATAGGGATGCACCCTTCTATTATAATACTGGCGGCTGTGGCATAGGAATGCACCCTTCTATTATAATCCTGGCGGCTGTGGGATTGGGATGCACCCTTCTATTATAATGCTGGCGGCTGTGGGATAGGGATGCACCCTTCTGTTATAATCCTGGCGGCTGTGGGATAGGGATGCACCCTTCTATTATAATCCTGGCGGCTGTGGGATAGGGATGCACACTTCTATAATCATCCTGGCGGCTGTGGGATAGGTATGCACACTTCTATTATACTATTATAATCCTGGCGGCTGGTAGATAGGGATGCTCCCTTCTATTATAATGCTGGCGGCTGTGGGATAGGGATGCACCCTTCTGTTATAATCCTGGCGGCTGTGGGATAGGGATGCACCCTTCTATTATAATCCTGGCGGCTGTGGGATAGGTATGCACCCTTCTATTAAAATCCTGGCGGCTGTGGGATAGCTTTGCACCCTTCTATTATACTATTATAATCCTGGCGGCTGGTAGATAGGGATGCACCCTTCTATTATAATCCTGGCGGCTGTGCGACAGGAATGCACCCTTCTATTATAGTCGTGGCGGCTGTCGGATAGGGATGCACCCTTCTATTATAAACCTGGTGGCTGTGGGATAGGGATGCACCCTTCTATTATAACACTGGCGGCTGTGGGATAGGGATGCACCCTTCTATTATAACCATGGCGGCTGTGGGATAGGGATGCACACTTCTATTATAATCCTGGCGGATGTGGAATATGGATGCATCCTTTTATTATAATCCTGGCGGCTGTGGGATAGGGATGCACCCTTCTATTATAATCCTGGCGGCTGTGGGATCGGGATGCACCCTTCTATTATAATGCTGGTGGCTGTGGGATAGGGATGCACCCTTCTATTATAATCCTTGCGGCTGTGGAATATGGATGCAACCTTCTTTTATAACCCTTGTGGCTGTGTGATAGGAATGCACCATTCTGTTATAATCCTGAACGCTGTGGGATAGGGATGCACCATTCTATTATAAACCTGGCGGCTGTGGAATATGGATGCACCCTTCTATTATAATCCTGGCGGCTGTGGGATAGGGATGCACCCTTCTATTATAATCCTGGCTGCTGTGGGATAGGGATGCAGCCTTCTATTATAATCCTGGCGGCTGTGGGATAGGGATGCACCCTTCTATTATAATCCTGGCGGCTGTGGGATAGGGATGCACCCTTCTATTATAATCCTGGCGGCTGTGGGATAGGGATGCATCCTTCTATTATAATCCTGGCGGCTGTGGGATAGGGATGCACCCTTCTATTATAATCCTGGCGGCTGGTAGATAGGGATGCACCCTTCTATTATAATCCTGGCGGCTGTTGGATAGGGATGCACCCTTCTATTATAATCCTGGCGGCTGTGCGACAGTAATGCACCCTTCTATTATAGTCCTGGCGGCTGTGGGATAGGGATGCACCCTTCTATTATAAACCTGGTGGCTGTGGGATAGGGATGCACCCTTCTATTATAATCCTGGCGGCTGTGGGATCGGGATGCATCCTTCTATTATAATCCTGGCGGCTGTGGGATAGGGATGCACCCTTCTATTATAATCCTGGCGGCTGTGGGATAGGGATGCATCCTTCAATTATGACGCTGGCGGCTGTGGGATAGGGATGCACCCTTCTAGTATAATCCTGGCGGCTGTGGGATAGGGATGCACCCTTCTATTATAATCCTGGGGGCTGTGGGATAGGGATGCACCCGTCTATTATGATCCTGGCGGTTGTGAGATAGGGATGCACCCTTCTATTATAATCCTGGCGGATGTGGAATATGGATGCATCCTTTTATTATAATCCTGGCGGCTGTGGGATAGGGATGCAACCTTCTATTATAACCCTGGTGGCTGTGGGATAGGAATGCACCATTCTGTTATAATCCTGACGGCTGTGGGATAGGGATGCACCATTCTATTATAAACCTGGCGGCTGTGGGATAGGGATGCACCCTTCTATAATAATCCTGGCGGCTGTGGGATAGGGATGCACCCTTCTATTATAATACTGGCGGCTGTGGCATAGGAATGCACCCTTCTATTATAATGCTGGCGGCTGTGGGATAGGGATGCACCCGTCTATTATGATCCTGGCGGTTGTGGGATAGGAATGCACCCTTCTATTATAACCCTGGCGGCTGTGGGATAGGGATGCACCCTTCTCTTATAATACTGGCGGCTGTGGGATAGGGATGCACCCGTCTATTATGATCCTGGCGGTTGTGGGATAGGAATGCACCCTTCTATTATAACCCTGGCGGCTGTGGGATAGGGATGCACCCTTCTCTTATAATCCTGGCGGCTGTTGGATAGGGGTGCATCCTTCTATTATAATCCTGGCGGCTGTGGGATAGGGATGCACACTTCTATTATAATCCTGGCGGCTGTGGGATAGGGATGCAGCCTTCTATTATAATCCTGGCGGCTGTGGGATAGGGATGCACCCTTCTATTATAATACTGGCGGCTGTGGGATAGGGTTGCACACTTGTATTATAATCCTGGCGGCTGTGGGATAGGGTTGCACACTTGTATTATAATCCTGGCGGCTGTGGGACAGGGATGCACCGTTCTATTATAGTCCTGGCGGCTGTGGCATAGTGATGCACCCTTCTATTATAATCCTGGCGGCTGTGGGATAGGAATGTACCCTTCTATTATAATCATGGCGGCTGTGGGATAGGGATGCACCCTTCTATTATAATCCTGGGGGCTGTGGGATAGGGATGCATCCTTCTATTATAAACCTGGCGGCTGTGGGATAGGGATGCACCCTTCTATTATAATCCTGGGGGCTGTGGAATAGGGATGCACCCGTCTATAATGATCCTGGCGGCTGTGGGATAGGGATGCACCCTTCTATTATAATCCTGGGGGCTGTGGGATAGGGATGCACCCGTCTATAATGATCCTGGCGGCTGTGGGATATGGATGCACCCTTGTATTATAATCCTGGCGGCTGTGGGATAGGGATGCACCCTTCTATTATAACCTTGGCGGCTGTGGGATAGGGATGCACCCTTCTATTATAATCCTGGGGGCTGTGGGATAGGGATGCACCCGTCTATAATGGTCCTGGCGGTTGTGGGATCGGGATGCACCCTTCTATTATAATCCTGGCGGCTGTGGGATAGGGATGCACCCTTCTATTATAATCCTGGGGGCTGTGGGATAGGGATGCACCCTTCTATTATAATCCTGGCGGCTGTGGGATAGGGATGCACCCTTCTATTATAATCCTGGGGGCTGTGGGATAGGGATGCACCCGTCTCATGATCCTGGCGGTTGTGGGATAGGGATGCACCCTTCTATTATTATCCTGGCGGCTGTGGGATAGGGATGCACCCTTCTATTATAATCCTGGGGGCTGTGGGATAGGGATGCACCCTTCTATTATAATCCTGGCGGCTGTGGGATAGGGATGCACCCTTCTATTATAATCCTGGGGGCTGTGGGATAGGGATGCACCCTTCTATTATAATCCTGGCGGCTGTGGGATAGGGATGCACCCTTCTATTATAATCCTGGCGTCTGTGGGATAGGGATGCACCATTCTATTATAATCCTGGCGGCTGTGGGATAGGGATGCACCATTCTATTATAACCCTGGCGGCTGTGGGATAGGGATGTACCCTTCTATTATAACCATGGCGGCTGTGGGATAGGGATGCACCCTTCTATTATAATTCTGGCGGATGTGGGATCGGGATGCACACTTCTATTATAATCCTGGCGGCTGTGGGATAGGGATGCATCCTTTTATTATAATCCTGGCGGCTGTGGGATAGGGATGCACCCTTCTATTATAATCCTGGCGGCTGTGGGATCGGGATGCACCCTTCTATTATAATGCTGGTGGCTGTGGGATAGGGATGCAACCTTATATTATAACCCTGGTGGCTGTGGGATAGGAATGCACCATTCTGTTATAATCCTGACGGCTGTGGGATAGGGATGCACCCTTCTATTATAATCCTGGCGGCTGTGGGATAGGGATGCACCCTTCTATTATAACCCTGGCGGCTGTGGGATAGGGATGCACCCTTCTATTATAGTCCTGGCGGCTGTGGGATCGGGATGCACCCTTCTATTATAACCCTGGCGGCTTTGGGATAGGGATGCACCCTTCTATTATAATACTGGCGGCTGTGGCATAGGAATGCACCCTTCTATTATAATCCTGGCGGCTGTGGGATTGGGATGCACCCTTCTATTATAATGCTGGCGGCTGTGGGATAGGGATGCACCCTTCTGTTATAATCCTGGCGGCTGTGGGATAGGGATGCACCCTTCTATTATAATCCTGGCGGCTGTGGGATAGGGATGCACCCTTCTATTATAATCCTGGCGGCTGTGGGATAGGTATGCACCCTTCTATTATACTATTATAATCCTGGCGGCTGGTAGATAGGGATGCACCCTTCTATTATAATCCTGGCGGCTGTGGGATAGGGATGTACCCTTCTATTATAATCCTGGCGGCTGTGCGACAGGAATGCACCCTTCTATTATAGTCCTGGCGGCTGTCGGATAGGGATGCACCCTTCTATTATAAACCTGGTGGCTGTGGGATAGGGATGCACCCTTCTATTATAACCCTGGCGGCTGTGGGATAGGGATGCACCCTTCTATTATAACCATGGCGGCTGTGGGATAGGGATGCACCCTTCTATTATAATCCTGGCGGATGTGGAATATGGATGCATCCTTTTATTATAATCCTGGCGGCTGTGGGATAGGGATGCACCCTTCTATTATAATCCTGGCGGCTGTGGGATCGGGATGCACCCTTCTATTATAATGCTGGTGGCTGTGGGATAGGGATGCACCCTTCTATTATAATCCTGGCGGCTGTGGGATAGGGATGCACCCTTCTATTATAGTCCTGGCGGCTGTGGGATAGGTATGCACCCTTCTATTATAATCCTGGCGGCTGTGGGATAGGGATGCACCCTTCTATTATAATCCTGGCGGCTGTGGGATAGGGATACACCCTTCTAATATAATCCTGGCGGCTGTGGGATAGGTATGCACCCTTCTATTATAATCCTGGCGGCTGTGGGATAGGTATGCACCCTTCTTTTATAATCCTGGCGGCTGTGGGATAGGGATACACCCTTCTAATATAATCCTGGCGGCTGTGGAATATGGATGCAACCTTATATTATAACCCTGGTGGCTGTGGGATAGGAATGCACCATTCTGTTATAATCCTGACGGCTGTGGGATAGGGATGCACCATTCTATTATAATACTGGCGGCTGTGGGATAGGGATGCACCCTTCTATTATAATCCTGGCGGCTGTGGGATAGGGATGCCCCCTTCTATTATAAACCTGGCGGCTGTGGAATATGGATGCACCCTTCTATTATAATCCTGGCGGCTGTGGGATAGGGATGCAGCCTTCTATTATAATCCTGGCGGCTGTGGGATAAGGATGCACCCATCTATTATAATCCTGGCGGCTGTGGGATAGGGATGCACCCTTCTATTATAATCCTGGCGGCTGTGGGATAGGAATGCACCCTTCTATTATAATCCTGGCGGCTGTGGGATTGGGATGCACCCTTCTAGTTTAACCCTGGCGGCTGTGGGATAGGGATGCACCCTTCTATTATAATCCTGGCGGCTGTGGGGTAGGGATGCACCCTTCTATTATAATCCTGGCGGCTGTGGGATAGGGATGCACCCTTCTATTATAATCCTGGCGTCTGTGGGATAGGGATGCACCCTTCTATTATAATCCTGGCGGCTGTGGCATAGGAATGCACCCTTCTATTATAATCCTGGCGGCTGTGGGATAGGGATGCACCCTTCTATTATCATCCTGGCGGCTGTGGGATAGGGATGCACCCTTCTATTATAATCCTGGCGGCTGTGGCATAGGAATGCACCCTTCTATTATAATCCTGGCGGCTGTGGGATAGGGATGCACCCTTCTATTATAATCCTGGCGGCTGTGGCATAGGAATGCACTCTTCTATTATAATCCTGGCGGCTGTGGGATAGGGATGCACCCTTCTATTATACTATTATAATCCTGGCGGCTGGTAGATCGGGATGCACCCTTCTATTATAATCCTGGCGGCTGTGGGATAGGGATGCACCCTTCTATTATAATCCTGGCGGCTGTGGAATATGGATGCAACCTTCTATTATAACCCTGGCGGCTGTGGGATAGGAATGCACCATTCTGTTATAATCCTGACGGCAGTGGGATAGGGATGCACCATTCTATTATAAACCTGGCGGCTGTGGAATAGGGATGCACCCTTCTATTATAATCCTGGCGGCTGTGGGATAGGGATGCACCCTTCTATTATAATCCTGGCGGCTGTGGGATAGGGATGCAGCCTTCTATTATAATCCTGGCGGCTGTGGGATAGGGATGCACCCTTCTATTATAATCCTGGCGGCTGTGGGATTGGGATGCACCCTTCTATTATAATGCTGGCGGCTGTGGGATAGGGATGCACCCTTCTGTTATAATCCTGGCGGCTGTGGGATAGGAATGCACCATTCTGTTATAATCCTGACGGCTGTGGGATAGGGATGCACCATTCTATTATAAACCTGGCGGCTGTGGAATATGGATGCACCCTTCTATTATAATCCTGGCGGCTGTGGGATAGGGATGCAGCCTTCTATTATAATCCTGGCGTCTGTGGGATAGGGATGCACCCTTCTATTATAATCCTGGCGGCTGCGGGATTGGGATGCACCCTTCTATTATAATGCTGGCGGCTGTGGGATAGGGATGCACCCTTCTGTTATAATCCTGGCGGCTGTGGGATTGGGATGCACCCTTCTATTATAATCCTGGCGGCTGTGGGATTGGGATGCACCCTTCTATTATAATCCTGGCGGCTGTGGGATAGGGATGCACCCTTCTAGTTTAACCCTGGCGGCTGTGGGATAGGGATGCACCCTTCTATTATAATCCTGGCGGCTGTGGGGTAGGGATGCACCCTTCTATTATAATCCTGGCGGCTGTGGGATAGGGATGCACCCTTCTATTATAATCCTGGCGTCTGTGGGATAGGGATGCACCCTTCTATTATAATCCTGGCGGCTGTGGCATAGGAATGCACCCTTCTATTATAATCCTGGCGGCTGTGGGATAGGGATGCACCCTTCTATTATCATCCTGGCGGCTGTGGGATAGGGATGCACCCTTCTATTATAATCCTGGCGGCTGTGGCATAGGAATGCACCCTTCTATTATAATCCTGGCGGCTGTGGGATAGGGATGCACCCTTCTATTATAATCCTGGCGGCTGTGGCATAGGAATGCACTCTTCTATTATAATCCTTGCGGCTGTGGGATAGGGATGCACCCTTCTATTATACTATTATAATCCTGGCGGCTGGTAGATCGGGATGCACCCTTCTGTTATAATCCTGGCGGCTGTGGGATAGGAATGCACCATTCTGTTATAATCCTGACGGCTGTGGGATAGGGATGCACCATTCTATTATAAACCTGGCGGCTGTGGAATATGGATGCACCCTTCTATTATAATCCTGGCGGCTGTGGGATAGGGATGCAGCCTTCTATTATAATCCTGGCGTCTGTGGGATAGGGATGCACCCTTCTATTATAATCCTGGCGGCTGCGGGATTGGGATGCACCCTTCTATTATAATGCTGGCGGCTGTGGGATAGGGATGCACCCTTCTGTTATAATCCTGGCGGCTGTGGGATTGGGATGCACCCTTCTATTATAATCCTGGCGGCTGTGGGATTGGGATGCACCCTTCTATTATAATCCTGGCGGCTGTGGGATAGGGATGCACCCTTCTAGTTTAACCCTGGCGGCTGTGGGATAGGGATGCACCCTTCTATTATAATCCTGGCGGCTGTGGGGTAGGGATGCACCCTTCTATTATAATCCTGGCGGCTGTGGGATAGGGATGCACCCTTCTATTATAATCCTGGCGTCTGTGGGATAGGGATGCACCCTTCTATTATAATCCTGGCGGCTGTGGCATAGGAATGCACCCTTCTATTATAATCCTGGCGGCTGTGGGATAGGGATGCACCCTTCTATTATCATCCTGGCGGCTGTGGGATAGGGATGCACCCTTCTATTATAATCCTGGCGGCTGTGGCATAGGAATGCACCCTTCTATTATAATCCTGGCGGCTGTGGGATAGGGATGCACCCTTCTATTATAATCCTGGCGGCTGTGGCATAGGAATGCACTCTTCTATTATAATCCTGGCGGCTGTGGGATAGGGATGCACCCTTCTATTATACTATTATAATCCTGGCGGCTGGTAGATCGGGATGCACCCTTCTATTATAATCCTGGCGGCTGTGGGATAGGGATGCACCCTTCTATTATAATCCTGGCGGCTGTGGAATATGGATGCAACCTTCTATTATAACCCTGGCGGCTGTGGGATAGGAATGCACCATTCTGTTATAATCCTGACGGCTGTGGGATAGGGATGCACCATTCTATTATAAACCTGGCGGCTGTGGAATAGGGATGCACCCTTCTATTATAATCCTGGCGGCTGTGGGATAGGGATGCACCCTTCTATTATAATCCTGGCGGCTGTGGGATAGGGATGCAGCCTTCTATTATAATCCTGGCGGCTGTGGGATAGGGATGCACCCTTCTATTATAATCCTGGCGGCTGTGGGATTGGGATGCACCCTTCTATTATAATGCTGGCGGCTGTGGGATAGGGATGCACCCTTCTGTTATAATCCTGGCGGCTGTGGGATAGGAATGCACCATTCTGTTATAATCCTGACGGCTGTGGGATAGGGATGCACCATTCTATTATAAACCTGGCGGCTGTGGAATATGGATGCACCCTTCTATTATAATCCTGGCGGCTGTGGGATAGGGATGCAGCCTTCTATTATAATCCTGGCGTCTGTGGGATAGGGATGCACCCTTCTATTATAATCCTGGCGGCTGCGGGATTGGGATGCACCCTTCTATTATAATGCTGGCGGCTGTGGGATAGGGATGCACCCTTCTGTTATAATCCTGGCGGCTGTGGGATTGGGATGCACCCTTCTATTATAATCCTGGCGGCTGTGGGATTGGGATGCACCCTTCTATTATAATCCTGGCGGCTGTGGGATAGGGATGCACCCTTCTATTATAATCCTGGCGGCTGTGGGATAGGGATGCACCCTTCTATTATAATGCTGGCGGCTGTGGGATAGGGATGCACACTTCTATTATAATCCTGGCGGCTGTGGGATAGGGATGCACCCTTCTATTATACTATTATAATCCTGGCGGCTGGTAGATAGGGATGCACCCTTCTATTATAGTCCTGGCGGCTGTGGGATAGGGATGCACCGTTCTATTATAAACCTGGTGGTTGTGGGATAGGGATGCACCCTTCTATTATAATCCTGGCGGCTGTGGGATCGGGATGCATCCTTCTATTATAATCCTGGCGGCTGTGGGATAGGGATGCACCCTACAATTATAATCCTGGCGGCTGTGGGATAGGGATGCATCCTTCAATTATGACGCTGGCGGCTGTGGGATAGGGATGCACCCTTCTAGTATAATCCTGGCGGCTGTGGGATAGGGATGCGCCCTTCTATTATAATCCTGGGGGCTGTGGGATAGGGATGCACCCGTCTATTATGATCCTGGCGGTTGTGAGATAGGGATGCACCCTTCTATTATAATCCTGGCGGATGTGGAATATGGATGCATCCTTTTATTATAATCCTGGCGGCTGTGGGATCGGGATGCACCCTTCTATTATAATCCTGGCGGCTGTGGGATCGGGATGCACCCTTCTATTATAATGCTGGTGGCTGTGGGATAGGGATGCACCCTTCTAATATAATCCTGGCGGCTGTGGAATATGGATGCAACCTTCTATTATAACCCTGGTGGCTGTGGGATAGGAATGCACCATTCTGTTATAATCCTGACGGCTGTGGGATAGGGATGCACCATTCTATTATAAACCTGGCGGCTGTGGAATATGGATGCACCCTTCTATTATAATCCTGGCGGCTGTGGGATAGGGATGCAGCCTTCTATTATAATCCTGGCGGCTGTGGGATAGGGATGCACCCATCTATTATAATCCTGGCGGCTGTGGGATAGGGATGCACCCTTCTATAATAATCCTGGCGGCTGTGGGATAGGGATGCACCCTTCTATTATAATCCTGGCGGCTGTGGGATTGGGATGCACCCTTCTATTATAATGCTGGCGGCTGTGGGATAGGGATGCACCCTTCTGTTATAATCCTGGCGGCTGTGGGATAGGGATGCACCATTCTATTATAATCCTGGCGGTTGTGGGATAGGGATGCACCCTTCTATAATCATCCTGGCGGCTGTGGGATAGGTATGCACCCTTCTATTATACTATTATAATCCTGGCGGCTGGTAGATAGGGATGCACCCTTCTATTATAATCCTGGCGGCTGTGGGATAGGGGTGCACCCTTCTATTATAATCCTGGCGGCTGTGGGATAGGTATGCACCCTTCTATTATAATCCTGGCGGCTGTGGGATAGGTATGCACCCTTCTATTATACTATTATAATCCTGGCGGCTGGTAGATAGGGATGCACCCTTCTATTATAATCCTGGCGGCTGTGCGACAGGAATGCACCCTTCTATTATAGTCCTGGCGGCTGTCGGATAGGGATGCAACCTTCTATTATAACACTGGCGGCTGTGGGATAGGGATGCACCCTTCTATTATAACCATGGCGGCTGTGGGATAGGGATGCACACTTAAATTATAATCCTGGCGGATGTGGAATATGGATGCATCCTTTTATTATAATCCTGGCGTCTGTGGGATAGGGATGCACCCTTCTATTATAATCCTGGCGGCTGTGGGATCGGGATGCACCCTTCTATTATAATGCTGGTGGCTGTGGGATAGGGTGCACCCTTCTATTATAATCCTGGCTGCTGTGGAATATGGATGCAACCTTCTATTATAATCCTGGCGGCTGTGGGATAGGGATGCACCATTCTGTTATAATCCTGACGGCTGTGGGATAGGGATGCACCCTTCTATTATAAACCTGGCGGGTGTGGGATAGGGATGCACCCTTCTATTATAATCCTGGCGGCTGTGGGATAGGGATGCACCCTTCTATTATAATGCTGGCGGCTGTGGGATAGGGATGCACCCTTCTGTTATAATCCTGGCGGCTGTGGGATAGGGCTGCACCCTTCTATTATAATCCTGGCGGCTGTGGGATAGGGATGCACCCTGCTATTATAATCCTGGCGGCTGTGGGATAGGAATGCACCCTTCTATTATAATCCTGGCGGCTGTGGGATTGGGATGCACCCTTCTATTATAATCCTGGCGGCTGTGGGATAGGGATGCACCCTTCTATTATAATCCTGGCGGCTGTGGGATAGGGATGCACCCTTCTATTATAATCCTGCCGGCTGTAGGATAGGGATGCACCATTCTATTATAATCCTGGCGGCTGTGGGATTGGGATGCACCCTTCTATTATAATCCTGGCGGCTGTGGGATAGGGATGCACCCTTCTATTATAATCCTGGCGGCTGTGGGATTGGGATGCACCCTTCTATTATAATGCTGGCGGCTGTGGGATAGGGATGCACCCTTCTGTTATAATCCTGGCGGCTGTGGGATAGGGATGCACCCTTCTATTATAATCCTGGCGGCTGTGGGATAGGGATGCACCCTTCTATTATACTATTATAATCCTGGCGGCTGGTAGATAGGGATGCACCCTTCTATTATACTATTATAATGCTGGCGGCTGTGGGATAGGGATGCACCCTTCTAGTATAATCCTGGCGGCTGTGGGATAGGGATGCACCCTTCTATTATAATCCTGGCGGCTGTGGGATAGGGATGCACCCTTCTATTATAATCCTGGCGGCTGTGGGATAGGGATGCACCCTTCAATTATGACGCTGGCGGCTGTGGGATACGGATGCACCCTTCTATTATAATCCTGGGGGCTGTGGGATAGGGATGCACCCGTCTATTATGATCCTGGCGGTTGTGAGATAGGGATGCACCCTTCTATTATAATCCTGGCGGATGTGGAATATGGATGCATCCTTTTATTATAATCCTGGCGGCTGTGGGATAGGGATGCACCCTTCTATTATAATCCTGGCGGCTGTGGGATCGGGATGCACCCTTCTATTATAATGCTGGTGGCTGTGGGATAGGGATGCACCCTTCTAATATAATCCTGGCGGCTGGGGAATATGGATGCACCCTTCTATTAGAACCCTGGTGGCTGTGGGATAGGAATGCACCATTCTGTTATAATCCTGACGGCTGTGGGATAGGGATGCACCATTCTATTATAAACCTGGCGGCTGTGGAATATGGATGCACCCTTCTATTATAATCCTGGCGGCTGTGGGATAGGGATGCACCCATCTATTATAATCCTGGCGGCTGTGGGATAGGGATGCACCCTTCTATAATAATCCTGGCGGCTGTGGGATAGGGATGCACCCTTCTATTATAATACTGGCGGCTGTGGCATAGGAATGCACCCTTCTATTATAATCCTGGCGGCTGTGGGATTGGGATGCACCCTTCTATTATAATGCTGGCGGCTGTGGGATAGGGATGCACCCTTCTGTTATAATCCTGGCGGCTGTGGGATAGGGATGCACCCTTCTATTATAATCCTGGCGGCTGTGGGATAGGGATGCACACTTCTATAATCATCCTGGCGGCTGTGGGATAGGTATGCACACTTCTATTATACTATTATAATCCTGGCGGCTGGTAGATAGGGATGCACCCTTCTATTATAATCCTGGCGGCTGTGGGATAGGGATGCACCCTTCTATTATAATCCTGGCGGCTGTGGGATAGGTATGCACCCTTCTATTATACTATTATAATCCTGGCGGCTGGTAGATAGGGATGCACCCTTCTATTATATTCCTGGCGGCTGTGCGACAGGAATGCACCCTTCTATTATAGTCCTGGCGGCTGTCGGATAGGGATGCACCCTTCTATTATAAACCTGGTGGCTGTGGGATAGGGATGCACCCTTCTATTATAACACTGGCGGCTGTGGGATAGGGATGCACCCTTCTATTATAACCATGGCGGCTGTGGGATAGGGATGCACCCTTCTATTATAATCCTGGCGGTTGTGGGATAGGGATGCACCCTTCTATTATAATCCTGGCGGCTGTGCGACAGGAATGCACCCTTCTATTATAGTCCTGGCGGCTGTCGGATAGGGATGCAACCTTCTATTATAACACTGGCGGCTGTGGGATAGGGATGCACCCTTCTATTATAACCATGGCGGCTGTGGGATAGGGATGCACACTTCTATTATAATCCTGGCGGATGTGGAATATGGATGCATCCTTTTATTATAATCCTGGCGGCTGTGGGATAGGGATGCACCCTTCTATTATAATCCTGGCGGCTGTGGGATCGGGATGCACCCTTCTATTATAATGCTGGTGGCTGTGGGATAGGGTGCACCCTTCTATTATAATCCTGGCGGCTGTGGAATATGGATGCAACCTTCTATTATAATCCTGGCGGCTGTGGGATAGGGATGCACCATTCTGTTATAATCCTGACGGCTGTGGGATAGGGATGCACCCTTCTATTATAATCCTGGCGGCTGTGGGATAGGGATGCACCCTTCTATTATAATCCTGGCGGCTGTGGGATAGGGATGCACCCTTCTATTATAATGCTGGCGGCTGTGGGATAGGGATGCACCCTTCTATTATAATCCTGGCGGCTGTGGGATTGGGATGCACCCTTCTATTATAATGCTGGCGGCTGTGGGATAGGGATGCACCCTTCTGTTATAATCCTGGCGGCTGTGGGATAGGGCTGCACCCTTCTATTATAATCCTGGCGGCTGTGGGATAGGGATGCACCCTTCTATTATAATCCTGGCGGCTGTGGGATTGGGATGCACCCTTCTATTATAATCCTGGCGGCTGTGGGATAGGGATGCACCCTTCTATTATAATCCTGGCGGCTGTGGGATTGGGATGCACCCTTCTATTATAATGCTGGCGGCTGTGGGATAGGGATGCACCCTTCTGTTATAATCCTGGCGGCTGTGGGATAGGGATGCACCCTTCTATTATAATCCTGGCGGCTGTGGGATAGGGATGCACCCTTCTATTATAGTCCTGGCGGCTGTGGGATAGGGATGCACCCTTCTATTATACTATTATAATCCTGGCGGCTGGTAGATAGGGATGCACCCTTCTATTATACTATTATAATGCTGGCGGCTGTGGGATAGGGATGCACCCTTCTAGTATAATCCTGGCGGCTGTGGGATAGGGATGCACCCTTCTATTATAATCTTGGCGGCTGTGGGATAGGGATGCATCCTTCAATTATGACGCTGGCGGCTGTGGGATAGGGATGCACCCTTCTATTATAATCCTGGGGGCTGTGGGATAGGGATGCACCCGTCTATTATGATCCTGGCGGTTGTGAGATAGGGATGCACCATTCTATTATAATCCTGGCGGCTGTGGAATATGGATGCACCCTTCTATTATAATCCTGGCGGCTTTGGGATAGGGATGCACCCATCTATTATAATCCTGGCGGCTGTGGGATAGGGATGCACCCTTCTATAATAATCCTGGCGGCTGTGGGATAGGGATGCACCCTTCTATTATAATACTGGCGGCTGTGGCATAGGAATGCACCCTTCTATTATAATCCTGGCGGCTGTGGGATTGGGATGCACCCTTCTATTATAATGCTGGTGGCTGTGGGATAGGGATGCACCCTTCTGTTATAATCCTGGCGGCTGTGGGATAGGGATGCACCCTTCTATTATAATCCTGGCGGCTGTGGGATAGGGATGCACCCTTCTATAATCATCCTGGCGGCTGTGGGATAGGTATGCACCCTTCTATTATACTATTATAATCCTGGCGGCTGGTAGATAGGGATGCACCCTTCTATTATAATCCTGGCGGCTGTGGGATAGGGATGCACCCTTCTATTATAATCCTGGCGGCTGTGGGATAGGGGTGCACCCTTCTATTATAGTCCTGGCGGCTGTCGGATAGGGATGCACCCTTCTATTATAAACCTGGTGGCTGTGGGATAGGGGTGCACCCTTCTATTATAAACCTGGTGGCTGTGGGATAGGGATGCACCCTTCTATTATAACACTGGCGGCTGTGGGATAGGAATGCACCCTTCTATTATAGTCCTGGCGGCTGTCGGATAGGGATGCACCCTTCTATTATAAACCTGGTGGCTGTGGGATAGGGATGCACCCTTCTATTATAACACTGGCGGCTGTGGGATAGGGATGCACCCTTCTATTATAACCATGGCGGCTGTGGGATAGGGATGCACACTTCTATTATAATCCTGGCGGATGTGGAATATGGATGCATCCTTTTATTATAATCCTGGCGGCTGTGGGATAGGGATGCACCCTTCTATTATAATCCTGGCGGCTGTGGGATAGGGATGCACCCTTCTAATATAATCCTGGCGGATGTGGAATATGGATGCATCCTTTTATTATAATCCTGGATAGGGATGCACCCTTCTATTATAATCCTGGCGGCTGTGGGATCGGGATGCACCCTTCTATTATAATGCTGGTGGCTGTGGGATAGGGATGCACCCTTCTAATATAAACCTGGCGGCTGTGGAATATGGATGCACCCTTCTATTATAATCCTGGCGGCTGTGGGATAGGGATGCACCCTTCTATTATAATCCTGGCTGCTGTGGGATAGGGATGCAGCCTTCTATTATAATCCTGGCGGCTGTGGGATAGGGATGCACCCTTCTATTATAATCCTGGCGGCTGTGGGATAGGGATGCACCCTTCTATTATAATCCTGGCGGCTGTGGGATAGGGATGCATCCTTCTATTATAATCCTGGCGGCTGTGGGATAGGGATGCACCCTTCTATTATAATCCTGGCGGCTGGTAGATAGGGATGCACCCTTCTATTATAATCCTGGCGGCTGTGGGATAGGGATGCACCCTTCTATTATAATCCTGGCGGCTGTGCGACAGTAATGCACCCTTCTATTATAGTCCTGGCGGCTGTGGGATAGGGATGCACCCTTCTATTATAAACCTGGTGGCTGTGGGATAGGGATGCACCCTTCTATTATAATCCTGGCGGCTGTGGGATCGGGATGCATCCTTCTATTATAATCCTGGCGGCTGTGGGATAGGGATGCACCCTTCTATTATAATCCTGCCGGCTGTGGGATAGGGATGCATCCTTCAATTATGACGCTGGCGGCTGTGGGATAGGGATGCACCCTTCTAGTATAATCCTGGCGGCTGTGGGATAGGGATGCACCCTTCTATTATAATCCTGGGGGCTGTGGGATAGGGATGCACCCGTCTATTATGATCCTGGCGGTTGTGAGATAGGGATGCACCCTTCCATTATAATCCTGGCGGATGTGGAATATGGATGCATCCTTTTATTATAATCCTGGCGGCTGTGGGATAGGGATGCAACCTTCTATTATAACCCTGGTGGCTGTGGGATAGGAATGCACCATTCTGTTATAATCCTGACGGCTGTGGGATAGGGATGCACCATTCTATTATAAACCTGGCGGCTGTGGGATAGGGATGCACCCTTCTATAATAATCCTGGCGGCTGTGGGATAGGGATGCACCCTTCTATTATAATACTGGCGGCTGTGGCATAGGAATGCACCCTTCTATTATAATGCTGGCGGCTGTGGGATAGGGATGCACCCGTCTATTATGATCCTGGCGGTTGTGGGATAGGAATGCACCCTTCTATTATAACCCTGGCGGCTGTGGGATAGGGATGCACCCTTCTCTTATAATACTGGCGGCTGTGGGATAGGGATGCACCCGTCTATTATGATCCTGGCGGTTGTGGGATAGGAATGCACCCTTCTATTATAACCCTGGCGGCTGTGGGATAGGGATGCACCCTTCTCTTATAATCCTGGCGGCTGTTGGATAGGGGTGCATCCTTCTATTATAATCCTGGCGGCTGTGGGATAGGGATGCACACTTCTATTATAATCCTGGCGGCTGTGGGATAGGGATGCAGCCTTCTATTATAATCCTGGCGGCTGTGGGATAGGGATGCACCCTTCTATTATAATACTGGCGGCTGTGGGATAGGGTTGCACACTTGTATTATAATCCTGGCGGCTGTGGGATAGGGTTGCACACTTGTATTATAATCCTGGCGGCTGTGGGACAGGGATGCACCGTTCTATTATAGTCCTGGCGGCTGTGGGATAGTGATGCACCCTTCTATTATAATCCTGGCGGCTGTGGGATAGGAATGTACCCTTCTATTATAATCATGGCGGCTGTGGGATAGGGATGCACCCTTCTATTATAATCCTGGGGGCTGTGGGATAGGGATGCATCCTTCTATTATAAACCTGGCGGCTGTGGGATAGGGATGCACCCTTCTATTATAATCCTGGGGGCTGTGGAATAGGGATGCACCCGTCTATAATGATCCTGGCGGCTGTGGGATAGGGATGCACCCTTCTATTATAATCCTGGGGGCTGTGGGATAGGGATGCACCCGTCTATAATGATCCTGGCGGCTGTGGGATATGGATGCACCCTTGTATTATAATCCTGGCGGCTGTGGGATAGGGATGCACCCTTCTATTATAACCTTGGCGGCTGTGGGATAGGGATGCACCCTTCTATTATAATCCTGGGGGCTGTGGGATAGGGATGCACCCGTCTATAATGGTCCTGGCGGTTGTGGGATCGGGATGCACCCTTCTATTATAATCCTGGCGGCTGTGGGATAGGGATGCACCCTTCTATTATAATCCTGGGGGCTGTGGGATAGGGATGCACCCTTCTATTATAATCCTGGCGGCTGTGGGATAGGGATGCACCCTTCTATTATAATCCTGGGGGCTGTGGGATAGGGATGCACCCGTCTCATGATCCTGGCGGTTGTGGGATAGGGATGCACCCTTCTATTATAATCCTGGCGGCTGTGGGATAGGGATGCACCCTTCTATTATAATCCTGGGGGCTGTGGGATAGGGATGCACCCTTCTATTATAATCCTGGCGGCTGTGGGATAGGGATGCACCCTTCTATTATAATCCTGGGGGCTGTGGGATAGGGATGCACCCTTCTATTATAATCCTGGCGGCTGTGGGCTAGGATGCACCCTTCTATTATAATCATGGGGGCTGTGGGATAGGGATGCACCCGTCTATTATAATCCTGGCGGCTGTGGGATAGGGATGCACCCTTCTATTATAATCCTGGCGTCTGTGGGATAGGGATGCACCATTCTATTATAATCCTGGCGGCTGTGGGATAGGGATGCACCATTCTATTATAACCCTGGCGGCTGTGGGATAGGGATGTACCCTTCTATTATAACCATGGCGGCTGTGGGATAGGGATGCACCCTTCTATTATAATTCTGGCGGATGTGGGATCGGGATGCACACTTCTATTATAATCCTGGGGGCTGTGGGATAGGGATGCACCCTTCTATTATAATCCTGGCGGCTGTGGGCTAGGATGCACCCTTCTATTATAATCATGGGGGCTGTGGGATAGGGATGCACCCGTCTATTATAATCCTGGCGGCTGTGGGATAGGGATGCACCCTTCTATTATAATCCTGGCGTCTGTGGGATAGGGATGCACCATTCTATTATAATCCTGGCGGCTGTGGGATAGGGATGCACCATTCTATTATAACCCTGGCGGCTGTGGGATAGGGATGTACCCTTCTATTATAACCATGGCGGCTGTGGGATAGGGATGCACCCTTCTATTATAATTCTGGCGGATGTGGGATCGGGATGCACACTTCTATTATAATCTTGGCGGCTGTGGGATAGGGATGCATCCTTTTATTATAATCCTGGCGGCTGTGGGATAGGGATGCACCCTTCTATTATAATCCTGGCGGCTGTGGGATCGGGATGCACCCTTCTATTATAATGCTGGTGGCTGTGGGATAGGGATGCAACCTTATATTATAACCCTGGTGGCTGTGGGATAGGAATGCACCATTCTGTTATAATCCTGACGGCTGTGGGATAGGGATGCACCCTTCTATTATAATCCTGGCGGCTGTGGGATAGGGATGCACCCTTCTATTATAACCCTGGCGGCTGTGGGATAGGGATGCACCCTTCTATTATAGTCCTGGCGGCTGTGGGATCGGGATGCACCCTTCTATTATAACCCTGGCGGCTTTGGGATAGGGATGCACCCTTCTATTATAATACTGGCGGCTGTGGCATAGGAATGCACCCTTCTATTATAATCCTGGCGGCTGTGGGATTGGGATGCACCCTTCTATTATAATGCTGGCGGCTGTGGGATAGGGATGCACCCTTCTGTTATAATCCTGGCGGCTGTGGGATAGGGATGCACCCTTCTATTATAATCCTGGCGGCTGTGGGATAGGGATGCACCCTTCTATTATAATCCTGGCGGCTGTGGGATAGGTATGCACCCTTCTATTATACTATTATAATCCTGGCGGCTGGTAGATAGGGATGCACCCTTCTATTATAATCCTGGCGGCTGTGGGATAGGGATGTACCCTTCTATTATAATCCTGGCGGCTGTGCGACAGGAATGCACCCTTCTATTATAGTCCTGGCGGCTGTCGGATAGGGATGCACCCTTCTATTATAAACCTGGTGGCTGTGGGATAGGGATGCACCCTTCTATTATAACCCTGGCGGCTGTGGGATAGGGATGCACCCTTCTATTATAACCATGGCGGCTGTGGGATAGGGATGCACCCTTCTATTATAATCCTGGCGGATGTGGAATATGGATGCATCCTTTTATTATAATCCTGGCGGCTGTGGGATAGGGATGCACCCTTCTATTATAATCCTGGCGGCTGTGGGATCGGGATGCACCCTTCTATTATAATGCTGGTGGCTGTGGGATAGGGATGCACCCTTCTATTATAATCCTGGCGGCTGTGGGATAGGGATGCACCCTTCTATTATAGTCCTGGCGGCTGTGGGATAGGTATGCACCCTTCTATTATAATCCTGGCGGCTGTGGGATAGGGATGCACCCTTCTATTATAATCCTGGCGGCTGTGGGATAGGGATACACCCTTCTAATATAATCCTGGCGGCTGTGGGATAGGTATGCACCCTTCTATTATAATCCTGGCGGCTGTGGGATAGGTATGCACCCTTCTTTTATAATCCTGGCGGCTGTGGGATAGGGATACACCCTTCTAATATAATCCTGGCGGCTGTGGAATATGGATGCAACCTTATATTATAACCCTGGTGGCTGTGGGATAGGAATGCACCATTCTGTTATAATCCTGACGGCTGTGGGATAGGGATGCACCATTCTATTATAATACTGGCGGCTGTGGGATAGGGATGCACCCTTCTATTATAATCCTGGCGGCTGTGGGATAGGGATGCCCCCTTCTATTATAAACCTGGCGGCTGTGGAATATGGATGCACCCTTCTATTATAATCCTGGCGGCTGTGGGATAGGGATGCAGCCTTCTATTATAATCCTGGCGGCTGTGGGATAAGGATGCACCCATCTATTATAATCCTGGCGGCTGTGGGATAGGGATGCACCCTTCTATTATAATCCTGGCGGCTGTGGGATAGGAATGCACCCTTCTATTATAATCCTGGCGGCTGTGGGATTGGGATGCACCCTTCTAGTTTAACCCTGGCGGCTGTGGGATAGGGATGCACCCTTCTATTATAATCCTGGCGGCTGTGGGGTAGGGATGCACCCTTCTATTATAATCCTGGCGGCTGTGGGATAGGGATGCACCCTTCTATTATAATCCTGGCGTCTGTGGGATAGGGATGCACCCTTCTATTATAATCCTGGCGGCTGTGGCATAGGAATGCACCCTTCTATTATAATCCTGGCGGCTGTGGGATAGGGATGCACCCTTCTATTATCATCCTGGCGGCTGTGGGATAGGGATGCACCCTTCTATTATAATCCTGGCGGCTGTGGCATAGGAATGCACTCTTCTATTATAATCCTGGCGGCTGTGGGATAGGGATGCACCCTTCTATTATAATCCTGGCGGCTGTGGCATAGGAATGCACTCTTCTATTATAATCCTGGCGGCTGTGGGATAGGGATGCACCCTTCTATTATACTATTATAATCCTGGCGGCTGGTAGATCGGGATGCACCCTTCTATTATAATCCTGGCGGCTGTGGGATAGGGATGCACCGTTCTATTATAATCCTGGCGGCTGTGGAATATGGATGCAACCTTCTATTATAACCCTGGCGGCTGTGGGATAGGAATGCACCATTCTGTTATAATCCTGACGGCTGTGGGATAGGGATGCACCATTCTATTATAAACCTGGCGGCTGTGGAATAGGGATGCACCCTTCTATTATAATCCTGGCGGCTGTGGGATAGGGATGCACCCTTCTATTATAATCCTGGCGGCTGTGGGATAGGGATGCAGCCTTCTATTATAATCCTGGCGGCTGTGGGATAGGGATGCACCCTTCTATTATAATCCTGGCGGCTGTGGGATTGGGATGCACCCTTCTATTATAATGCTGGCGGCTGTGGGATAGGGATGCACCCTTCTGTTATAATCCTGGCGGCTGTGGGATAGGAATGCACCATTCTGTTATAATCCTGACGGCTGTGGGATAGGGATGCACCATTCTATTATAAACCTGGCGGCTGTGGAATATGGATGCACCCTTCTATTATAATCCTGGCGGCTGTGGGATAGGGATGCAGCCTTCTATTATAATCCTGGCGTCTGTGGGATAGGGATGCACCCTTCTATTATAATCCTGGCGGCTGCGGGATTGGGATGCACCCTTCTATTATAATGCTGGCGGCTGTGGGATAGGGATGCACCCTTCTGTTATAATCCTGGCGGCTGTGGGATTGGGATGCACCCTTCTATTATAATCCTGGCGGCTGTGGGATTGGGATGCACCCTTCTATTATAATCCTGGCGGCTGTGGGATAGGGATGCACCCTTCTATTATAATCCTGGCGGCTGTGGGATAGGGATGCACCCTTCTATTATAATCCTGGCGGCTGTGGGATAGGGATGCACACTTCTATTATAATCCTGGCGGCTGTGGGATAGGGATGCACCCTTCTATTATACTATTATAATCCTGGCGGCTGGTAGATAGGGATGCACCCTTCTATTATAGTCCTGGCGGCTGTGGGATAGGGATGCACCGTTCTATTATAAACCTGGTGGTTGTGGGATAGGGATGCACCCTTCTATTATAATCCTGGCGGCTGTGGGATCGGGATGCATCCTTCTATTATAATCCTGGCGGCTGTGGGATAGGGATGCACCCTACAATTATAATCCTGGCGGCTGTGGGATAGGGATGCATCCTTCAATTATGACGCTGGCGGCTGTGGGATAGGGATGCACCCTTCTAGTATAATCCTGGCGGCTGTGGGATAGGGATGCGCCCTTCTATTATAATCCTGGGGGCTGTGGGATAGGGATGCACCCGTCTATTATGATCCTGGCGGTTGTGAGATAGGGATGCACCCTTCTATTATAATCCTGGCGGATGTGGAATATGGATGCATCCTTTTATTATAATCCTGGCGGCTGTGGGATCGGGATGCACCCTTCTATTATAATCCTGGCGGCTGTGGGATCGGGATGCACCCTTCTATTATAATGCTGGTGGCTGTGGGATAGGGATGCACCCTTCTAATATAATCCTGGCGGCTGTGGAATATGGATGCAACCTTCTATTATAACCCTGGTGGCTGTGGGATAGGAATGCACCATTCTGTTATAATCCTGACGGCTGTGGGATAGGGATGCACCATTCTATTATAAACCTGGCGGCTGTGGAATATGGATGCACCCTTCTATTATAATCCTGGCGGCTGTGGGATAGGGATGCAGCCTTCTATTATAATCCTGGCGGCTGTGGGATAGGGATGCACCCATCTATTATAATCCTGGCGGCTGTGGGATAGGGATGCACCCTTCTATAATAATCCTGGCGGCTGTGGGATAGGGATGCACCCTTCTATTATAATCCTGGCGGCTGTGGGATTGGGATGCACCCTTCTATTATAATGCTGGCGGCTGTGGGATAGGGATGCACCCTTCTGTTATAATCCTGGCGGCTGTGGGATAGGGATGCACCATTCTATTATAATCCTGGCGGTTGTGGGATAGGGATGCACCCTTCTATAATCATCCTGGCGGCTGTGGGATAGGTATGCACCCTTCTATTATACTATTATAATCCTGGCGGCTGGTAGATAGGGATGCACCCTTCTATTATAATCCTGGCGGCTGTGGGATAGGGGTGCACCCTTCTATTATAATCCTGGCGGCTGTGGGATAGGTATGCACCCTTCTATTATAATCCTGGCGGCTGTGGGATAGGTATGCACCCTTCTATTATACTATTATAATCCTGGCGGCTGGTAGATAGGGATGCACCCTTCTATTATAATCCTGGCGGCTGTGCGACAGGAATGCACCCTTCTATTATAGTCCTGGCGGCTGTCGGATAGGGATGCAACCTTCTATTATAACACTGGCGGCTGTGGGATAGGGATGCACCCTTCTATTATAACCATGGCGGCTGTGGGATAGGGATGCACACTTCTATTATAATCCTGGCGGATGTGGAATATGGATGCATCCTTTTATTATAATCCTGGCGTCTGTGGGATAGGGATGCACCCTTCTATTATAATCCTGGCGGCTGTGGGATCGGGATGCACCCTTCTATTATAATGCTGGTGGCTGTGGGATAGGGTGCACCCTTCTATTATAATCCTGGCTGCTGTGGAATATGGATGCAACCTTCTATTATAATCCTGGCGGCTGTGGGATAGGGATGCACCATTCTGTTATAATCCTGACGGCTGTGGGATAGGGATGCACCCTTCTATTATAAACCTGGCGGCTGTGGGATAGGGATGCACCCTTCTATTATAATCCTGGCGGCTGTGGGATAGGGATGCACCCTTCTATTATAATGCTGGCGGCTGTGGGATAGGGATGCACCCTTCTGTTATAATCCTGGCGGCTGTGGGATAGGGCTGTACCCTTCTATTATAATCCTGGCGGCTGTGGGATAGGGATGCACCCTTCTATTATAATCCTGGCGGCTGTGGGATAGGAATGCACCCTTCTATTATAATCCTGGCGGCTGTGGGATTGGGATGCACCCTTCTATTATAATCCTGGCGGCTGTGGGATAGGGATGCACCCTTCTATTATAATCCTGGCGGCTGTGGGATAGGGATGCACCCTTCTATTATAATCCTGCCGGCTGTAGGATAGGGATGCACCATTCTATTATAATCCTGGCGGCTGTGGGATTGGGATGCACCCTTCTATTATAATCCTGGCGGCTGTGGGATAGGGATGCACCCTTCTATTATAATCCTGGCGGCTGTGGGATTGGGATGCACCCTTCTATTATAATGCTGGCGGCTGTGGGATAGGGATGCACCCTTCTGTTATAATCCTGGCGGCTGTGGGATAGGGATGCACCCTTCTATTATAATCCTGGCGGCTGTGGGATAGGGATGCACCCTTCTATTATACTATTATAATCCTGGCGGCTGGTAGATAGGGATGCACCCTTCTATTATACTATTATAATGCTGGCGGCTGTGGGATAGGGATGCACCCTTCTAGTATAATCCTGGCGGCTGTGGGATAGGGATGCACCCTTCTATTATAATCCTGGCGGCTGTGGGATAGGGATGCACCCTTCTATTATAATCCTGGCGGCTGTGGGATAGGGATGCACCCTTCAATTATGACGCTGGCGGCTGTGGGATACGGATGCACCCTTCTATTATAATCCTGGGGGCTGTGGGATAGGGATGCACCCGTCTATTATGATCCTGGCGGTTGTGAGATAGGGATGCACCCTTCTATTATAATCCTGGCGGATGTGGAATATGGATGCATCCTTTTATTATAATCCTGGCGGCTGTGGGATAGGGATGCACCCTTCTATTATAATCCTGGCGGCTGTGGGATCGGGATGCACCCTTCTATTATAATGCTGGTGGCTGTGGGATAGGGATGCACCCTTCTAATATAATCCTGGCGGCTGGGGAATATGGATGCACCCTTCTATTAGAACCCTGGTGGCTGTGGGATAGGAATGCACCATTCTGTTATAATCCTGACGGCTGTGGGATAGGGATGCACCATTCTATTATAAACCTGGCGGCTGTGGAATATGGATGCACCCTTCTATTATAATCCTGGCGGCTGTGGGATAGGGATGCACCCATCTATTATAATCCTGGCGGCTGTGGGATAGGGATGCACCCTTCTATAATAATCCTGGCGGCTGTGGGATAGGGATGCACCCTTCTATTATAATACTGGCGGCTGTGGCATAGGAATGCACCCTTCTATTATAATCCTGGCGGCTGTGGGATTGGGATGCACCCTTCTATTATAATGCTGGCGGCTGTGGGATAGGGATGCACCCTTCTGTTATAATCCTGGCGGCTGTGGGATAGGGATGCACCCTTCTATTATAATCCTGGCGGCTGTGGGATAGGGATGCACACTTCTATAATCATCCTGGCGGCTGTGGGATAGGTATGCACACTTCTATTATACTATTATAATCCTGGCGGCTGGTAGATAGGGATGCACCCTTCTATTATAATCCTGGCGGCTGTGGGATAGGGATGCACCCTTCTATTATAATCCTGGCGGCTGTGGGATAGGTATGCACCCTTCTATTATACTATTATAATCCTGGCGGCTGGTAGATAGGGATGCACCCTTCCATTATAATCCTGGCGGCTGTGCGACAGGAATGCACCCTTCTATTATAGTCCTGGCGGCTGTCGGATAGGGATGCACCCTTCTATTATAAACCTGGTGGCTGTGGGATAGGGATGCACCCTTCTATTATAACACTGGCGGCTGTGGGATAGGGATGCACCCTTCTATTATAACCATGGCGGCTGTGGGATAGGGATGCACCCTTCTATTATAATCCTGGCGGTTGTGGGATAGGGATGCACCCTTCTATTATAATCCTGGCGGCTGTGCGACAGGAATGCACCCTTCTATTATAGTCCTGGCGGCTGTCGGATAGGGATGCAACCTTCTATTATAACACTGGCGGCTGTGGGATAGGGATGCACCCTTCTATTATAACCATGGCGGCTGTGGGATAGGGATGCACACTTCTATTATAATCCTGGCGGATGTGGAATATGGATGCATCCTTTTATTATAATCCTGGCGGCTGTGGGATAGGGATGCACCCTTCTATTATAATCCTGGCGGCTGTGGGATCGGGATGCACCCTTCTATTATAATGCTGGTGGCTGTGGGATAGGGTGCACCCTTCTATTATAATCCTGGCGGCTGTGGAATATGGATGCAACCTTCTATTATAATCCTGGCGGCTGTGGGATAGGGATGCACCATTCTGTTATAATCCTGACGGCTGTGGGATAGGGATGCACCCTTCTATTATAATCCTGGCGGCTGTGGGATAGGGATGCACCCTTCTATTATAATCCTGGCGGCTGTGGGATAGGGATGCACCCTTCTATTATAATGCTGGCGGCTGTGGGATAGGGATGCACCCTTCTATTATAATCCTGGCGGCTGTGGGATTGGGATGCACCCTTCTATTATAATGCTGGCGGCTGTGGGATAGGGATGCACCCTTCTGTTATAATCCTGGCGGCTGTGGGATAGGGCTGCACCCTTCTATTATAATCCTGGCGGCTGTGGGATTGGGATGCACCCTTCTATTATAATCCTGGCGGCTGTGGGATTGGGATGCACCCTTCTATTATAATCCTGGCGGCTGTGGGATAGGGATGCACCCTTCTATTATAATCCTGGCGGCTGTGGGATTGGGATGCACCCTTCTATTATAATGCTGGCGGCTGTGGGATAGGGATGCACCCTTCTGTTATAATCCTGGCGGCTGTGGGATAGGGATGCACCCTTCTATTATAATCCTGGCGGCTGTGGGATAGGGATGCACCCTTCTATTATAGTCCTGGCGGCTGTGGGATAGGGATGCACCCTTCTATTATACTATTATAATCCTGGCGGCTGGTAGATAGGGATGCACCCTTCTATTATACTATTATAATGCTGGCGGCTGTGGGATAGGGATGCACCCTTCTAGTATAATCCTGGCGGCTGTGGGATAGGGATGCACCCTTCTATTATAATCTTGGCGGCTGTGGGATAGGGATGCATCCTTCAATTATGACGCTGGCGGCTGTGGGATAGGGATGCACCCTTCTATTATAATCCTGGGGGCTGTGGGATAGGGATGCACCCGTCTATTATGATCCTGGCGGTTGTGAGATAGGGATGCACCATTCTATTATAATCCTGGCGGATGTGGAATATGGATGCATCCTTTTATTAGAATCCTGGCGGCTGTGGGATAGGGATGCACCCTTCTATTATAATCCTGGCGGCTGTGGGATCGGGATGCACCCTTCTATTATAATGCTGGTGGCTGTGGGATAGGGATGCACCCTTCTAATATAATCCTGGCGGCTGGGGAATATGGATGCACCATTCTATTAGAACCCTGGTGGCTGTGGGATAGGAATGCACCATTCTGTTATAATCCTGACGGCTGTGGGATAGGGATGCACCATTCTATTATAAACCTGGCGGCTGTGGAATATGGATGCACCCTTCTATTATAATCCTGGCGGCTGTGGGATAGGGATGCACCCATCTATTATAATCCTGGCGGCTGTGGGATAGGGATGCACCCTTCTATAATAATCCTGGCGGCTGTGGGATAGGGATGCACCCTTCTATTATAATACTGGCGGCTGTGGCATAGGAATGCACCCTTCTATTATAATCCTGGCGGCTGTGGGATTGGGATGCACCCTTCTATTATAATGCTGGTGGCTGTGGGATAGGGATGCACCCTTCTGTTATAATCCTGGCGGCTGTGGGATAGGGATGCACCCTTCTATTATAATCCTGGCGGCTGTGGGATAGGGATGCACCCTTCTATAATCATCCTGGCGGCTGTGGGATAGGTATGCACCCTTCTATTATACTATTATAATCCTGGCGGCTGGTAGATAGGGATGCACCCTTCTATTATAATCCTGGCGGCTGTGGGATAGGGATGCACCCTTCTATTATAATCCTGGCGGCTGTGGGATAGGGGTGCACCCTTCTATTATAGTCCTGGCGGCTGTCGGATAGGGATGCACCCTTCTATTATAAACCTGGTGGCTGTGGGATAGGGGTGCACCCTTCTATTATAAACCTGGTGGCTGTGGGATAGGGATGCACCCTTCTATTATAACACTGGCGGCTGTGGGATAGGAATGCACCCTTCTATTATAGTCCTGGCGGCTGTCGGATAGGGATGCACCCTTCTATTATAAACCTGGTGGCTGTGGGATAGGGATGCACCCTTCTATTATAACACTGGCGGCTGTGGGATAGGGATGCACCCTTCTATTATAACCATGGCGGCTGTGGGATAGGGATGCACACTTCTATTATAATCCTGGCGGATGTGGAATATGGATGCATCCTTTTATTATAATCCTGGCGGCTGTGGGATAGGGATGCACCCTTCTATTATAATCCTGGCGGCTGTGGGATAGGGATGCACCCTTCTAATATAATCCTGGCGGATGTGGAATATGGATGCATCCTTTTATTATAATCCTGGATAGGGATGCACCCTTCTATTATAATCCTGGCGGCTGTGGGATCGGGATGCACCCTTCTATTATAATGCTGGTGGCTGTGGGATAGGGATGCACCCTTCTAATATAATCCTGGCGGCTGTGGAATATGGATGCAACCTTCTATTATAACCCTGGTGGCTGTGGGATAGGAATGCACCATTCTGTTATAATCCTGACGGCTGTGGGATAGGGATGCACCATTCTATTATAAACCTGGCGGCTGTGGAATATGGATGCACCCTTCTATTATAATCCAGGCGGCTGTGGGATAGGGATGCAGCCTTCTATTATAATCCTGGCGGCTGTGGGATAGGGATGCACCCATCTATTATAATCCTGGCGGCTGTGGGATAGGGATGCACCCTTCTATAATAATCCTGGCGGCTGTGGGATAGGGATGCACCCTTCTATTATAATACTGGCGGCTGTGGCATAGGAATGCACCCTTCTATTATAATCCTGGCGGCTGTGGGATTGGGATGCACCCTTCTATTATAATGCTGGCGGCTGTGGGATAGGGATGCACCCTTCTGTCATAATCCTGGCGGCTGTGGGATAGGGATGCACCCTTCTATTATAATCCTGGCGGCTGTGGGATAGGGATGCACCCTTCTATAATCATCCTGGCGGCTGTGGGATAGGTATGCACCCTTCTATTATACTATTATAATCCTGGCGGCTGGTAGATAGGGATGCACCCTTCTATTATACTATTATAATCCTGGCGGCTGTGGGATTGGGATGCACCCTTCTATTATAGTCCTGGCGGCTGTCGGATAGGGATGCACCCTTCTATTATAAACCTGGTGGCTGTGGGATAGGGATGCACCCTTCTATTATAACACTGGTGGCTGTGGGATAGGGTTGCACCTTTCTATTATAACCATGGCGGCTGTGGGATAGGGATGCACCCTTCTATTATAATCCTGGCGGCTGTGGGATAGGGATGCACCCTTCTATTATAATCCTGGCGGATGTGGAATATGGATGCATCCTTTTATTATAATCCTGGCGGCTGTGGGATAGGGATGCACCCTTCTATTATAATCCTGGCGGCTGTGGGATCGGGATGCACCCTTCTATTATAATGCTGGTGGCTGTGGGATAGGGATGCACCCTTCTATTATAATCCTGGCGGCTGTGGAATATGGATGCAACCTTCTATTATAACCCTGGTGGCTGTGGGATAGGAATGCACCATTCTGTTATAATCCTGACGGCTGTGGGATAGGGATGCACCATTCTATTATAAACCTGGCGGCTGTGGAATATGGATGCACCCTTCTATTATAATCCTGGCGGCTGTGGGATAGGGATGCAGCCTTCTATTATAATCCTGGCGGCTGTGGGAGAGGGATGCACCCATCTATTATAATCCTGGCGGCTGTGGGATTGGGATGCACCCTTCTATTATAATCCTGGCGGCTGTGGGATAGGGATGCACCCTTCTATTATAATCCTGGCGGCTGTGGGATTGGGATGCACCCTTCTATTATAATGCTGGCGGCTGTGGGATAGGGATGCACCCTTCTGTTATAATCCTGGCGGCTGTGGGATAGGGATGCACCCTTCTATTATAATCCTGGCGGCTGTGGGATTGGGATGCACCCTTCTATTATAATGCTGGCGGCTGTGGGATAGGGATGCACCCTTCTGTTATAATCCTGGCGGCTGTGGGATTGGGATGCACCCTTCTATTATAATCCTAGCGGCTGTGGGATAGGGATGCACCCTTCTATTATAATCCTGGCGGCTGTGCGACAGGAATGCACCCTTCTATTATAATCCTGGCGGCTGTGGGATTGGGATGCACCCTTCTATTATAATCCTAGCGGCTGTGGGATAGGGATGCACCCTTCTATTATAGTCCAGGCGGCTGTGGGATAGGGATGCACCCTTCTATTATAAACCTGGTGGCTGTGGGATAGGGATGCACCCTTCTATTATAATCCTGGCGGCTGTGGGATAGGGATGCACCCTTCTATTATAATCCTGGCAGCTGTGGGATAGGGATGCACCCTTCTATTATAATCCTGGCGGCTGTGGGATAGGGATGCACCCTTCTATAATCATCCTGGCGGCTGTGGGATAGGTATGCACCCTTCTATTATACTATTATAATCCTGGCGGCTGGTAGATAGGGATGCACCCTTCTATTATACTATTATAATCCTGGCGGCTGTGGGATTGGGATGCACCCTTCTATTATAGTCCTGGCGGCTGTCGGATAGGGATGCACCCTTCTATTATAAACCTGGTGGCTGTGGGATAGGGATGCACCCTTCTATTATAACACTGGTGGCTGTGGGATAGGGTTGCACCCTTCTATTATAACCATGGCGGCTGTGGGATAGGGATGCACCCTTCTATTATAATCCTGGCGGCTGTGGGATAGGGATGCACCCTTCTATTATAATCCTGGCGGATGTGGAATATGGATGCATCCTTTTATTATAATCCTGGCGGCTGTGGGATAGGGATGCACCCTTCTATTATAATCCTGGCGGCTGTGGGATCGGGATGCACCCTTCTATTATAATGCTGGTGGCTGTGGGATAGGGATGCACCCTTCTATTATAATCCTGGCGGCTGTGGAATATGGATGCAACCTTCTATTATAACCCTGGTGGCTGTGGGATAGGAATGCACCATACTGTTATAATCCTGACGGCTGTGGGATAGGGATGCACCATTCTATTATAAACCTGGCGGCTGTGGAATATGGATGCACCCTTCTATTATAATCCTGGCGGCTGTGGGATAGGGATGCAGCCTTCTATTATAATCCTGGCGGCTGTGGGAGAGGGATGCACCCATCTATTATAATCCTGGCGGCTGTGGGATTGGGATGCACCCTTCTATTATAATCCTGGCGGCTGTGGGATAGGGATGCACCCTTCTATTATAATCCTGGCGGCTGTGGGATTGGGATGCACCCTTCTATTATAATGCTGGCGGCTGTGGGATAGGGATGCACCCTTCTGTTATAATCCTGGCGGCTGTGGGATAGGGATGCACCCTTCTATTATAATCCTGGCGGCTGTGGGATTGGGATGCACCCTTCTATTATAATGCTGGCGGCTGTGGGATAGGGATGCACCCTTCTGTTATAATCCTGGCGGCTGTGGGATTGGGATGCACCCTTCTATTATAATCCTAGCGGCTGTGGGATAGGGATGCACCCTTCTATTATAATCCTGGCGGCTGTGCGACAGGAATGCACCCTTCTATTATAATCCTGGCGGCTGTGGGATTGGGATGCACCCTTCTATTATAATCCTAGCGGCTGTGGGATAGGGATGCACCCTTCTATTATAGTCCAGGCGGCTGTGGGATAGGGATGCACCCTTCTATTATAAACCTGGTGGCTGTGGGATAGGGATGCACCCTTCTATTATAATCCTGGCGGCTGTGGGATAGGGATGCACCCTTCTATTATAATCCTGGCAGCTGTGGGATAGGGATGCACCCTTCTATTATAATCCTGGCGGCTGTGGGATCGGGATGCATCCTTCTATTATAATCCTGGCGGCTGTGGGATAGGGATGCATCCTTCAATTATGACGCTGGCGGCTGTGGGATAGGGATGCACCCTTCTAGTATAATCCTGGCGGCTGTGGGATAGGGATGCACCCTTTTATTATAATCCTGGCGGCTGTGGGATTGGGATGCACCCTTCTATTATAATGCTGGCGGCTGTGGGATAGGGATGCACCCTTCTGTTATAATCCTGGCGGCTGTGGGATAGGGATGCACCCTTCTATTATAATCCTGGCGGCTGTGGGATTGGGATGCACCCTTCTATTATAATGCTGGCGGCTGTGGGATAGGGATGCACCCTTCTGTTATAATCCTGGCGGCTGTGGGATTGGGATGCACCCTTCTATTATAATCCTAGCGGCTGTGGGATAGGGATGCACCCTTCTATTATAATCCTGGCGGCTGTGCGACAGGAATGCACCCTTCTATTATAATCCTGGCGGCTGTGGGATTGGGATGCACCCTTCTATTATAATCCTAGCGGCTGTGGGATAGGGATGCACCCTTCTATTATAGTCCTGGCGGCTGTGGGATAGGGATGCACCCTTCTATTATAAACCTGGTGGCTGTGGGATAGGGATGCACCCTTCTATTATAATCCTGGCGGCTGTGGGATAGGGATGCACCCTTCTATTATAATCCTGGCGGCTGTGGGATAGGGATGCACCCTTCTATTATAATCCTGGCAGCTGTGGGATAGGGATGCACCCTTCTATTATAATCCTGGCGGCTGTGGGATCGGGATGCATCCTTCTATTATAATCCTGGCGGCTGTGGGATAGGGATGCATCCTTCAATTATGACGCTGGCGGCTGTGGGATAGGGATGCACCCTTCTAGTATAATCCTGGCGGCTGTGGGATAGGGATGCACCCTTCAATTATAATCCTGGCGGCTGTGGGATTGGGATGCACCCTTCTATTATAATGCTGGCGGCTGTGGGATAGGGATGCACCCTTCTGTTATAATTCTGGCGGCTGTGGGATAGGGATGCACCCTTCTATTATAATCCTGGCGGCTGTGGGATTGGGATGCACCCTTCTATTATAATGCTGGCGGCTGTGGGATAGGGATGCACCCTTCTGTTATAATCCTGGCGGCTGTGGGATTGGGATGCACCCTTCTATTATAATCCTAGCGGCTGTGGGATAGGGATGCACCCTTCTATTATAATCCTGGCGGCTGTGCGACAGGAATGCACCCTTCTATTATAATCCTGGCGGCTGTGGGATTGGGATGCACCCTTCTATTATAATCCTAGCGGCTGTGGGATAGGGATGCACCCTTCTATTATAGTCCTGGCGGCTGTGGGATAGGGATGCACCCTTCTATTATAAACCTGGTGGCTGTGGGATAGGGATGCACCCTTCTATTATAATCCTGGCGGCTGTGGGATAGGGATGCACCCTTCTATTATAATCCTGGCAGCTGTGGGATAGGGATGCACCCTTCTATTATAACCCTGGCGGCTGTGGGATAGGGATGCACCCTTCTATTATAATCCTGGCGGCTGTGGGATAGGGATGCACCCTTCTATTATAAACCTGGCGGCTGTGGGATAGGGATGCACCCTTCTATTATAATCCTGGCGGCTGTGGGATCGGGATGCATCCTTCTATTATAATCCTGGCGGCTGTGGGATAGGGATGCATCCTTCAATTATGACGCTGGCGGCTGTGGGATAGGGATGCACCCTTCTAGTATAATCCTGGCGGCTGTGGGATAGGGATGCACCCTTCTATTATAATCCTGGGGGCTGTGGGACAGGGATGCGCCCATCTATTATGATCCTGGCGGTTGTGAGATAGGGATGCACCCTTCTATTGTAATCCTGGCGGCTGTGGGATAGGGATGCACCCTTCTATTATAATCCTGGCGGCTGTGGGATAGGGATGCACCCTTCTATTATAATCCTTGCGGCTGTGGGATAGGGATGCACCCTTCTATTATAATCCTGGGGGCTGTGGGATAGGGATGCACCCGTCTATTATGATCCTGGCGGTTGTGGGATAGGGATGCACCTTTCTATTATAACCCTCGCGGCTGTGGGATAGGGATGCACCCTTCTATTATAATCCTGGCGGTTGTGGGATAGGGATGCAGCCTTCTATTATAATCCTGGCGGCTGTGGGATAGGGATGCACCCTTCTATTATAATCCTGGCGGCTGTGGGATAGGGATGCACCCTTCTATTATAATCCTGGCGGCTGTGGGATAGGGATGCACCCTTCTATTATAATCCTGGCGGCTGTGGGATAGGGATGCACCCTTCTATTATAATCCTGGCGGCTGTGGGATTGGGATGCACCCTTCTATTATAATGCTGGCGGCTGTGGGATAGGGATGCACCCTTCTGTTATAATCCTGGCGGCTGTGGGATAGGGATGCACCCTTCTATTATAATCCTGGCGGCTGTGGGATAGGGATGCACCCTTCTATTATAATCCTGGCGGCTGTGGGATAGGGATGCACCCTTCTATTATACTATTATAATCCTGGCGGCTGGTAGATAGGGATGCACCCTTCTATTATAATCCTGGCGGCTGTGCGACAGGAATGCACCCTTCTATTATAATCCTGGCGGCTGTGGGATAGGGATGCACCCTTCTATTATAATCCTGGCGGCTGTGGGATAGGGATGCATCCTTCAATTATGACGCTGGCGGCTGTGGGATAGGGATGCACCCTTCTAGTATAATCCTGGCGGCTGTGGGATAGGGATGCACCCTTCTATTGTAATCCTGGCGGCTGTGGGATAGGGATGCACCCTTCTATTATAATCCTGGCGGCTGTGGGATAGGGATGCACCCTTCTATTATAATCCTTGCGGCTGTGGGATAGGGATGCACCCTTCTATTATAATCCTGGGGGCTGTGGGATAGGGATGCACCCGTCTATTATGATCCTGGCGGTTGTGGGATAGGGATGCACCTTTCTATTATAACCCTCGCGGCTGTGGGATAGGGATGCCCCCTTCTCTTATAATACTGGCGGCTGTGGGATAAGGATGCACCCTTCTATTATAATCCTGGCGGCTGTGGGATAGGGATGCACCTTCTATTATAATCCTTGGGGCTGTGGGATAGGGATGCACCCGTCTATTATGATCCTGGCGGTTGTGGGATAGGGATGCACACTTCTATTATAATCCTGGCGGCTGTGGGATAGGGGTGCACCATTCTATTATAATCCTGGGCGCTGTGGGATAGGGATGCACCCTTCTATTATAATCCTGGCGGCTGTGGGATAGGGATGCACCTTCTATTATAATCCTTGGGGCTGTGGGATAGGGATGCACCCGTCTATTATGATCCTGGCGGTTGTGGGATAGGGATGCACACTTCTATTATAATCCTGGCGGCTGTGGGATAGGGGTGCACCATTCTATTATAACCCTGGGCGCTGTGGGATAGGGATGCACCCTTCTATTATAATCCTGGCGGCTGTGGGATAGGGATGCACCATTCTATTATAATCCTGGCGGCTGTGGGATAGGGATGCACCCTTCTATTATAATCCTGGGCGCTGGGGGATAGGGATGCCCCCTTCTATTATAATCCTGGCGGCTGTGGGATAGGGATGCACCCTTCTATTATAATCCTGGCGGCTGTGGGATAGGGATGCACCCTTCTATTATAATCCTTGCGGCTGTGGGATAGGGATGCACCCTTCTATTATAATCCTGGGGGCTGTGTGATAGGGATGCACCCGTCTATTATGATCCTGGCGGTTGTGGGATAGGGATGCACCTTTCTATTATAATCCTGAGGGCTGTGGGATCGGGATGCACCCTTCTATTATAATCCTGGCGGTTGTGGGATAGGGATGCACCCTTCTATTATAATCCTGGCGGCTGTGGGATAGGGATGCACCCTTCTATTATAATCCTGGGGGCTGTGGGATAGGGATGCACCCTTCTATTATAATCCTGAGGGCTGTGGGATAGGGATGCACCCTTCTATTATAATCCTGGCGGCTGTGGGATAGGGATGCCCCCTTCTCTTATAATACTGGCGGCTGTGGGATAAGGATGCACCCTTCTATTATAATCCTGGCGGCTGTGGGATAGGGATGCACCCTTCTATTATAATCCTTGGGGCTGTGGGATAGGGATGCACCCGTCTATTATGATCCTGGCGGTTGTGGGATAGGGATGCACACTTCTATTAAAATCCTGGCGGCTGTGGGATAGGGATGCAGCCTTCTATTATATTCCTGGCGGCTGTGGGATAGGGGTGCATCCGTCTATTATGATCCTGGCGGTTGTGGGATAGGGATGCACCCTTCTTTTATAATACTGGCGGCTGTGGGATAGGGATGCACCCTTCTATTATAATCCTGGCGGCTGTGGGATAGGGATGCACCCTTCAATTATAATTCTAGGGGCTGTGGGATAGGGATGCACACGTCTATTATGATCCTGGCGGTTGTGGGATAGGGATGCAAACTTCTATTATAATCCTGGCGGCTGTGGGATAGGGATGCACCTTTCTATTATAATCCTGGCGGCTGTGGGATAGGGATGCACCCTTCTATTATAATCCTGCCGGCTGTGGGGTAGGGATGCACCCTTCTATTATAATCCTGGCGGCTGTGGGATAGGGATGCACCCTTCTATTATAATCCTGGCGGATGTGGAATATGGATTCATCCTTTTATTATAATCCTGGCGGCTGTGGGATAGGGATGCACCCTTCTATTATTATCCTGGCGGCTGTGGGATCGGGATGCACCCTCCTATTATAATGCTGGTGGCTGTGGGATAGGGATGCACCCTTCTATTATAATCCTGGCGGCTGTGGAATATGGATGCAACCTTCTATTATAACCCTGGTGGCTGTGGGATAGGAATGCACCCTTCTGTTATAATCCTGACGGCTGTGGGATAGGGATGCACCGATCTATTATAAACCTGGCGGCTGTGGAATATGGATGCAACCTTCTATTATAACCCTGGTGGCTGTGGGATAGGAATGCACCCTTCTGTTATAATCCTGACGGCTGTGGGATAGGGATGCACCCTTCTATTATAAACCTGGCGGCTGTGGAATATGGATGCACCCTTCTATTATAATCCTGGCGGCTGTGGGATAGGTATGCACCGTTCTATTATACTATTATAATCCTGGCGGCTGTTAGATAGGGATGCACCCTTCTATTATATTCCTGGCGGCTGTGGGACAGGGATGCACCCTTCTATTATAGTCCTGGAGGCTGTGGGATAGGGATGCACTCTTCTATTATAATCCTGGCGGCTGTGGGATAGGAATGCACCCTTCTATTATAATGCTGGCGGCTGTTGGATAGGGATGCACCATTCTATTATAATCCTGGGGGCTGTGGGATAGGGATGCACCCTTCTATTATAATCCTGGCGGCTGTGGGATAGGGATGCACCCTTCTATTATAATGCTGGCGGCTGTTGGATAGGGATGCACCATTCTATTATAATCCTGGGGGCTGTGGGATAGGGATGCACCCTTCTATTATAATCCTGGCGGTTGTGGGATAGGGGTGCACCCTTCTATTATAATCCTGGCGGCTGTGGGATAGGGATGCACCCTTCTATTATAATCCTGGCGGCTGTGGGATAGTGATGCACCTTTCTATTATAATCCTGGCGGCTGTGGGATAGGGATGCACCTTTCTATTATAATCCTGGCGGCTGTGGGATAGGGATGCACCCTTCTATTATAATCCTGGCGGCTGTGGGATAGGGATGCACCCTTCTATTATACTATTATAATCCTGGCGGCTGGTAGATAGGGATGCACCCTTCTATTATAGTCCTGGCGGCTGTCGGATAGGGATGCACTCTTCTATTATAAACCTGGTGGCTGTGGGATAGGGATGCACCCTTCTATTATAACACTGGCGGCTGTGGGATAGGGATGCACCCTTCTATTATAACAATGGCGGCTGTGGGATAGGGATGCACCCTTCTATTATAATCCTGGCGGATGTGGAATATGGATGCATCCTTTTATTATAATCCTGGCGGCTGTGGGATAGGGATGCAGCCTTCTATTATAATCCTGGCGGCTGTGGGATCGGGATGCACCCTTCTATTATAATCCTGGCGGCTGTGGGATAGGGATGCACCCTTCTATTATAATCCTGGCGGCTGTGGGATTGGGATGCACCCTTCTATTATAGTCCTGGCGGCTGTGGGATAGGGATGCACCCTTCTATTATAATGCTGGTGGCTGTGGGATAGGGTGCACCGTTCTATTATAATCCTGGCGGCTGTGGGATAGGGATGCACCCTTCTATTATAATCCTGGCGGCTGTGGAATATGGATGCAACCTTCTATTATAATCCTGGCGGCTGTGGGATAGGGATGCACCATTCTGTTATAATCCTGACGGCTGTGGGATAGGGATGCACCCTTCTATTATAATCCTGGCGGCTGTGGGATAGGGATGCACTCTTCTATTATAATCCTGGCGGCTGTGGTATAGGGATGCACCCTTCTATTATAATCCTGGCGGCTGTGGGATAGGGATGTACCCTTCTATTATAATCCTGGCGGCTGTGGAATAGGGATGCCCCCTTCTCTTATAATACTGGCGGCTGTGGGATAGGGATGCACCCTTCTATTATAATCCTGGGGGCTGTGGGATAGGGATGCACCCGTCTATTATGATCCTGGCGGTTGTGGGATGGGGATGCACACTTCTATTATAATCCTGGCGGCTGTGGGATAGGGGTGCACCCTTCTATTATAATCCTAGCGGCTGTGGGATAGGGATGCATCCTTCTATTATAACCCTGGCGGCTGTGGGATAGGGATGCACCCTTCTATTATAACCCTGGCGGCTGTGGGATAGGGATGCACCCTTCTATTATAACCCTGGCGGCTGTGGGATAGGGATGCATCCTTCTATTATAACCCTGGCGGCTGTGGGATAGGGATGCACCCTTCTATTATAACCCTGGCGGCTGTGGGATATGGATGCACCCTTCTATTATAATCCTGGGCGCTGTGGGATAGGGATGCACCGTTCTATTATAATCCTGGCGGCTGTGGAATAGGGATGCACCCGTCTATTATGATCCTGGCGGTTGTGGGATAGGGATGCACCCTTCTCTTATAATATTGGCGGTTGTGGGATAGGGATGCACCCTTCTCTTATAATATTGGCGGCTGTGGGATAGGGATGCACCCTTCTCTTATAATATTGGCGGCTGTGGGATAGGGATGCACCCTTCTATTATAATCCTGGCGGCTGTGGGATAGGGATGCGCCCTTCTATTATAATCCTGGCGGCTGTGGGATAGGGATGCACCCTTCTCTTATAATATTGGCGGCTGTGGGATAGGGATGCACCCTTCTATTATAATCCTGGCGGCTGTGGGATAGGGATGCACCCTTCGATTATAATCCTGGCGGCTGTGGGATAGCGATGCACCCTTCCATTATAATCCTGGGGGCTGTGGGATTGGGATGCACCCGTCTATTATGATCCTGGCGGTTGTGGGATAGGGATGCACCCTTCTATTATAACCCTATCGGCTGTGGGATAGGGATGCACCCTTCTCTTATAATACTCGCGGCTGTGGGATAGGGATGCACCCTTCTATTATAATCCTGGCGGCTATGGGATAGGGATGCAGCCTTCTATTATAATCCTGGGGGCTGTGGGATAGGGATGCAGCCGTCTATTATAATCCTGACGGCTGTGGGATAGCGATGCACCCTTCTATTATAATCCTGGGGGCTGTGGGATTGGGATGCACCCGTCTATTATGATCCTGGCGGTTGTGGGATAGGGATGCACCCTTCTATTATAACCCTATCGGCTGTGGGATAGGGATGCACCCTTCTCTTATAATACTGGCGGCTGTGGGATAGGGATGCACACTTCTATTATAATCCTGGGGGCTGTGGGATAGGAATGCACCGTCTATTATGATCCTGGCGGTTGTGGGATAGGGATGCACCCTTCTATTATAATCCTGGCGGATGTGGAATATGGATTCATCCTTTTATTATAATCCTGGCGGCTGTGGGATAGGGATGCACCCTTCTATTATTATCCTGGCGGCTGTGGGATCGGGATGCACCCTCCTATTATAATGCTGGTGGCTGTGGGATAGGGATGCACCCTTCTATTATAATCCTGGCGGCTGTGGAATATGGATGCAACCTTCTATTATAACCCTGGTGGCTGTGGGATAGGAATGCACCCTTCTGTTATAATCCTGACGGCTGTGGGATAGGGATGCACCGATCTGTTATAAACCTGGCGGCTGTGGAATATGGATGCAACCTTCTATTATAACCCTGGTGGCTGTGGGATAGGAATGCACCCTTCTGTTATAATCCTGACGGCTGTGGGATAGGGATGCACCCTTCTATTAAAAACCTGGCGGCTGTGGAATATGGATGCACCCTTCTATTATAATCCTGGCGGCTGTGGGATAGGGATGCACCCTTCTATTATAATCCTGGCGGCTGTGGGATAGGGATGCAGCCTTCTATTATAATCCTGGCGGCTGTGGGATAGGGATGCACCCTTCTATTATAATCCTGGCGGCTGTGGGATAGGGATGCAGCCTTCTATTATAATCCTGGCGGCTGTGGGATAGGGATGCACCCTTCTATTATAATCCTGGCGGCTGTAGCATAGGAATGCACCCTTCTATTATAATCCTGGCGGCTGTGGGATTGGGATGCACCCTTCTATTATAATGCTGGCGGCTGTGGGATAGGGATGCACCCTTCTGTTATAATCCTGGCTGCTGTGGGATAGGGATGCACCCGTCTATTATAATCCTGGCGGCTGTGGGGTAGGGATGCACCGTTCTATTATAATCCTGGCGGCTGTGGGATAAGGATGCACCCTTCTATTATATTCCTGGCGGCTGTGGGATAGGGATGCACCCTTCTATTATAATCCTGGCGGCTGTGGGATAGGGATGCACCCTTCTATTATAATCCTGGCGGCTGTGGGATAGGGATGCATCCTTCTATTATAATCCTGGCGGCTGTGGGATAGGGATGCACCCTTCTATTATAATCCTGGCGGCTGTGGGATAGGTATGCACCCTTCTATTATACTATTATAATCCTGGCGGCTGTTAGATAGGGATGCGCCCTTCTATTATAATCCTGGCGGCTGTGGGATAGGGATGCAGCCTTCTATTATAATCCTGGCGGCTGTGGGATAGGGATGCGCCCTTCTATTATAATCCTGGCGGCTGTGGGATAGGGATGCACCCTTCTATTATAATCCTGGCGGCTGTGGGATAGGGATGCGCCCTTCTATTATAATCCTGGCGGCTGTGGGATAGGGATGCGCCCTTCTATTATAATCCTGGCGGCTGTGGGATAGGGATGCACCCTTCTATTATACTATTATAATACTGGCGGCTGTTAGATAGGGATGCACCCTTCTATTATAATCCTGGCGGCTTTGGGATAGGGATGCGCCCTTCTATTATAATCCTGGCGGCTGTGGGTCAGGGATGCACCCTTCTATTATAATCCTGGCGGCTGTGGGATAGGGATGCACCCTTCTATTATAATCCTGGCGGCTGTGGGATAGGGATGCACCCTTCTATTATAATCCTGGCGGCTGTGGGATAGGGATGCACCCTTCTATTATAGTCCTGGCGGCTGTGGGATAGGGATGCACTCTTCTATTATAATCCTGGCGGCTGTGGGATAGGGATGCAGTCTTCTATTATAATCCTGGCGGCTGTGGGATAGGGATGCACCCTTCTATTATAACCCTGGCAGCTGTGGGATAGGGATGCATCCTTCAATTATGACCCTGGCGGCTGTGGGATAGGGATGCACCCTTCTAGTATAATCCTGGCGGCTGTGGGATAGGGATGCACCCTTCTATTATAACCCTGGGGGCTGTGGGATAGGGATGCACCCGTCTATTATAATCCTGGCGGTTGTGGGATAGGGATGCACCCTTCTATTATAATACTGGCGGCTGTGGGATAGGGGTGCACTCTTCTATTATAATCCTGGGCGCTGTGGGATAGGGATGCACCCTTCTATTATAATCCTGGCCGCTGTGGGATAGGGATGCACCCTTCTATTATAATCCTGGCGGCTGTGGGATAGGGATGCACACTTCTATTATACTCCTGGCGGCTGTGGGATAGGGGTGCACCCGTCTATTATGATCCTGGCGGTTGTGGGATAGGGATGCACCCTTCTATTATAACCCTCGCGGCTGTTGGATAGGGATGCCCCCTTCTCTTATAATACTGGCAGCTGCGGGATAGGGATGCACCCTTCTATTAGATTCCTGGCGGCTGTGGGGTAGGGATGCACCCTTCTATTATAATCCTGGGGCCTGTGGGATAGGGATGCACCCGTCTATTATGATCCTGGCGGTTGTGGGATAGGGATGCACACTTCTATTATAATCCTGGCGGTTGTGGGATAGGGGTGCAGCCTCGATTATAATCCTGGGCGCAGTGGGATAGGGATGCACCCTTCTATTATAATCCTGGCGGCTGCGGGATAGGGATGCACCCGTCTATTATGACCCTGGCGGTTGTGGGATAGGGATGCACACTTCTCTTATAATACTGGCGGCTGTGGGATAGGGATGCACCCTTCTATTATAATCCTGGCGGCTGTGGGATAGGGATGCACCCTTCTATTATAATCCTGGCGGCTGTGCATTGGGATGCACCCTTCTATTATAATCCTGGCGGCTGTGGGATAGGGATGCACCTTTCTGTTACAATCCTGGCGGCTGTGGGATAGGGATGCACCCTTCTATTATAATCCTGGCGGCTGTGGGATAGGGATGCACACTTCTATTATAATCCTGGCGGCTGTGGGATAGGGATGCACCCTTCTATTATAATCCTGGCGGCTGTGGGATAGGAATGCAACCTTTCTGTTACAATCCTGGCGGCTGTGGGATAGGGATGCACCCTTCTATTATAATCCTGGCGGCTGTGGGATAGGGATGCACCCTTCTATTATAACCCTATCGGCTGTGGGATAGGGATGCACCCTTCTATTATAATCCTGGCGGCTGTGGGATAGGGATGCACCCTTCTCTTATAATACTCGCGGCTGTGGGATAGGGATGCACCCTTCTATTATAATCCTGGCGGCTATGGGATAGGGATGCACCCTTCTATTATAATCCTGAGGGCTGTGGGATAGGGATGCACCCGTCTATTATGATCCTGGCGGTTGTGGGATAGCGATGCACCCTTCGATTATAATACTGGCGGCTGTGGGATAGGGATGCACCCTTCTATTATAATCCTGGCGGCTGTGGGATAGGGATGCACCCTTCTATTATTATCCAGGCGGCTGTGGGATCGGGATGCACCCTCCTATTATAATGCTGGTGGCTGTGGGATAGGGATGCACCCTTCTATTATAATCCTTGCGGCTGTGGAATATGGATGCAACCTTCTATTATAACCCTGGTGGCTGTGGGATAGGAATGCACCCTTCTGTTATAATCCTGACGGCTGTGGGATAGGGATGCACCCTTCTATTATAAAACTGGCGGCTGTGGGATAGGGATGCACCCTTCTATTACAATCCTGGCGGCTGTGGCATAGGAATGCACCCTTCTATTATAATCCTGGCGGCTGTGGGATTGGGATGCACCCTTCTGTTATAATCCTGGCTGCTGTGGGATAGGGATGCACCCGTCTATTATAATCCTGGCGGCTGTGGGGTAGGGATGCACCCTTCTATTATAATCCTGGCGGCTGTGGGATAAGGATGCACCCTTCTATTATATTCCTGGCGGCTGTGGGATAGGGATGCACCCTTCTATTATAATCCTGGCGGCTGTGGGATAGGGATGCACCCTTCTATTATAATCCTGGCGGCTGTGGGATAGGGATGCATCCTTCTATTATAATCCTGGCGGCTGTGGGATAGGGATGCACCCTTCTATTATAATCCTGGCGGCTGTGGGATAGGTATGCACCCTTCTATTATACTATTATAATCCTGGCGGCTGTTAGATAGGGATGCGCCCTTCTATTATAATCCTGGCGGCTGTGGGATAGGGATGCAGCCTTCTATTATAATCCTGGCGGCTGTGGGATAGGGATGCGCCCTTCTATTATAATCCTGGCGGCTGTGGGATAGGGATGCACCCTTCTATTATAATCCTGGCGGCTGTGGGATAGGGATGCGCCCTTCTATTATAATCCTGGCGGCTGTGGGATAGGGATGCGCCCTTCTATTATAATCCTGGCGGCTGTGGGATAGGGATGCACCCTTCTATTATACTATTATAATACTGGCGGCTGTTAGATAGGGATGCACCCTTCTATTATAATCCTGGCGGCTTTGGGATAGGGATGCGCCCTTCTATTATAATCGTGGCGGCTGTGGGTCAGGGATGCACCCTTCTATTATAATCCTGGCGGCTGTGGGATAGGGATGCACCCTTCTATTATACTCCTGGCGGCTGTGGGATAGGGATGCACTCTTCTATTATAATCCTGGCGGCTGTGGGATAGGAATGCAGTCTTCTATTATAATCCTGGCGGCTGTGGGATAGGGATGCACCCTTCTATTATAACCCTGGCAGCTGTGGGATAGGGATGCATCCTTCAATTATGACCCTGGCGGCTGTGGGATAGGGATGCACCCTTCTAGTATAATCCTGGCGGCTGTGGGATAGGGATGCACCCTTCTATTATAATCCTGGGGGCTGTGGGATAGGGATGCACCCGTCTATTATAATCCTGGCGGTTGTGGGATAGGGATGCACCCTTCCATTATAATACTGGCGGCTGTGGGATAGGGGTGCACTCTTTTATTATAATCCTGGGCGCTGTGGGATAGGGATGCACCCTTCTATTATAATCCTGGCCGCTGTGGGATAGGGATGCACCCTTCTATTATAATCCTGGCGGCTGTGGGATAGGGATGCACACTTCTATTATACTCCTGGCGGCTGTGGGATAGGGGTGCACCCGTCTATTATGATCCTGGCGGTTGTGGGATAGGGATGCACCCTTCTATTATAACCCTCGCGGCTGTTGGATAGGGATGCCCCCTTCTCTTATAATACTGGCGGCTGCGGGATAGGGATGCACCCTTCTATTAGAATCCTGGCGGCTGTGGGGTAGGGATGCACCCTTCTATTATAATCCTGGGGGCTGTGGGATAGGGATGCACCCGTCTATTATGATCCTGGCGGTTGTGGGATAGGGATGCACACTTCTATTATAATCCTGGCGGTTGTGGGATAGGGGTGCAGCCTCGATTATAATCCTGGGCGCAGTGGGATAGGGATGCACCCTTCTATTATAATCCTGGCGGCTGTGGGATAGGGATGCACCCGTCTATTATGACCCTGGCGGTTGTGGGATAGGGATGCACACTTCTCTTATAATACTGGCGGCTGTGGGATAGGGATGCACCCTTCTATTATAATCCTGGCGGCTGTGGGATAGGGATGCACCCTTCTATTATAATCCTGGGGGCTGTGGGATAGGGATGCACCCGTCCATTATGATCCTGGCGGTTGTGGGATAGGAATGCACCCTTCTATTATAACCCTGGCGGCTGTGGGATAGGGATGCACCCTTCTCTTATAATACTGGCGGCTGTGGGATAGGGATGCACCCTTCTATTATAATCCTGGCGGCTGTGGGATAGGGATGCACCCTTCTATTATAATCCTGGGGGCTGTGGGATAGGGATGCACCTTTCTGTTACAATCCTGGCGGCTGTGGGATAGGGATGCACCCTTCTATTATAATCCTGGCGGCTGTGGGATAGGGATGCACACTCCTATTATAATCCTGGCGGCTGTGGGATAGGGATGCACCCGTCTATTATGATCCTGGCGGTTGTGGGATAGGGATGCACCCTTCTATTATAATCCTGGCGGCTGTGGGATAGGAATGCAACCTTTCTGTTACAATCCTGGCGGCTGTGGGATAGGGATGCACCCTTCTATTATAATCCTGGCGGCTGTGGGATAGGGATGCACACTTCTATTATAATCCTGGCGGCTGTGGGATAGGGATGCAGCCTTCTATTATAATCCTGGCGGCTGTGGGATAGGGATGCACCCTTCTATTATAATCCTGGCGGCTGTGGGATAGGGTTGCACACTTGTATTATAATCCTGGCGGCTGTGGGATAGGCTTGCACCCTTCTATTATACTATTATAATCCTGGCGGCTGTTAGATAGGGATGCACCCTCCTATTATAATCCTGGCGGCTGTGGGACAGGGATGCACCCTTCTATTATAGTCCTGGCGGCTGTGGGATAGTGATGCACCCTTCTATTATAATCCTGGCGGCTGTGGGATAGGAATGTACCCTTCTATTTTAACCCTGGCGGCTGTGGGATAGGGATGCACCCTTCTATTATAATCCTGGCGGCTGTGGGATATGGATGCACCCTTGTATTATAATCCTGGCGGCTGTGGGATAGGGATGCACCCTTCTATTATAATCCTTGCGGCTGTGGGATAGGGATGCACCCTTCTATTATAACCTTGGCGGCTGTGGGATAGGGATGCACCCTTCTATTATAATCCTGGCGGCTGTGGGATAGGGATGTACCCTTCTATTATAATCCTGGGGGCTGTGGGATAGGGATGCACCCGTCTATAATGATCCTGGCGGTTGTGGGATAGGGATGCACCCTTCTATTATAATCCTGGGGCTGTGGGATAGGGATGCACCCTTCTATTATAATCCTGGCGGCTGTGGGATACGGATGCACCCTTCTATTATAATCCTGGGGGCTGTGGGATAGGGATGCACCCTTCTATTATAATCCTGGCGGCTGTGGGATAGGGATGCACCCTTCTATTATAATCCTGGCGGCTGTGGAATAGGGATGCCCCCTTCTCTTATAATACTGGCGGCTGTGGGATAGGGATGCACCCTTCTATTATAATCCTTGCGGCTGTGGGATTGGGATGCACCCTTCTATTATAGTCCTGGCGGCTGTGGGATAGGGATGCACCCTTCTATTATAATGCTGGTGGCTGTGGGATAGGGTGCACCGTTCTATTATAATCCTGGCGGCTGTGGGATAGGGATGCACCCTTCTATTATAATCCTGGCGGCTGTGGAATATGGATGCAACCTTCTATTATAATCCTGGCGGCTGTGGGATAGGGATGCACCATTCTGTTATAATCCTGACGGCTGTGGGATAGGGATGCACCCTTCTATTATAATCCTGGCGGCTGTGGGATAGGGATGCACTCTTCTATTATAATCCTGGCGGCTGTGGTATAGGGATGCACCCTTCTATTATAATCCTGGCGGCTGTGGGATAGGGATGTACCCTTCTATTATAATCCTGGCGGCTGTGGAATAGGGATGCCCCCTTCTCTTATAATACTGGCGGCTGTGGGATAGGGATGCACCCTTCTATTATAATCCTGGGGGCTGTGGGATAGGGATGCACCCGTCTATTATGATCCTGGCGGTTGTGGGATGGGGATGCACACTTCTATTATAATCCTGGCGGCTGTGGGATAGGGGTGCACCCTTCTATTATAATCCTAGCGGCTGTGGGATAGGGATGCATCCTTCTATTATAACCCTGGCGGCTGTGGGATAGGGATGCACCCTTCTATTATAACCCTGGCGGCTGTGGGATAGGGATGCACCCTTCTATTATAACCCTGGCGGCTGTGGGATAGGGATGCATCCTTCTATTATAACCCTGGCGGCTGTGGGATAGGGATGCACCCTTCTATTATAACCCTGGCGGCTGTGGGATATGGATGCACCCTTCTATTATAATCCTGGGCGCTGTGGGATAGGGATGCACCGTTCTATTATAATCCTGGCGGCTGTGGAATAGGGATGCACCCGTCTATTATGATCCTGGCGGTTGTGGGATAGGGATGCACCCTTCTCTTATAATATTGGCGGTTGTGGGATAGGGATGCACCCTTCTCTTATAATATTGGCGGCTGTGGGATAGGGATGCACCCTTCTCTTATAATATTGGCGGCTGTGGGATAGGGATGCACCCTTCTATTATAATCCTGGCGGCTGTGGGATAGGGATGCGCCCTTCTATTATAATCCTGGCGGCTGTGGGATAGGGATGCACCCTTCTCTTATAATATTGGCGGCTGTGGGATAGGGATGCACCCTTCTATTATAATCCTGGCGGCTGTGGGATAGGGATGCACCCTTCGATTATAATCCTGGCGGCTGTGGGATAGCGATGCACCCTTCCATTATAATCCTGGGGGCTGTGGGATTGGGATGCACCCGTCTATTATGATCCTGGCGGTTGTGGGATAGGGATGCACCCTTCTATTATAACCCTATCGGCTGTGGGATAGGGATGCACCCTTCTCTTATAATACTCGCGGCTGTGGGATAGGGATGCACCCTTCTATTATAATCCTGGCGGCTATGGGATAGGGATGCAGCCTTCTATTATAATCCTGGGGGCTGTGGGATAGGGATGCAGCCGTCTATTATAATCCTGACGGCTGTGGGATAGCGATGCACCCTTCTATTATAATCCTGGGGGCTGTGGGATTGGGATGCACCCGTCTATTATGATCCTGGCGGTTGTGGGATAGGGATGCACCCTTCTATTATAACCCTATCGGCTGTGGGATAGGGATGCACCCTTCTCTTATAATACTGGCGGCTGTGGGATAGGGATGCACACTTCTATTATAATCCTGGGGGCTGTGGGATAGGAATGCACCGTCTATTATGATCCTGGCGGTTGTGGGATAGGGATGCACCCTTCTATTATAATCCTGGCGGATGTGGAATATGGATTCATCCTTTTATTATAATCCTGGCGGCTGTGGGATAGGGATGCACCCTTCTATTATTATCCTGGCGGCTGTGGGATCGGGATGCACCCTCCTATTATAATGCTGGTGGCTGTGGGATAGGGATGCACCCTTCTATTATAATCCTGGCGGCTGTGGAATATGGATGCAACCTTCTATTATAACCCTGGTGGCTGTGGGATAGGAATGCACCCTTCTGTTATAATCCTGACGGCTGTGGGATAGGGATGCACCGATCTATTATAAACCTGGCGGCTGTGGAATATGGATGCAACCTTCTATTATAACCCTGGTGGCTGTGGGATAGGAATGCACCCTTCTGTTATAATCCTGACGGCTGTGGGATAGGGATGCACCCTTCTATTAAAAACCTGGCGGCTGTGGAATATGGATGCACCCTTCTATTATAATCCTGGCGGCTGTGGGATAGGGATGCACCCTTCTATTATAATCCTGGCGGCTGTGGGATAGGGATGCAGCCTTCTATTATAATCCTGGCGGCTGTGGGATAGGGATGCACCCTTCTATTATAATCCTGGCGGCTGTGGGATAGGGATGCAGCCTTCTATTATAATCCTGGCGGCTGTGGGATAGGGATGCACCCTTCTATTATAATCCTGGCGGCTGTGGCATAGGAATGCACCCTTCTATTATAATCCTGGCGGCTGTGGGATTGGGATGCACCCTTCTATTATAATGCTGGCGGCTGTGGGATAGGGATGCACCCTTCTGTTATAATCCTGGCTGCTGTGGGATAGGGATGCACCCGTCTATTATAATCCTGGCGGCTGTGGGGTAGGGATGCACCGTTCTATTATAATCCTGGCGGCTGTGGGATAAGGATGCACCCTTCTATTATATTCCTGGCGGCTGTGGGATAGGGATGCACCCTTCTATTATAATCCTGGCGGCTGTGGGATAGGGATGCACCCTTCTATTATAATCCTGGCGGCTGTGGGATAGGGATGCATCCTTCTATTATAATCCTGGCGGCTGTGGGATAGGGATGCACCCTTCTATTATAATCCTGGCGGCTGTGGGATAGGTATGCACCCTTCTATTATACTATTATAATCCTGGCGGCTGTTAGATAGGGATGCGCCCTTCTATTATAATCCTGGCGGCTGTGGGATAGGGATGCAGCCTTCTATTATAATCCTGGCGGCTGTGGGATAGGGATGCGCCCTTCTATTATAATCCTGGCGGCTGTGGGATAGGGATGCACCCTTCTATTATAATCCTGGCGGCTGTGGGATAGGGATGCGCCCTTCTATTATAATCCTGGCGGCTGTGGGATAGGGATGCGCCCTTCTATTATAATCCTGGCGGCTGTGGGATAGGGATGCACCCTTCTATTATACTATTATAATACTGGCGGCTGTTAGATAGGGATGCACCCTTCTATTATAATCCTGGCGGCTTTGGGATAGGGATGCGCCCTTCTATTATAATCCTGGCGGCTGTGGGTCAGGGATGCACCCTTCTATTATAATCCTGGCGGCTGTGGGATAGGGATGCACCCTTCTATTATAATCCTGGCGGCTGTGGGATAGGGATGCACCCTTCTATTATAATCCTGGCGGCTGTGGGATAGGGATGCACCCTTCTATTATAGTCCTGGCGGCTGTGGGATAGGGATGCACTCTTCTATTATAATCCTGGCGGCTGTGGGATAGGGATGCAGTCTTCTATTATAATCCTGGCGGCTGTGGGATAGGGATGCACCCTTCTATTATAACCCTGGCAGCTGTGGGATAGGGATGCATCCTTCAATTATGACCCTGGCGGCTGTGGGATAGGGATGCACCCTTCTAGTATAATCCTGGCGGCTGTGGGATAGGGATGCACCCTTCTATTATAATCCTGGGGGCTGTGGGATAGGGATGCACCCGTCTATTATAATCCTGGCGGTTGTGGGATAGGGATGCACCCTTCTATTATAATACTGGCGGCTGTGGGATAGGGGTGCACTCTTCTATTATAATCCTGGGCGCTGTGGGATAGGGATGCACCCTTCTATTATAATCCTGGCCGCTGTGGGATAGGGATGCACCCTTCTATTATAATCCTGGCGGCTGTGGGATAGGGATGCACACTTCTATTATACTCCTGGCGGCTGTGGGATAGGGGTGCACCCGTCTATTATGATCCTGGCGGTTGTGGGATAGGGATGCACCCTTCTATTATAACCCTCGCGGCTGTTGGATAGGGATGCCCCCTTCTCTTATAATACTGGCAGCTGCGGGATAGGGATGCACCCTTCTATTAGATTCCTGGCGGCTGTGGGGTAGGGATGCACCCTTCTATTATAATCCTGGGGCCTGTGGGATAGGGATGCACCCGTCTATTATGATCCTGGCGGTTGTGGGATAGGGATGCACACTTCTATTATAATCCTGGCGGTTGTGGGATAGGGGTGCAGCCTCGATTATAATCCTGGGCGCAGTGGGATAGGGATGCACCCTTCTATTATAATCCTGGCGGCTGCGGGATAGGGATGCACCCGTCTATTATGACCCTGGCGGTTGTGGGATAGGGATGCACACTTCTCTTATAATACTGGCGGCTGTGGGATAGGGATGCACCCTTCTATTATAATCCTGGCGGCTGTGGGATAGGGATGCACCCTTCTATTATAATCCTGGCGGCTGTGCATTGGGATGCACCCTTCTATTATAATCCTGGCGGCTGTGGGATAGGGATGCACCTTTCTGTTACAATCCTGGCGGCTGTGGGATAGGGATGCACCCTTCTATTATAATCCTGGCGGCTGTGGGATAGGGATGCACACTTCTATTATAATCCTGGCGGCTGTGGGATAGGGATGCACCCTTCTATTATAATCCTGGCGGCTGTGGGATAGGAATGCAACCTTTCTGTTACAATCCTGGCGGCTGTGGGATAGGGATGCACCCTTCTATTATAATCCTGGCGGCTGTGGGATAGGGATGCACCCTTCTATTATAACCCTATCGGCTGTGGGATAGGGATGCACCCTTCTATTATAATCCTGGCGGCTGTGGGATAGGGATGCACCCTTCTCTTATAATACTCGCGGCTGTGGGATAGGGATGCACCCTTCTATTATAATCCTGGCGGCTATGGGATAGGGATGCACCCTTCTATTATAATCCTGAGGGCTGTGGGATAGGGATGCACCCGTCTATTATGATCCTGGCGGTTGTGGGATAGCGATGCACCCTTCGATTATAATACTGGCGGCTGTGGGATAGGGATGCACCCTTCTATTATAATCCTGGCGGCTGTGGGATAGGGATGCACCCTTCTATTATTATCCAGGCGGCTGTGGGATCGGGATGCACCCTCCTATTATAATGCTGGTGGCTGTGGGATAGGGATGCACCCTTCTATTATAATCCTTGCGGCTGTGGAATATGGATGCAACCTTCTATTATAACCCTGGTGGCTGTGGGATAGGAATGCACCCTTCTGTTATAATCCTGACGGCTGTGGGATAGGGATGCACCCTTCTATTATAAAACTGGCGGCTGTGGGATAGGGATGCACCCTTCTATTACAATCCTGGCGGCTGTGGCATAGGAATGCACCCTTCTATTATAATCCTGGCGGCTGTGGGATTGGGATGCACCCTTCTGTTATAATCCTGGCTGCTGTGGGATAGGGATGCACCCGTCTATTATAATCCTGGCGGCTGTGGGGTAGGGATGCACCCTTCTATTATAATCCTGGCGGCTGTGGGATAAGGATGCACCCTTCTATTATATTCCTGGCGGCTGTGGGATAGGGATGCACCCTTCTATTATAATCCTGGCGGCTGTGGGATAGGGATGCACCCTTCTATTATAATCCTGGCGGCTGTGGGATAGGGATGCATCCTTCTATTATAATCCTGGCGGCTGTGGGATAGGGATGCACCCTTCTATTATAATCCTGGCGGCTGTGGGATAGGTATGCACCCTTCTATTATACTATTATAATCCTGGCGGCTGTTAGATAGGGATGCGCCCTTCTATTATAATCCTGGCGGCTGTGGGATAGGGATGCAGCCTTCTATTATAATCCTGGCGGCTGTGGGATAGGGATGCGCCCTTCTATTATAATCCTGGCGGCTGTGGGATAGGGATGCACCCTTCTATTATAATCCTGGCGGCTGTGGGATAGGGATGCGCCCTTCTATTATAATCCTGGCGGCTGTGGGATAGGGATGCGCCCTTCTATTATAATCCTGGCGGCTGTGGGATAGGGATGCACCCTTCTATTATACTATTATAATACTGGCGGCTGTTAGATAGGGATGCACCCTTCTATTATAATCCTGGCGGCTTTGGGATAGGGATGCGCCCTTCTATTATAATCGTGGCGGCTGTGGGTCAGGGATGCACCCTTCTATTATAATCCTGGCGGCTGTGGGATAGGGATGCACCCTTCTATTATACTCCTGGCGGCTGTGGGATAGGGATGCACTCTTCTATTATAATCCTGGCGGCTGTGGGATAGGAATGCAGTCTTCTATTATAATCCTGGCGGCTGTGGGATAGGGATGCACCCTTCTATTATAACCCTGGCAGCTGTGGGATAGGGATGCATCCTTCAATTATAACCCTGGCGGCTGTGGGATAGGGATGCACCCTTCTAGTATAATCCTGGCGGCTGTGGGATAGGGATGCACCCTTCTATTATAATCCTGGGGGCTGTGGGATAGGGATGCACCCGTCTATTATAATCCTGGCGGTTGTGGGATAGGGATGCACCCTTCCATTATAATACTGGCGGCTGTGGGATAGGGGTGCACTCTTTTATTATAATCCTGGGCGCTGTGGGATAGGGATGCACCCTTCTATTATAATCCTGGCCGCTGTGGGATAGGGATGCACCCTTCTATTATAATCCTGGCGGCTGTGGGATAGGGATGCACACTTCTATTATACTCCTGGCGGCTGTGGGATAGGGGTGCACCCGTCTATTATGATCCTGGCGGTTGTGGGATAGGGATGCACCCTTCTATTATAACCCTCGCGGCTGTTGGATAGGGATGCCCCCTTCTCTTATAATACTGGCGGCTGCGGGATAGGGATGCACCCTTCTATTAGAATCCTGGCGGCTGTGGGGTAGGGATGCACCCTTCTATTATAATCCTGGGGGCTGTGGGATAGGGATGCACCCGTCTATTATGATCCTGGCGGTTGTGGGATAGGGATGCACACTTCTATTATAATCCTGGCGGTTGTGGGATAGGGGTGCAGCCTCGATTATAATCCTGGGCGCAGTGGGATAGGGATGCACCCTTCTATTATAATCCTGGCGGCTGTGGGATAGGGATGCACCCGTCTATTATGACCCTGGCGGTTGTGGGATAGGGATGCACACTTCTCTTATAATACTGGCGGCTGTGGGATAGGGATGCACCCTTCTATTATAATCCTGGCGGCTGTGGGATAGGGATGCACCCTTCTATTATAATCCTGGGGGCTGTGGGATAGGGATGCACCCGTCCATTATGATCCTGGCGGTTGTGGGATAGGAATGCACCCTTCTATTATAACCCTGGCGGCTGTGGGATAGGGATGCACCCTTCTCTTATAATACTGGCGGCTGTGGGATAGGGATGCACCCTTCTATTATAATCCTGGCGGCTGTGGGATAGGGATGCACCCTTCTATTATAATCCTGGGGGCTGTGGGATAGGGATGCACCTTTCTGTTACAATCCTGGCGGCTGTGGGATAGGGATGCACCCTTCTATTATAATCCTGGCGGCTGTGGGATAGGGATGCACACTCCTATTATAATCCTGGCGGCTGTGGGATAGGGATGCACCCGTCTATTATGATCCTGGCGGTTGTGGGATAGGGATGCACCCTTCTATTATAATCCTGGCGGCTGTGGGATAGGAATGCAACCTTTCTGTTACAATCCTGGCGGCTGTGGGATAGGGATGCACCCTTCTATTATAATCCTGGCGGCTGTGGGATAGGGATGCACACTTCTATTATAATCCTGGCGGCTGTGGGATAGGGATGCAGCCTTCTATTATAATCCTGGCGGCTGTGGGATAGGGATGCACCCTTCTATTATAATCCTGGCGGCTGTGGGATAGGGTTGCACACTTGTATTATAATCCTGGCGGCTGTGGGATAGGCTTGCACCCTTCTATTATACTATTATAATCCTGGCGGCTGTTAGATAGGGATGCACCCTCCTATTATAATCCTGGCGGCTGTGGGACAGGGATGCACCCTTCTATTATAGTCCTGGCGGCTGTGGGATAGTGATGCACCCTTCTATTATAATCCTGGCGGCTGTGGGATAGGAATGTACCCTTCTATTTTAACCCTGGCGGCTGTGGGATAGGGATGCACCCTTCTATTATAATCCTGGCGGCTGTGGGATATGGATGCACCCTTGTATTATAATCCTGGCGGCTGTGGGATAGGGATGCACCCTTCTATTATAATCCTTGCGGCTGTGGGATAGGGATGCACCCTTCTATTATAACCTTGGCGGCTGTGGGATAGGGATGCACCCTTCTATTATAATCCTGGCGGCTGTGGGATAGGGATGTACCCTTCTATTATAATCCTGGGGGCTGTGGGATAGGGATGCACCCGTCTATAATGATCCTGGCGGTTGTGGGATAGGGATGCACCCTTCTATTATAATCCTGGGGCTGTGGGATAGGGATGCACCCTTCTATTATAATCCTGGCGGCTGTGGGATACGGATGCACCCTTCTATTATAATCCTGGGGGCTGTGGGATAGGGATGCACCCTTCTATTATAATCCTGGCGGCTGTGGGATAGGGATGCACCCTTCTATTATAATCCTGGCGGCTGTGGAATAGGGATGCCCCCTTCTCTTATAATACTGGCGGCTGTGGGATAGGGATGCACCCTTCTATTATAATCCTTGCGGCTGTGGGATAGGGATGCACCCGTCTATTATGATCCTGGCGCTTGTGGGATAGGGATGCACACTTCTATTATAATCCTGGCGGCTGTGGGATAGGGGTGCACCCTTCTATTATAATCCTGGGCGCTATGGGATAGGGATGCACCCTTCTTTTATAATCCTGGCGGCTGTGGGATAGGGATGCACCCGTCTATTATGATCCTGGCGGTTGTGGGATAGGGATGCACCCTTCTCTTATAATACTGGCGGCTGTGGGATAGGGATGCACCCTTCTATTATAATCCTGGCGGCTGTGGGATAGGGATGCACCCTTCTATTATAATCCTGGGGGCAGTGGGATAGGGATGCACCCGTCTATTATGATCCTGGCGGTTGTGGGATAGGGATGCACCCTTCTATTATAACCCTGGCGGCTGTGGGATAGGGATGCACCCTTCTCTTATAATACTGGCGGCTGTGGGATAGGGATGCACCCGTCTATTATAATCCTGGCGGCTGTGGGATAGGGATGCACCCTTCTATTATAATCATGGGGGCTGTGGGATAGGGATGCACCCGTCTATTATAATCCTGGCGGATGTGGGATAGGGATGCACCCTTCTATTATAATCCTGGCGGCTGTGGGATAGGGATGCACCATTCTATTATAATCCTGGCGGCTGTGGGATAGGGATGCACCATTCTATTATAATCCTGGCGGCTGTGGGATAGGGATGCACCATTCTATTATAATCCTGGCGGCTGTGGGATAGGGATGCACCATTCTATTATAACCCTGGCGGCTGTGGGATAGGGATGTACCCTTCTATTATAACCATGGCGGCTGTGGGATAGGGATGCACCCTTCTATTATAATACTGGCGGATGTGGAATATGGATGCATCCTTTTATTATAATCCTGGCGGCTGTGGGATAGGGATGCACCCTTCTATTACAATCCTGGCGGCTGCGGGATAGGGATGCACCCTTCTATTATAATCCTGGCGGCTGTGGGATCGGGATGCACCCTTCCATTATAATGCTGGTGGCTGTGGGATAGGGATGCAACCTTCTATTATAACCCTGGTGGCTGTGGGATAGGAATGCACCATTCTGTTATAATCCTGACGGCTGTGGGATAGGGATGCACCATTCTATTATAAACCTGGCGGCTGTGGAATATGGATGCAACCTTCTATTATAATCCTGGCGGCTGTGGGATAGGGATGCACCCTTCTATTATAATCCTGGCGGTTGTGGGATAGGGATGCACCCTTCTATTATAATCCTGGCGGCTGTGGGATAGGGATGCACCCTTCTATTATAATCCTGGCGGCTGTGGGATAGGGATGCACCCTTCTATTATAATCCTGGCGGTTGTGGGATAGGGATGCACCCTTCTATTATAATCCTGGCGGCTGTGGGATCGGGATGCACCCTTCTATTATAATACTGGCGGCTGTGGAATATGGATGCAACCTTCTATTATAACCCTGGTGGCTGTGGGATAGGAATGCACCATTCTGTTATAATCCTGACGGCTGTGGGATAGGGATGCACCCTTCTATTATAATCCTGGCGGTTGTGGGATAGGGATGCACCCTTCTATTATAATCCTGGCGGCTGTGGGATCGGGATGCACCCTTCTATTATAATGCTGGTGGATGTGGGATAGGGATGCACCCTTCTATTATAATCCTGGCGGCTGTGGAATATGGATGCAACCTTCTATTATAACCCTGGTGGCTGTGGGATAGGAATGCACCATTCTGTTATAATCCTGACGGCTGTGGGATAGGGATGCACCATTCTATTATAAACCTGGCGGCTGTGGAATATGGATGCACCCTTCTATTATAATCCTGGCGGCTCTGGGACAGGGATGCAGCCTTCTATAATAATCCTGGCGGCTGTGGGATAGGGATGCACCCTTCTATTATAATACTGGCGGCTGTGGCATAGGAATGCACCCTTCTATTATAATCCTGGCGGCTGTGGGATTGGGATGCACCCTTCTATTATAATGCTGGCGGCTGTGGGATAGGGATGCACCCTTCTGTTATAATCCTGGCGGCTGTGGGATAGGGATGCACCCTTCTATTATAATCCTGGCGGCTGTGGGATAGGGAAGCACCCTTCTATTATAGTCCTGGTGGCTGTGGGATAGGGATGCAACCTTCTATTATAGTCCTGGCGGCTGTGGGATTGGGATGCACCCTTCTATTATAATGCTGGCGGCTGTGGGATAGGGATGCACCCTTCTGTTATAATCCTGGCGGCTGTGGGATAGGGATGCACCCTTCTATTATAATCCTGGCGGCTGTGGGATAGGGATGCACCCTTCTATTATAATCCTGGCGGCTGTGGGATAGGGATGCACCCTTCTATTATAATCATGGGGGCTGTGGGATAGGGATGCACCCTTCTATTATAACCATGGCGGCTGTGGGATAGGGATGCACCCTTCTATTATAATCCTGGCGGATGTGGAATATGGATGCATCCTTTTATTATAATCCTGGCGGCTGTGGGATAGGGATGCACCTTTCTATTATAATCCTGGCGGCTGTGGGATCGGGATGCACCCTTCTATTATAATGCTGGTGGCTGTGGGATAGGGATGCACCCTTCTAATATAATCCTGGCGGCTGTGGAATATGGATGCAACCTTCTATTATAACCCTGGTGGCTGTGGGATAGGAATGCACCATTCTGTTATAATCCTGACGGCTGTGGGATAGGGATGCACCATTCTATTCTAAACCTGGCGGCTGTGGAATATGGATGCACCCTTCTATTATAATCCTGGCGGCTGTGGGATAGGGGTGCAGCCTTCTATTATAATCCTGGCGGCTGTGGGATAGGGATGCAACCTTCTATTATAATCCTGCCGGCTGTGGGATAGGGATGCACCCTTCTATTATAGTCCTGGCGGCTGTGGGATAGGGATGCACCCTTCTATTATAATCCTGGCGGCTGTCGGATAGGGATGCACCCTTCTATTATAATCCTGACGGCTGTGGGACAGGGATGCACCCGTCTATTATAATCCTGGCGGCTGTGGGATAGGGATGCACTCTTCTATTATAATCCTGGCGGCTGTGGGATAGGGATGCACCCTTCTATTATAATCCTGGCAGCTGTGGGATAGGGATGCACTCTTCTATTATAATCCTGGCGGCTGTGGGATAGGGATGCACCCGTCTATTATAATCCTGGCAGCTGTGGGATAGGGATGCACTCTTCTATTATAATCCTGACGGCTGTGGGATAGGGATGCACCCGTCTATTATAATCCTGGCAGCTGTGGGATAGGGATGCACACTTCTATTATAATCCTGGCGGCTGTGGGATAGGGATGCATCCTTCTATTATAATCCTGGCGGCTGTGGGATAGGGATGCACCCTTCTATTATAATCCTGGCGGCTGTGGGATAATGATGCAGCCTTCTATTATTTTACTGGCGGCTGTGGGATAGGGATGCACCCTTCAATTTTATCCTGGCGGCTGTGGGATAGGGATGCATCCTCCTATTATAATCTCGGCGGCTGTGGGATAGGGATGCACCCTTCTATTATAATCCTGGCGGCTGTGGGATAATGATGCAGCCTTCTATTATTTTACTGGCGGCTGTGGGATAGGGATGCACCCTTCTATTATAATCCTGCCGGCTGTGGGATAGGGATGCACCCTTCTATTATAATCCTGGCGGCTGTCGGATAGGGATGCACCCTTCTATTATAATCCTGCCGGCTGGGGGATAGGAATGCACCATTCTATTATAATCCTGACGGCTGTGGGATATGGATGCACCCGTCTATTATAATCCTGGCGGCTGTGGGATAGGGATGCACCATTCTATTATAATCCTGGCGGCTGTGGGATAGGGATGCATCCTTCTATTATAATCCTGGCGGCTGTGGGATAGGGATGCACCCTTCTATTATAATCCTGGCGGCTGTGGGATAATGATGCAGCCTTCTATTATTTTACTGGCGGCTGTGGGATAGGGATGCACCCTTCTATTATAATCCTGGCGGCTGTGGGATAGGGATGCACCCTTCTATTATAACCCTGGCGGCTGTGGGATAGGGATGCACCCTTCTATTATAATCCTGGCGGCTGTGGGATAGGGATGCACCCTTCTATTATAATCCTGGCGGCAGTGGGATAGGGATGCACCCTTCTATTATAACCCGGCGGCTGTGGGATAGGGATGCACCCTTCTATTATAATCCTGGCGGCTGTGGGATAGGGATGCACTCTTCTATTATAATCCTGGCGGCTGTGGGATAGGGATGCACCCTTCTATTATAACCCTGGCGGCTGTGGGATAGGGATGCACCCTTCTATTATAATCCTGCCGGCTCTGAGATAGGGATGCACCATTCTATTATAATCCTGGCGGCTGTGGGATAGGGATGCACCCTTCTATTATAATCCTGGCGGCTGTCGGATAGGGATGCACCCTTCTATTATATCCTGGCGGCTGTGGGATAGGGATGCACCCTTCTATTATAATCCTGGGGGCTGTGGGATAGGGATGCACCCGTCTATTATAATCCTGGCGGCTGTGGGAGAGGGATGCACCCTTCTATTATAATCCTGGGCGCTGTGGGATAGGGATGCACCCTTCTATTATAATCCTGGCGGCTGTGGGATAGGGATGCACTCTTCTATTATAATCCTGGCGGCTGGGGGATAGGGATGCAGCCTTCTATTATTTTACTGGCGGCTGTGGGATAGGGATGCACCCTTCTATTATAATCCTGGCGGCTGTGGGATAGGGATGCACCCTTCTATTATAATCCTGGCGGCTGTGGGATAGGGATGCACCCTTCTATTATAATCCTGGCGGCTGTGGGATAGGGATGCACCCTTCTATTATATTGCTGGTGGCTGTGGGATAGGGATGCACCCTTCTATTATATCCTGGCGGCTGTGGGATAGGGATGCACCCTTCTATTATAATCCTGGCGGCTGTGGGATAGGGATGCTCCCTTTTATTTTAATCCTGGCGGCTGTGGGATAGGGATGCATCCTTCTATTATAATCCTGGCGGCTGTGGGATAGGGATGCAGACTTCTATTATAACCCGGCGGCTGTGGGATAGGGATGCACCCTTCTATTATAATCCTGGCGGCTGTGGGATAGGGATGCTCCCTTTTATTTTAATCCTGGCGGCTGTGGGATAGGGATGCACCCTTCTATTATAATCCTGGCGGCTGTGGGATAGGGATGCACCCTTCTATTATAATCCCAAAGAAGGCAAAAACAAATAATGTGTTTTGTCCCCCCTCCTGTGAGGTGAAGCCCGGCCACATTTCTCCCCATGTAGCCGGGGACTAGTGTGCTGCATGATGCCTGTTGTAGCGACTGAGTAAAAGAACACAAAGTAACTGAGGGAGAAAGAAAAGGGGGTGGACTCCAAAACGACGGGCGGAGCACAACCCAAAAAGAACAAAAAGGAGAAACAAAAACTTAACAAAACGCCGTCAAATGAAAGTGTGAGAATCGGGGTCAGTCCGGCAGCCCAACCCCTGCGGGGCCCACCGAGCCCGGAAAGCTTCGAGTGCGCCCGTGGACAGCGCATGCTCCCGCTCCAGGGACACCCGACCGCCAACCAGGCCGCGGAAGAGGGGCAGACAGCCGGGCCGGACGGCCCCCTCGGTCGCCCGCTACCTGGGCCTAGAAATGGGAACTTTGGCCCGGCCCAGGAGCAGGTTCACGGGGAGGTCCTCCGCCTTCCCCGCCCCCTCCGCACCGGATGTCCGTAGATCAGGAGCGTGGGGCTGAAGTGCAAAGAAAACCTCAACAACAACGTTGCCAAGAAATCAAAGCGGGAGAGCAGCCGAGGACAGACAACATGGACAAGTTCCACGGTCCCCACCAGGCCGCAAAAGAGGCAGGTCTGTGGGGAGGCCGAGAAGTGATAGACTCTGTGATTGGACGGCACTGCCGTGTGCAGCACCCTCCGCCCCAGGTCCCCCAGTTTTATGGGGAGGACACCTCCGTAGAGGCCCCCCAGCAGGGACCTCCGCTGCCGGACGCCAAGGCGTGTCGGGACGGCGGCGAGGTAAAGGCGGTGGAAGGTGTGCAGCAGCAGGCCGGACAGGAAACCCCTCCACGCAGTGCCGAGAGGCTCGGAGGGTATTTCCATCAGGCGGCTGCGGCTGTGGGGCGCCGGCGCCCGGCGGGTGCACCGGGCCTGGGACCAATGTGGAATTCCGTCCGAGCAGGGGTTCGCTCACACGGGATGCCAACCTCACAACCAGGCCGCCTCTAGCACCAGTGTGCCCGCGGGGCCGAGCACGGCCGTTTTGAGTCCTTGGATGGCACTGGCCGGACGCCGGACAGATACCGTCCCGCGCACAGCCAGCTCGTGGGGTGTCAGCCAGCCCGGCCCTCCGCCCCCCAGCCCTTCCCACGGCACCCACAGCCCGGCCCTTCGCCACCCAGCCCTTCCCACGGCACCCACAGCCCTCCGCTCCGCCACCCAGCCCTTCCCACGGCATCCACAGCCCTCCGCCACCCAGCCCTTCCCACGGCATCCACAGCCCGGCCCTCCGCCACCCAGCCCTTCGCACGGCACCCACAGCCCGGCCCTCCGCCACCCAGCCCTTCCCACGGCATCCACAGCCCGGTCCTCCCCCACCCAGCCCTTCCCACGGCACCCACAGCCCAGCCCTCCGCCACCCGGCCCTTCCCACGGCATCCACAGCCCGGCCCTCCGCCACCCAGCCCTTCCCACGGCACCCATAGCCCTCCGCTCCGCCAGCCACCCGAATGGATATTGGCGGAGGTGCGGATTCCTGAGCAGCGGCTCCCTTACGACAGCCGCCACTCCTGACGGGGGAGAGCGGCGGCGCGCGGCGACCGTGTTCCAGACTTTGAGGAGGTCCTCGTACAAGACGGGCAGCGCCAACAGAGAGTTCCGAAGACCCTGCTGGTCAATGAATAGGAGCTGCACGTCGTAGTTCCGGCCGAGCACCTGGGGGAAGAAATCGGTCGCCAGGGCCCCACCGTGGAGGAGGCTCAGCGTACAGGTAACGCTGCAGAGTCTGAGGGTGGAAAGTGGCAGTCTGGGTGCGGAGGCACACCAGCGCCTGACCGCCCTCCGCAATCGGGAGACTCCAGACCTCCGCAGCGACCCCGTGCAGTCGATTGTCCCAGAGGAACCGAAGCTGGGCTCTCTGGATGGTGGGACAAAGCCAGGGGGAGGAGTCAGTGACCAGCCGGGACCACAGCATGGAGGCGATCAGATGGTTTATGACGAGAACTCGACCCCTGTGGGACAGCTCTCGGAGCCGTCCTGTCCAGCGTCCCAGGCCAGCGGTGACCTTGGTCTCCAGCTCCTGCCCGTTCGCCGGCCAGGCTCCCTCTGCCGGGCAAAGATGGACTCCCAGGTACAGGCTGTTGGTCCGACTCCAGCTGAAGGGCCCGAGCTCCTCGGGGAGGGGGTCCACCTGCCACGGACCGACCAGGAGTCCGGAACATTTAGCCCAGTTAATCCGTGGGGAAGACGCGGCGGAGTAGACAGCTTGGCTCTCTCGCATCCTCCGCAGGTCCCCGGGGTCAGTGAACATGAGGAACACGGCATCAGCGTCCGCCGAGAGGACCACCCCCCCGTCCGGCTCGCGCAGAACCAGCCCCGTTAACCTCCTCCGCAGGAGGCACAGGAAAGGCTCCACGCAGAGGGAATAATGTTGACCGGACAGGGGGCAGCCCTGACGCACTCCTCTCCCAAAGCGAAGGGGCGCCGTCAGGGACCCGTTAACCTTAATCAGACTCTCCGAGGCGGCGGACAGTAACCGGATACGGGCGACAAAATACCACCCAAACCCGACAGCTCGCAGAGTCCCGAGCAAATACCCGTTCCCCACCCTGTCGAACGCCTTCTCCTGGTCAAGAGACAGGGAGGCGCTCGACATACCAGTCCTCTGGGTAAAATGAATAATGTCCCGGGCCAGGTGGATATTGTCATAGATTGTGCGGTCCGGGACTGTGTAGGACTGGTCAGGGTGGATCATGTGGTCCCGCACGGGGCCAAGGAGTAAACACAGCACATTGCACATATTTTATAGTCCGTGCTGAGGAGGGAGACCGGTCGCCAGTTCTTAAGTCGGCGGATATCCCCCTTCTTGGGCAGCCGCGCAATGACAGACCTGCGCCACGAAAGGGGCATCTCCTCTGTCGCGAAACATTCCCCCAGTATACCCGCGTAGTCGCTCCCCAGGACGTCCCAGCACGCTCTGAAGAACTCCACGGTCAGCCCGTCCAGCCCTGGGGATTTGCCCCGTGAGAGGCATTCCGGGGCGCCGGTCACCTCTTGGAGGTTGATGTCATTATCGAGCTTCCCGGCGCCCTCCGGGCCCACCTGCGGCAGGTCCTCCCACAGAACTCAGCAAGCGTCCTCGCTGGACGGACCCGGAGAGAAGAGGTCGGAGTAGAAATCCCTGATCAGGGTCCTGACCCCCTCCGGATCCGAGACGAGGGACCCGTCGTCGGCCAGCAGCGTAGAAACCTGCCGACGGGCCCCGCGTCCTCTTTCCAGCGAGTAGAAGAAGCGGGAGCCGCGGTCCATGTCCGTTAGGAGACGGATCCGAGACCTCACGTACACGCCGCGGGACCCGGCCAGTTGCAGGTCCCGCAGTGCGCCCCTCTTATCCCTGTACACCAGCCCCAGGGCGGGGCCTCATCGGGCTGAGCGAGACGCGACTCCAGGTAGTGGAGTTCCCCAGCCAGGTTGATGATCGTGGAGTTCCGCACCGCCGTAGACCCCTTCGTGTACCCCTGACAGAAGGCACGGATCTGGGCCTTGCCCACATCCCACCGTCGCCTCAAGGAGGGGAAGCCACCCCGCTTCCTTCTCCAGCCGGCCCAGAAACGGCAGAACGTGTCCAGGAACCGCTCGTCCTCCAGCAGCAGGTTGTTAAAGTGCCAGTACGCGGACCGTGTCTGAGCGCGGGACGGGGCGAGACCCGCCCACACCAGGTGGTGATCCGAGCTCGGCACCTGCTCCATGGAGGCCGTCGGAACGCTGCGCAAGTACGTCTTGGAAATGTAAAGACGGTCGATTCTGGACACTCTGAACGGGGGCCGCACAGAGGTGCGCACCCGCAATTCAGGGTGGAGAGTCCGCCAGACATCCACCAAGTCAAAGGACCTAACCAGGTCCCCCAGCTTCACCACCGCCCCCGGGCTGCGCTGGACTCCGCCACGGTCCTTGTCCCGGAGGATGCAATCACAATCCCCTCCGAGGACGATGCACTCGCCCACCGGGATGGTGCCTAGAAGAGTGGACTCCTTTTGGAAGAACGTCGCCTGCTGCGGTCCGGCCACGGGAGCGGATACATTTACAAAGTGAATCACCACTGCCCCGTCCCGGGCCTTAAGTTGCAGCAGACGGCCTGGCACCGGCTCCTTGACCCCCCCCAAGATCTCCGGCTGAAAATGTGGAGCCAACAAGATAGCCACCCCGCCCGAATGTGGTGCCACGTGACCCATGAAGACTCCTCCTTGCCCCTCCAGGGTCCACTGAGCTTCGTCACCCGGATGGCGCGGGTTTCCTGCAGGATGCACACCCCGCACTTTTCGTCCCGGAGGATAGACAAGAACTGGAAACGGTGCTGAGCGTTGCTGCTGCCGTTGGTGTTTAGGCTGGCTATGGTTAATTATGTGTCAGTAGTATTGTCTATCCGTCACCAATATCTTCAGTGCTCAGAGGGAGGTTCAACGCCCCTTCCACTCCCTCAGGAGTCCCACAAGGAACTGATCAGCTTGGCGCTGCTCCTCCTGGTCTTGATCGAACTCCCGGGCCTCTCTGGCATAGGCGCGGGCGGAGCCTAGGAGCAGCCCCAGATTTCCCCAGCTGCCCGGGGCCAGCCGCACACAGTCTGGGTGACCGTGATGTTTACCCAGAAATGTTTGGAGTTCTCCTGAGTGGATGAGGGGAGACTCAGTCCGGCCACGGGAGCGGATACATTTACAAAGTGTGTGAGTGTGCCCTCTGCCTCGCTGCAGAGAGCGTCTAAATCCTCCTCCTCACCCGCCACCGAGCCGCCTTCCTCCTCCGAACGGCCACCACCTGAACTCGAGTCCCCCACCACATGGAGTGTGGGCGGTACGGGCCCACAGGCTAACCCTAGGCCGGGTAGACCCCAACCCAAGGGTCGTCCTCAGGCAGATCCCTCGCAGGCCGCTGGCGTTGGTTTTCTTATTCTGTGCGCAGGGCTGGGTGTCAGGGAGATGGGAATCAGCACGGGAGACCCCCACCCCCCTCACTCGGGGAGGGGGCAGCGAGACCCAACCCCCTCACCCGGGGAGAGGGCTGAGAGACCCACCCCCCTCACCCGGGGAGGGGGCAGCAAGACCCACCCTCCTCACCCGGGGTGGGGGCAGCAAGACCCAACCCCCTCACCCGGGGAGAGGGCAGAGAGACCCACCCCCCTCACCCGGGGAGGGGGCAGCAAGACCCAGCCACCCTCACCCGGGGAGGGGGCAGCAAGACCCACCCACCCTCACACGTGGAGGGGGCAGCGAGACCCACCCCCCTCACCCGGGGAGGGGGCACAGAGAACCCGCCTCACCGGGGGAGGGGGCAGCAAGAGACCCCTCACCCGGGGTGGGGGCAGCGAGACCCAACCCCCTCACCCGGGCAGAGGGCAGAGAGACCCACCCCCCTCACCCGGGGAGGGGGCAGCGAGACGCACCCCCCTCACCCAGGGAGGGGGAAGCAAAATCCACCCCCCTCACCCGGGGAGGGGGCACAGAGAACCCGCCTCACCGGGGGAGTGGGCAGCAAGAGACCCCTCACCGGGGAGAGGGCAGAGAGACCCACCCCCCTCACCCTGGGAGGGGGCAGCAAGACCGACCCCCCCCTCACCTGGGGAGGGAGCAATGAGACCCACCTCCTCACCCGGGGAGGGGACAGCGAGATCCACCCCCCTCATACGGGGAGGGGGCAGCGAAATCACCCCCTTCTCCCGGGATGGCGGCAGCGAGACCAACCCACCTCACCCGGGGAGGGGGCAGCAAGCCCCATCCCCCTCACCCGGGGAGGGGGCAGCGTGACCCCCAGTAGGCTGGGATGGGGGAGGAGGAGCTGAGTGGGGAGGGAGGGCGGGACGTTTGATAGAACAACACGTTCTGCGGTGGCCTCCCGCGGCTCCACCGCCACGTGTGTCCCGTCCACCGTGAGCCCCCTTTCCAGGGCCCGGTGGGCCGCCTGCTCGGCCCGCAGGAAGAACACGGCCTTGCCGTACATCCGCGAGGCGGCTACGATGGCCGAGGGGCCGACAACCCCGGCCATCGCACGGGCGCACTCCTCAATGGTCATGGTAGGGTGGGCATAGCACTTCACCCCCAGCTGCCGCGTGAGCAGGCGGGAGGGCGAGGGCGCCGCGGAGGCAGCGGAGGGACGGGAGGCTGCCGCCCCGCATAATGCCTTGGCCGCCCTGCCCCCAGCAGGGTGGAGGATGCCCCCGAGGTGCTGGCCATGCCCACCCCTGCTACCACCCGGCCGTGTAAAAAGGCAACGGACAGGGGAGGTGGGGAGGTGGCAACCTAAATGCAGGGGCCACAAGGGAAGGCGCCGCAGGGCAATAGCAGAGCGGGGCAGCGTTCTTCAGCCCTGGAGGGGCCTAAAGTAATGTCCAAATCTGCCCCACACCCGCCGCAGTTGGTAAAGCGGGCGGACCACAGTCTTCAGCTCTGCCGGAGCCCAAAACAAAGTCTTTCGCTGCAGCCCCTGGTGGTCCCAGGCCCACGTCAGGCAGAGGGGTGGGAGGACAGGAACCTGGGCCTGCAGCCTCAGGAGGTCCCACTCCCCACCTCAGGCAGAGGGGTGGGAGGACAGGAGGCTGGGCCTGCAGCCCTGGATGGTCCCACTCCCACCTCAGGCAGAGGGGTGGGGGGACAGGAGGCTGGGCCTGCAGCCCTGGATTGTCCCACTCCCACCTCAGGAAGAGGGGTGGGAGGACAGGAGGCTGGGCCTGCAGCCCTGGATGGCCACTCCCATCAGGCAGAGGGAAGGGAGGACAGGAGGCTGGGCTTGCAGAACTGGATGTTCCCACTCCCACCTCAGGCAGAGGGGTGGGAGGACAGGAGGCTGGGCCTGCAGCCCTGGATGGTCCCACCCCCACCTCAGGCAGAGGGCAGGGAGGACAGGAGGCTGGGCCTGCAGCAATGGATTGTCCCACTCCCACCTCAGGCAGAGGGGTGGGAGGACAGGAGGCTGGGCCTGCAGCCCTGGATGGTCCCACTCCCACCTCAGGCAGAGGGGTGGGTGGACAGGAAGCTTGGCCTGCAGCCCTGGATGGTCCCACTCCCACCTCAGGCAGAGGGGTGGGAGGACAGGAGGCCGGGCCTGCAGCCCCAGGTGGTTGGTCCCACTCCCACCTCAGGCAGAGGGGTGGGAGGACAGGAGGCCTGGACTGCAGCCACAGGTGGTCCCACCCACCTCAGGCAGATGGGAGGGAGGAGAGGAGACTGGGCCTGCAGCCCTGGATGTTCCCACTCCCACCTCAGGCAGAGGGGTGGGAGGACAGGAGGCTAGGCCTGCAGCTCTGGATTGTCCCACTCCCACGTCAGGCAGAGGGGTGGGAGGACAGGAAACTGGGCCTGCAGCCCTGGATGGTCCCACTCCCACCTCAGGCAGAGGGGTGGGAGGACAGGAGGCCGGGCCTGCAGCCCAGGTGGTCCCACTCCCACCTCAGGCAGAGGGGTGGGAGGACAGGAGGCCTGGCCTGCAGCCACAGGTGGTCCCACTCCCAACTCAGGCAGAGGGGAGGGAGGAGAGGACACTGGGCCTGCAGACCTGGATGTTCCCACTCCCACCTCAGGCAGAGGGGTGGGAGGACAGGAGGCTAGGCCTGCAGCTCTGGATTGTCCTACTCCAACGTCAGGCAGAGGGGTGGGAGGACAGGAGGCTGGGCCTGCAGCCCTGGATGGTCCCAATCCCACCTCAGGCAAAGGGGTGGGAGAACAGGAGGCTGGGCCTGCAGCCCTGGATGGTCCAACTCCCACCCCAGGCAGAGGGGAGGGAGGAGAGGAGACTGGGCCTACAGCCCTGGATGGTCCCACACCCACCTCAGGCAGACGGATGGGAGGACAGGAGGCTGGGCGAGGAGCCCTAGGTGGTCCCACTCCCACCACACAAGCAGGGGCAGTTTGGATCTGGGAACCACTTCCTCACACCACCAACAGCTCTTGCTTCAAGCTCTGTCACTTCAAACGGTATTGCGCCGCGCAGTGTGGCGCACCACCCCCCCCCCCCGCGATTCTCCGGCCCGGATGGGCCGCAGTCCCGCCGCTAAAATGCCTGTCTCGCCGGCGGAAATTAAACCACCTACCTTACCAGCGGGACAAGGCGGCGCGGGCGGGCTCCGGGGTCCTGGGGTGGACGCGGGGCGATCTGGCCCCAGGGGGTGCCCCCACGATGGGCCTGTGACGCGGAGGCACTCATTTCCTTCTGCCTTCGCCGTGGTCCCCACCAGGGCGGAGGCAGAAGAGACTCTCTCCACTACGCATGCACGGGAATGCCGTCAGCGGCCGCTGACGCTCCCGCGCATGCGCCGCCAGAGATGTCATTTACGTGCCAGCTGGCGGGGCAGAAATTCGTCCGCCGCCGACCTAGCCCCTCAAGGTTGGGGCTCAGCCCCCAAAGATGCGGAGCATTCCGCACCTTTGTGGCGGCGCGATGTCCGACTGATTTGCGCCATTTTGGGCGCTAGTTGGCGGACATCGCGCCGATACCGGAGAATTTCACCCCAGATTCCATCAGACTCAGATCTATCCTCAGTGAGCTGTGAGCAAACTCCAGTCCTAGTCTCTGACACGTGTGGAATGTCTGCCTCTGCGGACAGCTCACTATTGACATGTAAATGACTGACAAGAGATACCAATCTCCTTACTGTTGATAAATGACACAGCAATGGATCCAGCAAGCTGCTGTCTGTACACAATCCTCCCACGGGGACCACATTTCTGTATAACAGAATTGAAGCATAAGTTAAAATTCTATTGGGGAATTATTAGAAACAGTATTGGTTGGGATCTCCTCAGAGATCTGAGTGCAGACATACCCACTGGCTTTCTCTCATGAATGTTTTCAGCCTGTCCGCTGTGATTGTTTACTAAAGATGTGTCTTCACAGGAGAGACCAGAGGCATTTGTCCTGTCTGTGGTTATGTTAATTCAGGGGACCGCAACAGATCTAGCAATGTCCTGTCCTTACTTCAGTATTGATGTTAATATTTATAACCCCCTGAATTTCTGACTAGTTTGGGATGTCTATTCTCTCTGTCTCCCAATGAGAGTTTTCGATACAATGAGTAAAGACCGGCAAGAAACCCCAGGACGTTGCTGTCTTGGGAGTCTTTGATGGGGACAATCTGATTCTGTTGCTCACAGACAGATTTCTTCAGTCAGCTGCTCTATAAATTTGGATTCAATTTGATTTTTCCCACTGGGAGACGTGAAGTTTATTCCTGAATATTCACAGGGTCATCGCCAAACATCATTTTATTCACCTGAGGAAGGAGCAGCGCTCCGAAAGCTAGTGACATCGAAACAAGCCTGTTGGACTTTAACCTGGTGTTGTAAGACTTCGTACTGTGCTCACCCCAGTCCAACGCCGGCATCTCCACATCATTTTATTAGACAGGGAGGATCAATGGGGGTTTTCACTGAAATCTTCTGATGTCAATTTCTGAGATTAGAATGTATATTGAAACAATTTAGATTAAATTAAAACGGTCAGTATGATAACCCCAACTGTTTTCTGTTCACGATCCTCTCTCACCTTGTTTTTAATTTGGGGAATTCTGCAGGCAGTTTGTGCACAGGAAGACCCCAAAAATGGGGAACTTTCAAAATTAAGTTCCGACTCTCTGAAGATCGATTTCTATCTCTCTTTCTACTCGAAGGTGTACAAACTGACAGCAGGAAGATTGATTGCACAGTAAGATTCCACAATCAGAAATGTGATCAGAATGTAAAATTCCCCACAGGGCTATGGGAAGAGTGGGATTAGTTTGGGGATTGACACAGGGATGTGGGGAGAGTGGGATTAGTACTGGGGATTGACACTGGGTTGTGGGGAGAGTGGGAATAGTTTGGGGATTGACACTGGGCTGTGGGGAGAGTGGGATTAGTTTGGGGATTGACGCTGGGCTGTGGGGAGAGTGGGAATAGTTTGGGGATTGACACTGGGCTGTGGGGAGAGTGGGATTAGTTTGGGGATTGACACAGGGCTATGGGGAGAGAGTGGGACAGTGGGATTAGTTTAGGTATAGATACAGGGCTATGGGGAGAGAGTGGGACAGTGGGATTAGTTTGGGGATTGATACAGGGCTATGGGGAGAGAGTGGGACAGTGGGATTAGTTTAGGGATAGATCCAGGGCTATGGGGAGTGAGTGGGGCAGTGGGATTAGATTGTGGATTGATACAGGGCTATGGGGAGAGAGTGTGACAGTGGGATTAGTTTAGGGATAGATACAGGGCTATGGGGAGGGAGCGGGCCACTGGGATTAGATTGGGATTGAAAAGGGGCAATAGGGAAAGGGCGGAGCAGTGGGATTAGTTTGGTGCTTCATACAGGGCTATGGGGAGAGAGTGGGGCAGTGGGATCAGTTTGGGGATTGATACAGGGCAAAGGGGCGAGAGCCGGGCAATTTGATTAGTTTAGGGATTGATGCAGGGCTATGGGGAGAGAGCGGGACAATGGGATTTGTTTGGGGATTGATACAGGGCTATGGGGAGAAAGTGGGGCAGTGGGATTAGTTTGGGGATTGATACAGGGCTATTGGGAGAGAGGGGGGCATTGGGATTAGTTTGCGGATTGATACAGGGCTATGGAGAGAGAGTGGGGCAATGGGATTAGTTTGGGGATTGATACATGGCTATGGGGAGAGAGTGGGGCAGTGGGATTAGTTTGGGATTGATACATGGCTATGGGAGAGAGTGGCGCAGTGGGATTAGTTCAGTGATTGATACATGGCTATGGCGAGAGAGAGGGGCAATGGGATCAGTTTGGGGAGTGATACATGGCTATGGGGAGAGAGGGGCAATGGGTTTAGTTTGGTGATTGATACAGGGCTATGGGGAGAGGACGAGGCACTGGGATTAGTTTGGGATTGATACAGGGCTATGAGAATAGAGTGGGGCAGTGGCATTAGTTTGGCATTGATACAATGCTATGCGGAGAGGACGGGGCAGTGCGATTAGTTTGGGATTGATGCAGGGCTATGGGAAGATAGTGGGGAAGTGGAATTAGTTTGGGATTGATACAGGGCTGTGAGGGTAGAGTGGGGCAGTGGGATTAGTTTGGGATTAATACAGGGTTGTGAGAATAGAGCGGGACAGTTGGATTAGTTTGGGTTGATACAGAGCTATGGGGAGAAGACGGCGCAGTGGGATTAGTTTGTATTAATCCAGGGTTATGTGGAGGGAGTGGGTCAGTGGGATAAGTTTGTATTGATCCAGGATTATGTGGAGGGAGTGGGTCAGTGGGATAAGTTTGGATTGACACATGGTTTTGGGGACATACTGGGGCAGTAGGATATGTTTCAATTGACACAAATAGATTTTGGAAGTGCCACAAATATTGTCAAATGTAGTACGTGGGTCCCTCGATGTTTCAATCTTGCTCAGAGACTGTCATCCTACAGGGACAACATTTCTGTTTAATAGGACTGATGGACAAGTTAAAATAGTTCCGTTTCAAAGTTTAAAATAACCAGTCATTTTTCTGTGCAGCTTTCGGAATCTGTCAGTGGAATTTACTTCATACAGGCAAGTGTGAACAAATGTATGGGGAACTGATTAGAAGTTTTGATGGAGATATTCCTGCATTATAGAAATGTGTGAGATCTATTTAGGGTTGGGAAATGGATTGATGATCAAAGGATGCAGTTGTTTGTTAACTACATTAGACTGAGAGCCTTGAAGATTCACAACTTCCATGTGCTGTGAGAAAGGATTGATTAACCAAGGCCGAATATTCAAATGCTTCAGACAAGTGAAAAAGCTACAGGAACATTGCATACACAGACAGAGACAAGCAGACACCTGTAATCGGAGGTTAAACTTCATGTTTGAATGTGAAGGGCTGAAATAAACAAGAGTCCACCCTGGGATTCTGTGCAATTTAAGTTCTGTTTTTCCAAAAAATAAAAATAACTATCTGCAATGAAAAATTCCTTGGACAGGACAGAGGGATTTTGACTCTGTATTTAACCCCAGACAGTATTTGGGTTGTGAATGTTTGATGGACAGTGTAGATGAAGCTTTACTCTGAAACACTGGAATTCAGTCTCGGGGTGATTTAATCAAAATGCTTCAGAGTAATAATTGATATTGTACATCTCGTGTGTTTCTCAGTGTCAGCTCTGAAACGTGTACAGCACAATCGCATCCTGTTTCTGTGTGTCTCTCTCTCTCTGAAATTAGCTGGTCCATTTCCTAAATTACAACCTTTCAAAAGGGCTCCATTGCCTGTGAAACAGTTTGTGATACCCAAAGGTTATGAAAAGTGCTTTAGAAACATCTGTCCCCAAGCTGCTGAGAGGATGTTCAGAGTCAGTGTGTGACTTGGGTCACACACAGGCCAGATACACCTCTCCAAGTTAAAGGTGGAGAATGGATCTCGCTCCATTTGAAAGATGTATTGACACAGTCTGTCTGAGTTTGAGTATCTGTTTTTCTGTACACGTGTGTGTGTTGGGGAGGATAGGCGTTTATGTGTGGCATTCTTTACGCTGCACTGTAAGTTACACGGTAGCACAGTGGGTAGCACTGTGGCTTCACAGCTCCAGGGTCCCAGGTTCGAATCCCGGATTGGGTCACAGTCTGTGCGGAGTCTGCACGTTCTCCCCTTGTCCGCGTGGGTTTCCTCCGGGCGCTCTGGTTTCCCCGCTGACGTCCCGAAAGACGTGCTGTTTGGTGAATTGGACATTATGTATCCTCCCTCAGTGTACCCGAACAGGCGCCAGAGCTTGGCGACTAGTGACTTTTCTCAGTAACTTCACTGCAGTGTGTGACTGTGTGTGTGTCTCTGTGTGTGTATCTGTGTGTTCAGGTGTATCTCAGATTGTCTTTGTTTAGTACTGATTGAAGATAATGAGATAGAAAGTTTGATAGAACGTTTGGCAGCATTGTAGGTGTAAACAATACTGACAGCGACAGTGTGAACCATGAAGAGGGCGCCATACCTGGGCCCACTCCCCTACCCCGTCGCTGTCACCCCACCTAACCTGAACTTCTTTAGATACTGTGGGCAATTTTGATTTATCTTGGCCAACCACATAACCTGCACGTCTTTGGACGTTGGGAGGAAAGCGGAGACCCGGAGGAAACCCACGCAGACACGGGGAGAACGTGCAGACTCGTCACAGACAGTGACCTAAGCCGGGAATCGAACCTGGGACCCTGTAGCTGTGAGGCAGCAGTGCTAACCACTGTTCAATCCCGGGTCTGAGTCACTGTCCGTGTGGAGTTTGCACATTCTCCCCGTGTTTACGTGGGTTTCACCCCCACAACCCAAAGATGTGCAGGGCAGGTGGACTGGCCACACTAAATTGCCCCTTAATTGGAAAAACTGAACTGGGCAATCTTTTTATTGGCATTTCCACAATTCTGTGCATTGCGGCTTGTTTACATTTATCAGAGAGTGAAAAGGCTTTCTCTTACGTTTCTTTAGTTACAAACTGTTGCCGTTCAGCTCGGCGTGTCTGACCCCCCCCGCCCCCCTCAGCTCATCCCCAACCCCCCTTTCCCTAATCCTTCCCCTCTCTCCCCCGCAGACCCTCCGTGATGCCCTTCCTGGCCGACCTGGTGTGTGACCCCCCTGCTCCTTGTTTACCCCCTTACACCCCCTTTCTTTTCTCCCTCCATCGGTTTCCGCCGTGTTCTTTCAGTGGAATGGGGGGGGTCCCCCCTCTCCATCCCTCTCGGTGGGGGGCGGTCCCCCTTCCATCTCTCTCGGTGGGGGGGGGGGGTTACCTCCTCTCCATCTCTCTCTGTGGGGGGGGGGGGGTTCACCCCTCTACATCTCTATCGGTGGGGGGGTCCCCCTTCTCCATCTCTCTCGGTGGGGGGTACCCCCTCTCCATCTCTCTCGTTGGGGGGATTCCCCCTCTCCATCTCTCTCGGTGGGGGGGGGGGTTCCCCCTCTCCATCTCTCTCGGTGGGGGGGGGGTTCCCCCTCTCCATCTCTCTCGGTGGGTGGGGAGGGGTTCCCCCTCTCCATCTCTCTCGGTGGGGGGTCCCCCCTCTCCATCTCTCTAGGTGGAGGGGAGGGGCTCCCCCTCTCCATCTCTCTCGGTGGGGGGCGTGTCCCCCTCTCCATCCCTCTCGGTGGGGGGGGGTCCCCCCTCTCCATCTCTCTCTGTGGGGGGGGTTCCCCCGCTCCATCTCTCTCGTTGGAGGGTTCCCCCTCCCCATCTATCTCATAGAACATGGAACATAGAACATAGAACATTACAGCGCAGTACAGGCCCTTCGGCCCTCGATGTTGCGCTGAACTGTGAAACCACTCTAAAGCCTATCTACACTATTCCGTTATCGTCCATATGTCTATCGAATGACCGATTGAATGCCCTTCGTGTTGGCGAGTCCACTACTGTTGCAGGCAGGGCATTCCACACCCTTACTACTCTCTGAGTAAAGAACCTACCTCTGACATCTGTCTTATATATATCTCCCCTCAATTTAAAGCTATGTCCCCTCGTGCTAGACATCAGCATCCGAGGAAAAAGGCTCTCACTGTCCACCCTATCCAATCCTCTGATCATCTTGTATACCTCAATTAAATCACCTCTTAACCTTCTTCTCTCTCACGAAAACAGCCTCAAGTCCGTCAGCCTTTCCTCATAAGATCGTCCCACCATACCAGGCAACATTCTGGAAAATCTCCTCTGCACCCTTTCCAATGCTTCCACATCCTTCCTATAATGCGATGACCGGAACTGTACGCAATACTCCAAATTCGGCCGCACCAGAGTTTTGTACAGCTGCAATATGACCTCATGGCTCCGAAACTCAGTCCCTCTACCAATAAAAGCTAACACACCATACGCCTTCTTAACAACCCTCTCAACCTGATTGGCAACTTTCAGGGATCTATGTACATGGCCACTGAGATCTCTCTGCTCATCCACAGTGCCAAGAATCTTACCATTAGCCCAGTACTCTGTCTTCCTGTTATTCCTTCAAAAATGAATCACCTCACACTTTTCTCCATTATACTCCATTTGCCACCTCTCAGCCCAGCTCTGCAGCTTATTTATGTCCCTCCGTAACTTGTAACATCCTTCCGCACTGTCCACAACTCCACCGACTTTAGTGTAATCTGCAAATTTACTCACCCATCCTTCTACGCCCTGCTCCAGGTCATTTATAAAAATGACAAACAGCAGTGGCCCCAAAACAGATCCTTGTGGTACACCACTAATAACTGGACTCCAGTCTGAACATTTCCCACCAACCACCACCCTTTTTCTTCTTCCAGCTAGCCAATTTCTGATCCAAACTGCTAAATCACCCTGAATCCCATGCCTCTGTATTTTCTGCAGTAGCCTACCGTGGGAACCTTATCAAACGCTTTACTGAAATCCATATACACCACATCAACTGCTTTACCTTCATCCACCTGTTTGGTCACCTTCTCAAAGAACGCAATAAGGTTTGTGAGGCACGACCTACCCTTCGCAAAACCGTGTTGACTATCTCTAATCAAATTATTCCTTTCCAGATGATTATACATCCTATCTCTTATAAACCTTTCCAAGATATTGCCCACAACAGAAGTAAGGCTCACTGGTCTATAGTTACGGAGGTTATTTATCTCGACTCCCCTTCTTGAACAAGGGGACAACATTTGCTATCCTCCAGTCTTCTGGCACTATTCCTGTAGACAAAGATGACTTAAAGATCAAAGCCAAAGGCTCAGCATTCTCCTCCCTAGAGTCCCAGAGAATCCTAGGATAAATCCCATCCGGCCCAGGGGACTTATCTATTTTCACACTTTCCAGAATTGCTAACACCTCCTCCTTATGAACGTCAAGCCCTTCTAGTCTAGTAGCCTGAATCTCAGTATTCTCCTCGACAACATTGTCTTTTTCCTGTGTGAATACTGACTAAAAATATTCATTTGGCACCTCTCCTATCTCCTCGGACTCCAAGCACAACTTCCCACAACTGTCCTTGACTGGCCCTATACTTACCCGAGTCATTCGTTTATTCCTGACATATCTATAGAAAGCTCTAGGGTTATCCTTGATCCTACCTGCCAAGTACTTCACATGTCCCCTCCTGGCTCTTCTTAGTTCTCTCTTTAGGTCCTTCCTTGCTAACTTGTAACTCTCGAGCGCCCCAACTGAACTTTCATGTCTTACCTTTACATAAGCCATGGCAGCACGGTAGCATTGTGGATAGCGCAATTGCTTCACAGCTCCAGGGTCCCATGTTCGATTCCGACTTGGGTCACTGTCTGTGCGGAGTCTGCACACCCTCCCCATGTGTGCGTGGGTTTCCTCCGGGTGCTCCGGTTACCTCCCACAGTCCAAAGTGTGCAGGTCAGGTAGATTGGCCATGATAAATTGCCCTTAGTGTCCAAAATTGCCCTGAATGTCCAAAATTGCCCTTCGTGTTGGGTGTTGTTACTGTGTTATGGGGATAGGGTGGAGGTGTTGATCTTGGGTAGGGTGCTCTTTGCTAGAGCCAGTGCAGATTCGATGGGCCGAATAGCCTCCTTCTGCACTGTAAATTCTATGATAAGCCTCCTTCTTCCCCTTGACAAGTGTTTCGACTCGTGCTTTAGTAAACCTAAGTTCACTTGCTCGACCACTTCCTCCCTGCCTGACAGGTACATAATGATCAAGGACACGCAGTAGCTGTTCCTTGAACAAGCTCCACATTTCCATTGTGCCTATCCCCTGCAGCTTTCCTCTCCTTCTCGGTGCTCCCCACCTCTCCATCTCTCTCGGTGGGGGGTCCCCCCTCTTCATCTCTCTCGGTAGGGGCGGGGTTCCCCCCTCTCCATCTCTCTCTGTGGGGAGTGGTTCCCCCTCTCCATCTCACTCGGTGGGGGGGGGGGGATTCCCCCCTCTCCATCTCTCTCGGTGGTGGTGGATTCCCCCTTCTCCATCTCACTTGGAAGGGGGGAGTCCCCTCGGTGGGTGGGGGTCCCCTTCTTCATCTCTCGCGGTGGGGGGGATCCTCCCTCTCGATCTATCTCGGTGGGGGGGGGGGGCGGTTGCCCCTCTCCGTCTCTGCGTCTCTCCGTCTCTCTCTCTGCGAATCTGTCAAAACAAAATCCACAATCAGCAGTCGGCCATTTTATGTCAGTTCACGGCGGCCATATTATGTCAGTTCGCGGTGGCCATTTTATGTCAGTTCACAGTGGCCATTGTATGTCACTTCATTGTGGCCATTTTATGTCAGTTCACGGTGGCCATTTTAAGTCACTTCACGGTGGCCATTTTATGTCAGATTACGGTGGCCATTTTATGTCAGTTCACGGTGGCCATTTTATGAATGTTCACGGTGGCCATTTTATGTCAGTTCACGGCGGCCATTTTATGTCAGTTCACGGTGGCCATTTTATGTCAGTTCACGGTGGCCATTTTATGTCAGTTCACGGAGGCCATTTTATGTCAGTTCATGGTGGCCATTTTATGTCAGTTCACGGTGGCCATTTTATATCAGTTCACGGTGGCCATTTTATGGCAGTTCACGGTGGCCATTTTATATCAGTTGGTGGCCATTTTATGTCAGTTCACGGTGGCCATTTTATATCAGTTCACGGTGGCCATTTTACGTCAGCTCACGGCAGCCATTATATGTCAGTTCACGGTGGCCATTTTATGTCAGTTCACGGTGGCCATTTTATATCAGTTCACGGTGGCCATTTTACGTCAGTTCACGGCAGCCATTTTATGTCAGTTCACGGCGGCCATTTTATGTCAGCTCACGGATCGACCCTGTGTCCTCAGCGCAGCAGGCAGCAGTGCTAACCACTGTGCCACGTGCCACCCACATTGAGACATTTCTGACAGTTGTACACGTTGTTGTAAAATACATTGAAGGAAAGAGTCATATTAAAACAGTGGTTTGTTGGGATATGTGGAAGGGCTGACGGATCTGGATGACCTTGTACACCAGTCAGTGAAAGTGGAGAGGGGCGAGCAACAAGCAGTTAAAAAGTCCAATGATATATTGGCGTTCATTGCAAGAGGGATTTGAGTTCAGAATTGGGGATGTCTTACTGCAGTTATACTGGGCCTTGGTGAGACCACACCAGGAGTACTGTGCACATTTCTGTGTCCATACTAAGAAAGGATATAGTTGCCAGAGAGGGAGTGCAGCGGATGGTCAAACGGCTGATAGTGAGGTTACCAGACTGTCCTGCAAGAAAACGGTGCTGCCCCCACAGCCAACACTGCCAGTGCACCACCCCCCCCCCCACAGCCAGCACGGCCAGTGCTCCCACCCCACATCCAGCACTGTCAGTGCTCCCACCCCACAGCCCGCACTGTCAGTGCTCCCATCACACAGCCAGCACTGTCAGTGCTCCCACCACAAAACCAGCATTGTCAGTGCTCCCCCTACACAGCCAGCACTGTCAGTGCTCCCCCACACAGCCAGCACTGTCAGTGTTCTCCCACACAGCCAGCACTGTCGGTGCTCCCCTCACACAGACAGCACTGTCAGAGCTCCCACCACACAGCCAGCACTGTCAGTGCTCCCCCACACAGCCAGCACTGCCAGTGCTCCCACCAGACAGCCAGCACTGTCAGTGCTCCCCACAGCCAGCACTGTCAGTGCTCCCCCCACACAGCCAGCACTGTCAGTGCTCCCCCACACAGCAAGCACTGTCAGTTCTCCACCACAGAGCCAGCACTGTCAGTGCTACCACCACACATCCAGCACTGTCAGTGCTCCCACCACACAGCCAGCACGGTCAGTGCTCCCCCACACAGTCAGCACTGTCAGTGCTCCCCACACAGCCAGCACTGTCAGTGCTCCCCCACACAGCCAGCACTGTCAGTGCTCCCAACACACAGCCAGCACTGTCAGGGCTCCCACCACACAGCAAGCACTGTTAGTGCTCCCCCAAGCAGCCAGCACTGTCAGAGCTCCCAACACACAGCCAGCACCGTCAGTGCTCCCACCACACAGCCAGCACTGTCAGTGCTCTCAACAGACAGCCAGCACTGTCAGTGCTCCCCCACACAGCCAGCACTGCCAGTGCTCCCCGACACAGCCAGCACTGTCAGTGCTCCCCCACACAGCCAGCACTGTCAGTGCTCCCCAACAGCCAGCACTGCCAGGGTACCCCACAGCCAACACTGTCAGTGCTCCACCACAGACAATGCTGCCAGTGCTCCCCACAGAGCCTGCACTGTCAGTTCTCCCACCACACAGCCATCACTGCCAGTGCTCCCTCACACAGCCAGCACTGTCAGTGCTCCCCCCACACAACCGGCACTGTCAGTGCTCCCCCACACAGCCAGCACTGTCAGTGCTCCCGCCTACACAGCCAGCACTATCAGTGCTCCCACCACACAGCCAGCACTGTCAGTGCTCCCCCACACAGCCAGCACTGTCAGTGCTCCCCACACAGCCAACACTGTCAGTGCTCCCCCACACAGCCAGCACTGCCAGTGCTCCCCCACACCGCCAGCACTGTCAATGCTCCCACCACACATCCAGCACTGTCTGTGCTCCCCAACACAGCCAGCACTGTCAGTGCTCCCACCACACAGCCAGCACTGTCATTGCTCCCACCACACAGCCAGCACTGTCAGTGCTCCCCCACACAGCCTGCACTGTCAGTGTTCCCACCATACAGCCAGCACTGTCAGTGCTCCCACCACACAGCCAGCACTGTCAGTGCTCTCAACAGACAGCCAGCACTGTCAGTGCTCCCCCACACAGCCAGCACTGCCAGTGCTCCCCACACAGCCAGCACTGTCAGTGCTCCCCCACACAGCCAGCACTGTCAGTGTTCCCACCATACAGCCAGCACTGTCAGTGCTCCCCACCAGCCAGCACTGCCAGTGGTCCCCACAGCCAACACTGTCAGTGCTCCACCACAGCCAATGCTGCCAGTGCTCCCCATAGAGTCTGCACTGTCAGTTCTCCCCCCACACAGCCAGCACTGTCAGTGCTCCCACCACACAGCCATCACTGTCAGTGCTCCCCGACACAGCCAGCACTGTCAGTGCTCCCACCACACAGCCACCACTGTCAGTGCTCCCACCACACAGCAAGCACTGTCAGTGCTCCCCCACACAGCCAGCACTGTCAGTGCTCCCAACAAACAGCCAGCACTGTCAGTGCTCCACTCCCCAAACAGCCAGCACTGTCAGTGCTCCCCACACAGCCAGCACTGCCAGTGCTCCTCCCACACAGCCAGCACAGCCAGTGCTCCCCCACACAGCCAGCACTGTCAGTGCTCCCCACAGCCAACACTGTCAGTGCTCCTCCACAGCCAATGCTGCAAGTGCCCCCCACACAGCCAGCACTGTCAGTTCTCCCACCACACAGCCAGCACTGCCAGTGCTCCCTCACACAGCCAGCACTGTCAGTGCTCCCCCACACAACCGGCACTGTCAGTGCTCCCAACACACAGCCAGCACTGTCAGTGCTCCCCCCACACAGCCAGCACTGTCAGTGCTCCCACCACACAGCCAGCACTGTCAGTGCTCCCCACACAGCCAGCACTGTCAGTGCTCCCCCACAGAGCCAGCACTGTCAGTGCTCCCACCACACAGCCAACACTGTCAGTGCTCCCACCACACAGCCAGCACTGTCAGTGCTCCCCCACACAGCCCGCACTGTCAGTGCTCCCCTCACACAGCCAGCACTGCCAGTGCTCCCCCACACCGCCAGCACTGTCAATGCTCCCACCACACATCCAGCACTGTCAGTGCTCTCCACACAGCCAGCACTGTCAGTGCCCCCACCACACATCCAGCACTGTCAGTGTTCCCCCACACAGCCAGCACAGTCAGTGCTCCCACCACACAGCCAGCACTGTCAGTGCTCCCCCACACGACCAGCACTGTCAGTGCTCCCACCACACAGCCAGCACTGTCAGTGCTCCCACCACAAAACCAGCATTGTCAGTGCTCCCCCACACAGCCAGCACTGTCCGTGCTCCCCCACGCAGACAGCACTGTCAGTGCTCCCCTCACACAGCCAGCACTGCCAGTGCTCCCCCACACAGCCAGCACTGTCAGAGCTCCCACCACAGAGCCAGCACTGTCAGTGCTCCCCCACCAGCCAGCACTGCCAGTGGTCCCCACAGCCAACACTGTCAGTGCTCCACCACAGCCAATGCTGCCAGTGCTCCCCACAGAGTCTGCACTGTCAGTTCTCCCACCACACAGCCAGCACTGTCAGTGCTCCCACCACACAGCCATCACTGTCAGTGCTCCCCCGACACAGCCAGCACTGTCAGTGCTCCCACCACACAGCCAGCACTGTCAGTGCTCCCACCACACAACAAGCACTGTCAGTGCTCCCCCACACAGCCGGCACTGTCAGTGCTCCCAACACACAGCCAGCACTGTCAGTGCTCCCACCACACAGCCAGCACTGTCAGTGCTCCCACCCCACAGCCAGCACTGTCAGTGCTCCCCGCACACAGCCAGCACTGTCAGTGCTCCCCTCACACAGCCAGCACTGCCAGTGCTCCCCCACACCGCCAGCACTGTCAATGCTCCCACCACACATCCAGCACTGTCAGTGCTCTCCACACAGCCAGCACTGTCAGTGCCCCCACCACACATCCAGCACTGTCAGTGCTCCCCCACACTGCCAGCACTGTCAGTGCTCCCACCACACAGCCAGCACTGTCAGTGCTCCCCCACACTTCCAGCACTGTCAGTGCTCCCACCACACAGCCAGCACTGTCAGTGCTCCCACCACAAAACCAGCATTGTCAGTGCTCACCCACACAGCCAGCACTGTCCGTGCTCCCCCACACAGACAGCACTGTCAGTGTTCCCCCACACAGCAAGCACTGTCAGTGCTCCCCTCACACAGCCAGCACTGCCAGTGCTCCCCCACACAGCCAGCACTGTCAGAGCTCACACCACAGAGCCAGCACTGTCAGTGCTCCCCCACACAGCCAGCACTATCAGTGCTCCCACCACACAGCCAGCACTGTCAGTGCTCCCACCACACAGCAAGCACTGTTAGTGCTCCCCCAAGCAGCCAGCACTGTCAGAGCTCCCAACACACAGCCAGCACTGTCAGTGCTCCCACCACACAGCCAGCACTGTCAGTGCTCTCAACAGACAGCCAGCCCTGCCAGTGCTTCCCCACACAGCCAGCACTGTCAGTGCTCCCAAAACACAGCCAGCACTGTCAGTGCTCCACCCCCCAAACAGCCAGCACTGTCAGTGCTCCCCCACACAGCCAGCACTGCCAGTGCTCCCCAACACAGCCAGCACTTTCAGTGCTCCCCCACACAGCCAGCACTGTCAGTGCTCCCCAACAGCCAGCACTGCCAGGGTACCCCACAGCCAACACTGTCAGTGCTCCACCACAGCCAATGCTGCCAGTGCTCCCCACAGAGCCTGCACTGTCAGTTCTCCCACCACACAGCCAGCACTGGCAGTGCCCCCTCACACAGCCAGCACTGTCAATGCTCCCCCCACACAACCGGCACTGTCAGTGCTCCCCCACACAGCCAGCACTGTCAGTGCTCCCGCCTACACAGCCAGCACTATCAGTGCTCCCACCACACAGCCAGCACTGTCAGTGCTCCCCCACACAGCCAGCACTGTCAGTGCTCCCCACACAGCTAACACTGTCAGTGCTCCCCCACACAGCCAGCACTGCCAGTGCTCCCCCACACCGCCAGCACTGTCAATGCTCCCACCACACATCCAGCACTGTCTGTGCTCCCCAACACAGCCAGCACTGTCAGTGCTCCCACCACACAGCCTGCACTGTCATTGCTCCCACCACACAGCCAGCACTGTCAGTGCACCCCCACACAGCCAGCACTGTCAGTGTTCCCACCATACAGCCAGCACTGTCAGTGCTCCCCACCAGCCAGCACTGCCAGTGGTCCCCACAGCCAACACTGTCAGTGCTCCACAACAGCCAATGCTGCCAGTGCTCCCCATAGAGTCTGCACTGTCAGTTCTCCCCCCACACAGCCAGCACTGTCAGTGCTCCCACCACACAGCCATCACTGTCAGTGCTCCCCCGACACAGCCAGCACTGTCAGTGCTCCCACCACACAGCCAGCACTGTCAGTGCTCCCACCACACAGCCAGCACTGTCAGTGCTCCCCCACACAGCCAGTACTGTCAGTGCTCCCAACAAACAGCCAGCACTGTCAGTGCTCCACTCCCCAAACAGCCAGCACTGTCAGTGCTCCCCACACAGCCAGCACTGCCAGTGCTCCCCACACACAGCCAGCACAGCCAGTGCTCCCCCACACAGCCAGCACTGTTAGTGCTCCCCACAGCCAACACTGTCAGTGCTCCACCACAGCCAATGCTGCCAGTGCTCCCCACAGTGCCTGCACTGTCAGTTCTCCCACCACACAGCCAGCACTGCCAGTGCTCCCTCACACAGCCAGCACTGTCAGTGCTCCCCCCACACAACCGGCACTGTCAGTGCTCCCAACACACAGCCAGCACTGTCAGTGCTCCCACCACACAGCCAGCACTGTCAGTGCTCCCCCACACAGCCCGCACTGTTAGTGCTCCCCTCACACAGCCAGCACTGCCAGTGCTCCCCCACACCGCCAGCACTGTCAATGCTCCCACCACACATCCAGCACTGTCAGTGCTCTCCACACAGCCAGCACTGTCAGTGCCCCCACCACACATCCAGCACTGTCAGTGTTCCCCCACACAGCCAGCACAGTCAGTGCTCCCACCACACAGCCAGCACTGTCAGTGCTCCCCCACACGGCCAGCACTGTCAGTGCTCCCACCACGCAGCCAGCACTGTCAGTGCTCCCACCACAAAACCAGCATTGTCAGTGCTCCCCCACACAGCCAGCACTGTCCGTGCTCCCCCACGCAGAAAGCACTGTCAGTGTTCCCCCACACAGCAAGCACTGTCAGTGCTCCCCTCACACAGCCAGCACTGCCAGTGCTCCCCACACAGCCAGCACTGTCAGAGCTCCCACCACAGAGCCAGCACTGTCAGTGCTCCCCCACCAGCCAGCACTGCCAGTGGTCCCCACAGCCAACACTGTCAGTGCTCCACCACAGCCAATGCTGCCAGTGCTCCCCACAGAGTCTGCACTGTCAGTTCTCCCCCCACACAGCCAGCACTGTCAGTGCTCCCACCACACAGCCATCACTGTCAGTGCTCCCCCGACACAGCCAGCACTGTCAGTGCTCCCACCACACAGCCAGCACTGTCAGTACTCCCACCACACAGCAAGCACTGTCAGTGCTCCCCCACACAGCCGGCACTGTCAGTGCTCCCAACACACAGCCAGCACCTTCAGTGCTCCACTCCCCAAACAGCCAGCACTGTCAGTGCTCCCCACACAGCCAGCACTGCCAGTGCTCCCCCACACAGCCAGCACAGCCAGTGGTCCCCCCACACAGCCAGCACTGTCAGTGCTCCCCACAGCCAACACTGTCAGTGCTCCACCACAGCCAATGCTGCCAGTGCTCCCCACAGAGCCTGCACTGTCAGTTCTCCCACCACACAGCCAGCACTGCCAGTGCTCCCTCACACAGCCAGCACTGTCAGTGCTCCCTCACACAGCCAGCACTGTCAGTGCTCCTCCACACAACCGGCACTATCAGTGCTCCCAACACACAGCCAGCACTGTCATTGCTCCCCCACACAGCCAGCACTGTCAGTGCTCCCACCACACAGCCAGCACTGTCAGTGCTCCCCACACAGCCAGCACTGTCAGTGCTCCCCCACAGAGCCAGCACTGTCAGTTCTCCCACCACACAGCCAGCACTGTCAGTGCTCCCCACACAGCCAGCACTGTCAGTGCTCCCCCCACACAACCGGCACTGTCAGTGCTTCCACCACACAGCCAACACTGTCAGTGCTCCCACCACACAGCCAGCACTGTCAGTGCTCCCCCACACAGCCCGCACTGTCAGTGCTCCCCTCACACAGCCAGCACTGCCAGTGCTCCCCCACACTGCCAGCACTGTCAATGCTCCCACCACACATCCAGCACTGTCAGTGCTCTCCACACAGCCAGCACTGTCAGTGCCCCCACCACACATCCAGCACTGTCAGTGCTCCCCCACACAGCCAGCACTGTCAGTGCTCCCACCACACAGCCAGCACTGTCAGTGCTCCCCCACACGGCCAGCACTGTCAGTGCTCCCACCACACAGCCAGCACTGTCAGTGCTCCCACCACAAAACCAGCATTGTCAGTGCTCCCCCACACAGCCAGCACTGTCCGTGCTCCCCCACACAGACAGCACTGTCAGTGTTCCCCCACACAGCAAGCACTGTCAGTGCTCCCCTCACACAGCCAGCACTGCCAGTGCTCCCCCACACAGCCAGCACTGTCAGAGCTCCCACCACAGAGCCAGCACTGTCAGTGCTCCCCCACACAGCCAGCACTGTCAGTGCTCCCACCACACAGCCAGCACTGTCAGTGCTCCCACACACAGCCAGCACTGCCAGTGCTCCCAACACACAGCCAGCACTGTCAGTGCTCCCACCACACAGCAAGCACTGTCAGTGCTCCCCCACGCAGCCAGCACTGTCAGTGCTCCCAACACACAGCCAGCACTGTCAGTGCTCCCACCACACAGCCAGCACTGTCAGTGCTCTCAACACACAGCCAGCACTGCCAGTGCTCCACCACACAGCCAGCACTGTCAGTGCTCCCAACACACAGCGAGCACTGTCAGTGTTCCACCCCCCAAACAGCCAGCACTGTCAGTGCTCCCCCACACAGCCAGCACTGCCAGTGCTCCCCCACACAGCCAGCACTGTCAGTGCTCCCACAACACAGCCAGCCCTGTCAGTGCTCCCCCGCACAGCCAGCGCTGTCAGTGCTCCCCAACAGCCAGCACTGCCAGTGCTCTCCACAGCCAACACTGTCAGTGCTCCACCACAGCCAATGCTGCCAGTGCTCCCCACAGAGCCTGCACTGTCAGTTCTCCCACCACACAGCCAGCACTGTCAGTGCTCCCCGCACACAACCGGCACTGTCAGTGCTCCCCCACACAGCCAGCACTGTCAGTGCTCCCCCACACAGCCAGCACTGTCAGTGCTCCCACCACACAGCCAGCACTGTCAGTGCTCCCCAACACAGCCAGCACTGTCAGTGCTCCCCACGCAGCCAGCACTGTCAGTGCTCCCCCACACAGCCAGCACTGCCAGGGCTCCCCCACACAGCGAGCACTGTCAGTGATCCCACCACACAGCCAGCAATGTCAGAGCTCCCGCCACACATCCAGCACTGTCAATGCTCCCTTCACACAGCCAGCACTGTCAGTGCTCCCACCACACAGCCAGCACTGTCAGTACCCCCACCACAGAGCCAGTACTGTCAGTGCTCCTCACACAGCCAGCACTGTCAGTGATCCCACCACACAGCCAGCAATGTCAGTGCTCCCCACACAGCCAGCACTGTCAGTGCACACCCACACAGCCAGCACTGTCAGTGCTCCCCTCACACAGCCAGCACTGTCAGTGCTCCCACCACACAGCCAGCACTGTCAGTGCTCCCAGCACACAGCCAGCACTGTCAGTGCTCCCCCAACACACCAGCACTGTCAGTGCTCCCACCACACAGCCAGCACTGTCAGTGCTCCCACCACACAGCCAGCACTGTCAGTGCTCCCCCACACAGGCAGCACTTTCAGTGCCCCCACCACACACCAAGCACTGTCAGTACTCCCCCTCAAACAGCCAGCACTGTCAGTGCTCCCACCACACAGCCAGCACTGTCAGTGCTCCCCACAAAGCCAGCACTGTCAGTGATCCCACCACACAGCCAGCAATGTCAGTGCTCCCCCAAACAGCCAGCACTGTCAGTGCACACCCACACACCCAGCACTGTCAGTGCTCCTAACACACAGCCAGCACTGTCAGTGCTGCTCCCCACACAGCCAGCACTGTCAGTCCCCCCCTCCCCCACACACAGCCAGCACTGTCAGTGCTCCCACCACACAGCCAGCACTGCCAGAGCTCCCACCACACAGCCAGCACTGTCAGTGCTCCCCCAAACACAGCCAGCACTGTCAGTGCTCCCCCACACAGCCAGCAATGACAGTGCTCCCCCACACTGCCTCCACTGTCAGTGCTCCCCACACAGCCAGCACTGTCAGTGCTCCTCCCACACAGCCAGCACTGTCAGTGCTCCTCCCACACAGCCAGCACTGTCGGTGCTCCCACCACACAGCCAGCACTGTCAGTGCTCCCCCACACAGCCAGCACTCTCAGTGCTCCCACCACACAGCCAGCACTGTCATTGCTCCCCCCACACACAGGCAGCACATCAGTGCACCCCCACACAGCCAGCACTGTCAGTGCTCCCACACAGCCAGCACTGTCAGTGCTCCTCCCACACAGCCAGCACTGTCGGTGCTCCCACCACACAGCCAGCACGGTCAGTGCTCCCCCCACACAGCCAGCACTATCAGTGCTCCCCCACACAGCCAGCACTGTCAGTGTTCCCCCACACAGCCAGCACTGTCAGTGCTCCCCTCACACAGCCAGCACTGCCAGTGCTCCCCCACACAGCCAGCACTGTCAGAGCTCCCACCACACAGCCAGCACTGTCAGTGCTCCCCCACACAGCCAGCACTGTCAGTGCTCCCACCACACAGCCAGCACTGTCAGTGCTCCCACCACACAGCCAGCACTGTCAGTGCTCCCCCACACAGGCAGCACTTTCAGTGCCCCCAGCACACACCCAGCCCTGTCAGTACTCCCCCTCAAACAGCCAGCGCTGTCAGTGCTCCCACCACACAGCCAGCACTGTCAGTGCTCCCCACACAGCCAGCACTATCAGTGATCCCACCACACAGCCAGCAATGTCAGTGCTCCCCCACACAGCCAGCACTGTCAGTGCTCCCACAACACAGCCAGCCCTGTCAGTGCTCCCCCGCACAGCCAGCGCTGTCAGTGCTCCCCAACAGCCAGCACTGCCAGTGCTCTCCACAGCCAACACTGTCAGTGCTCCACCACAGCCAATGCTGCCAGTGCTCCCCACAGAGCCTGCACTGTCAGTTCTCCCACCACACAGCCAGCACTGTCAGTGCTCCCCGCACACAACCGGCACTGTCAGTGCTCCCCCACACAGCCAGCACTGTCAGTGCTCCCCCACACAGCCAGCACTGTCAGTGCTCCCACCACACAGCCAGCACTGTCAGTGCTCCCCAACACAGCCAGCACTGTCAGTGCTCCCCACGCAGCCAGCACTGTCAGTGCTCCCCCACACAGCCAGCACTGCCAGGGCTCCCCCACACAGCGAGCACTGTCAGTGATCCCACCACACAGCCAGCAATGTCAGAGCTCCCGCCACACATCCAGCACTGTCAATGCTCCCTTCACACAGCCAGCACTGTCAGTGCTCCCACCACACAGCCAGCACTGTCAGTACCCCCACCACAGAGCCAGTACTGTCAGTGCTCCTCACACAGCCAGCACTGTCAGTGATCCCACCACACAGCCAGCAATGTCAGTGCTCCCCACACAGCCAGCACTGTCAGTGCACACCCACACAGCCAGCACTGTCAGTGCTCCCCTCACACAGCCAGCACTGTCAGTGCTCCCACCACACAGCCAGCACTGTCAGTGCTCCCAGCACACAGCCAGCACTGTCAGTGCTCCCCCAACACACCAGCACTGTCAGTGCTCCCACCACACAGCCAGCACTGTCAGTGCTCCCACCACACAGCCAGCACTGTCAGTGCTCCCCCACACAGGCAGCACTTTCAGTGCCCCCACCACACACCAAGCACTGTCAGTACTCCCCCTCAAACAGCCAGCACTGTCAGTGCTCCCACCACACAGCCAGCACTGTCAGTGCTCCCCACAAAGCCAGCACTGTCAGTGATCCCACCACACAGCCAGCAATGTCAGTGCTCCCCCAAACAGCCAGCACTGTCAGTGCACACCCACACACCCAGCACTGTCAGTGCTCCTAACACACAGCCAGCACTGTCAGTGCTGCTCCCCACACAGCCAGCACTGTCAGTCCCCCCCTCCCCCACACACAGCCAGCACTGTCAGTGCTCCCACCACACAGCCAGCACTGCCAGAGCTCCCACCACACAGCCAGCACTGTCAGTGCTCCCCCAAACACAGCCAGCACTGTCAGTGCTCCCCCACACAGCCAGCAATGACAGTGCTCCCCCACACTGCCTCCACTGTCAGTGCTCCCCACACAGCCAGCACTGTCAGTGCTCCTCCCACACAGCCAGCACTGTCAGTGCTCCTCCCACACAGCCAGCACTGTCGGTGCTCCCACCACACAGCCAGCACTGTCAGTGCTCCCCCACACAGCCAGCACTCTCAGTGCTCCCACCACACAGCCAGCACTGTCATTGCTCCCCCCACACACAGGCAGCACATCAGTGCACCCCCACACAGCCAGCACTGTCAGTGCTCCCACACAGCCAGCACTGTCAGTGCTCCTCCCACACAGCCAGCACTGTCGGTGCTCCCACCACACAGCCAGCACGGTCAGTGCTCCCCCCACACAGCCAGCACTATCAGTGCTCCCCCACACAGCCAGCACTGTCAGTGTTCCCCCACACAGCCAGCACTGTCAGTGCTCCCCTCACACAGCCAGCACTGCCAGTGCTCCCCCACACAGCCAGCACTGTCAGAGCTCCCACCACACAGCCAGCACTGTCAGTGCTCCCCCACACAGCCAGCACTGTCAGTGCTCCCACCACACAGCCAGCACTGTCAGTGCTCCCACCACACAGCCAGCACTGTCAGTGCTCCCCCACACAGGCAGCACTTTCAGTGCCCCCAGCACACACCCAGCCCTGTCAGTACTCCCCCTCAAACAGCCAGCGCTGTCAGTGCTCCCACCACACAGCCAGCACTGTCAGTGCTCCCCACACAGCCAGCACTATCAGTGATCCCACCACACAGCCAGCAATGTCAGTGCTCCCCCACACAGCCAGCACTGTCAGGGCACACCCACACACCCAGCACTGTCAGTGCTCCTAACACACAGCCAGCACTGTCAGTGCTGCTCTCCACACAGCCAGCACTGTCATTCCCCCCCTCCCCCACACACAGCCAGCACTGTCAGTGCTCCCTCCACACAGCCAACGCTGTCAGTGCTCCCCCACACAGCCAGCACTGTCAGTGCTCCCACACACAGCCTCCACTGTCAGTGCTCACCACACAGTCAGCACTGTCAGTGCTCCACCCACACAGCCAGCACTGTCAGTGCTCCTCCCACACAGCCAGCACTGTCGGTGCTCCCACCACACAGCCAGCACTGTCAGTGCTCCCCCACACAGCCAGCACTGTCAGTGCTCCCACCACACAGCCAGCACTGTCAGTGCTCCCCCACACACAGGCAGCACATCAGTGCACCCCCACACAGCCAGCACTGTCAGTGCTCCCCACACAGCCAGCACTGTCAGTGCTCCGCCCCACACACAGCCAGCACTGTCAGTGCTCCCCCCACACAGCCAGTACTGTCAGTGCTCTCCAACACAGCAAGCACTGTCAGTGCTCCCCCACACAGCCTGCACTGTCAGTGCTCCCCCACACAGCCAGCACTGTCAGAGCTCCCGCCACACATCCAGCACTGTCATTGCTCCCACCACACAGCCTGCACTGTCAGTACACCCACCACACAGCCAGCACTGTCAGTGCTCCCCCACACAGCCAGCACTGTCAGTGCTCTCCCACACAGGCAGTACTGTCAATGCTCGCACCACACAGCCAGCACTGTCAGTGCTCCCACCACACAGCCAGCACTGTCAGTGCTCCCCCACACAGCCAGCACTGTCAGTGCTCCCCCCACAAGGCCAGCACTATCAGTGCTCCCCCACACAGCCAGCACTGTCAGTGTTCCCCCACACAGCCAGCACTGTCAGTGCTCCCCTCACACAGCCAGCACTGCCAGTGCTCCCCCACACAGCCAGCACTGTCAGAGCTCCCACCACACAGCCAGCACTGTCAGTGCTCCCCCACACAGCCAGCACTGTCAGTGCTCCCACCACACAGCCAACACTGTCAGTGCTCCCCCACACAGCCAGCACTGTCAGTGCACACCCACACACCCAGCACTGTCAGTGCTCCTAACACACAGCCAGCACTGTCAGTGCTGCTCCCCACACAGCCAGCACTGTCAGTCCCCCCCTCCCCCACACACAGCCAGCACTGTCAGTGCTCCCACCACACAGCCAGCACTGCCAGAGCTCCCACCACACAGCCAGCACTGTCAGTGCTCCCCCAAACACAGCCAGCACTGTCAGTGCTCCCCCACACAGCCAGCAATGACAGTGCTCCCCCACACTGCCTCCACTGTCAGTGCTCCCCACACAGCCAGCACTGTCAGTGCTCCTCCCACACAGCCAGCACTGTCAGTGCTCCTCCCACACAGCCAGCACTGTCGGTGCTCCCACCACACAGCCAGCACTGTCAGTGCTCCCCCACACAGCCAGCACTCTCAGTGCTCCCACCACACAGCCAGCACTGTCATTGCTCCCCCCACACACAGGCAGCACATCAGTGCACCCCCACACAGCCAGCACTGTCAGTGCTCCCCACACAGCCAGCACTGTCAGTGCTCCTCCCACACAGCCAGCACTGTCGGTGCTCCCACCACACAGCCAGCACGGTCAGTGCTCCCCCCACACAGCCAGCACTATCAGTGCTCCCCCACACAGCCAGCACTGTCAGTGTTCCCCCACACAGCCAGCACTGTCAGTGCTCCCCTCACACAGCCAGGACTGCCAGTGCTCCCCCACACAGCCAGCACTGTCAGAGCTCCCACCACACAGCCAGCACTGTCAGTGCTCCCCCACACAGCCAGCACTGTCAGTGCTCCCACCACACAGCCAGCACTGTCAGTGCTCCCACCACACAGCCAGCACTGTCAGTGCTCCCCCACACAGGCAGCACTTTCAGTGCCCCCAGCACACACCCAGCCCTGTCAGTACTCCCCCTCAAACAGCCAGCACTGTCAGTGCTCCCACCACACAGCCAGCACTGTCAGTGCTCCCCACACAGCCAGCACTATCAGTGATCCCACCACACAGCCAGCAATGTCAGTGCTCCCCCACACAGCCAGCACTCAGGGCACACCCACACACCCAGCACTGTCAGTGCTCCTAACACACAGCCAGCACTGTCAGTGCTGCTCTCCACACAGCCAGCACTGTCATTCCCCCCCCTCCCCCACACACAGCCAGCACTGTCAGTGCTCCCTCCACACAGCCAACGCTGTCAGTGCTCCCCCACACAGCCAGCACTGTCAGTGCTCCCCCCACACAGCCAGCACTGCCAGAGCTCCCACCACACAGCCAGCACTGTCAGTGCTCCCCCAAACACAGCCAGTACTGTCAGTGCTCCCCCACACAGCCAGCAATGACAGTGCTCCCACACACAGCCTCCACTGTCAGTGCTCACCACACAGCCAGCACTGTCAGTGCTCCACCCACACAGCCAGCACTGTCGGTGCTCCCACCACACAGCCAGCACTGTCAGTGCTCCCCCACACAGCCAGCACTGTCAGTGCTCCCACCACACAGCCAGCACTGTCAGTGCTCCCCCACACACAGGCAGCACATCAGTGCACCCCCACACAGCCAGCACTGTCAGTGCTCCCCACACAGCCAGCACTGTCAGTGCTCCGCACCACACACAGCCAGCACTGTCAGTGCTCCCCCACACAGCCAGTACTGTCAGTGCTCTCCAACACAGCAAGCACTGTCAGTGCTCCCCCACACAGCCTGCACTGTCAGTGCTGCTCTCCACACAGCCAGCACTGTCATTCCCACCCCCTCCCCCACACACAGCCAGCACTGTCAGTGCTCCCTCCACACAGCCAACGCTGTCAGTGCTCCCCCACATAGCCAGCACTGTCAGTGCTCCCACCACACAGCCAGCACTGCCAGAGCTCCCACCACACAGCCAGCACTGTCAGTGCTCCCCCAAACATAGCCAGTACTGTCAGTGCTCCCCCACACAGCCAGCAATGACAGTGCTCCCACACACAGCCTCCACTGTCAGTGCTCACCACACATTCAGCACTGTCAGTGCTCCACCCACACAGCCAGCACTGTCAGTGCTCCTCCCACACAGCCAGCACTGTCGGTGCTCCCACCACACAGCCAGCACTGTCAGTGCTCCCCCACACAGCCAGCACTGTCAGTGCTCCCACCACACAGCCAGCACTGTCAGTGCTCCCCCCACACACAGGCAGCACATCAGTGCACCCCCACACAGCCAGCACTGTCAGTGCTCCCCACACAGCCAGCACTGTCAGTGCTCCGCCCCACACACAGCCAGCACTGTCAGTGCTCCCCCCACACAGCCAGTACTGTCAGTGCTCTCCAACACAGCAAGCACTGTCAGTGCTCCCCCACACAGCCTGCACTGTCAGTGCTCCCCCACACAGCCAGCACTGTCAGAGCTCCCGCCACACATCCAGCACTGTCATTGCTCCCACCACACAGCCTGCACTGTCAGTACACCCACCACACAGCCAGCACTGTCAGTGCTCCCCCACACAGCCAGCACTGTCAGTGCTCCCCCCACAAGGCCAGCACTATCAGTGCTCCCCCACACAGCCAGCACTGTCAGTGTTCCCCCACACAGCCAGCACTGTCAGTGCTCCCCTCACACAGCCAGCACTGCCAGTGCTCCCCCACACAGCCAGCACTGTCAGAGCTCCCACCACACAGCCAGCACTGTCAGTGCTCCCCCACACAGCCAGCACTGTCAGTGCTCCCACCACACAGCCAACACTGTCAGTGCTCCCCCACACAGCCAGCACTGTCAGTGCACACCCACACACCCAGCACTGTCAGTGCTCCTAACACACAGCCAGCACTGTCAGTGCTGCTCCCCACACAGCCAGCACTGTCAGTCCCCCCCTCCCCCACACACAGCCAGCACTGTCAGTGCTCCCACCACACAGCCAGCACTGCCAGAGCTCCCACCACACAGCCAGCACTGTCAGTGCTCCCCCAAACACAGCCAGCACTGTCAGTGCTCCCCCACACAGCCAGCAATGACAGTGCTCCCCCACACTGCCTCCACTGTCAGTGCTCCCCACACAGCCAGCACTGTCAGTGCTCCTCCCACACAGCCAGCACTGTCAGTGCTCCTCCCACACAGCCAGCACTGTCGGTGCTCCCACCACACAGCCAGCACTGTCAGTGCTCCCCCACACAGCCAGCACTCTCAGTGCTCCCACCACACAGCCAGCACTGTCATTGCTCCCCCCACACACAGGCAGCACATCAGTGCACCCCCACACAGCCAGCACTGTCAGTGCTCCCCACACAGCCAGCACTGTCAGGGCTCCTCCCACACAGCCAGCACTGTCGGTGCTCCCACCACACAGCCAGCACGGTCAGTGCTCCCCCCACACAGCCAGCACTATCAGTGCTCCCCCACACAGCCAGCACTGTCAGTGTTCGCCCACACAGCCAGCACTGTCAGTGCTCCCCTCACACAGCCAGCACTGCCAGTGCTCCCCCACACAGCCAGCACTGTCAGAGCTCCCACCACACAGCCAGCACTGTCAGTGCTCCCCCACACAGCCAGCACTGTCAGTGCTCCCACCACACAGCCAGCACTGTCAGTGCTCCCACCACACAGCCAGCACTGTCAGTGCTCCCCCACACAGGCAGCACTTTCAGTGCCCCCAGCACACACCCAGCCCTGTCAGTACTCCCCCTCAAACAGCCAGCACTGTCAGTGCTCCCACCACACAGCCAGCACTGTCAGTGCTCCCCACACAGCCAGCACTATCAGTGATCCCACCACACAGCCAGCAATGTCAGTGCTCCCCCACACAGCCAGCACTCAGGGCACACCCACACACCCAGCACTGTCAGTGCTCCTAACACACAGCCAGCACTGTCAGTGCTGCTCTCCACACAGCCAGCACTGTCATTCCCCCCCCTCCCCCACACACAGCCAGCACTGTCAGTGCTCCCTCCACACAGCCAACGCTGTCAGTGCTCCCCCACACAGCCAGCACTGTCAGTGCTCCCCCCACACAGCCAGCACTGCCAGAGCTCCCACCACACAGCCAGCACTGTCAGTGCTCCCCCAAACACAGCCAGTACTGTCAGTGCTCCCCCACACAGCCAGCAATGACAGTGCTCCCACACACAGCCTCCACTGTCAGTGCTCACCACACAGTCAGCACTGTCAGTGCTCCGCCCACACAGCCAGCACTGTCAGTGCTCCTCCCACACAGCCAGCACTGTCGGTGCTCCCACCACACAGCCAGCACTGTCAGTGCTCCCCCACACAGCCAGCACTGTCAGTGCTCCCACCACACAGCCAGCACCGTCAGTGCTCCCCCACACACAGGCAGCACATCAGTGCACCCCCACACAGCCAGCACTGTCAGTGCTCCCCACACAGCCAGCACTGTCAGTGCTCCGCACCACACACAGCCAGCACTGTCAGTGCTCCCCCCACACAGCCAGTACTGTCAGTGCTCTCCAACACAGCAAGCACTGTCAGTGCTCCCCCACACAGCCTGCACTGTCAGTGCTGCTCTCCACACAGCCAGCACTGTCATTCCCACCCCCTCCCCCACACACAGCCAGCACTGTCAGTGCTCCCTCCACACAGCCAACGCTGTCAGTGCTCCCCCACATAGCCAGCACTGTCAGTGCTCCCACCACACAGCCAGCACTGCCAGAGCTCCCACCACACAGCCAGCACTGTCAGTGCTCCCCCAAACATAGCCAGTACTGTCAGTGCTCCCCCACACAGCCAGCAATGACAGTGCTCCCACACACAGCCTCCACTGTCAGTGCTCACCACACATTCAGCACTGTCAGTGCTCCACCCACACAGCCAGCACTGTCAGTGCTCCTCCCACACAGCCAGCACTGTCGGTGCTCCCACCACACAGCCAGCACTGTCAGTGCTCCCCCACACAGCCAGCACTGTCAGTGCTCCCACCACACAGCCAGCACTGTCAGTGCTCCCCCCACACACAGGCAGCACATCAGTGCACCCCCACACAGCCAGCACTGTCAGTGCTCCCCACACAGCCAGCACTGTCAGTGCTCCGCCCCACACACAGCCAGCACTGTCAGTGCTCCCCCCACACAGCCAGTACTGTCAGTGCTCTCCAACACAGCAAGCACTGTCAGTGCTCCCCCACACAGCGTGCACTGTCAGTGCTCCCCCACACAGCCAGCACTGTCAGAGCTCCCGCCACACATCCAGCACTGTCATTGCTCCCACCACACAGCCTGCACTGTCAGTACACCCACCACACAGCCAGCACTGTCAGTGCTCCCCCACACAGCCAGCACTGTCAGTGCTCTCCCACACAGGCAGTACTGTCAATGCTCGCACCACACAGCCAGCACTGTCAGTGCTCCCACCACACAGCCAGCACTGTCAGTGCTCCCCCACACATCCAGCACTGTCAGTGCTCCCCCCACACAGCCAGCACTATCAGTGCTCCCCCATACAGCCAGCACTGTCAGTGTTCCCCCACACAGCCAGCACTGTCAGTGCTCCCCTCACACAGCCAGCACTGCCAGTGCTCCCCCACACAGCCAGCACTGTCAGAGCTCCCACCACACAGCCAGCACTGTCAGTGCTCCCCCACACAGCCAGCACTGTCAGTGCTCCCACCACACAGCCAACACTGTCAGTGCTCCCCCACAGCCAGCACTGTCAGTGCTTCCCCCACACAGCCAGCACTGTCAGTGCTCCCCACACAGCAAGCACTGTCAGTTCTCCACCACAGAGCCAGCACTGTCAGTGCTACCACCACACATCCAGCACTGTCAGTACTCCCACCACACAGCCAGCACGGTCAGTGCTCCCCTACACAGTCAGCACTGCCAGTGCTCCCCACACAGCCAGCACAGTCAGTGCTCCCACACACAGCCAGCACTGTCAGTGCTCCCAACACACATTCCAGCACTGTCAGTGCTCCCACCACACAGCAAGCACTGTCAGTGATCCCCCACGCAGCCAGCACTGTCAGTGCTCCCAACACACAGCCAGCACTGCCAGTGCTCCCCACACAGCCAGCACTGTCAGTGCTCCCAACACACAGCCAGCACTGTCAGTGCTCCACCCCCCAAACAGCCAGCACTGTCAGTGCTCCCCCACACAGCCAGCACTGCCAGTGCTCCCCCACACAGCCAGCACTGTCAGTGCTCCCACAACACAGCCAGCACTGTCAGTGCTCCCCCACACAGCCAGCGCTGTCAGTGCTCCCCAACAGCCAGCACTGCCAGTGCTGCCCACAGCCAATGCTGCCAGTGCTCCCCACAGAGCCTGCACTGTCAGTTCTCCCACCAAACAGCCAGCACTGCCAGTGCTCCCCCAACACAACCGGCACTGTCAGTGCTCCCCCACACAGCCAGCACTGTCAGTGCTCCCCCCACACAGCAAGCACTCTCAGTGCTCCCCCACACAGCAAGCACTGTCAGTTCTCCACCACAGAGCCAGCACTGTCAATGCTACCACCACACATCCAGCACTGTCAGTGCTCCCACCACACAGCCAGCACGGTCAGTGCTCCCCCACACAGTCAGCACTGGCAGTGCTCCCCACACAGCCAGCACTGTCAGTGCTCCCCCCACACAGCCAGCACTGTCAGTGCGCCCAACACACAGCCAGCACTGTCAGTGCTCCCACCACACAGCCAGCACTGTCAGTGCTCCCAACACACAGCCAGCACTATCAGTGCTCCCCCACACAGCCAGCACTGCCAGTGCTCCCCCATACAGCCAGCACTGTCAGTGCTCCCACAACACAGCCAGCACTGTCAGTGCTCCCCCACACAGCCAGCGTGTCAGTGCTCCCCAACAGCCAGCATGCCAGTGCTCCCCACAGCCAACACTGTCAGTGCTCCACCACAGCCAATGCTGCCAGTGCTCCCCACAGAGCCTGCACTGTCAGTTCTCCCACCACACAGCCAGCACTGCCAGTGCTCCCTCACACAGCCAGCACTGTCAGAGCTCCCGCCACACATCAAGCACTGTCATTGCTCCCACCACACAGCCTGCACTGTCAGTACACCCACCACACAGCCAGCACTGTCAGTGCTCCCCCACACAGCCAGCACTGTCAGTGCTCTCCCACACAGGCAGTACTGTCAATGCTCGCACCACACAGCCAGCACTGTCAGTGCTCCCACCACAGCCAGCACTGTCAGTGCTCCCCCACACATCCAGCACTGTCTGTGCTCCCCCACACAGCCAGCACTATCAGTGCTCCCCCACACAGCCAGCACTGTCAGTGTTCCCCCACACAGCCAGCACTGACAGTGCTCCCCTCACACAGCCAGCACTGCCAGTGCTCCCCCACACAGCCAGCACTGTCAGAGCTCCCACCACACAGCCAGCACTGTCAGTGCTCCCAACACACATTCCAGCACTGTCAGTGCTCCCACCACACAGCAAGCACTGTCAGTGCTCCCCCACGCAGCCAGCACTGTCAGTGCTCCCAACACACAGCCAGCACTGCCAGTGCTCCCCACACAGCCAGCACTGTCAGTGCTCCCAACACACAGCCAGCACTGTCAGTGCTCCACCCCCCAAACAGCCAGCACTGTCAGTGCTCCCCCACACAGCCAGCGCTGCCAGAGCTCCCCCTCACAGCCAGCACTGTCAGTGCTCGACAACACAGCCAGCACTGTCAGTGCTCCCCCACACAGCCAGCGCTGTCAGTGCTCCCCAACAGCCAGCACTGCCAGTGCTCCCCACAGCCAACACTGTCAGTGCTCCACCACAGCCAATGCTGCCAGTGCTCCCTCACACAGCCAGCACTGTCAGTGCTCCCCCAACACAACCGGCACTGTCAGTGCTCCCCACACAGCCAGCACTGTCAGTGCTCCCCCCACACAGCAAGCACTCTCAGTGCTCCCCCACACAGCAAGCACTGTCAGTTCTCCACCACAGAGCCAGCACTGTCAATGCTACCACCACACATCCAGCACTGTCAGTGCTCCCACCACACAGCCAGCACGGTCAGTGCTCCCCCACACAGTCAGCACTGTCAGTGCTCCCCACACAGCCAGCACTGTCAGTGCTCCCAACACACAGCCAGCACTGTCAGTGCTCCCACCACACAGCCAGCACTGTCAGTGCTCCCAACACACAGCCAGCACTGTCAGTGCTCCACCCCCCGAACAGCCAGCACTGTCAGTGCTCCCCCACACAGCCAGCACTGCCAGTGCTCCCCATACAGCCAGCACTGTCAGTGCTCCCACAACACAGCCAGCACTGTCAGTGCTCCCCCACACAGCCAGCGCTGTCAGTGCTCCCCAACAGCCAGCACTGCCAGTGCTCCCCCATACAGCCAGCACTGTCAGTGCTCCAACAACACAGCCAGCACTGTCAGTGCTCCCCCATACAGCCAGCACTGTCAGTTCTCCCACCACACAGCCAGCACTGCCAGTGCTCCCTCACACAGCCAGCACAGTCAGTGCTCCCCCCACACAACCGGCACTGTCAGTGCTCCCCCACACAGCCAGCACTGTCAGTGCTCCCCCCACACAGCCAGCACTGTCAGTGCTCCCACCACACAGCCAGCACTGTCAGTGCTCCCCACACAGCCAGCACTGTCAGTGCACACCCACACAGCCAGCACTGTCAGTACTCCCCCCACACAGCCAGCACTATCAGTGCTCCCACCACACAGCCAGCAATGTCAGAGCCCCCGCCACACATCCAGCACTGTCAATGCTCCCTTCACACAGCCAGCACTGTCAGTGCTCCCACCACACAGCCAGCACTGTCAGTGCCCCCACCACAGAGCCAGTACTGTCAGTGCTCCTCCTCACACAGCCAGCACTGTCAGTGATCCCACCACACAGCCAGCAATGTCAGTGCTCCCCACACAGCCAGCACTGTCAGTGCACACCCACACAGCCAGCACTGTCAGTACTCCCCCCACACAGCCAGCACTGTCAGTGCTCCCACCACACAGCCAGCACTGTCAGTGCTCCCACCACACAGCCAGCACTGTCAGTGCTCCCCCCACACACCAGCACTGTCAGTGCTCCCACCACACAGCCAGCACTGTCAGTGCTCCCACCACACAGCCAGCACTGTCAGTGCTCCCCCACACAGGCAGCACTTTCAGTGCCCCCACCACACACCCAGCACTGTCAGTACTTCCCCTCAAACAGCCAGCACTGTCAGTGCTCCCACCACACCGCCAGCACTGTCAGTGCTCCCCACACAGCCAGCACTGTCAGTGATCCCACCACACAGCCAGCAATGTCAGTGCTCCCCCACACAGCCAGCACTGTCAGTGCACACCCACACACCCAGCACTGTCAGTGCTCCTAACACACAGCCAGCACTGTCAGTGCTGCTCCCACACAGCCAGCGCTGTCAGTCACCCCTCCCCCACACACAGCCAGCACTGTCAGTGCTCCCACCACACAGCCAGCACTGCCAGAGCTCCCACCACACAGCCAGCACTGTCAGTGCTCCCCCAAACATTGCCAGCACTGTCAGTGCTCAACCACACAGCCAGCAATGACAGTGCTCCCCCACACAGCCTCAACTGTCAGTGCTCCCCACACAGCCAGCACTGTCAGTGCTCCCCCCACACAGCCAGCACTGTCAGTGCTCCTCCCACACAGCCAGCACTGTAGATGCTCCCACCACACAGCCAGCACTGTCAGTGCTCCCCCACACAGCCAGCACTGTCAGTGCTCCCACCACACAGCCAGCACTGTCAGTGCTCCCCCCACACAGAGGCAGCACATCAGTGCACCCCCACACAGCCAGCACTGTCAGTGCTCCCCACACAGCCAGTACTGTCAGTGCTCCGCCCCACACACAGCCAGCACTGTCAGTGCTCCCCCACACAGCCAGCACTGTCAGTGCTCCCCCCACACAGCCAGCACTGTCAGTGCTCCTCCCACACAGCCAGGACTGTCGGTGCTCCCACCACACAGCCAGCACTGTCGGTGCTCCCACCACACAGCCAGCACTGTCAGTGCTCCCCCACACACCAGCACTGTCAGTGCTCCCACCACACAGCCAGCACTGTCAGTGCTCCCCCACACACAGGCAGCACATCAGTGCACCCCCACACAGCCAGTACTGTCAGTGCTCCCCACACAGCCAGCACTGTCAGTGCTCCGCCCCACACACAGCCAGCACTGTCAGTGCTCCCCCACACAGCCAGCACTGTCAGTGCTGTCCCACACAGCAAGCACTGTCAGTGCTCCCCACACAGCCTGCACTGTCAGTGCTCCCCCCACACAGCCAGCACTGTCAGAGCTCCCGCCACACATCCAGCACTGTCATTGCTCCCACCACACAGCCAGCACTTTCAGTACACCCACCACACAGCCAGCACTGTCAGTGCTCTCCCACACAGCCAGCACTATCAGTGCTCCCCCACACAGCCAGCACTGTCAGTGTTCCCCCACACAGCCAGCACTGTCAGTGCTCCCCTCACACAGCCAGCACTGCCAGTGCTCCCCCACACAGCCAGCACTGTCAGAGCTCCCACCACACAGCCAGCACTGTCAGTGCTCCCCCACACAGCCAGCACTGTCAGTGCTCCCACCACACAGCGAGCACTGTCAGTGCTCCCACCACACAGCCAGCACTGTCAGTGCTCCCCCACACAGGCAGCACTTTCAGTGCCCCCAGCACACACCCAGCACTGTCAGTACTCCCCCTCAAACAGCCAGCACTGTCAGTGCTCCCACCACACAGCCAGCACTGTCAGTGCTCCCACACAGCCAGCACTATCAGTGATCCCACCACACAGCCAGCAATGTCAGTGCTCCCCCACAGAGCCAGCACTGTCAGTGCACACCCACACACCCAGCACTGTCAGTGCTCCTAACACACAGCCAGCACTGTCAGTGCTGCTCCCCACACAGCCAGCACTGTCAGTCCCCACCTCCCCAACACACAGCCAGCACTGTCAGTGCTCCCTCCACACAGCCAACGCTGTCAGTGCTCCCCCACACAGCCAGCACTGTCAGTGCTCCCACCACACATCCAGCACTGCCAGAGCTCCCACCACACAGCCAGCACTGTCAGTGCTCCCCCAAACACAGCCAGTACTGTCAGTGCTCCCCCACCGAGCCAGCAATGACAGTGCTCCCCCACACAGCCTCCACTGTCAGTGCTCCCCCACACAGCCAGCACTGTCAGTGCTCCCACCACACAGCCAGCACTGTCAGTGCCCCCCCCCACACACAGGCAGCACATCAGTGCAGCCCCACACAGCCAGCACTGTCAGTGCTCCCCACACAGCCAACGCTGTCAGTGCTCCCACACACAGCCAGCACTGTCAATGCTCCCCCCACACAGCCAGCACTGTCAGTGCTCCCCCACACAGCCAGCACTGTCAGTGCTCCTCCCACACAGCCAGGACTGTCGGTGCTCCCACCACACAGCCAGCACTGTCGGTGCTCCCACCACACAGCCAGCACTGTCAGTGCTGCCCCACACAGCCAGCACTGTCAGTGCTCCCACCACACAGCCAGCACTGTCAGTGCTCCCCCCACACACAGGCAGCACATCAGTGCACCCCCACACAGCCAGCACTGTCAGTGTCCCCCCCACACAGCCAGCACTGTCAGTGCTGTCCCACACAGCAAGCACTGTCAGTGCTCCCCACACAGCCTGCACTGTCAGTGCTCCCCCCACACAGCCAGCACTGTCAGAGCTCCCGCCACACATCCAGCACTGTCATTGCTCCCACCACACAGCCAGCACTTTCAGTACACCCACCACACAGCCAGCACTGTCAGTGCTCCCCCACACAGCCAGCACTGTCAGTGCTCTCCCACACAGCCAGCACTATCAGTGCTCCCCCACACAGCCAGCACTGTCAGTGTTCCCCCACACAGCCAGCACTGTCAGTGCTCCGCTCACACAGCCAGCACTGCCAGTGCTCCCCCACACACCCAGCACTGTCAGTACTCCCCCTCAAACAGCCAGCACTGTCAGTGCTCCCACGACACAGCCAGCACTGTCAGTGCTCCCCACACAGCCAGCACTATCAGTGATCCCACCACACAGCCAGCAATGTCAGTGCTCCCCCACAGAGCCAGCACTGTCAGTGCACACCCACAAACCCAGCACTGTCAGTGCTCCTAACACACAGCCAGCACTGTCAGTGCTGCTCCCCACATAGCCAGCACTGTCAGTCCCCAACTCCCCCACACACAGCCAGCACTGTCAGTGCTCCCTCCACACAGCCAACGCTGTCAGTCCTCCCCCACACAGCCAGCACTGTCAGTGCTCCCACCACACAGCCAGCACTGCCAGAGCTCCCACCACACAGCCAGCACTGTCAGTGCTCCCCCAAACACAGCCAGTACTGTCAGTGCTCCCCCACACAGCCAGCAATGACAGTGCCCCCCCACACAGCCCCCACTGTCAGTGCTCCCCCACACAGCCAGCACATTCAGTGCTCCCACCACACAGCCAGCACTGCCAGAGCTCCCACCACACAGCCAGCACTGTCAGTGCTCCCCCACACAGCCAGCACTGTCAGTGCTCTCACCACACAGCCAGCACTGTCAGTGCTCCCCCACACACAGGCAGCACATCAGTGCTCCCCACACAGCCAGCACTGTCAGTGCTCCCCACACAGCCAGCACTGTCAGTGCTCCGCCCCACACACAGCCAGCACTGCCAGTGCTCCCCCACACAGCCAGCACTGTCAGTGCTGTCCCACACAGCAAGCACTGTCAGTGCTCCCCCACACAGCCTGCACTGTCAGTGCTCCCCCCACACAGCCAGCACTGTCAGAGCTCCCGCCACACATCCAGCACTGTCATTGTTCCCACCACACAGCCAGCACTTTCAGTACACCCACCACACAGCCAGCACTGTCAGTGCTCCCCCACACAGCCAGCACTGTCAGTGCTCTCCCACACAGGCAGTACTGTCAATGCTCGCACCACACAGCCAGCACTGTCAGTGCTCCCACCACACAGCCAGCACTGTCAGTGCTCCCCCACACAGCCAGCACTGTCAGTGCTCCCCCCACACAGCCAGCACTATCAGTGCTCCCCCACACAGCCAGCACTGTCAGTGTTCCCCCACACAGACAGCACTGTCAGTGCTCCCCTCACACAGCCAGCACTGCCAGTGCTCCCCCACACAGCCAGCACTGTCAGAGCTCCCACCACACAGCCAGCACTGTCAGTGCTCCCCCACACAGCCAGCACTGTCAGTGCTCCCACCACACAGCCTGCACTGTCAGTGCTCCCACCACACAGCCAGCACTGTCAGTGCTCCCCCACACAGGCAGCACTTTCAGTGCCCCCAGCACACACCCAGCACTGTCAGTACTCCCCCTCAAACAGCCAGCACTGTCAGTGCTCCCACCACACAGCCAGCACTGTCAGTGCTCCCACACAGCCAGCACTATCAGTGATCCCACAACACAGCCAGCAATGCCAGTGCTCCCCCACACAGCCAGCACTGTCAGTGCACACCCACACACCCAGCACTGTCAGTGCTCCTAACACACAGCCAGCACTGTCAGTGCTGCTCCCCACACAGCCAGCACTGTCACTCCCCACCTCCCCCACACACAGCCAGCACTGTCAGTGCTCCCTCCACACAGCCAACGCTGTCAGTGCTCCCCCACACAGCCAGCACTGTCAGTGCTCCCACCACACAGCCAGCACTGCCAGAGCTCCCACCACACAGCCAGCACTGTCAGTGTTCCCCCAAACACAGCCAGTACTGTCAGTGCTCCCCCACACAGCCAGCAATGACAGTGCTCCCCCACACAGCCTCCAGTGTCAGTGCTCCCCACACAGCCAGCACTGTCAGTGCTCCCCCCACACAGCCAGCACTGTCAGTGCTCCCCCACACAGCCAGCAATGTCAGAGCTCCCGCCACACATCCAGCACTGTCATTGCTCCCACCACAGCCAGCACTTTCAGTACACCCACCACACAGCCAGCACTGTCAGTGCTCCCCCACACAGCCAGCACTGTCAGTGCTCTCCCACACAGCCAGCACTATCAGTGCTCCCCCACACAGCCAGCACTGTCAGTGTTCCCCCACACAGCCAGCACTGTCAGTGCTCCCCTCACACAGCCAGCACTGCCAGTGCTCCCCCACACAGCCAGCACTGTCAGAGCTCCCACCACACAGCCAGCACTGTCAGTGCTCCCCCACACAGCCAGCACTGTCAGTGCTCCCACCACACAGCCAGCACTGTCAGTGCTCCCACCACACAGCCAGCACTGTCAGTGCTCCCCCACACAGGCAGCACTTTCAGTGCCCTCAGCACACACCCAGCACTGTCAGTACTCCCCCTCAAACAGCCAGCACTGTCAGTGCTCCCACCACACTGCCAGCACTGTCAGTGCTCCCCACACAGCCAGCACTATCAGTGATCCCACCACACAGCCAGCAATGCCAGTGCTCCCCTACACAGCCAGCACTGTCAGTGCACACCCACACACCCAGCACTGTCAGTGCTCCTAACACACAGCCAGCACTGTCAGTGCTGCTCCCCACACAGCCAGCACTGTCAGTCCCCACCTCCCCCACACACAGCCAGCACTGTCAGTGCTCCCTCCACACAGCCAACGCTGTCAGTGCTCCCCCACACAGCCAGCACTGTCAGTGCTCCCACCACACAGCCAGCACTGCCAGAGCTTCCACCACACAGCCAGCACTGTCAGTGCTCCCCCAAACACAGCCAGTACTGTCAGTGCTCCCCCACACAGCCAGCAATGACAGTGCTCCCCCACACAGCCTCCACTGTCATTGCTCCCACCACACAGCCAGCACTTTCAGTACACCCACCACACAGCCAGCACTGTCAGTGCTCCCCCACACAGCCAGCACTGTCAGTGCTCCCCCACACAGCCAGCACTGTCAGAGCTCCCGCCACACATCCAGCACTGTCATTGCTCCCACCACATAGCCAGCACTTTCAGTACACCCACCACACAGCCAGCACTGTCAGTGCTCCCCCACACAGCCAGCACTGTCAGTGCTCTCCCACACAGCCAGCACTATCAGTGCTCCCCCACACAGCCAGCACTGTCAGTGTTCCCCCACACAGCCAGCACTGTCAGTGCTCCCCTCACAGAGCCAGCACTGCCAGTGCTCCCCCACACAGCCAGCACTGTCAGAGCTCCCACCACACAGCCAGCACTGTCAGTGCTCCCCCACACAGCCAGCACTGTCAGTGCTCCCACCACACAGCCAGCACTGTCAGTGCTCCCACCACACAGCCAGCACTGTCAGTGCCCCCAGCACACACCCAGCACTGCCAGTACTCCCCCTCAAACAGCCAGCACTGTCAGTGCTCCCACCACACAGCCACCACTGTCAGTGCTCCCCACACAGCCAGCACTATCAGTGATCCCACCACACAGCCAGCATTGTCAGTGCTCCCCCACAGAGCCAGCACTGTCAATGCACACCCACACACCCAGCACTGTCAGTGCTCCTAACACACAGCCAGCACTGTCAGTGCTGCTCCCCACACAGCCAGCACTGTCAGTCCCCACCTCCCCCACACACAGCCAGCACTGTCAGTGCTCCCTCCACACAGCCAACGCTGTCAGTGCTCCCCCACACAGCCAGCACTGTCAGTGCTCCCGCAAACACAGCCAGTACTGTCAGTGCTCCCCCACACAGCCAGCAATGACAGTGCTCCCCCACACAGCCTCCACTGTCAGTGCTCCCCCACACAGCCAGCACTGTCAGTGCTCCCCCCACACACAGGCAGAACATCAGTGCACCCCCACACAGCCAGCACTGTCAGTGCTCCCCACACAGCCAGCACTGTCAGTGCTCCGCCCCACACACAGCCAGCACTGTCAGTGCTCCCCCACACAGCCAGCACTGTCAGTGCTGTCCCACACAGCAAGCACTGTCAGTGCTTCCCCACACAGCCTGCACTGTCAGTGCTCCCCCCACACAGCCAGCACTGTCAGAGCTCCCGCCACACATCCAGCACTGTCATTGCTCCCACCACACAGCCAGCACTTTCAGTACACCCACCACACAGCCAGCACTGTCAGTGCTCCCCCACACAGCCAGCATTGTCAGTGCTCTCCCACACAGGCAGTACTGTCAATGCTCGCACCACACAGCCAGCACTGTCAGTGCTCCCACCACAAAGCCAGCACTGTCAGTGCTCCCCCACACAGCCAGCACTGTCAGTGCTCCCCCCACACAGCCAGCACTGTCAGTGCTCCCACCACACAGCCAGCACTGCCAGTGCTCCCCCACACAGCCAGCACTGTCAGAGCTCCCACCACACAGCCAGCACTGTCAGTGCTCCCACCACACAGCCAGCACTGTCAGTGCTCCCCACACAGGCAGCACTTTCAGTGCCCCCAGCACACACCCAGCACTGTCAGTACTCCCCCTCAAACAGCCAGCACTGTCAGTGCTCCCACCACACAGCCAGCACTGTTAGTGCTCCCCACACAGCCAGCACTATCAGTGATCCCACCACACAGCCAGCAATGTCAGTGCTCCCCCACACAGCCAGCACTGTCAGTGCACACCCACACACCCAGCGCTGTCAGTGCTCCTAACACACAGCCAGTACTGTCAGTGCTGCTCCCCACACAGCCAGCACTGTCAGTCCCCACCTCCCCCACACACAGCCAGCACTGTCAGTGCTCCCTCCACACAGCCAACGCTGTCAGTGCTCCCCCACACAGCCAGCACTGTCAGTGCTCCCACCACACAGCCAGCACTGCCAGAGCTCCCACCACACAGCCAGCACTGTCAGTGCTCCCCCAAACACAGCCAGTACTGTCAGTGCTCCCCCACACAGCCAGCAATGACAGTGCTCCCCCACACAGCCTCCACTGTCAGTGTTCCCCACACAGCCAGCACTGTCAGTGCTCCCCCCACACAACTGTCAGTGCTCCTCCCACACAGCCTGCACTGTCGGTGCTCCCACCACACAGCCAGCACTGTCAGTGCTCCCCCACACAGCCAGCACTGTCAGTGCTCCCACAACACAGCCAGCACTGTCAGTGCTCCCCCACACACAGGCAGCACATCAGTGCACACCCACACAGCCAGCACTGTCAGTGCTCCCCACACAGCCAGCACTGTCAGTGCTCCGCCCCACACACAGCCAACACTGTCAGTGCTCCCCCCACACAGCCAGCACTGTCAGTGCTCTCCCACACAGCAAGCACTGTCAGTGCTCCCCACACAGCCTGCACTGTCAGTGCTCCCCCCACACAGCCAGCACTGTCAGAGCTCCCGCCACACATCCAGCACAGTCATTGCTCCCACCACACAGCCAGCACTGTCAGTACACCCACCACACAGCCAGCACTGTCAGTGCTCCCCCACACAGCCAGCACTGTCAGTTCTCTCCCACACAGGCAGTACTGTCAATGCTCGCACCACACAGCCAGCACTGTCAGTGCTCCCACCACACAGCCAGCACTGTCAGTGCTCCCCCACACAGCCAGCACTGTCAGTGCTCCCCCCACGCAGCCAGCACTATCAGTGCTCCCCCACACAGCCAGCACTGTCAGTGTTCCCCCACACAGCCAGCACTGTCAGTGCTCCCCTCACACAGCCAGCACTGCCAGTGCTCCCCCACAGAGCCAGCACTGTCAGAGCTCCCACCACACAGCCAGAACTGTCAGTGCTCCCCCTCACACAGCCAGCACGGTCAGTGCTCCCCTACACAGTCAGCACTGTCAGTGCTCCCCACACAGCCAGCACTGTCAGTGCTCCCACACACAGCCAGCACTGTCAGTGCTCCCAACACACAGCCAGCACTTTCAGTGCTCCCACCACACATCAAGTACTGTCAGTGCTCCCCCACGCAGCCAGCACTGTCAGTGCTCCCAACACACAGCCAGCACTGCCAGTGCTCCCCCACACAGCCAGCACTGTTAGTGCTCCCAACACACAGCCAGCACTGTCAGTGCTCCACCCCCCAAATAGCCAGCACTGTCAGTGCTGCCCCACACAGGCAGCACTTTCAGTGCCCCCAGCACACACCCAGCACTGTCAGTACTCCCCCTCAAACAGCCAGCACTGTCAGTGCTCCCACCACACAGCCAGCACTGTCAGTGCTCCCCACACAGCCAGCACTATCAGTGATCCCACCACACAGCCTGCAATGTCAGTGTTCCCCCACACAGCCAGCACTGTCAGTGCACACCCACACACCCAGCACTGTCAGTGCTCCTAACACACAGCCAGCACTGTCAGTGCTGCTCCCCACACAGCCAGTACTGTCAGTCCCCACCTCCCACACACACAGCCAGCACTGTCAGTGCTCCCTCCACACAGCCAACGCTGTCAGTGCTCCCCCACACAGCCAGCACTGTCAGTGCTCCCACCACACAGCCAGCACTGCCAGAGCTCCCACCACACAGCCAGCACTGTCAGTGCTCCCCCAAACACAGCCAGTACTGTCAGTGCTCCCCCACACAGCCAGCAATGACAGTGCTCCCCCACACAGCCTCCACTGTCAGTGCTCCCCACACAGCCAGCACTGTCAGTGCTCCCCCCACACAGCCAGCACTGTCAGTGCTCCTCCCACACAGCCAGCACTGTCGGTGCTCCCACCACACAGCCAGCACTGTCAGTGCTCCCCAACACAGCCAGCACTGTCAGTACTCCCACCACACAGCCAGCACTGTCAGTGCTCCCCCACACACAGGCAGCACATCAGTGCACACACACACAGCCAGCACTGTCAGTGCTCCCCACACAGCCAGCACTGTCAGTGTTCCCCCACACAGCCAGCACTGTCAGTGCTCCCCTCACACAGCCAGCACTGCCAGTGCTCCCCCACACAGCCAGCACTGTCAGAGCTCCCACCACACAGCCAGCACTGTCAGTGCTCCCCCACACAGCCAGCACTGTCAGTGCTCTCACCACACAGCCAGCACTGTCAGTGCTCCCCCACAGCCAGCACTGTCAGTGCTCCCCCCACACAGCCAGCACTGTCAGTGCTCCCCACACAGCAAGCACTGTCAGTTCTCCACCACAGAGCCAGCACTGTCAGTGCTACCACCACACATCCAGCACTGTCAGTGCTCCCACCACACAACCAGCACGGTCAGTGCTCCCCTACACAGTCAGCACTGTCAGTGCTCCCCACGCAGCCTGCACTGTCAGTGTTCCCAACACACAGCCAGCACTGCCAGTGCTCCCCCACACAGCCAGCACTGTCAGTGCTCCCAACACACAGCCAGCACTGTCAGTGCTCCCACCGCACAGCCAGCACTGTCAGTGCTCCCAACACACAGCCAGCACTGTCAGTGCTCTCCCACACAGCCAGCACTGCCAGCGCTCCCCCAAACAGCCAGCACTGTCAGTGCTCCCACAACACAGCCAGCACTGTCAGTGCTCCCCCACACAGCCAGCGCTGTCAGTGCTCCCCAACAGCCAGCACTGTCAGTGCTCCCCACACAGCCAGCACTGTCAGTGAACCCACCACACAGCCAGCAATGTCAGATCTCCCGCCACACATCCAGCACTGTGAATGCTCCCTTCACACAGCCAGCACTGTCAGTGCTCCCACCACACAGCCAGCACTGTCAGTGCCCCCACCACAGAGCCAGTACTGTCAGTGCTCCTCCTCACACAGCCAGCACTGTCAGTGATCCCACCACACAGCCAGCAATGTCAGTGCTCCCCACACAGCCAGCACTGTCAGTGCACACCCACACAGCCAGCACTGTCAGTGCTCCCCCACACAGTTAGCACTGTCAGTGCTCCCACCACACAGCCAGCACTGTCAGTACTCCCACCACACAGCCAGCACTGTCAGTGCTCCCCCCACACATCAGCACTGTCAGTGCTCCCACCACACAGCCAGCACTGTCAGTGCTCCCACCACACAGCCAGCACTGTCAGTGCTCCTCCACACAGGCAGCACTTTCAGTGCCCCCACCACACACCCAGCACTGTCAGTACTCCCCCTCAAACAGCCAGCACTGTCAGTGATCCCACCACACAGTCAGCACTGTCAGTGCTCTCCCACACAGGCAGCACTTTCAGTGCCCCCAGCACACACCCAGCACTGTCAGTACTCCCCCTCAAACAGCCAGCCCTGTCAGTGCTCCCACCACACAGCCAGCACTGTCAGTGCTCCCCACACAGCCAGCACTATCAGTGATCCCACCACACAGCCAGCAATGTCAGTGCTCCCCCACACAGCCAGCACTGTCAGTGCACAGCCACACACCCAGCACTGTCAGTGCTCCTAACACACAGCCAGCACTGTCAGTGCTGCTCCCCACACAGCCAGCACTGTCAGTCCCCACCTCCCCCACACACAGCCAGCACTGTCAGTGCTCCCTCCACACAGCCAACGCTGTCAGTGCTCCCCCACACAGCCAGCACTGTCAGTGCTCCCACCACACAGCCAGCACTGCCAGAGATCCCACCACACAGCCAGCACTGTCAGTGCTCCCCCAAACAAAGCCAGTACTGTCAGTGCTCCCCCAGACAGCCAGCAATGACAGTGCTCCCCCACACAGCCTCCACTGTCAGTGCTCCCCCACACAGCCAGCACTGTCAGTGCTCCCACCACACAGCCAGCACTGCCAGAGCTCCCACCACACAGCCAGCACTGTCAGTGCTCCCCCACACAGCCAGCACTGTCAGTGCTCTCAACACAGAGCCAGCACTGCCAGTGCTCCCCCACACAGCCAGCACTGTCAGTGCTCCCAACACACAGCCAGCATGGTCAGTGCTCCCACCCACACAGCCAGCACTGTCAGTGCTCCACCCCCCAAACAGCCAGCACTGTCAGTGCTTCCCCACACAGCCAGCACTGCCAGTGCTCCCCCACACAGCCAGCACTGTCAGTGCTCCCACAACACAGCCAGCACTGTCAGTGCTCCCCCACACAGCCAGCGCTGTCAGTGCTCCCCAACAGCCAGCACTGCCAGTGCTCCCCACAGCCAACACTGTCAGTGCTCCACCACAGCCAATGCTGCCAGTGCTCCCCACAGAGCCTGCACTGTCAGTTCTCCCACCACACAGCCAGCACTGCCAGTGCTCCCTCACACAGCCAGCACTGTCAGTGCTCCCCCCACACAACCGGCACTTTCAGTGCTCCCCCACACAGCCAGCACTGTCAGTGCTCCCCCCACACAGCCAGCACTGTCAGAGCTCCCACCACACAGCCAGCACTGTCAGTGCTCCCCCACACAACCAGCACTGTCAGTGCTCCCATCACACAGCCAGCACTGTCTGTGCTCCCCCACAGCCAGCACTGTTAGTGCTCCCCCCACACAGCCAGCACTGTCAGTGCTCCCCCACACAGCAAGCACTGTCAGTGCTCCCACCACGCAGCCAGCACGGTCAGTGCTCCCCTACACAGTCAGCACTGTCAGTGCTCCCCACACAGCCAGCACTGTCAGTGCTCCCACACACAGCCAGCACTGTCAGTGCTCCCAACACACAGCCAGCACTGTCAGTGCTCCCACCACACAGCAAGCACTGTCAGTGCTCCCCCACGCAGCCAGCACTGTCAGTGCTCCCAACACACAGCCAGCACTGCCAGTGCTCCCCCACACAGCCAGCACTGTCAGTGCTCCCAACTCACAGCCAGCACTGTCAGTGCTCCACCCCCCAAACAGCCAGCACTGTCAGTGCTCCCCCACACAGCCAGCACTGTCAGTGCTCCCCCACACAGCCAGCGCTGTCAGTGCTCCCCAACAGCCAGCACTGCCAGTGCTCCCCACAGCCAGCACTGTCAGTGCTCCCCCACAGAGCCAGCACTGTCAGTGCTCCCACAACACAGCCAGCACTGTCAGTGCTCCCCCACACAGCCAGCGCTGTCAGTGCTCCCCAACAGCCAGCACTGCCAGTGCTCCCCACAGCCAACACTGTCAGTGCTCCACCACACACAATGCTGCCAGTGCTCCCCACAGAGCTTGCACTGTCAGTTCTCCCACCACACAGCCAGCACTGCCAGTGCTCCCTCACACAGCCAGCACTGTCAGTGCTCCCCCCACACAACCGGCACTGTCAGTGCTCCCCCACACAGCCAGCACTGTCAGTGCTCCCCCCACACAGCCAGCACTGTCAGTGCTCCCACCACCCAGCCAGCACTGTCAGTGCTCCCCCACACAGCCAGCACTGTCAGTGCTCCCCACACAGCCAACACTGTCAGTGCTCCCCCACACAGCAAGCACTGCCAGTGCTCCCCCACACCGCCAGCACTGTCAATGCTCCCACCACACATCCAGCACTGTCAGCGCTCCCCCACACAGCCAGCACTGTCAGTGCTCCCACCACACAGCCAGCACTGTCATTGCTCCCACCACACAGCCAGCCACTGTCAGTGCTCCCCCACACAGCCAGCACTGTCAGTGCCCCCACCACACAGCCAGCACTGTCAGTACTCCCCCTCACACAGCCAGCACTGTCAGTGCTCCCACCAAACAGCCAGCACTGTCAGTGCTCCCCACACAGCCAGCACTGTCAGTGAACCCACCACACAGCCAGCAATGTCAGAGCTCCCGCCACACATCCAGCACTGTCAATGCTCCCTTCACACAGCCAGCACTGTCAGTGCTCCCACCACACAGCCAGCACTGTCAGTGCCCCCACCACAGAGCCAGTACTGTCAGTGCTCCTCCTCACACAGCCAGCACTGTCAGTGATCCCACCACACAGCCAGCAATGTCAGTGCTCCCCACACAGCCAGCACTGTCAGTGCACACCCACACAGCCAGCACTGTCAGTGCTCCCCACACAGCCAGCACTATCAGTGATCCCACCACACAGCCAGCAATGTCAGTGCTCCCCCACACAGCCAGCACTGTCAGTGCACACCCACACACCCAGCACTGTCAGTGCTCCTAACACACAGCCAGCACTGTCAGTGCTGCTCCCCACACAGCCAGCACTGTCAGTCCCCACCTCCCCCACACACAGCCAGCACTGTCAGTGCTCCCTCCACACAGCCAACGCTGTCAGTGCTCCCCCACACAGCCAGCACTGTCAGTGCTCCCACCACACTGCCAGCACTGCCAGAGATCCCACCACACAGCCAGCACTGTCAGTGCTCCCCCAAACACAGCCAGTACTGTCAGTGCTCCCCCAGACAGCCAGCAATGACAGTGCTCCCCCACACAGCCTCCACTGTCAGTGCTCCCCCACACAGCCAGCACTGTCAGTGCTCCCACCACACAGCCAGCACTGCCAGAGCTCCCACCACACAGCCAGCACTGTCAGTGCTCCCCCACACAGCCAGCACTGTCAGTGCTCTCAACACAGAGCCAGCACTGCCAGTGCTCCCCCACACAGCCAGCACTGTCAGTGCTCCCAACACACAGCCAGCACTGTCAGTGCTCCCACCCACACAGCCAGCACTGTCAGTGCTCCACCCCCCAAACAGCCAGCACTGTCAGTGCTTCCCCACACAGCCAGCACTGCCAGTGCTCCCCCACACAGCCAGCACTGTCAGTGCTCCCACAACACAGCCAGCACTGTCAGTGCTCCCCACACAGCCAGCGCTGTCAGTGCTCCCCAACAGCCAGCACTGCCAGTGCTCCCCACAGCCAACACTGTCAGTGCTCCACCACAGCCAATGCTGCCAGTGCTCCCCACAGAGCCTGCACTGTCAGTTCTCCCACCACACAGCCAGCACTGCCAGTGCTCCCTCACACAGCCAGCACTGTCAGTGCTCCCCCCACACAACCGGCACTTTCAGTGCTCCCCCACACAGCCAGCACTGTCAGTGCTCCCACCACACAGCCAGCACTGTCAGAGCTCCCACCACACAGCCAGCACTGTCAGTGCTCCCCCACACAACCAGCACTGTCAGTGCTCCCACCACACAGCCAGCACTGTCTGTGCTCCCCCACAGCCAGCACTGTTAGTGCTCCCCCCACACAGCCAGCACTGTCAGTGCTCCCCCACACAGCAAGCACTGTCAGTGCTCCCACCACACAGCCAGCACGGTCAGTGCTCCCCTACACAGTCAGCACTGTCAGTGCTCCCCACACAGCCAGCACTGTCAGTGCTCCCACACACAGCCAGCACTGTCAGTGCTCCCAACACACAGCCAGCACTGTCAGTGCTCCCACCACACAGCAAGCACTGTCAGTGCTCCCCCACGCAGCCAGCACTGTCAGTGCTCCCAACACACAGCCAGCACTGCCAGTGCTCCCCCACACAGCCAGCACTGTCAGTGCTCCCAACACACAGCCAGCACTGTCAGTGCTCCACCCCCCAAACAGCCAGCACTGTCAGTGCTCCCCCACACAGCCAGCACTGTCAGTGCTCCCCCACACAGCCAGCGCTGTCAGTGCTCCCCAACAGCCAGCACTGCCAGTGCTCCCCACAGCCAGCACTGTCAGTGCTCCCCCACAGAGCCAGCACTGTCAGTGCTCCCACAACACAGCCAGCACTGTCAGTGCTCCCCCACACAGCCAGCGCTGTCAGTGCTCCCCAACAGCCAGCACTGCCAGTGCTCCCCACAGCCAACACTGTCAGTGCTCCACCACACACAATGCTGCCAGTGCTCCCCACAGAGCTTGCACTGTCAGTTCTCCCACCACACAGCCAGCACTGCCAGTGCTCCCTCACACAGCCAGCACTGTCAGTGCTCCCCCCACACAACCGGCACTGTCAGTGCTCCCCCACACAGCCAGCACTGTCAGTGCTCCCCCCACACAGCCAGCACTGTCAGTGCTCCCACCACACAGCCAGCACTGTCAGTGCTCCCCCACACAGCCAGCACTGTCAGTGCTCCCCACACAGCCAACACTGTCAGTGCTCCCCCACACAGCAAGCACTGCCAGTGCTCCCCCACACCGCCAGCACTGTCAATGCTCCCACCACACATCCAGCACTGTCAGCGCTCCCCCACACAGCCAGCACTGTCAGTCCTCCCACCACACAGCCAGCACTGTCATTGCTCCCACCACACAGCCAGCCACTGTCAGTGCTCCCCCACACAGCCAGCACTGTCAGTGCCCCCACCACACAGCCAGCACTGTCAGTACTCCCCCTCACACAGCCAGCACTGTCAGTGCTCCCACCAAACAGCCAGCACTGTCAGTGCTCCCCACACATCCAGCACTGTCAGTGAACCCACCACACAGCCAGCAATGTCAGAGCTCCCGCCACACATCCAGCACTGTCAATGCTCCCTTCACACAGCCAGCACTGTCAGTGCTCCCACCACACAGCCAGCACTGTCAGTGCCCCCACCACAGAGCCAGTACTGTCAGTGCTCCTCCTCACACAGCCAGCACTGTCAGTGATCCCACCACACAGCCAGCAATGTCAGTGCTCCCCACACAGCCAGCACTGTCAGTGCACACCCACACAGCCAGCACTGTCAGTGCTCCCCCCACACAGCCAGCAATGTCAGAGCTCCCACCACACAGCCTGCACTGTCAGTACTCCCACCACACAGCCAGCACTGTCAGTGCTCCCCCCACACACCAGCACTGTCAGTGCTGTCCCACACAGCAAGCACTGTCAGTGCTCCCCCACACAGCCTGCACTGTCAGTGCTCCCCCACACAGCCAGCACTGTCAGAGCTCCCGCCACACATCCAGCACTGTCATTGCTCCCACCACACAGCCAGCACTTTCAGTACACCCACCACACAGCCAGCACTGTCAGTGCTCCCCCACACAGCCAGCACTGTCAGTGCTCTCCCACACAGGCAGTACTGTCAATGCTCGCACCACACAGCCAGCACTATCAGTGCTCCCCCACACAGTCAGCACTGTCAGTGTTCCCCCACACAGCAGCACTGTCAGTGCTCCCCTCACGCAGCCAGCACTGCCAGTGCTCCCCCACACAGCCAGCACTGTCAGAGCTCCCACCACACAGCCAGCACTGTCAGTGCTCCCCCACACAGCCAGCACTGTCAGTGCTCCCACCACACAGCCAGCACTGTCAGTGCTCCCACCACACAGCCAGCACTGTCAGTGCTCTCCCACACAGGCAGCACTGTCAGTGCTCCCAACACACAGCCAGCACTGTCAGTGCTCCACCCCCCAAACAGCCAGCACTGTCAGTGCTCCCCCACACAGCCAGCACTGTCAGTGCTCCCCCACACAGCCAGCGCTGTCAGTGCTCCCCAACAGCCAGCACTGCCAGTGCTCCCCACAGCCAGCACTGTCAGTGCTCCCCCACACAGCCAGCACTGTCAGTGCTCCCACAACACAGCCAGCACTGTCAGTGCTCCCCCACACAGCCAGCGCTGTCAGTGCTCCCCAACAGCCAGCACTGCCAGTGCTCCCCACAGCCAGCACTGTCAGTGCTCCCCCACACAGCCAGCACTGTCAGTGCTCCCCCACACAGCCAGCACTGTCAGTGCTCCCACCACACAGCCAGCATTGTCATCGCTCCCACCACACAGCCAGCCACTGTCAGTGCTCCCCCACACAGCCAGCACTGTCAGTGCCCCCACCACACAGCCAGCACTGTCAGTACTCCCCCTCACACAGCCAGCACTGTCAGTGCTCCCACCAAACAGCCAGCACTGTCAGTGCTCCCACCACACAGCCAGCACTGTCAGTGCTCCCCCACACAGCCAGCACTGTCAGTGCTCCCCACACAGCCAACACTGTCAGTGCTCCCCCACACAGCAAGCACTGCCAGTGCTCCCCCACACCGCCAGCACTGTCAATGCTCCCACCACACATCCAGCACTGTCAGCGCTCACCCACACAGCCAGCACTGTCAGTGCTCCCACCACACAGCCAGCACTGTCATTGCTCCCACCACACAGCCAGCCACTGTCAGTGCTCCCCCACACAGCCAGCACTGTCAGTGCCCCCACCACACAGCCAGCACTGTCAGTACTCCCCCTCACACAGCCAGCACTGTCAGTGCTCCCACCAAACAGCCAGCACTGTCAGTGCTCCCCACACAGCCAGCACTGTCAGTGAACCCACCACACAGCCAGCAATGTCAGAGCTCCCGCCACACATCCAGCACTGTCAATGCTCCCTTCACACAGCCAGCACTGTCAGTGCTCCCACCACACAGCCAGCACTGTCAGTGCCCCCACCACAGAGCCAGCACTGTCAGTGCTCCCAAAACACAGCCAGCACTGTCAGTGCTCCCACCAGACAGCAAGCACTGTCAGTGCTCCCCCACGCAGCCAGCACTGTCAGTGCTCCCAACACACAGCCAGCACTGCCAGTGCTCCCCCACACAGCCAGCACTGTCAGTGCTCCCAACACACAGCCAGCACTGTCAGTGCTCCACCTCCCAAACAGCCAGCACTGTCAGTGCTCCCCCACACAGCCAGCACTGTCAGTGCTCCCCCACACAGCCAGCGCTGTCAGTGCTCCCCAACAGCCAGCACTGCCAGTGCTCCCCACAGCCAGCACTGTCAGTGCTCCCCCACACAGCCAGCACTGTCAGTGCTCCCACAACACAGCCAGCACTGTCAGTGCTCCCCCACACAGCCAGCGCTGTCAGTGCTCCCCAACAGCCAGCACTGCCAGTGCTCCCCACAGCCAACACTGTCAGTGCTCCACCACACACAATGCTGCCAGTGCTCCCCACAGAGCCTGCACTGTCAGTTCTCCCACCACACAGCCAGCACTGTCAGTGCTCCCTCACACAGCCAGCACTGTCAGTGCTGCCCCCACACAACCGGCACTGTCAGTGCTCCCCCACACAGCCAGCACTGTCAGTGCTCCCCCCACACAGCCAGCACTGTCAGTGCTCCCACCACACAGCCAGCACTGTCAGTGCTCCACCACACAGCCAGCACTGTCAGTGCTCCCCACACAGCCAACACTGTCAGTGCTCCCCCACACAGCAAGCACTGCCAGTGCTCCCCCACACCGCCAGCACTGTCAATGCTCCCACCACACATCCAGCACTGTCAGCGCTCCCCCACACAGCCAGCACTGTCAGTGCTCCCACCACACAGCCAGCACTGTCATTGCTCCCACCACACAGCCAGCCACTGTCAGTGCTCCCCCACACAGCCAGCACTGTCAGTGCCCCCACCACACAGCCAGCACTGTTAGTACTCCCCCTCACACAGCCAGCACTGTCAGTGCTCCCACCAAACAGCCAGCACTGTCAGTGCTCCCCACACAGCCAGCACTGTCAGTGAACCCACCACACAGCCAGCAATGTCAGAGCTCCCGCCACACATCCAGCACTGTCAATGCTCCCTTCACACAGCCAGCACTGTCAGTGCTCCCACCACACAGCCAGCACTGTCAGTGCCCCCACCACAGAGCCAGTACTGTCAGTGCTCCTGCTCACACAGCCAGCACTGTCAGTGATCCCACCACACAGCCAGCAATGTCAGTGCTACCCACACAGCCAGCACTGTCAGTGCACACCCACACAGCCAGCACTGTCAGTGCTCCCCCCACACAGCCAGCAATGTCAGAGCTCCCACCACACAGCCTGCACTGTCAGTACTCCCACCACACAGCCAGCACTGTCAGTGCTCCCCCCACACACCAGCACTGTCAGTGCTGTCCCACACAGCAAGCACTGTCAGTGCTCCCCCACACAGCCTGCACTGTCAGTGCTCCCCCACACAGCCAGCACTGTCAGAGCTCCCGCCACACATCCAGCACTGTCATTGCTCCCACCACACAGCCAGCACTTTCAGTACACCCACCACACAGCCAGCACTGTCAGTGCTCCCCCACACAGCCAGCACTGTCAGTGCTCTCCCACACAGGCAGTACTGTCAATGCTCGCACCACACAGCCAGCACTGTCAGTGCCCCCACCACACAGCCAGCACTGTCAGTGCTCCCCCACACAGCCAGCACTGTCAGTGCTCCCCCACACAGCCAGCACTATCAGTGCTCCCCCACACAGTCAGCACTGTCAGTGTTCCCCCACACAGCAGCACTGTCAGTGCTCCCCTCACACAGCCAGCACTGCCAGTGCTCCCCCACACAGCCAGCACTGTCAGAGCTCCCACCACACAGCCAGCACTGTCAGTGCTCCCCCACACAGCCAGCACTGTCAGTGCTCCCACCACACAGCCAGCACTGTCAGTGCTCCCACCACACAGCCAGCACTGTCAGTGCTCTCCCACACAGGCAGCACTTTCAGTGCCCCCAGCACACACCCAGCACTGTCAGTACTCCCCCTCAAACAGCCAGCACTGTCAGTGCTCCCACCACACAGCCAGCACTGTCAGTGCACCCCACACAGCCAGCACTATCAGTGATCCCACCACACAGCCAGCAATGTCAGTGCTCCCCCACACAGCCAGCACTGTCAGTGCACACCCACACACCCAGCACTGTCAGTGCTCCTAACACACAGCCAGCACTGTCAGTGCTGCTCCCCACACAGCCAGCACTGTCAGTCCCCACCTCCCCCACACACAGCCAGCACTGTCAGTGCTCCCTCCACACAGCCAACGATGTCAGTGCTCCCCCACACAGCCAGCACTGTCAGTGCTCCCACCACACAGCCAGCACTACCAGAGATCCCACCACACAGCCAGCACTGTCAGTGCTCCCCCAAACACAGCCAGTACTGTCAGTGCTCCCCCACACAGCCAGCAATGACAGTGCTCCCCCACACAGCCTCCACTGTCAGTGCTCCCCCACACAGCCAGCACTGTCAGTGCTCCCACCACAGAGCCAGCACTGCCAGTGCTCCCCACACAGCCAGCACTGTCAGTGCTCCCAACACACAGCCAGCACTGTCAGTGCTCCCACCCACACAGACAGCACTGTCAGTGCTCCACCCCCCAAACAGCCAGCACTGTCAGTGCTTCCCCACACAGCCAGCACTGCCAGTGCTCCCCCACACAGCCAGCACTGTCAGTGCTCCCACAACACAGCCAGCACTGTCAGTGCTCCCCCACACAGCCAGCGCTGTCAGTGCTCCCCAACAGCCAGCACTGCCAGTGCTCCCCACAGCCAACACTGTCAGTGCTCCACCACAGCCAATGCTGCCAGTGCTCCCCACAGAGCCTGCACTGTCAGTTCTCCCACCACACAGCCAGCACTGCCAGTGCTCCCTCACACAGCCAGCACTGTCAGTGCTCCCCCCACACAACCGGCACTGTCAGTGCTCCCCCACACAGCCAGCACTGTCAGTGCTCCCCCCACACAGCCAGCACTGTCAGAGCTCCCACCACACAGCCAGCACTGTCAGTGCTCCCCCACACACCCAGCACTGTCAGTGCTCCCACCACACAGCCAGCACTCTCTGTGCTCCCCCACAGCCAGCACTGTTAGTGCTCCCCCCACACAGCCAGCACTGTCAGTGCTCCCCCACACAGCAAGCACTGTCAGTGCTCCCACCACACAGCCAGCACGGTCAGTGTTCCCCTACACAGTCAGCACTGTCAGTGCTCCCCACACAGCCAGCACTGTCAGTGCTCCCACACACAGCCAGCACTGTCAGTGCTCCCAACACACAGCCAGCACTGTCAGTGCTCCCACCACACAGCAAGCACTGTCAGTGCTCCCCCACGCAGCCAGCACTGTCAGTGCTCCCAACACACAGCCAGCACTGCCAGTGCTCCCCCACACAGCCAGCACTGTCAGTGCTCCCAACACACAGCCAGCACTGTCAGTGCTCCACCCCCCAAACAGCCAGCACTGTCAGTGCTCCCCCACACAGCCAGCACTGTCAGTGCTCCCCCACACAGCCAGCGCTGTCAGTGCTCCCCAGCAGCCAGCACTGCCAGTGCTCCCCACAGCCAGCACTGTCAGTGCTCCCCCACACAGCCAGCACTGTCAGTGCTCCCACAACACAGCCAGCACTGTCAGTGCTCCCCCACACAGCCAGCGCTGTCAGTGCTCCCCAACAGCCAGCACTGCCAGTGCTCCCCACAGCCAACACTGTCAGTGCTCCACCACACACAATGCTGCCAGTGCTCCCCACAGAGCCTGCACTGTCAGTTCTCCCACCACACAGCCAGCACTGCCAGTGCTCCCTCACACAGCCAGCACTGTCAGTGCTCCCCCCACACAACCGGCACTGTCAGTGCTCCCCCACACAGCCAGCACTGTCAGTGCTCCCCCAACACAGCCAGCACTGTCAGTGCTCCCACCACACAGCCAGCACTGCCAGTGCTCCCCCACACAGCCAGCACTGTCAGTGCTCCCCACACAGCCAACACTGTCAGTGCTCCCCCACACAGCAAGCACTGCCAGTGCTCCCCCACACCGCCAGCACTGTCAATGCTCCCACCACACATCCAGCACTGTCAGCGCTCCCCCACACAGCCAGCACTGTCAGTGCTCCCACCACACAGCCAGCACTGTCATTGCTCCCACCACACAGCCAGCCACTGTCAGTGCTCCCCCACACAGCCAGCACTGTCAGTGCCCCCACCACACAGCCAGCACTGTCAGTACTCCCCCTCACACAGCCAGCACTGTCAGTGCTCCCACCAAACAGCCAGCACTGTCAGTGCTCCCCACACAGCCAGCACTGTCAGTGAACCCACCACACAGCCAGCAATGTCAGAGCTCCCGCCACACATCCAGCACTGTCAATGCTCCCTTCACACGGCCAGCACTGTCAGTGCTCCCACCACACAGCCAGCACTGTCAGTGCCCCCACCACAGAGCCAGTACTGTCAGTGCTCCTCCTCACACAGCCAGCACTGTCAGTGATCCCACCACACAGCCAGCAATGTCAGTGCTCCCCACACAGCCAGCACTGTCAGTGCACACCCACACAGCCAGCACTGTCAGTGCTCCCCCCACACAGCCAGCACTGTCAGAGCTCCCACCACACAGCCAGCACTGTCAGTACTCCCACCACACAGCCAGCACTGTCAGTGCTCCCCCCACACACCAGCACTGTCAGTGCTGTCCCACACAGCAAGCACTGTCAGTGCTCCCCCACACAGCCTGCACTGTCAGTGCTCCCCCACACAGCCAGCACTGTCAGAGCTCCCGCCACACATCCAGCACTGTCATTGCTCCCACCACACAGCCAGCACTTTCAGTACACCCACCGCACAGCCAGCACTGTCAGTGCTCCCCCACACAGCCAGCACTGTCAGTGCTCTCCCACACAGGCAATACTGTCAATGCTCGCACCACACAGCCAGCAATGTCAGTGCTCCCACCACACAGCCAGCACTGTCAGTGCTCCCCCACACAGCCAGCACTGTCAGTGCTGCCCCCACACAGCCAGCACTATCAGTGCTCCCCCACACAGCCAGCACTGTCAGTGTTCCCCCACACAGCCAGCACTGTCAGTGCTCCCATCACACAGCCAGCACTGCCAGTGCTCCCCCACACAGCCAGCACTGTCAGAGCTCCCACCACACAGCCAGCACTGTCAGTGCTCCCCCACACAGCCAGCACTGTCAGTGCATCCACCACACAGTCAGCACTGTGAGTGCTCCCACCACACAGCCAGCACTGTCAGTGCTCCCCCACACAGGCAGCACTTTCAGTGCCCCCAGCACACAGCCAGCACTGTCTGTGCTCCCCACTCACAGGCAGCACTGTCAGTGCTCCCACCACACAGCCAGCACTGTCAGTGCTCCCCCCACACAGCCAGCACTGTCAGTGCTCCCACCACACAGCCAGCACTATCAGTGCTCCCACCACACAGCCAGCACTGTCAGTGCTCCCCCCGCACAGACAGCACTGTCAGTGCTCCCCACACAGCCAGCACTGTCAGTGATCCCACCACACAGCCAGCAATGTCAGTGCTCCCCCCACACAGCCAGCACTGTCAGTGCACACCCACACACCCAGCACTGTCAGTGCTCCTAACACACAGCCAGCACTGTCAGTGCTCCCCACAAAGCTAGCACTGTCAGTCCCCCCTCCCCACACACAACCAGCACTGTCAGTGCTCCCACCACACAGCCAACGCTGTCAGTGCTCCCCCACACAGCCAGCACTGTCAGTGCTCCCATCACACCGCCAGCACTGCCAGTGCTCCCACCACACAGCCAGCACTGTCAGTGCTCCCCCAAACACAGCCAGCACTGTCAGTGCTCCCCCACACAGCCAGCAATGACAGTGCTCCCCCCACACAGCCAGCACTGTCAGTGCTCCCTCCACACAGCCAGCACTGTCAGTGCTCCCCCACACAGCCAGCACTGTCAGTGCTCCCACCATACAGCCAGCACTGTCAGTGCTCCCCCCACACACAGGCAGCACTGTCAGTGCTTCCCCACAAAGCCAGCACTGTCAGTGCTCCCCACACAGCCAGCACTGTCAGTGCTCCGCACCACACACAGCCAGCCCTGTCAGTGCTCCCCCACACAGCCAGCACTGTCAGTGCTCTCACACACAGCAAGCACTGTCAGTGCTCACCCACACAGCCTGCACTGTCAGTGCTCCCCCCTCACAGCCAGCACTGTCAGTGCTCCCACCACACAGCCAGCACTGTCTGTGTTCCCTCACACAGCCAGCACTGTCAGTGCTCCCCCACACAGCCAGCACTGTCAGTGCTCCCCCACACAGCCAGCACTATCTGTGTTCCCCCACACAGCCAGCACTGTCAGTGCTCCCCCACACAGCCAGCACTGTCTGTGCTCCCCCACACAGCCAGCACTGTCAGTGCTCTCACCACAAGCAAGCTCTGTCAGTGCTCCCCCCCACACAGCCAGCACTGTCAGAGCTCCCGCCACACATCCAGCACTGTCATTGCTCCCACCACACAGCCAGCACTGTCAGTGCTCCCCACACAGCCAACGCTCTCAGTGCTGCCCCACACAGCCAACACTGCCAGTGCTCCCACCACACAGCCTGCACTGCCAGTGCTCCCACCACACAGCCAGCACTGTCAGTGCTCCCCCCCACACAGCAAGCACTGTCAGTGCTCCCCCACACAGCCAGCACTGACAGTGCTCCCCCACACAGCCTGCACTGTCAGTGCTCCCCACACAGCCAGCACTGTCAGTGCTCCCCCCACACAGCCAGCACTGTCAATGCTCCCCACACACAGCCAGCACTGTCAGTGCTCCCACCAGACAGCCAGCACTGTCTGTGCTCCCCACTCACAGGCAGCACTGTCAGTGCTCCCCCCACACAGCTTAGCACTGTCAGTGCTCCCACCACACAGCCAGCACTGTCAGTGCTCCCACCACACAGCCAGCACTGTTAGTGCTCCCCCCGCACAGACAGCACTGTCAGTGCTCCCCACACAGCCAGCACTGTCAGTGATCCCACCACACAGCCAGCAATGGCAGTGCTCCCCCCACACAGCCAGCACTGTCAGTGCACACCCACACACCCAGCACTGTCAGTGCACCTAACACACAGCCAGCACTGTCAGTGCTCCCCACAAAGCCAGCACTGTCAGTCCCCCCTCCCCCACACACAGCCAGCACTGTCAGAGCTCCCACCACACAGCCAACGCTGTCAGTGCTCCCCCACACAGCCAGCACTGTCAGTGCTCCCACCACAACGCCAGCACTGCCAGTGCTCCCACCACACACCCAGCACTGTCAGTGCTCCCCCAAACACAGCCAGCACTGTCAGTGCTCCCCCACACAGCCAGCAATGACAGTGCTCCCCCCACACAGCCAGCACTGTCAGTGCTCCCACCACACAGCCAGCACTGTCAGTGCTCCCCCACACAGCCAGCACTGTCAGTGCTCCCACCACACAGCCAGCACTGTCAGTGCTCCCCCCACACACAGGCAGCACTGTCAGTGCTTCCCCACAAAGCCAGCACTGTCAGTGCTCCCCACACAGCCAGCACTGTCAGTGGTCCGCCCCACACACAGCCAGCCCTGTCAGTGCTCCCCCCACACAGCCAGCACTGTCAGTGCTCTCACACACAGCAAGCACTGTCAGTGCTCACCCACACAGCCTGCACTGTCAGTGCTCCCCCCTCACAGCCAGCACTGTCAGTGCTCCCACCACACAGCCTGCACTGTCAGTGCTCCCCCCACACAGCCAGTACTGTCAGTGCTCCCCCCACACAGCCAGCACTGTCTGTGCTCCCCCACACAGCCAGCACTGTCAGTGCTCTCACCACAAGCAAGCTCTGTCAGTGCTCCCCCCCACACAGCCAGCACTGTCAGAGCTCCCGCCACACATCCAGCACTGTCATTAGTCCCACCACACAGCCAGCACTGTCAGTGCACCCACCACACAGCCATTACTGTCAGTGCTCCCCCCACACAGCCAGCACTGTCAGTGCTCTCCCACACAGCCAGCACTGTCAATGCTCGCACCACACAGCCAGCAATGTCTGTGCTCCCACCACACAGCCAGCACTGTCAGTGCTCCCCCCACACAGCTAGCACTGTCAGTACTCCCCCCACACAGCCAGCACTGTGTGCCCCCACTACACAGCCAGCACTGTCAGTGCTCCACGCCACACAGCCAGCACTGTCAGTGCTCCCCACACAGCCAGCACTGTCAGTGCTCCCCCCACACAGCCAGCACTGTCAGTGCTCCCCCCACACACAGGCAGCACTGTCAGTGCTTCCCCACAAAGCCAGCACTGTCAGTGCTCCCCACACAGCCAGCACTGTCAGTGCTCCGCACCACACACAGCCAGCCCTGTCAGTCCTCCCCCTCACAGCCAGCACTGTCAGTGCTCTCACACACAGCAAGCACTGTCAGTGCTCACCCACACTGCCTGCACTGTCAGTGCTCCCCCCTCACAGCCAGCACTGTCAGTGCTCCCACCACACAGCCAGCACTGTCTGTGTTCCCTCACACAGCCAGCACTGTCAGTGCTCCCCCACACAGCCAGCACTGTCAGTGCTCCCCCACACAGCCAGCACTATCTGTGTTCCCCCACACAGCCAGCACTGTCAGTGCTCCCCCACACAGCCAGCACTGTCTGTGCTCCCCCACACAGCCAGCACTGTCAGTGCTCTCACCACAAGCAAGCTCTGTCAGTGCTCCCCCCCACACAGCCAGCACTGTCAGAGCTCCCGCCACACATCCAGCACTGTCATTGCTCCCACCACACAGCCAGCACTGTCAGTGCTCCCCACACAGCCAACGCTCTCAGTGCTGCCCCACACAGCCAACACTGCCAGTGCTCCCACCACACAGCCTGCACTGCCAGTGCTCCCACCACACAGCCAGCACTGTCAGTGCTCCCCCCCACACAGCAAGCACTGTCAGTGCTCCCCCACACAGCCAGCACTGACAGTGCTCCCCCACACAGCCTGCACTGTCAGTGCTCCCCACACAGCCAGCACTGTCAGTGCTCCCCCCACACAGCCAGCACTGTCAATGCTCCCCACACTCAGCCAGCACTGTCAGTGCTCCCACCAGACAGCCAGCACTGTCTGTGCTCCCCACTCACAGGCAGCACTGTCAGTGCTCCCACCACACAGCCAGCACTGTCAGTGCTCCCCCCACACAGCTTAGCACTGTCAGTGCTCCCACCACACAGCCAGCACTGTCAGTGCTCCCACCACACAGCCAGCACTGTTTGTGCTCCCCCCGCACAGACAGCACTGTCAGTGCTCCCCACACAGCCAGCACTGTCAGTGATCCCACCACACAGCCAGCAATGGCAGTGCTCCCCCCACACAGCCAGCACTGTCAGTGCACACCCACACACCCAGCACTGTCAGTGCTCCTAACACACAGCCAGCACTGTCAGTGCTCCCCACAAAGCCAGCACTGTCAGTCCCCCCTCCCCCACACACAGCCAGCACTGTCAGTGCTCCCACCACACAGCCAACGCTGTCAGTGCTCCCCCACACAGCCAGCACTGTCAGTGCTCCCACCACACCGCCAGCACTGCCAGTGCTCCCACCACACAGCCAGCACTGTCAGTGCTCCCCCAAACACAGCCAGCACTGTCAGTGCTCCCCCACACAGCCAGCAATGACAGTGCTCCCCCCACACAGCCAGCACTGTCAGTGCTCCCACCACACAGCCAGCACTGTCAGTGCTCCCCCACACAGCCAGCACTGTCAGTGCTCCCACCACACAGCCAGCACTGTCAGTGCTCCCCCCACACACAGGCAGCACTGTCAGTGCTTCCCCACAAAGCCAGCACTGTCAGTGCTCCCCACACAGCCAGCACTGTCAGTGGTCCGCCCCACACACAGCCAGCCCTGTCAGTGCTCCCCCCACACAGCCAGCACTGTCAGTGCTCTCACACACAGCAAGCACTGTCAGTGCTCACCCACACAGCCTGCACTGTCAGTGCTCCCCCCTCACAGCCAGCACTGTCAGTGCTCCCACCACACAGCCTGCACTGTCAGTGCACCCCCCACACAGCCAGTACTGTCAGTGCTCCCCCACACAGCCAGCACTATCTGTGTTCCCCCACACAGCCAGCACTGTCAGTGCTCCCCCCACACAGCCAGCACTGTCTGTGCTCCCCCACACAGCCAGCACTGTCAGTGCTCTCACCACAAGCAAGCTCTGTCAGTGCTCCCCCCCACACAGCCAGCACTGTCAGAGCTCCCGCCACACATCCAGCACTGTCATTAGTCCCACCACACAGCCAGCACTGTCAGTGCACCCACCACACAGCCATTACTGTCAGTGCTCCCCCACACAGCCAGCACTGTCAGTGCTCTCCCACACAGCCAGCACTGTCAATGCTCGCACCACACAGCCAGCACTGCCTGTGCTCCCACCACACAGCCAGCACTGTCAGTGCTCCCCCCACACAGCTAGCACTGTCAGTACTCCCCCCACACAGCCAGCACTGTCTGTGCCCCCACTACACAGCCAGCACTGACAGTGCTCCACCCCACACAGCCAGCACTGTCAGTGCTCCCCACACAGCCAGCACTGTCAGTGCTCCCCCCACACATCCAGCACTGTCAGTGGTCCCCCACACAGCCAGCACTGTCAGTGCTCCCTCACACAGGCAGCACTGTCAGTGCTCCCACCACACAGCCAGCACTGTCAGAGCTCCCACCACACAGCGAGCACTGTCAGTGCTCCCCCACACATCCAGCACTGTCAGTGCTGCCCCCACACAGCCAGCACTGTCAGTGCTCCCACCACATAGCCAGCACTGTCAGTGCTCCCACCACACAGCCAGCATTGTCAGTGCGCCCCCCACACAGCCAGCACTGTCAGTGCTCCAACCATACAGCCATTACTGTCAGTGCACCCACCACACAGCGAGCACTGTCAGTGCTACCCCACACTGCCAGCACTGTAAGTGCTCTCCCACACAGGCAGCACATTCAGTGCTCACACCTCACAGCCAGCAATGTCAGTGCTCCCACCACACAGCCAGCACTTTCAGTGCTCCCCCCACACAGCCAGCACTGTCAGTGCCCCCACCACAGAGCCAGCACTGTCAGTGCTCCCCACACAGTCAGCACTGTCAGTGCACACCCACACAGCCAGCACTGTCAGTGCTCCCAACACACAGCCAGCACTGTCAGAGCTACCCCACACAGCCAGCACTGTCAGTCAACCCCCCCCCCCACACAGCCAGCACTGTCAGTGCTCCCCCCATACAGCCAACGCTGCCAGTGCTCCCCCACACAGCCAGCACTGACAGTGCTCCGACCACACAGCCAGCACTGACAGTGCTCCCACCACACAGCCAGCACTGTCAGTGCTCCCCCACACAGCCAGCACTGTCAGTGGTCCCACCACACAGCCAGCACTGTCATTGCACCCACCACACAGCCAGAACTGTCAGTGCTCCCCCCACACAGCCAGCACTGTCAGTGCTCTCCCACACAGCCAGCACTGTCAATGCTCGCACCACACAGCCAGCACTGTCTGTACTCCCACCACACAGCCAGCACTGTCAGTGCTCCCCCCACACAGCCAGCACTGTCTGTGCCCCCACTACACAGCCAGCACTGTCAGTGCTCCATCACACACAGCCAGCACTGTCAGTGCTCCCCCACACAGCCAGCACTGTCAGTGCTCTCACACACAGCAAGCACTGTCAGTGCTCACCCACACAGCCTGCACTTTCAGTGCTCCCCCCTCACAGCCAGCACTGTCAGTGCTCCCACCACACAGCCAGCACTGTCTGTGTTCCCCCACACAGCCAGCACTGTCAGTGCTCCCCCACACAGCCAGCACTGTCAGTGCTCCCCCACACAGCCAGCACTATCTGTGTTCCCCCACACAGCCAGCACTGTCAGTGCTCCCCCACACAGCCAGCACTGTCTGTGCTCCCCCACACAGCCAGCACTGTCAGTGCTCTCACCACAAGCAAGCTCTGTCAGTGCTCCCCCCCACACAGCCAGCACTGTCAGAGCTCCCGCCACACATCCAGCACTGTCATTGCTCCCACCACACAGCCAGCACTGTCAGTGCACCCCCACGCAGCCAGCACTGTCAGTCCTCCCCCCCACACAGCCAGCAATGTCAGTGCTCCCCCACACAGCCAACGCTCTCAGTGCTCCCCCACACAGCCAACACTGCCAGTGCTCCCACCACACAGCCTGCACTGCCAGTGCTCCCACCACACAGCCAGCACTGTCGGTGCTCCCCCCCCCCACAGCAAGCACTGTCAGTGCTCCCCCACACAGCCAGCACTGACAGTGCTCCCCCACACAGCCTGCACTGTCAGTGCTCCCCACACAGCCAGCACTGTCAGTGCTCCCCCCACACAGCCAGCACTGTCAATGCTCCCCACACACAGCCAGCACTGTCAGTGCTCCCACCAGACAGCCAGCACTGTCTGTGCTCCCCACTCACAGGCAGCACTGTCAGTGCTCCCACCACACAGCCAGCACTGTCAGTGCTCCCCCACACAGCTTAGCACTGTCAGTGCTCCCACCACACAGCCAGCAATGACAGTGCTCCCCCACACAGCCTCCACTGTCAGTGCTCCCCCACACAGCCAGCACTGTCAGTGCTCCCACCACACAGCCAGCACTGCCAGAGCTCCCACCACACAGCCAGCACTGTCAGTGCTCCCCACACAGCCAGCACTGTCAGTGCTCTCAACACAGAGCCAGCACTGCCAGTGCTCCCCCACACAGCCAGCACTGTCAGTGCTCCCAACACACAGCCAGCACTGTCAGTGCTCCCACCCACACAGCCAGCACTGTCAGTGCTCCACCCCCCAAACAGCCAGCACTGTCAGTGCTTCCCCACACAGCCAGCACTGCTAGTGCTCCCCCACACAGCCAGCACTGTCAGTGCTCCCACAACACAGCCAGCACTGTCAGTGCTCCCCCACACAGCCAGCGCTGTCAGTGCTCCCCAACAGCCAGCACTGCCAGTGCTCCCCACAGCCAACACTGTCAGTGCTCCACCACAGCCAATGCTGCCAGTGCTCCCCACAGAGCCTGCACTGTCAGTTCTCCCACCACACAGCCAGCACTGCCAGTGCTCCCTCACACAGCCAGCACTGTCAGTGCTCCCCCCACACAACCGGCACTGTCAGTGCTCCCCCACACAGCCAGCACTGTCAGTGCTCCCCCCACACAGCCAGCACTGTCAGAGCTCCCACCACACAGCCAGCACTGTCAGTGCTCCCCCACACAACCAGCACTGTCAGTGCTCCCACCACACAGCCAGCACTGTCTGTGCTCCCCCACAGCCAGCACTGTTAGTGCTCCCCCCACACAGCCAGCACTGTCAGTGCTCCCCCACACAGCAAGCACTGTCAGTGCTCCCACCACACAGCCAGCACGGTCAGTGCTCCCCTACACAGTCAGCACTGTCAGTGCTCCCCACACAGCCAGCACTGTCAGTGCTCCCACACACAGCCAGCACTGTCAGTGCTCCCAACACACAGCCAGCACTGTCAGTGCTCCCACCACACAGCAAGCACTGTCAGTGCTCCCCCACGCAGCCAGCACTGTCAGTGCTCCCAACACACAGCCAGCACTGCCAGTGCTCCCCCACACAGCCAGCACTGTCAGTGCTCCCAACACACAGCCAGCAATGTCAGTGCTCCACCCCCCAAACAGCCAGCACTGTCAGTGCTCCCCCACACAGCCAGCACTGTCAGTGCTCCCCCACACAGCCAACGCTGTCAGTGCTCCCCAACAGCCAGCACTGCCAGTGCTCCCCACAGCCAGCACTGTCAGTGCTCCCCCACACAGCCAGCACTGTCAGTGCTCCCACAACACAGCCAGCACTGTCAGTGCTCCCCCACACAGCCAGCGCTGTCAGTGCTCCCCAACAGCCAGCACTGCCAGTGCTCCCCACAGCCAACACTGTCAGTGCTCCACCACACACAATGCTGCCAGTGCTCCCCACAGAGCCTGCACTGTCAGTTCTCCCACCACACAACCGGCACTGTCAGTGCTCCCCCACACAGCCAGCACTGTCAGTGCTCCCCCCACACAGCCAGCACTGTCAGTGCTCCCACCACACAGCCAGCACTGTCAGTGCTCCCCCACACAGCCAGCACTGTCGGTGCTCCCCACACAGCCAACACTGTCAGTGCTCCCCCACACAGCAAGCACTGCCAGTGCTCCCCCACACCGCCAGCACTGTCAATGCTCCCACCACACATCCAGCACTGTCAGCGCTCCCCCACACAGCCAGCACTGTCAGTGCTCCCACCACACAGCCAGCACTGTCATTGCTCCCACCACACAGCCAGCCACTGTCAGTGCTCCCCCACACAGCCAGCACTGTCAGTGCCCCCACCACACAGCCAGCACTGTCAGTAATCCCCCTCACACAGCCAGCACTGTCAGTGCTCCCACCAAACAGCCAGCACTGTCAGTGCTCCCCACACAGCCAGCACTGTCAGTGAACCCACCACACAGCCAGCAATGTCAGAGCTCCCGCCACACATCCAGCACTGTCAATGCTCCCTTCACACAGCCAGCACTGTCAGTGCTCCCACCACACAGCCAGCACTGTCAGTGCCCCCACCACAGAGCCAGCACTGTCAGTGCTCCCAACACACAGCCAGCACTGTCAGTGCTCCCACCACACAGCAAGCACTGTCAGTGCTCCCCCACGCAGCCAGCACTGTCAGTGCTCCCAACACACAGCCAGCACTGCCAGTGCTCCCCCACACAGCCAGCACTGTCAGTGCTCCCAACACACAGCCAGCACTGTCAGTGCTCCAACCCCCAAACAGCCAGCACTGTCAGTGCTCCCCCACACAGCCAGCACTGTCAGTGCTCCCCCACACAGCCAGCGCTGTCAGTGCTCCCCAACAGCCAGCACTGCCAGTGCTCCCCACAGCCAGCACTGTCAGTGCTCCCCCACACAGCCAGCACTGTCAGTGCTCCCACAACACAGCCAGCACTGTCAGTGCTCCCCCACACAGCCAGCGCTGTCAGTGCTCCCCAACAGCCAGCACTGCCAGTGCTCCCCACAGCCAACACTGTCAGTGCTCCACCACACACAATGCTGCCAGTGCTCCCCACAGAGCCTGCACTGTCAGTTCTCCCACCACACAGCCAGCACTGCCAGTGCTCCCTCACACGGCCAGCACTGTCAGTGCTCCCCCCACACAACCGGCACTGTCAGTGCTCCCCCACACAGCCAGCACTGTCAGTGCTCCCCCCACACAGCCAGCACTGTCAGTGCTCCCACCACACAGCCAGCACTGTCAGTGCTCCCCCACACAGCCAGCACTGTCAGTGCTCCCCACACAGCCAACACTGTCAGTGCTCCCCCACACAGCAAGCACTGCCAGTGCTCCCCCACACCGCCAGCACTGTCAATGCTCCCACCACACATCCAGCACTGTCAGCGCTCCCCCACACAGCCAGCACTGTCAGTGCTCCCACCACACAGCCAGCACTGTCATTGCTCCCACCACACAGCCAGCCACTGTCAGTGCTCCCCCACACAGCCAGCACTGTCAGTGCCCCCACCACACAGCCAGCACTGTCAGTACTCCCCCTCACACAGCCAGCACTGTCAGTGCTCCCACCAAACAGCCAGCACTGTCAGTGCTCCCCACACAGCCAGCACTGTCAGTGAACCCACCACACAGCCAGCAATGTCAGAGCTCCCGCCACACATCCAGCACTGTCAATGCTCCCTTCACACAGCCAGCACTGTCAGTGCTCCCACCACACAGCCAGCACTGTCAGTGCCCCCACCACAGAGCCAGTACTGTCAGTGCTCCTCCTCACACAGCCAGCACTGTCAGTGATCACACCACACAGCCAGCAATGTCAGTGCTCTCCACACAGCCAGCACTGTCAGTGCACACCCACACAGCCAGCACTGTCAGTGCTCCCCCCACACAGCCAGCAATGTCAGAGCTCCCACCACACAGCCTGCACTGTCAGTACTCCCACCACATAGCCAGCACTGTCAGTGCTCCCACCACACAGCCAGCATTGTCAGTGCGCCCCCCACACAGCCAGCACTGTCAGTGCTCCAACCATACAGCCAGTACTGTCAGTGCACCCACCACACAGCGAGCACTGTCAGTGCTCCCCCCACACTGCCAGCACTGTAAGTGCTCTCCCACACAGGCAGCACATTCAGTGCTCCCACCTCACAGCCAGCAATGTCAGTGCTCCCACCACACAGCCAGCACTTTCAGTGCTCCCCCCACACAGCCAGCACTGTCAGAGCCCCCACCACAGAGCCAGCACTGTCAGTGCTCCCCACACAGGCAGCACTGTCAGTGCACACCCACACAGCCAGCACTGTCAGTGCTCCCAACACACAGCCAGCACTGTCAGAGCTACCCCACACAGCCAGCACCGTCAGTCAACCCCCCCCCACACAGCCAGCACTGTCAGTGCTCCCCCCATACAGCCAACGCTGCCAGTGCTCCCCCACACAGCCAGCACTGACAGTGCTCCGACCACACAGCCAACACTGACAGTGCTCCCACCACACAGCCAGCACTGTCAGTGCTCCCCCACACAGCCAGCACTGTCAGTGGTCCCACCACACAGCCAGCACTGTCATTGCACCCACCACACAGCCAGAACTGTCAGTGCTCCCCCACACAGCCAGCACTGTCAGTGCTCTCCCACACAGCCAGCACTGTCAATGCTCGCACCACACAGCCAGCACTGTCTGTACTCCCCCCACACAGCCAGCACTGTCAGTGCTCCCCCCACACAGCCAGCACTGTCTGTGCCCCCACTACACAGCCAGCACTGTCAGTGCTCCACCACACACAGCCAGCACTGTCAGTGCTCCCCCCACACAGCCAGCACTGTCAGTGCTCTCACACACAGCAAGCACTGTCAGTGCTCACCCACACAGCCTGCACTTTCAGTGCTCCCCCCTCACAGCCAGCACTGTCAGTGCTCCCACCACACAGCCAGCACTGTCTGTGTTCCCCCACACAGCCAGCACTGTCAGTGCTCCCCCACACAGCCAGCACTGTCAGTGCTCCCCCACACAGCCAGCACTATCTGTGTTCCCCCACACAGCCAGCACTGTCAGTGCTCTCCCACACAGCCAGCACTGTCTGTGCTCCCCCACACAGCCAGCACTGTCAGTGCTCTCACCACAAGCAAGCTCTGTCAGTGCTCCCCCCCACACAGCCAGCACTGTCAGAGCTCCCGCCACACATCCAGCACTGTCATTGCTCCCACCACACAGCCAGCACTGTCAGTGCACCCCCACGCAGCCAGCACTGTCAGTCCTCCCCCCCACACAGCCAGCAATGTCAGTGCTCCCCCACACAGCCAACGCTCTCAGTGCTCCCCCACACAGCCAACACTGCCAGTGCTCCCACCACACAGCCTGCACTGCCAGTGCTCCCACCACACAGCCAGCACTGTCGGTGCTCCCCCCCCACACAGCAAGCACTGTCAGTGCTCCCCCCACACAGCCAGCACTGACAGTGCTCCCCCACACAGCCTGCACTGTCAGTGCTCCCCACACAGCCAGCACTGTCAGTGCTCCCCCCACACAGCCAGCACTGTCAATGCTCCCCACACACAGGCAGCACTGTCAGTGCTCCCACCAGACAGCCAGCACTGTCTGTGCTCCCCACTCACAGGCAGCACTGTCAGTGCTCCCACCACACAGCCAGCACTGTCAGTGCTCCCCCCACACAGCTTAGCACTGTCAGTGCTCCCACCACACAGCCAGCAATGACAGTGCTCCCCCACACAGCCTCCACTGTCAGTGCTCCACCACACAGCCAGCACTGTCAGTGCTCCCACCACACAGCCAGCACTGCCAGAGCTCCCACCACACAGCCAGCACTGTCAGTGCTCCCCCACACAGCCAGTACTGTCAGTGCTCTCAACACAGAGCCAACACTGCCAGTGCTCCCCCACACAGCCAGCACTGTCAGTGCTCCCAACACACAGCCAGCACTGTCAGTGCTCCCACCCACACAGCCAGCACTGTCAGTGCTCCACCCCCCAAACAGCCAGCACTGTCAGTGCTTCCCCACACAGCCAGCACTGCCAGTGCTCCCCCACACAGCCAGCACTGTCAGTGCTCCCACAACACAGCCAGCACTGTCAGTGCTCCCCCACACAGCCAGCGCTGTCAGTGCTCCCCAACAGCCAGCACTGCCAGTGCTCCCCACAGCCAACACTGTCAGTGCTCCACCACAGCCAATGCTGCCAGTGCTCCCCACAGAGCCTGCACTGTCAGTTCTCCCACCACACAGCCAGCACTGCCAGTGCTCCCTCACACAGCCAGCACTGTCAGTGCTCCCCCCACACAACCGGCACTGTCAGTGCTCCCCCACACAGCCAGCACTGTCAGTGCTCCCCCCACACAGCCAGCACTGTCAGAGCTCCCACCACACAGCCAGCACTGTCAGTGCTCCCCCACACAACCAGCACTGTCAGTGCTCCCACCACACAGCCAGCACTGTCTGAGCTCCCCCACAGCCAGCACTGTTAGTGCTCCCCCCACACAGCCAGCACTGTCAGTGCTCCCCCACACAGCCAGCACTGTCTGTGTTCCCCCACACAGCCAGCACTGTCAGTGCTCCCCCACACAGCCAGCACTGTCAGTGCTCCCCCACACAGCCAGCACTATCTGTGTTCCCCCACACAGCCAGCACTGTCAGTGCTCTCCCACACAGCCAGCACTGTCTGTGCTCCCCCACACAGCCAGCACTGTCAGTGCTCTCACCACAAGCAAGCTCTGTCAGTGCTCCCCCCCACACAGCCAGCACTGTCAGAGCTCCCGCCACACATCCAGCACTGTCATTGCTCCAACCACACAGCCAGCACTGTCAGTGCACCCCCACGCAGCCAGCACTGTCAGTCCTCCCCCCCACACAGCCAGCAATGTCAGTGCTCCCCCACACAGCCAACGCTCTCAGTGCTCCCCCACACAGCCAACACTGCCAGTGCTCCCACCACACAGCCTGCACTGCCAGTGCTCCCACCACACAGCCAGCACTGTCGGTGCTCCCCCCCCACACAGCAAGCACTGTCAGTGCTCCCCCCACACAGCCAGCACTGACAGTGCTCCCCCACACAGCCTGCACTGTCAGTGCTCCCCACACAGCCAGCACTGTCAGTGCTCCCCCCACACAGCCAGCACTGTCAATGCTCCCCACACACAGCCAGCACTGTCAGTGCTCCCACCAGACAGCCAGCACTGTCTGTGCTCCCCACTCACAGGCAGCACTGTCAGTGCTCCCACCACACAGCCAGCACTGTCAGTGCTCCCCCCACACAGCTTAGCACTGTCAGTGCTCCCACCACACAGCCAGCAATGACAGTGCTCCCCCACACAGCCTCCACTGTCAGTGCTCCACCACACAGCCAGCACTGTCAGTGCTCCCACCACACAGCCAGCACTGCCAGAGCTCCCACCACACAGCCAGCACTGTCAGTGCTCCCCCACACAGCCAGCACTGTCAGTGCTCTCAACACAGAGCCAGCACTGCCAGTGCTCCCCCACACAGCCAGCACTGTCAGTGCTCCCAACACACAGCCAGCACTGTCAGTGCTCCCACCCACACAGCCAGCACTGTCAGTGCTCCACCCCCCAAACAGCCAGCACTGTCAGTGCTTCCCCACACAGCCAGCACTGCCAGTGCTCCCCCACACAGCCAGCACTGTCAGTGCTCCCACAACACAGCCAGCACTGTCAGTGCTCCCCCACACAGCCAGCGCTGTCAGTGCTCCCCAACAGCCAGCAATGCCAGTGCTCCCCACAGCCAACACTGTCAGTGCTCCACCACAGCCAATGCTGCCAGTGCTCCCCACAGAGCCTGCACTGTCAGTTCTCCCACCACACAGCCAGCACTGCCAGTGCTCCCTCACACAGCCAGCACTGTCAGTGCTCCCCCCACACAACCGGCACTGTCAGTGCTCCCCCACACAGCCAGCACTGTCAGTGCTCCCCCCACACAGCCAGCACTGTCAGAGCTCCCACCACACAGCCAACACTGTCAGTGCTCCCCCACACAACCAGCACTGTCAGTGCTCCCACCACACAGCCAGCACTGTCTGAGCTCCCCCACAGCCAGCACTGTTCGTGCTCCCCCCACACAGCCAGCACTGTCAGTGCTCCCCCACACAGCAAGCACTGTCAGTGCTCCCACCACACAGCCAGCACGGTCAGTGCTCCCCTACACAGTCAGCACTGTCAGTGCTCCCCACACAGCCAGCACTGTCAGTGCTCCCACACACAGCCAGCACTGTCAGTGCTCCCAATACACAGCCAGCACTGTCAGTGCTCCCACCACACAGCAAGCACTGTCAGTGCTCCCCCACGCAGCCAGCACTGTCAGTGCTCCCAACACACAGCCAGCACTGCCAGTGCTCCCCCACACAGCCAGCACTGTCAGTGCTCCCAAAACACAGCCAGTACTGTCAGTGCTCCACCCCCCAAACAGCCAGCACTGTCAGTGCTCCCCCACACAGCCAGCACTGTTAGTGCTCCCCCCACACAGCCAGCACTGTCAGTGCTCCCCCACACAGCAAGCACTGTCAGTGCTCCCACCACACAGCCAGCACGGTCAGTGCTCCCCTACACAGTCAGCACTGTCAGTGCTCCCCACACAGCCAGCACTGTCAGTGCTCCCACACACAGCCAGCACTGTCAGTGCTCCCAATACACAGCCAGCACTGTCAGTGCTCCCACCACACAGCAAGCACTGTCAGTGCTCCCCCACGCAGCCAGCACTGTCAGTGCTCCCAACACACAGCCAGCACTGCCAGTGCTCCCCCACACAGCCAGCACTGTCAGTGCTCCCAACACACAGCCAGCACTGTCAGTGCTCCACCCCCCAAACAGCCAGCACTGTCAGTGCTCCCCCACACAGCCAGCACTGTCAGTGCTCCCCACACAGCCAGCGCTGTCAGTGCTCCCCAACAGCCAGCACTGCCAGTGCTCCCCACAGCCAGCACTGTCAGTGCTCCCCCACACAGCCAGCACAGTCAGTGCTCCCACAACACAGCCAGCACTGTCAGTGCTCCCCCACACAGCCAGCGCTGTCAGTGCTCCCCAACAGCCAGCACTGCCAGTGCTCCCCACAGCCAACACTGTCAGTGCTCCACCACACACAATGCTGCCAGTGCTCCCCACAGAGCCTGCACTGTCAGTTCTCCCACCACACAGCCAGCACTGCCAGTGCTCCCTCACACAGCCAGCACTGTCAGTGCTCCCCCCACACAACCGGCACTGTCAGTGCTCCCCCACACAGCCAGCACTGTCAGTGCTCCCCCACACAGCCAGCACTGTCAGTGCTCCCACCACACAGCCAGCACTGTCAGTGCTCCCCCACACAGCCAGCACTGTCAGTGCTCCCCACACAGCCAACACTGTCAGTGCTCCCCCACACAGCAAGCACTGCCAGTGCTCCCCCACACCGCCAGCACTGTCAATGCTCCCACCACACATCCAGCACTGTCAGCGCTCCCCCACACAGCCAGCACTGTCAGTGCTCCCACCACACAGCCAGCACTGTCATTGCTCCCACCACACAGCCAGCCACTGTCAGTGCTCCCCCACACAGCCAGCACTGTCAGTGCCCCCACCACACAGCCAGCACTGTCAGTACTCCCCCTCACACAGCCAGCACTGTCAGTGCTCCCACCAAACAGCCAGCACTGTCAGTGCTCCCCACACAGCCAGCACTGTCAGTGAACCCACCACACAGCCAGCAATGTCAGAGCTCCCGCCACACATCCAGCACTGTCAATGCTCCCTTCACACAGCCAGCACTGTCAGTGCTCCCACCACACAGCCAGCACTGTCAGTGCCCCCACCACAGAGCCAGCACTGTCAGTGCTCCCAACACACAGCCAGCACTGTCAGTGCTCCCACCACACAGCAAGCACTGTCAGTGCTCCCCCACGCAGCCAGCACTGTCAGTGCTCCCAACACACAGCCAGCACTGCCAGTGCTCCCCCACACAGCCAGCACTGTCAGTGCTCCCAACACACAGCCAGCTCTGTCAGTGCTCCAACCCCCAAACAGCCAGCACTGTCAGTGCTCCCCCACACAGCCAGCACTGTCAGTGCTCCCCCACACAGCCAGCGCTGTCAGTGCTCCCCAACAGCCAGCACTGCCAGTGCTCCCCACAGCCAGCACTGTCAGTGCTACCCCACACAGCCAGCACTGTCAGTGCTCCCACAACACAGCCAGCACTGTCAGTGCTCCCCCACACAGCCAGCGCTGTCAGTGCTCCCCAACAGCCAGCACTGCCAGTGCTCCCCACAGCCAACACTGTCAGTGCTCCACCACACACAATGCTGCCAGTGCTCCCCACAGAGCCTGCACTGTCAGTTCTCCCACCACACAGCCATCACTGCCAGTGCTCCCTCACACAGCCAGCACTGTCAGTGCTCCCCCACACAACCGGCACTGTCAGTGCTCCCCCACACAGCCAGCACTGTCAGTGCTCCCCCCACACAGCCAGCACTGTCAGTGCTCCCACCACACAGCCAGCACTGTCAGTGCTCCCCCACACAGCCAGCACTGTCAGTGCTCCCCACACAGCCAACACTGTCAGTGCTCCCCCACACAGCAAGCACTGCCAGTGCTCCCCCACACCGCCAGCACTGTCAATGCTCCCACCACACATCCAGCACTGTCAGCGCTCCCCCACACAGCCAGCACTGTCAGTGCTCCCACCACACAGCCAGCACTGTCATTGCTCCCACCACACAGCCAGCCACTGTCAGTGCTCCCCCACACAGCCAGCACTGTCAGTGCCCCCACCACACAGCCAGCACTGTCAGTACTCCCCCTCACACAGCCAGCACTGTCAGTGCTCCCACCAAACAGCCAGCACTGTCAGTGCTCTCCACACAGCCAGCACTGTCAGTGAACCCACCACACAGCCAGCAATGTCAGAGCTCCCGCCACACATCCAGCACTGTCAATGCTCCCTTCACACAGCCAGCACTGTCAGTGCTCCCACCACACAGCCAGCACTGTCAGTGCCCCCACCACAGAGCCAGTACTGTCAGTGCTCCTCCTCACACAGCCAGCACTGTCAGTGATCCCACCACACAGCCAGCAATGTCAGTGCTCCCCACACAGCCAGCACTGTCAGTGCACACCCACACAGCCAGCACTGTCAGTGCTCCCCCCACACAGCCAGCAATGTCAGAGCTCCCACCACACAGCCTGCACTGTCAGTGCTCCCCCCACACACCAGCACTGTCAGTGCTGTCCCACACAGCAAGCACTGTCAGTGCTCCCCCACACAGCCTGCACTGTCAGTGCTCCCCCACACAGCCAGCACTGTCAGAGCTCCCGCCACACATCCAGCACTGTCATTGCTCCCACCACACAGCCAGCACTTTCAGTACACCCACCACACAGCCAGCACTGTCAGTGCTCCCCCACACAGCCAGCACTGTCAGTGCTCCCCCCACACAGCCAGCACTATCAGTGCTCCCCCACACAGTCAGCACTGTCAGTGTTCCCCCACACAGCAGCACTGTCAGTGCTCCCCTCACACAGCCAGCACTGCCAGTGCTCCCCCACACAGCCAGCACTGTCAGAGCTCCCACCACACAGCCAGCACTGTCAGTGCTCCCCCACACAGCCAGCACTGTCAGTGCTCCCACCACACAGCCAGCACTGTCAGTGCTCCCACCACACAGCCAGCACTGTCAGTGCTCTCCCACACAGGCAGCACTTTCAGTGCCCCCAGCACACACCCAGCACTGTCAGTACTCCCCCTCAAACAGCCAGCACTGTCAGTGCTCCCACCACACAGCCAGCACTGTCAGTGCACCCCACACAGCCAGCACTATCAGTGATCCCACCACACAGCCAGCAATGTCAGTGCTCCCCCACACAGCCAGCACTGTCAGTGCACACCCACACACCCAGCACTGTCAGTGCTCCTAACACACAGCCAGCACTGTCAGTGCTGCTCCGCACACAGCCAGCACTGTCAGTCCCCACCTCCCCCACACACAGCCAGCACTGTCTGTGCTCCCTCCACACAGCCAACGATGTCAGTGCTCCCCCACACAGCCAGCACTGTCAGTGCTCCCACCACACAGCCAGCACTGCCAGAGATCCCACGACACAGCCAGCACTGTCAGTGCTCCCCCAAACACAGCCAGTACTGTCAGTGCTCCCCCACACAGCCAGCACTGTCAGTGCTCTCAACACAGAGCCAGCACTGCCAGTGCTCCCCCACACAGCCAGCACTGTCAGTGCTCCCAACACACAGCCAGCACTGTCAGTGCTCCCCCACACAGCCAGCACGGTCAGTGCTCCCCTACACAGTCAGCACTGTCAGTGCTCCCCACACAGCCAGCACTGTCAGTGCTCCCACACACAGCCAGCACTGTCAGTGCTCCCAATACACAGCCAGCACTGTCAGTGCTCCCACCACACAGCAAGCACTGTCAGTGCTCCCCCACGCAGCCAGCACTGTCAGTGCTCCCAACACACAGCCAGCACTGCCAGTGCTCCCCCACACAGCCAGCACTGTCAGTGCTCCCAACACACAGCCAGCACTGTCAGTGCTCCACCCCCCAAACAGCCAGCACTGTCAGTGCTCCCCCACACAGCCAGCACTGTCAGTGCTCCCCACACAGCCAGCGCTGTCAGTGCTCCCCAACAGCCAGCACTGCCAGTGCTCCCCACAGCCAGCACTGTCAGTGCTCCCCCACACAGCCAGCAGAGTCAGTGCTCCCACAACACAGCCAGCACTGTCAGTGCTCCCCCACACAGCCAGCGCTGTCAGTGCTCCCCAACAGCCAGCACTGCCAGTGCTCCCCACAGCCAACACTGTCAGTGCTCCACCACACACAATGCTGCCAGTGCTCCCCACAGAGCCTGCACTGTCAGTTCTCCCACCACACAGCCAGCACTGCCAGTGCTCCCTCACACAGCCAGCACTGTCAGTGCTCCCCCCACACAACCGGCACTGTCAGTGCTCCCCCACACAGCCAGCACTGTCAGTGCTCCCCCCACACAGCCAGCACTGTCAGTGCTCCCACCACACAGCCAGCACTGTCAGTGCTCCCCCACACAGCCAGCACTGTCAGTGCTCCCCACACAGCCAACACTGTCAGTGCTCCCCCACACAGCAAGCACTGCCAGTGCTCCCCCACACCGCCAGCACTGTCAATGCTCCCACCACACATCCAGCACTGTCAGCGCTCCCCCACACAGCCAGCACTGTCAGTGCTCCCACCACACAGCCAGCACTGTCATTGCTCCCACCACACAGCCAGCCACTGTCAGTGCTCCCCCACACAGCCAGCACTGTCAGTGCCCCCACCACACAGCCAGCACTGTCAGTACTCCCCCTCACACAGCCAGCACTGTCAGTGCTCCCACCAAACAGCCAGCACTGTCAGTGCTCCCCACACAGCCAGCACTGTCAGTGAACCCACCACACAGCCAGCAATGTCAGAGCTCCCGCCACACATCCAGCACTGTCAATGCTCCCTTCACACAGCCAGCACTGTCAGTGCTCCCACCACACAGCCAGCACTGTCAGTGCCCCCACCACAGAGCCAGCACTGTCAGTGCTCCCAACACACAGCCAGCACTGTCAGTGCTCCCACCACACAGCAAGCACTGTCAGTGCTCCCCCACGCAGCCAGCACTGTCAGTGCTCCCAACACACAGCCAGCACTGCCAGTGCTCCCCCACACAGCCAGCACTGTCAGTGCTCCCAACACACAGCCAGCTCTGTCAGTGCTCCAACCCCCAAACAGCCAGCACTGTCAGTGCTCCCCCACACAGCCAGCACTGTCAGTGCTCCCCCACACAGCCAGCGCTGTCAGTGCTCCCCAACAGCCAGCACTGCCAGTGCTCCCCACAGCCAGCACTGTCAGTGCTACCCCACACAGCCAGCACTGTCAGTGCTCCCACAACACAGCCAGCACTGTCAGTGCTCCCCCACACAGCCAGCGCTGTCAGTGCTCCCCAACAGCCAGCACTGCCAGTGCTCCCCACAGCCAACACTGTCAGTGCTCCACCACACACAATGCTGCCAGTGCTCCCCACAGAGCCTGCACTGTCAGTTCTCCCACCACACAGCCATCACTGCCAGTGCTCCCTCACACAGCCAGCACTGTCAGTGCTCCCCCACACAACCGGCACTGTCAGTGCTCCCCCACACAGCCAGCACTGTCAGTGCTCCCCCCACACAGCCAGCACTGTCAGTGCTCCCACCACACAGCCAGCACTGTCAGTGCTCCCCCACACAGCCAGCACTGTCAGTGCTCCCCACACAGCCAACACTGTCAGTGCTCCCCCACACAGCAAGCACTGCCAGTGCTCCCCCACACCGCCAGCACTGTCAATGCTCCCACCACACATCCAGCACTGTCAGCGCTCCCCCACACAGCCAGCACTGTCAGTGCTCCCACCACACAGCCAGCACTGTCATTGCTCCCACCACACAGCCAGCCACTGTCAGTGCTCCCCCACACAGCCAGCACTGTCAGTGCCCCCACCACACAGCCAGCACTGTCAGTACTCCCCCTCACACAGCCAGCACTGTCAGTGCTCCCACCAAACAGCCAGCACTGTCAGTGCTCTCCACACAGCCAGCACTGTCAGTGAACCCACCACACAGCCAGCAATGTCAGAGCTCCCGCCACACATCCAGCACTGTCAATGCTCCCTTCACACAGCCAGCACTGTCAGTGCTCCCACCACACAGCCAGCACTGTCAGTGCCCCCACCACAGAGCCAGTACTGTCAGTGCTCCTCCTCACACAGCCAGCACTGTCAGTGATCCCACCACACAGCCAGCAATGTCAGTGCTCCCCACACAGCCAGCACTGTCAGTGCACACCCACACAGCCAGCACTGTCAGTGCTCCCCCCACACAGCCAGCAATGTCAGAGCTCCCACCACACAGCCTGCACTGTCAGTGCTCCCCCCACACACCAGCACTGTCAGTGCTGTCCCACACAGCAAGCACTGTCAGTGCTCCCCCACACAGCCTGCACTGTCAGTGCTCCCCCACACAGCCAGCACTGTCAGAGCTCCCGCCACACATCCAGCACTGTCATTGCTCCCACCACACAGCCAGCACTTTCAGTACACCCACCACACAGCCAGCACTGTCAGTGCTCCCCCACACAGCCAGCACTGTCAGTGCTCTCCCACACAGGCAGTACTGTCAATGCTCGCACCACACAGCCAGCACTGTCAGTGCTCCCACCACACAGCCAGCACTGTCAGTGCTCCCCCACACAGCCAGCACTGTCAGTGCTCCCCCCACACAGCCAGCACTATCAGTGCTCCCCCACACAGTCAGCACTGTCAGTGTTCCCCCACACAGCAGCACTGTCAGTGCTCCCCTCACACAGCCAGCACTGCCAGTGCTCCCCCACACAGCCAGCACTGTCAGAGCTCCCACCACACAGCCAGCACTGTCAGTGCTCCCCCACACAGCCAGCACTGTCAGTGCTCCCACCACACAGCCAGCACTGTCAGTGCTCCCACCACACAGCCAGCACTGTCAGTGCTCTCCCACACAGGCAGCACTTTCAGTGCCCCCAGCACACACCCAGCACTGTCAGTACTCCCCCTCAAACAGCCAGCACTGTCAGTGCTCCCACCACACAGCCAGCACTGTCAGTGCACCCCACACAGCCAGCACTATCAGTGATCCCACCACACAGCCAGCAATGTCAGTGCTCCCCCACACAGCCAGCACTGTCAGTGCACACCCACACACCCAGCACTGTCAGTGCTCCTAACACACAGCCAGCACTGTCAGTGCTGCTCCGCACACAGCCAGCACTGTCAGTCCCCACCTCCCCCACACACAGCCAGCACTGTCTGTGCTCCCTCCACACAGCCAACGATGTCAGTGCTCCCCCACACAGCCAGCACTGTCAGTGCTCCCACCACACAGCCAGCACTGCCAGAGATCCCACCACACAGCCAGAACTGTCAGTGCTCCCCCAAACACAGCCAGTACTGTCAGTGCTCCCCCACACAGCCAGCACTGTCAGTGCTCTCAACACAGAGCCAGCACTGCCAGTGCTCCCCCACACAGCCAGCACTGTCAGTGCTCCCAACACACAGCCAGCACTGTCAGTGCTCCCACCCACACAGCCAGCACTGTCAGTGCTCCACCCCCCAAACAGCCAGCACTGTCAGTGCTTCCCCACACAGCCAGCACTGCCAGTGCTCCCCCACACAGCCAGCACTGTCAGTGCTCCCACAACACAGCCAGCACTGTCAGTGCTCCCCCACACAGCCAGCGCTGTCAGTGCTACCCAACAGCCAGCACTGCCAGTGCTCCCCACAGCCAACACTGTCAGTGCTCCACCACAGCCAATGCTGCCAGTGCTCCCCACAGAGCCTGCACTTTCAGTTCTCCCACCACACAGCCAGCACTGCCAGTGCTCCCTCACACAGCCAGCACTGTCAGTGCTCCCACCACACAACCGGCACTGTCAGTGCTCCCCCACACAGCCAGCACTGTCAGTGCTCCCCCCACACAGCCAGCACTGTCAGAGCTCCCACCACACAGCCAGCACTGTCAGTGCTCCCCCACACAACCAGCACTGTCAGTGCTCCCACCACACAGCCAGCACTGTCTGTGCTCCCCCACAGCCAGCACTGTTAGTGCTCCCCCCACACAGCCAGCACTGTCAGTGCTCCCCCACACAGCAAGCACTGTCAGTGCTCCCACCACAAAGCCAGCACGGTCAGTGCTCCCCTACACAGTCAGCACTGTCAGTGCTCCCCACACAACCAGCACTGTCAGTGCTCCCACACACAGCCAGCACTGTCAGTGCTCCCAACACACAGCCAGCACTGTCAGTGCTCCCACCACACAGCAAGCACTGTCAGTGCTCCCCCACGCAGCCAGCACTGTCAGTGCTCCCAACACACAGCCAGCACTGCCAGTGCTCCCCACACAGCCAGCACTGTCAGTGCTCCCAACACACAGCCAGCACTGTCAGTGCTCCACCCCCCAAACAGCCAGCACTGTCAGTGCTCCCCCACACAGCCAGCACTGTCAGTGCTCCCCCACACAGCCAGCGCTGTCAGTGCTCCTCAACAGCCAGCACTGCCAGTGCTCCCACAGCCAGCACTGTCAGTGCTCCCCCACACAGCCAGCACTGTCAGTGCTCCCACAACACAGCCAGCACTGTCAGTGCTCCCCCACACAGCCAGCGCTGTCAGTGCTCCCCAACAGCCAGCACTGCCAGTGCTCCCCACAGCCAACACTGTCAGTGCTCCACCACACACAATGCTGCCAGTGCTCCCCACAGAGCCTGCACTGTCAGTTCTCCCACCACACAGCCAGCACTGCCAGTGCTCCCTCACACAGCCAGCACTGTCAGTGCTCCCCCCACACAACCGGCACTGTCAGTGCTCCCCCACACAGCCAGCACTGTCAGTGCTCCCCCACACAGCCAGCACTGTCAGTGCTCCCACCACACAGCCAGCACTGTCAGTGCTCCCCCACACAGCCAGCACTGTCAGTGCTCCCCACACAGCCAACACTGTCAGTGCTCCCCCACACAGCAAGCACTGCCAGTGCTCCCCCACACCGCCAGCACTGTCAATGCTCCTACCACACATCCAGCACTGTCAGCGCTCCCCCACACAGCCAGCACTGTCAGTGCTCCCACCACACAGCCAGCACTGTCATTGCTCCCACCACACAGCCAGCCACTGTCAGTGCTCCCCCACACAGCCAGCACTGTCAGTGCCCCCACCACACAGCCAGCACTGTCAGTACTCCCCCTCACACAGCCAGCACTGTCAGTGCTCCCACCAAACAGCCAGCACTGTCAGTGCTCCCCACACAGCCAGCACTGCCAGTGAACCCACCACACAGCCAGCAATGTCAGAGCTCCCGCCACACATCCAGCACTGTCAATGCTCCCTTCACACAGCCAGCACTGTCAGTGCTCCCACCACACAGCCAGCACTGTCAGTGCCCCCACCACAGAGCCAGTACTGTCAGTGCTCCTCCTCACACAGCCAGCACTGTCAGTGATCCAACCACACAGCCAGCAATGTCAGTGCTCCCCACACAGCCAGCACTGTCAGGGCACACCCACACAGCCAGCACTGTCAGTGCTCCCCCCACACAGCCAGCACTGTCAGAGCTCCCACCACAGAGCCAGCACTGTCAGTACTCCCACCACACAGCCAGCACTGTCAGTGCTCCCCCCACACACCAGCACTGTCAGTGCTGTCCCACACAGCAAGCACTGTCAGTGCTCCCCCACACAGCCTGCACTGTCAGTGCTCCCCCACACAGCCAGCACTGTCAGAGCTCCCGCCACACATCCAGCACTGTCATTGCTCCCACCACACAGCCAGCACTTTCAGTACACCCACCGCACAGCCAGCACTGTCAGTGCTCCCCCACACAGCCAGCACTGTCAGTGCTCTCCAACACAGGCAATACTGTCAATGCTCGCACCACACAGCCAGCAATGTCAGTGCTCCCACCACACAGCCAGCACTGTCAGTGCTCCCCCACACAGCCAGCACTGTCAGTGCTGCCCCCACACAGCCAGCACTATCAGTGCTCCTCCACACAGCCAGCACTGTCAGTGTTCCCCCACACAGCCAGCACTGTCAGTGCTCCCATCACACAGCCAGCACTGTCAGTGCTCCCCCACACAGCCAGCACTGTCAGTGCATCCACCACACAGCCAGCACTGTCAGTGCTCCCACCACACAGCCAGCACTGTCAGTGCTCCCCCACACAGGCAGCACTTTCAGTTCTCCCACCATACAGCCAGCACTGTCAGTGCTCCCCCCACACAGCCAGCACTGTCAGTGCTCCCACCACACAGCCAGCACTATCAGTGCTCCCACCACACAGCCAGCACTGTCAGTGCTCCCCCCGCACAGACAGCACTGTCAGTGCTCCCCACACAGCCAGCACTGTCAGTGATCCCACCACACAGCCAGCAATGTCAGTGCTCCCCCCACACAGCCAGCACTGTCAGTGCACACCCACACACCCAGCACTGTCAGTGCTCCTAACACACAGCCAGCACTGTCAGTGCTCCCCCACACAGCCAGCACTGTCAGTGCTCCCACCACACAGCCAGCACTGCCAGAGATCCCACCACACAGCCAGCACTGTCAGTGCTCCCCCAAACACAGCCAGTACTGTCAGTGCTCCCCCACACAGCCAGCAATGACAGTGCTCCCCCACACAGCCTCCACTGTCAGTGCTCCCCCACACAGCCAGCACTGTCAGTGCTCCCACCACACAGCCAGCACTGCCAGAGCTCCCACCACACAGCCAGCACTGTCAGTGCTCCCCCACACAGCCAGCACTGTCAGTGCTCTCAACACAGAGCCAGCACTGCCAGTGCTCCCCCACACAGCCAGCACTGTCAGTGCTCCCAACACACAGCCAGCACTGTCAGTGCTCCCACCCACACAGCCAACAATGTCAGTGCTCCACCCCCCAAACAGCCAGCACTGTCAGTGCTTCCCCACACAGCCAGCACTGCCAGTGCTCCCCCACACAGCCAGCACTGTCAGTGCTCCCACAACACAGCCAGCACTGTCAGTGCTCCCCCACACAGCCAGCGCTGTCAGTGCTCCCCAACAGCCAGCACTGCCAGTGCTCCCCACAGCCAACACTGTCAGTGCTCCACCACAGCCAATGCTGCCAGTGCTCCCCACAGAGCCTGCACTGTCAGTTCTCCCACCACACAGCCAGCACTGCCAGTGCTCCCTCACACAGCCAGCACTGTCAGTGCTCCCCCCACACAACCGGCACTGTCAGTGCTCCCCCACACAGCCAGCACTGTCAGTGCTCCCCCCACACAGCCAGCACTGTCAGAGCTCCCACCACACAGCCAGCACTGTCAGTGCTCCCCCACACAACCAGCACTGTCAGTGCTCCCACCACACAGCCAGCACTGTCTGTGCTCCCCCACAGCCAGCACTGTTAGTGCTCCCCCCACACAGCCAGCACTGTCAGTGCTCCCCCACACAGCAAGCACTGTCAGTGCTCCCACCACAAAGCCAGCACGGTCAGTGCTCCCCTACACAGTCAGCACTGTCAGTGCTCCCCACACAACCAGCACTGTCAGTGCTCCCACACACAGCCAGCATTGTCAGTGCTCCCAACACACAGCCAGCACTGTCAGTGCTCCCACCACACAGCAAGCACTGTCAGTGCTCCCCCACGCAGCCAGCACTGTCAGTGCTCTCAACACACAGCCAGCACTGCCAGTGCTCCCCCACACAGCCAGCACTGTCAGTGCTCCCAACACACAGCCAGCACTGTCAGTGCTCCACCCCCCAAACAGCCAGCACTGTCAGTGCTCCCCCACACAGCCAGCACTGTCAGTGCTCCCCCACACAGCCAGCGCTGTCAGTGCTCCTCAACAGCCAGCACTGCCAGTGCTCCCACAGCCAGCACTGTCAGTGCTCCCCCACACAGCCAGCACTGTCAGTGCTCCCACAACACAGCCAGCACTGTCAGTGCTCCCCCACACAGCCAGCGCTGTCAGTGCTCCCCAACAGCCAGCACTGCCAGTGCTCCCCACAGCCAACACTGTCAGTGCTCCACCACACACAATGCTGCCAGTGCTCCCCACAGAGCTTGCACTGTCAGTTCTCCCACCACACAGCCAGCACTGCCAGTGCTCCCTCACACAGCCAGCATTGTCAGTGCTCCCCCACACAACCGGCACTGTCAGTGCTCCCCCACACAGCCAGCACTGTCAGTGCTCCCCCACACAGCCAGCACTGTCAGTGCTCCCACCACACAGCCAGCACTGTCAGTGCTCCCCCACACAGCCAGCACTGTCAGTGCTCCCCACACAGCCAACACTGTCAGTGCTCCCCCACACAGCAAGCACTGCCAGTGCTCCCCCACACCGCCAGCACTGTCAATGCTCCCACCACACATCCAGCACTGTCAGCGCTCCCCCACACAGCCAGCACTGTCAGTGCTCCCACCACGCAGCCAGCACTGTCATTGCTCCCACCACACAGCCAGCCACTGTCAGTGCTCCCCCACACAGCCAGCACTGTCAGTGCCCCCACCACACAGCCAGCACTGTCAGTACTCCCCCTCACACAGCCAGCACTGTCAGTGCTCCCACCAAACAGCCAGCACTGTCAGTGAACCCACCACACAGCCAGCAATGTCAGAGCTCCCGCCACACATCCAGCACTGTCAATGCTCCCTTCACACAGCCAGCACTGTCAGTGCTCCCACCACACAGCCAGCACTGTCAGTGCCCCCACCACAGAGCCAGTACTGTCAGTGCTCCTCCTCACACAGCCAGCACTGTCAGTGATCCCACCACACAGCCAGCAATGTCAGTGCTCCCCACAGAGCCAGCACTGTCAGGGCACACCCACACAGCCAGCACTGTCAGTGCTCCCCCCACACAGCCAGCACTGTCAGAGCTCCCACCACAGAGCCAGCACTGTCAGTACTCCCACCACACAGCCAGCACTGTCAGTGCTCCCCCCACACACCAGCACTGTCAGTGCTGTCCCACACAGCAAGCACTGTCAGTGCTCCCCCACACAGCCTGCACTGTCAGTGCTCCCCCACACAGCCAGCACTGTCAGAGCTCCCGCCACACATCCAGCACTGTCATTGCTCCCACAACACAGCCAGCACTTTCAGTACACCCACCGCACAGCCAGCACTGTCAGTGCTCCCCCACACAGCCAGCACTGTCAGTGCTCTCCAACACAGGCAATACTGTCAATGCTCGCACCACACAGCCAGCAATGTCAGTGCTCCCACCACACAGCCAGCACTGTCAGTGCTCCCCCACACAGCCAGCACTGTCAGTGCTGCCCCCACACAGCCAGCACTATCAGTGCTCCTCCACACAGCCAGCACTGTCAGTGTTCCCCCACACAGCCAGCACTGTCAGTGCTCCCATCACACATCCAGCACTGTCAGTGCTCCCCCACACAGCCAGCACTGTCAGTGCATCCACCACACAGCCAGCACTGTCAGTGCTCCCACCACACAGCCAGCACTGTCAGTGCTCCCCCACACAGGCAGCACTTTCAGTGCCCCCAGCACACAGCCAGCACTGTCTGTGCTCCCCACTCACAGGCAGCACTGTCAGTGCTCCCACCACACAGCCAGCACTGTCAGTGCTCCCCCCACACAGCCAGCACTGTCAGTGCTCCCACCACACAGCCAGCACTATCAGTGCTCCCGCCACACAGCCAGCACTGTCAGTGCTCCCCCCGCACAGACAGCACTGTCAGTGCTCCCCACACAGCCAGCACTGTCAGTGATCCCACCACACAGCCAGCAATGTCAGTGCTCCCCCCACACAGCCAGCACTGTCAGTGCACACCCACACACCCAGCACTGTCAGTGCTCCTAACACACAGCCAGCACTGTCAGTGCTCCCCACAAAGCTAGCACTGTCAGTCCCCCCTCCCCCACACACAGCCAGCACTGTCAGTGCTCCCACCACACAGCCAACGCTGTCAGTGCTCCCCCACACAGCCAGCACTGTCAGTGCTCCCACCACACCGCCAGCACTGCCAGTGCTCCCACCACACAGCCAGCACTGTCAGTGCTCCCCCAAACACAGCCAGCACTGTCAGTGCTCCCCCACACAGCCAGCAATGACAGTGCTCCCCCCACACAGCCAGCACTGTCAGTGCCCCCACCACACAGCCAGCACTGTCAGTGCTCCCCCACACAGCCAGCACTGTCAGTGCCCGCAGCATACAGCCAGCACTGTCAGTGCTCCCCCCACACACAGGCAGCACTGTCAGTGCTGCCCCACAAAGCCAGCACTGTCAGTGCTCCCCACACAGCCAGCACTGTCAGTGCTCCGCCCCACACACAGCCAGCCCTGTCAGTGCTCCCCCAACACAGCCAGCACTGTCAGTGCTCTCACACACAGCAAGCACTGTCAGTGCTCACCCACACAGCCTGCACTGTCAGTGCTCCCCCCTCACAGCCAGCACTGTCAGTGCTCCCACCACACAGCCAGCACTGTCTGTGTTCCCTCACACAGCCAGCACTGTCAGTGCTCCCCCACACAGCCAGCACTGTCAGTGCTCCCCCACACAGCCAGCACTATCTGTGTTCCCCCACACAGCCAGCACTGTCAGTGCTCCCCCACACAGCCAGCACTGTCAGTGCTCTCACCACAAGCAAGCTCTGTCAGTGCTCCCCCCCACACAGCCAGCACTGTCAGAGCTCCCGCCACACATCCAGCACTGTCATTGCTCCCACCACACAACCAGCACTGTCAGTGCACCCCCACGCAGCCAGCACTGTCAGTCCTCCCCCCCACACAGCCAGCAATGTCAGTGCTCCCCCACACAGCCAACGCTCTCAGTGCTGCCCCACACAGCCAACACTGCCAGTGCTCCCACCACACAGCCTGCACTGCCAGTGCTCCCACCACACAGCCAGCACTGTCAGTGCTCCCCCCCACACAGCAAGCACTGTCAGTGCTCCCCCACACAGCCAGCACTGACAGTGCTCCCCCACACAGCCTGCACTGTCAGTGCTCCCCACACAGCCAGCACTGTCAGTGCTCCCCCCACACAGCCAGCACTGTCAATGCTCCCCACACACAGCCAGCACTGTCAGTGCTCCCACCAGACAGCCAGCACTGTCTGTGCTCCCCACTCACAGGCAGCACTGTCAGTGCTCCCACCACACAGCCAGCACTGTCAGTGCTCCCCCCACACAGCTTAGCACTGTCAGTGCTCCCACCACACAGCCAGCACTGTCAGTGCTCCCACCACACAGCCAGCACTGTTAGTGCTCCCCCCGCACAGACAGCACTGTCAGTGCTCCCCACACAGCCAGCACTGTCAGTGATCCCACCACACAGCCAGCAATGGCAGTGCTCCCCCCACACAGCCAGCACTGTCAGTGCACACCCACACACCCAGCACTGTCAGTGCTCCTAACACACAGCCAGCACTGTCAGTGCTCCCCACAAAGCCAGCACTGCCAGTCCCCCCTCCCCCACACACAGCCAGCACTGTCAGTGCTCCCACCACACAGCCAACGCTGTCAGTGCTCCCCCACACAGCCAGCACTGTCAGTGCTCCCACCACACCGCCAGCACTGCCAGTGCTCCCACCACACAGCCAGCACTGTCAGTGCTCCCCCCACACAGCCAGCACTGTCAGTGCACACCCACACACCCAGCACTGTCAGTGCTCCTAACACACAGCCAGCACTGTCAGTGCTCCCCACAAAGCCAGCACTGCCAGTCCCCCCTCCCCCACACACAGCCAGCACTGTCAGTGCTCCCACCACACAGCCAACGCTGTCAGTGCTCCCCCACACAGCCAGCACTGTCAGTGCTCCCACCACACCCCCAGCACTGCCAGTGCTCCCACCACACAGCCAGCAGTGTCAGTGCTCCCCCAAACACAGCCAGCACTGTCAGTGCTCCCCCACACAGCCAGCAATGACAGTGCTCCCCCCACACAGCCAGCACTGTCAGTGCTCCCACCACACAGCCAGCACTGTCAGTGCTCCCCCACACAGCCAGCACTGTCAGTGCTCCCACCACACAGCCAGCACTGTCAGTGCTCCCCCCACACACAGGCAGCACTGTCAGTGCTTCCCCACAAAGCCAGCACTGTCAGTGCTCCCCACACAGCCAGCACTGTCAGTGGTCCGCCCCACACACAGCCAGCCCTGTCAGTGCTCCCCCCACACAGCCAGCACTGTCAGTGCTCTCACACACAGCAAGCACTGTCAGTGCTCACCCACACAGCCTGCACTGTCAGTGCTCCCCCTCACAGCCAGCACTGTCAGTGGTCCCACCACACAGCCTGCACTGTCAGTGCTCCCCCCACACAGCCAGCACTGTCAGTGCTCCCCCACACAGCCAGCACTATCTGTGTTCCCCCACACAGCCAGCACTGTCAGTTCTCCCCCCACACAGCCAGCACTGTCTGTGCTCCCCCACACAGCCAGCACTGTCAGTGCTCTCACCACAAGCAAGCTCTGTCAGTGCTCCCCCCCACACAGCCAGCACTGTCAGAGCTCCCGCCACACATCCAGCACTGTCATTAGTCCCACCACACAGCCAGCACTGTCAGTGCACCCACCACACAGCCATTACTGTCAGTGCTCCCCCCACACAGCCAGCACTGTCAGTGCTCTCCCACACAGCCAGCACTGTCAATGCTCGCACCACACAGCCAGCACTGTCTGTGCTCCCACCACACAGCCAGCACTGTCAGTGCTCCCCCCACACAGCTAGCACTGTCAGTACTCCCCCCACACAGCCAGCACTGTCAGTGCCCCCACTACACAGCCAGCACTGTCAGTGCTCCCAACACAGCCAGCAATGTCAGTGCTCCCCCCACACAGCCAGCACTGTCAGTGGTCCCCCACACAGCCAGCACTGTCAGTGCTCCCTCACACAGGCAGCACTGTCAGTGCTCCCACCACACAGCCAGCACTGTCAGTGCTCCCAACACAGCCAGCAATGTCAGTGCTCCCCCCACACAGCCAGCACTGTCAGTGGTCCCCCACACAGCCAGCACTGTCAGTGCTCCCTCACACAGGCAGCACTGTCAGTGCTCCCACCACACAGCCAGCACTGTCAGAGCTCCCACCACACAGCGAGCACTGTCAGTGCTCCCCCACACATCCAGCACTGTCAGTGCTGTCCCCACACAGCCAGCACTGTCAGTGCTCCCACCACATAGCCAGCACTGTCAGTGCTCCCACCACACAGCCAGCATTGTCAGTGCGCCCCCCACACAGCCAGCACTGTCAGTGCTCCAACCATACAGCCAGTACTGTCAGTGCACCCACCACACAGCGAGCACTGTCAGTGCTCCCCCCACACTGCCAGCACTGTAAGTGCTCTCCCACACAGGCAGCACATTCAGTGCTCCCACCTCACAGCCAGCAATGTCAGTGCTCCCACCACACAGCCAGCACTTTCAGTGCTCCCCCCACACAGCCAGCACTGTCAGTGCCCCCACCACAGAGCCAGTACTGTCAGTGCTCCTCCTCACACAGCCAGCACTGTCAGTGCTCCCCACACAGTCAGCACTGTCAGTGCACACCCACACAGCCAGCACTGTCAGTGCTCCCAACACACAGCCAGCACTGTCAGAGCTACCCCACACAGCAGGCACTGTCAGTCAACCCCCCCCCCCACACAGCCAGCACTGTCAGTGCTCCCCCCATACAGCCAACGCTGCCAGTGCTCCCCCACACAGCCAGCACTGACAGTGCTCCGACCACACAGCCAGCACTGACAGTGCTCCCACCACACAGCCAGCACTGTCACTGCTCCCCCACACAGCCAGCACTGTCAGTGGTCCCACCACACAGCCAGCACTGTCATTGCACCCACCACACAGCCAGAACTGTCAGTGCTCCCCCCACACAGCCAGCACTGTCAGTGCTCTCCCACACAGCCAGCACTGTCAATGCTCGCAACACACAGCCAGCACTTTCTGTGCTCCCACCACACAGCCAGCACTGTCAGTGCTCCCCCCACACAGCCAGCACTGTCTGTGCCCCCACTACACAGCCAGCACTGTCAGTGCTCCACCACACACAGCCAGCACTGTCAGTGCTCCCCCCACACAGCCAGCACTGTCAGTGCTCTCACACACAGCAAGCACTGTCAGTGCTCACCCACACAGCCTGCACTTTCAGTGCTCCTCCCTCACAGCCAGCACTGTCAGTGCTCCCACCACACAGCCAGCACTGTCTGTGTTCCCCCACACAGCCAGCACTGTCAGTGCTCCCCCACACAGCCAGCACTGTCAGTGCTCCCCCACACAGCCAGCACTATCTGTGTTCCAGCACACAGCCAGCACTGTCAGTGCTCCCCCACACAGCCAGCACTGTCTGTGCTCCCCCACACAGCCAGCACTGTCAGTGCTCTCACCACAAGCAAGCTCTGTCAGTGCTCCCCCCCACACAGCCAGCACTGTCAGAGCTCCCGCCACACATCCAGCACTGTCATTGCTCCCACCACACAGCCAGCACTGTCAGTGCACCCCCACGCAGCCAGCACTGTCAGTCCTCCCCCCACACAGCCAGCAATGTCAGTGCTCCCCCTCACAGCAAACGCTCTCAGTGCTCCCCCACACAGCCAACACTGCCAGTGCTCCCACCACACAGCCTGCACTGCCAGTGCTCCCACCACACAGCCAGCACTGTCGGTGCTCCCCCCCCACACAGCAAGCACTGTCAGTGCTCCCCCCACACAGCCAGCACTGACAGTGCTCCCCCACACAGCCTGCACTGTCAGTGCTCCCCACACAGCCAGCACTGTCAGTGCTCCCCCCACACAGCCAGCACTGTCAGTGCTCCCCCCACACAGCCAGCACTGTCAATGCTCCCCACACACAGCCAGCACTGTCAGTGCTCCCACCAGACAGCCAGCACTGTCTGTGCTCCCCACTCACAGGCAGCACTGTCAGTGCTCCCACCACACAGCCAGCACTGTCAGTGCTCCCCCCACACAGCTTAGCACTGTCAGTGCTCCCACCACACAGCCAGCACTGTCAGTGCTCCCACCACACAGCCAGCACTGTTAGTGCTCCCCCCGCACAGACAGCACTGTCAGTGCTCCCCACACAGCCAGCACTGTCAGTGATCCCACCACACAGCCAGCAATGGCAGTGCTCCCCCCACACAGCCAGCACTGTCAGTGCACACCCACACACCCAGCACTGTCAGTGCTCCTAACACACAGCCAGCACTGTCAGTGCTCCCCACGAAGCCAGCACTGTCAGTCCCCCATCCCCCACACACAGCCAGCACTGTCAGTGCTCCCACCACACAGCCAACGCTGTCAGTGCTCCCCCACACAGCCAGCACTGTCAGTGCTCCCACCACACCGCCAGCACTGCCAGTGCTCCCACCACACAGCCAGCACTGTCAGTGCTCCCCCAAACACAGCCAGCACTGTCAGTGCTCCCCCACACAGCCAGCAATGACAGTGCTCCCCCACACAGCCAGCACTGTCAGTGCTCCCACCACACAGCCAGCACTGTCAGTGCTCCCCCACACAGCCAGCACTGTCAGTGCTCCCACCACACATCCAGCACTGTCAGTGCTCCCCCCACACACAGGCAGCACTGTCAGTGCTTCCCCACAAAGCCAGCACTGTCAGTGCTCCCCACACAGCCAGCACTGTCAGTGGTCCGCCCCACACACAGCCAGCCCTGTCAGTGCTCCCCCCACACAGCCAGCACTGTCAGTGCTCTCACACACAGCAAGCACTGTCAGTGCTCACCCACAAAGCCTGCACTGTCAGTGCTCCCCCCTCACAGCCAGCACTGTCAGTGCTCCCACCACACAGCCAGCACTGTCAGTGCTCCCCCACACAGCCAGCACTGTCAGTGCTCCCCCACACAGCCAGCACTATCTGTGTTCCCCCACACAGCCAGCACTGTCAGTGCTCCCCCACACAGCCAGCACTGTCTGTGCTCCCCCACACAGCCAGCACTGTCAGTGCTCTCACCACAAGCAAGCTCTGTCAGTGCTCCCCCCCACACAGCCAGCACTGTCAGAGCTCCCGCCACACATCCAGCACTGTCATTAGTCCCACCACACAGCCAGCACTGTCAGTGCACCCACCACAGAGCCATTACTGTCAGTGCTCCCCCCACACAGCCAGCACTGTCAGTGCTCTCCCACACAGCCAGCACTGTCAATGCTCGCACCACACAGCCAGCACTGTCTGTGCTCCCACCACACAGCCAGCACTGTCAGTGCTCCCCCACACAGCTAGCACTGTCAGTGCTCCCCCCACACAGCCAGCACTGTCTGTGCCCCCACTACACAGCCAGCACTGTCAGTGCTCCACCCCACACAGCCAGCACTGTCAGTGCTCCCCACACAGCCAGCACTGTCAGTGCTCCCCCCACACAGCCAGCACTGTCAGTGCTCCCCCACACAGCCAGCACTGTCAGTGCTCCCTCACACAGGCAGCACTGTCAGTGCTCCCACCACACAGCCAGCACTGTCAGAGCTCCCACCACACAGCGAGCACTGTCAGTGCTCCCCCACACATCCAGCACTGTCAGTGCTGCCCCCACACAGCCAGCACTGTCAGTGCTCCCACCACATAGCCAGCACTGTCAGTGCTCCCACCACACAGCCAGCATTGTCAGTGCGCCCCCCACACGGCCAGCACTGTCAGTGCTCCAACCATACAGCCAGTACTGTCAGTGCACCCACCACACAGCGAGCACTGTCAGTGCTCCCCCCACACTGCCAGCACTGTAAGTGCTCTCCCACACAGGCAGCACATTCAGTGCTCCCACCTCACAGCCAGCAATGTCAGTGCTCCCACCACACAGCCAGCACTGTCAGTGCTCCCCCCACACAGCCAGCACTGTCAGTGCTCCCCACACAGTCAGCACTGTCAGTGCACACCCACACAGCCAGCACTGTCATTAGTCCCACCACACAGCCAGCACTGACAGTGCTCCGATCACACAGCCAGCACTGACAGTGCTCCCACCACACAGCCAGCACTGTCAGTGCTCCCCCACACAGCCAGCACTGTCAGTGGTCCCACCACACAGCCAGCACTGTCATTGCACCCACCACACAGCCAGAACTGCCAGTGCTCCCCCCACACAGCCAGCACTGTCAGTGCTCACCCACACAGCCAGCACTGTCAATGCTCGCACCACACAGCCAGCACTGTCTGTGCTCCCACCACACAGCCAGCACTGTCAGTGCTCCCCCCACACAGCCAGCACTGTCTGTGCCCCCACTACACAGCCAGCACTGTCAGTGCTCCACCACACACAGCCAGCACTGTCAGTGCGCCCACACAGCCAGCACGGTCAGTGCTCCCCCCACACAGCCAGCACTGTCAGTGCTCCCCCACACAGCCAGCACTGTCAGTGCTCCCTCACACAGGCAGCACTGTCAGTGCTCCCACCACACAGCCAGCACTGTCAGTGCTCCCACCACACAGCGAGCACTGTCAGTGCTCCTCCACACATCCAGCACTGTCAGTGCTGACCCCACACAGCCAGCACTGTCAGTGCTCCCACCACATAGCCAGCACTGTCAGTGCTCCCACCACACAGCCAGCACTGTCAGTGCTGCCCCCACACTGCCAGCACTGTCAGTGCTCCCACCACACAGCCAGCACTGTCAGTGCTCCCATCACACAGCCAGCACTGTCAGTGCTCCCCCACACATCCAGCACTGTCAGTGCTCCAACTACACAGCCAGCACTGTCAGTGCTCTCCCACACAGCCAGCACATTCAGTGCTCCCAACTCACAGCCAGCACTGTCAGTGCTCCCACCACACAGCAAGCACTGTCAGTGCTCCCCCCACACAGCCAGCACTGTCAGTGCCCCCACCACAGAGCCAGTACTGTCAGTGCTCCTCCTCACACAGCCAGCACTGTCAGTGCTCCCACCACACAGCCAGCACTGTCAGTACTCCCCACACAGCCAGCACTGTCAGTGATCCCACCACACAGCCAGCAATGTCAGTGCTCCCCACACAGCCAGCACTGTCAGTACACATCCTCACAGCCAGCACTGTCAGTGCTCCCAACACACATCCAGAACTGTCAGAGCTACCCACACAGCCAGCACTGTCAGTACCCCCCCCCACACACAGACAGCACTGTCAGTGCTCCCCACACAGCCAGCACTGTCAGTGCTCCCCACACAGCCAGCACTGTCAGTGCTCCCCACATACAGCCAGCACTGTCAGTGCACCCCCACGCAGCCAGCACTGTCAGTCCTCCCCCACACAGCCAGCAATGTCAGTGCTCCCCCACACAGCCAACACTGTCAGTGCTCCCACCACACAGCCTGCACTGCCAGTGCTCCCACCACACAGCCAGCACTGTCAGTGCTCCCCCCCCACACAGCAAGCACTGTCAGTGCTCCCCCACACAGCCAGCTCTGATAGTGCTCCCCCACACAGCCTGCACTGTCAGTGCTCCCCACACAGCCAGCACTGTCAGTGCTCCCCCCACACAGCCAGCACTGTCAATGCTACCCCCACACAGCCAGCACTGTCAGTGCTCCCACCAAACAGCCAGCACTGTCTGTGCTCCCCACTCACAGGCAGCACTGTCAGTGCTCCCACCACACAGCTAGCACTGTCAGTGCTCCCCCCACACAGCCAGCACTGTCAGTGCTCCCACCACACAGCCAGCACTGTCAGTGCTCCCACCACACAGCCAGCACTGTCAGTGCTCCCCCCACACACAGGCAGCACTGTCAGTGCTTCCCCACAAAGCCAGCACTGTCAGTGCTCCCCACACAGCCAGCACAGTCAGTGCTCCGCCCCACACACAGCCAGCCCTGTCAGTGCTCCCCCCACACAGCCAGCACTGTCTGTGCCCCCACTACACAGCCAGCACTGTCTGTGCTCCACCACACACAGCCAGCACTGTCAGTGCGCCCACACAGCCAGCACGGTCACTGCTCCCCCACACAGCCAGCACTGTCAGTGCTCCCCCACACAGCCAGCACTGTCAGTGCTCCCTCACACAGGCAGCACTGTCAGTGCTCCCACCACACAGCCAGCACTGTCAGTGCTCCCATCACACAGCCAGCACTGTCAGTGCGCCCACACAGCCAGCACTGCCAGTGCTCCCCCACACATCCAGCACTGTCAGTGCTGACCCCACACAGCCAGCACTGTCAGTGCTCCCACCACATAGCCAGCACTGTCAGTGCTCCCACCACACAGCCAGCACTGTCAGTGCTGCCCCCACACTGCCAGCACTGTCAGTGCTCCCACCACATAGCCAGCACTGTCAGTGCTCCACCACACACAGCCAGCACTGTCAGTGCGCCCACACAGCCAGCACGGTCAGTGCTCCCCCACACATCCAGCACTGTCAGTGCTGACCCCACACAGCCAGCACTGTCAGTGCTCCCACCACATAGCCAGCACTGTCAGTGCTCCCACCACACAGCCAGCACTGTCAGTGCTGCCCCCACACTGCCAGCACTGTCAGTGCTCCCACCACATAGCCAGCACTGTCAGTGCTCCCATCACACAGCCAGCACTGTCAGTGCTCCCCCCACACATCCAGCACTGTCAGTGCTCCAACTACACAGCCAGCACTGTCAGTGCACCCACCACACAGCGAGCACTGTCAGTGCTCAAACAACACTGCCAGCACTGTCAGTGCTCTCCCACACAGCCAGCACATTCAGTGCTCCCAACTCACAGCCAGCACTGTCAGTGCTCCCACCACACAGCAAGCACTGTCAGTGCTCCCCCACACAGCTAGCACTGTCAGTGCTCCCCCCACACAGCCAGCACTGTCAGTGCTCCCACCACACAGCCAGCACTGTCAGTGCTCCCACCACACAGCCAGCACTGTCAGTGCTCCCCCCACACACAGGCAGCACTGTCAGTGCTTCCCCACAAAGCCAGCACTGTCAGTGCTCCCCACACAGCCAGCACAGTCAGTGCTCCGCCCCACACACAGCCAGCCCTGTCAGTGCTCCCCCCACACAGCCAGCACTGTCTGTGCCCCCACTACACAGCCAGCACTGTCTGTGCTCCACCACACACAGCCAGCACTGTCAGTGCGCCCACACAGCCAGCACGGTCACTGCTCCCCCACACAGCCAGCACTGTCAGTGCTCCCCCACACAGCCAGCACTGTCAGTGCTCCCTCACACAGGCAGCACTGTCAGTGCTCCCACCACACAGCCAGCACTGTCAGTGCTCCCATCACACAGCCAGCACTGTCAGTGCGCCCACACAGCCAGCACTGCCAGTGCTCCCCCACACATCCAGCACTGTCAGTGCTGACCCCACACAGCCAGCACTGTCAGTGCTCCCACCACATAGCCAGCACTGTCAGTGCTCCCACCACACAGCCAGCACTGTCAGTGCTGCCCCCACACTGCCAGCACTGTCAGTGCTCCCACCACATAGCCAGCACTGTCAGTGCTCCACCACACACAGCCAGCACTGTCAGTGCGCCCACACAGCCAGCACGGTCAGTGCTCCCCCACACATCCAGCACTGTCAGTGCTGACCCCACACAGCCAGCACTGTCAGTGCTCCCACCACATAGCCAGCACTGTCAGTGCTCCCACCACACAGCCAGCACTGTCAGTGCTGCCCCCACACTGCCAGCACTGTCAGTGCTCCCACCACATAGCCAGCACTGTCAGTGCTCCCATCACACAGCCAGCACTGTCAGTGCTCCCCCCACACATCCAGCACTGTCAGTGCTCCAACTACACAGCCAGCACTGTCAGTGCACCCACCACACAGCGAGCACTGTCAGTGCTCAAACAACACTGCCAGCACTGTCAGTGCTCTCCCACACAGCCAGCACATTCAGTGCTCCCAACTCACAGCCAGCACTGTCAGTGCTCCCACCACACAGCAAGCACTGTCAGTGCTCCCCCACACAGCCAGCACTGTCAGTGCCCCCACCACAGAGCCAGTACTGTCAGTGCTCCTCCTCACACAGTCAGCACTGTCAGTGCTCCCACCACACAGCCAGCACTGTCAGTACTCCCCAAACAGCCAGCACTGTCAGTGATTCCACCACACAGCCAGCAATGTCAGTGCTCCCCACACAGCCAGCACTGTCAGTACCTCCCCCCCCCCACACACAGACAGCACTGTCAGTGCTCCCACCACACAGCCAGCACTGTCAGTGCACCCCACCACACAGCCAGCACTGTCAGTGCACGCACCACACAGCCAGCACTGTCAGTGCTCCCCCCACACAGCCAGCACTGTCAGTGCTCTCCCACACATCCAGCACTGTCAATGCTCGCACCTCACAGCCAACACTGTCAGTGCTCCCACCACACAGCCAGCACTGTCAGGTCTCCCCCACACAGCCAGCATTGTCAGTGCTCCCCCACACAGCCAGCATTGTCAGTGCCCCCACCACACAGCCAGCACTGTCAGTGCACCCACCACACTGCCAGCCCTGTCAGTGCTCCCCCCACACATCCAGCACTGTCAGTGCTGCCCCCACACCGCCAGCACTGTCCGTGCTCCCACCACACTGCCAGCACTGTCAGTGCTCCCCCCGCACACAGCCAGCACTGTCTGTGCTCCCCCACACAGCCAGCACTGTCAGTGCTCCAACCACACTGCCAGCACTGTCAGTGCTCCCCCGCACACAGCCAGCACTGTCTGTGCTCCCCCACACAGCCAGCACTGTCAGTGCCCCCACCACACAGCCAGCACTGTCAGTACTCCCCCTCACACAGACAGCACTGTCATTGCTCCCACCACACAGCCAGCACTGTCAGTGCTCCCCACTCAGATAGCACTGTCAGTGCTCCCACCACCCAGCCAGCAATGTCAGTGCTCCCCCACACAGCCAGCACTGTCAGTGCACACCCACACACCCAGCACTGTCAGTGCTCCTAACACACAGCCAGCACTGTCAGTGCTCCCCACAAAGCCAGCACTGTCAGTCCCCCTCTCCCCCACACACAGCCAGCACTGTCAGTGCTCCCACCACACAGCCAACGCTGTCAGTGCTCCCCCACACAGCCAGCACTGTCAGTGCTCCCACCACACCGCCAGCACTGTCAGTGCTCCCCCACACAGCCAGCACTGACAGTGCTCCCCCCACACAGCCAGCACTGTCAGTGCTCCCACCACACAGCCAGCACTGTCAGTGCTCCCCCACACAGCCAGCACTGTCAGTGCTCCCACCACACAGCCAGCACTGTCAGTGCTCCCCCACACACAGGCAGCACTGTCAGTGCTCCCCCACAAAGCCAGCACTGTAAGTGCTCCCCACACAGCCAGCACTGACAGTGCTCCGCCCAAAAAAAGCCAGCACTGTCAGTGCTCAACCCACAGAGCCAGCACTGCCAGTGCTCTCACACACAGCAAGCACTGTCAGTGCTCCCCCACATAGCCTGCACTGTCAGTGCTCCCCCCTCACAGCCAGCACTGTCAATGCTCCCACCACACAGCCAGCACTGTCTGTGCTCCCCCCACACAGCCAGCACTGTCAGTGCTCCCCCACACAGCCAGCACTATCAGTGTTCCCCCACGCAGCCAGCACTGTCAGTGCTCCCCCCCCCACACAGCCAGCACTGTCTGTGCTCCCCCACACAGCCAGCACAGTCAGTGCTCCCACCACAAGCAAGCTCTGTCAGTGCTCCCCCCCACACAGCCAGCACTGTCAGAGCTCCCGCCACACATCCAGCACTGTCATTGATCCCACCACACAGCCAGCACTGTCAGTGCACCCACCACACAGCCAGAACTGTCAGTGCTCCCCCCACACAGCCAGCACTGTCAGTGCTCTCCCTCACAGCCAGCACTGTCAATGCTCGCACCACACAGCCAGCACTGTCTGTGCTCCCACCACACAGCCAGCACTGTCAGTGCTCCCCCCACACAGCTAGCACTGTCAGTGCTCCCCCCACACAGCCAGCACTGTCTGTGCCCCCACTACACAGCCAGCACTGTCAGTGTTCCACCACACACAGCCAGCACTGTCAGTGCTCCCCACACAGCCAGCACGGTCAGTGCTCCCCCCACACAGCCAGCACTGTCAGTGCTCCCCCACACAGCCAGCACTGTCAGTGCTCCCTCACACTGGCAGCACTGTGAGTGCTCCCACCACACAGCCAGCACTGTCAGTGCTCCCACCACACAGCGAGCACTGTCAGTGCTCCCCCACACATCCAGCACTGTCAGTGCTGACCCCACACAGCCAGCACTGTCAGTGCTCCCACCACATAGCCAGCACTGTCAGTGCTCCCACCACACAGCCAGCACTGTCAGTGCTGCCCCCACACTGCCAGCACTGTCAGTGCTCCCACCACATAGCCAGCACTGTCAGTGCTCCCATCACACAGCCAGCACTGTCAGTGCTCCCCCCACACACCCAGCACTGTCAGTGCTCCCAACTCACAGCCAGCACTGTCAGTGCTCCCACCACACAGCAAGCACTGTCAGTGCTCCCCCCACACAGCCAGCACTGTCAGTGCCCCCACCACAGAGCCAGTACTGTCAGTGCTCCTCCTCACACAGCCAGCACTGTCAGTGCTCCCCACACAGCCAGCACTGTCAGTACACATCCACACAGCCAGCACTGTCAGTGCTCCCAACACACATCCAGAACTGTCAGAGCTACCCACACAGCCAGAACTGTCAGTACCCCCCCCCCCCACACACAGCCAGCACTGTCAGTGCTCCCACATACATGCAGCACTGTCAGTGCGACCCCACACAGCCAGCACTGACAGTGCTCGCGCCACACAGCCAGCACTGTCAGTGCTCCCCACACAGCCAGCACTGTCAGTGCTCCCCCCACACCGCCAGCACTGTCAGTGCTCCCACCACTCAGACAGCACTGTCAGTGCTCCCCACACAGCCAGCACTGTCAGTGATCCCAACACACAGTCAGCAATGTCAGTGCTCCCCCCACACAGCCAGCACTGTCAGTGCACCCCCACGCAGCCAGCACTGTCAGTCATCCCCCCCACACAGCCAGCAATGTCAGTGCTCCCCCACACAGCCAACGCTCTCAGTGCTCCCCCACACAGCCAACACTGTCAGTGCTCCCACCACAGAGCCTGCACTGCCAGTGCTCCCACCACACAGCCAGCACTGTCAGTGCTCCCCCCCCCCCACACAGCAAGCACTGTCAGTGCTCCCCCACACAGACAGCACTGACAGTGCTCCCCCACACAGCCTGCACTGTCAGTGCTCCCCACACAGCCAGCACTGTCAGTGCTCCCCCAACACAGCCAGCACTGTCAATGCTCCCCCCACACAGCCAGCACTGTCAGTGCTCCCACCACACAGCCAGCACTGTCTGTGCTCCCCACTCACAGGCAGCACTGTCAGTGCTCCCACCACACAGCCAGCACTGTCAGTGCTCCCCCCACACAGCCAGCACTGTCAGTGCTCCCACCACACAGCCAGCACTATCAGTGCTCCCACCACACAGCCAGCACTGTCAGTGCTCCCCCCGCACAGACAGCACTGTCAGTGCTCCCCACACAGCCAGCACTGTCAGTGATCCAACCACACAGCCAGCAATGTCAGTGCTCCCCCCACACAGCCAGCACTGTCAGTGCACACCCACACACCCAGCACTGTCAGTGCTCCCACCACACAGCCAACGCTGTCAGTGCTCCCCCACACAGCCAGCTTCGTCAGTGCTCCCACCACACCGCCAGCACTGCCAGTCCTCCCACCACACAGCCAGCACTGTCAGTGCTCCCCCAAACACAGCCAGCACTGTCAGTGCTCCCCCACACAGCCAGCAATGACAGTGCTCCCCCACACAGCCAGCACTGTCAGTGCTCCCACCACACAGCCAGCACTGTCAGTGCTCCCCCACACAGCCAGCACTGTCAGTGCTCCCACCATACAGCCAGCACTGTCAGTGCTCCCCCACACACAGGCAGCACTGTCAGTGCTTCCCCACAAAGCCAGCACTGTCAGTGCTCCCCACACAGCCAGCACTGTCAGTGCTCCGCCCCACACACAGCCAGCCCTGTCAGTGCTCCCCCACACAGCCAGCACTGTCAGTGCTCTCACACACAGCAAGCACTGTCAGTGCTCACCCACACAGCCTGCAGTGTCAGTGCTCCCCCACACAGCCAGCACTATCTGTGTTCCCCCACACAGCCAGCACTGTCAGTGCTCCCCCCACACAGCCAGCACTGTCTGTGCCCACACAGCCAGCACTGTCTGTGCTCCCCCACACAGCCAGCACTGTCAGTGCTCTCACCACAAGCAAGCTCTGTCAGTGCTCCCCCCCACACAGCCAGCACTGTCAGAGCTCCCGCCACACATCCAGCACTGTCATTGCTCCCACCACACAACCAGCACTGTCAGTGCACCCCCACGCAGCCAGCACTGTCAGTCCTCCCCCCCACACAGCCAGCAATGTCAGTGCTCCCCCACACAGCCAACGCTCTCAGTGCTCCCCCACACAGCCAACACTGTCAGTGCTCCCACCACACAGCCTGCACTGCCAGTGCTCCCACCACACAGCCAGCACTGTCAGTGCTCCCCCCCACACAGCAAGCACTGTCAGTGCTCCCCCCACACAGCCAGCACTGACAGTGCTCCCCCACACAGCCTGCACTGTCAGTGCTCCCCACACAGCCAGCACTGTGTGTGCTCCCCCCACACAGCCAGCACTGTCAATGCACCCCCCACACAGCCAGCACTGTCAGTGCTCCCACCAGACAGCCAGCACTGTCTGTGCTCCCCACTCACAGGCAGCACTGTCAGTGCTCCCACCACACAGCCAGCACTGTCAGTGCTCCCCCCACACAGCTTAGCACTGTCAGTGCTCCCACCACACAGCCAGCACTGTCAGTGCTCCCACCACACAGCCAGCACTGTTAGTGCTCCCCCCGCACAGACAGCACTGTCAGTGATCCCACCACACAGCCAGCAATGGCAGTGCTCCCCCCACACAGCCAGCACTGTCAGTGCACACCCACTCACCCAGCACTGTCAGTGCTCCTAACACACAGCCAGCACTGTCAGTGCTCCCCACAAAGCCAGCACTGTCAGTCCCTCCTCCCCCACACACAGCCAGCACTGTCAGTGCTCCCACCACACAGCCAACCCTGTCAGTGCTCCCCCACACAGCCAGCACTGCCAGTGCTCCCACCAAACCGCCAGCACTGCCAGTGCTCCCACCACACAGCCAGCACTGTCAGTGCTCCCCCAAACACAGCCAGCACTGTCAGTGCTCCCCCACACAGCCAGCAATGACAGTGCTCCCCCCACACAGCCAGCACTGTCAGTGCTCCCACCACACAGCCAGCACTGTCAGTGCTCCCCCACACAGCCAGCACTGTCAGTGCTCCCACCACACAGCCAGCACTGTCAGTGCTCCCCCCACACACAGGCAGCACTGTCAGTGCTTCCCCACAAAGCCAGCACTGTCACTGCTCCCAACACAGCCAGCACTGTCAGTGCTTGCCCCACACACAGCCAGCCCTGTCAGTGCTCCCCCCACACAGCCAGCTCTGTCAGTGCTCTCACACACAGCAAGCACTGTCAGTGCTCACCCACACAGCCTGCACTGTCAGTGCTCCCCCTCACAGCCAGCACTGTCAGTGCTCCCACCACACAGCCAGCACTGTCAGTGCTCCCCCCACACAGCCAGCACTGTCAGTGCTCCGCCCCACACACAGCCAGCACTGTCAGTGCTCCCCCCACACAGCCAGCACTGTCAGTGCTCTCCCACACAGCCAGCAGTCAGTGCTCCCCACACAGCCTGCACTGTCAGTGCTCCCCCCTCACAGCCAGCACTGTCAGTGCTCCCACCACACAGCCAGCACTGACAGTGCTCCCCCCCACACAGCCAGCACTGTCTGTGCTCCCCACACAGCCAGCACTATCAGTGCTCCCCCACAGAGCCAGCACTGTCAGTGCTCCCCCACACAGCTAGCACTGTCAGTGCTCCCACCACACAGCCAGCACTGTCAGTGCTCCCCCACACAGCCAGCACTGTCAGTGCTCCCACCACACAGCCGGCTCTGTCAGTGCTCCCGCCCTCACAGCCAGCACTGTCAGTGCTGCCCCCACACAGCCAGCACTGTTCGTGCTCCCAACACATAGCCAGCACTGTCACTGCTCCCACCACACAGCCAGAAATGTCAGTACTCCCCCACACAGCCAGCACTGTCAGTGCTCCCACCACACAGCCATCACTGTCAGTGCACCCACCACACAGCCAGCACTGCCACTGCTCCCCCCCACACACCCAGCACTGTCAGTGCTCCCTCCACACAGCCAGCACTGTCAGTGCTCCCCCACACAGCCAGAACTGTCAGTGCTCCACACACAGCCAGCACTATCAGTGCTCCCCCACAGAGCCAGCACTGTCAGTGCTCCCCCACACAGCTAGCACTGTCAGTGCTCCCCCACACAGCCAGCACTGTCAGTGCTCCCACCACACAGCCAGCACTGACAGTGCTCCCCCCACACACAGGCAGCACTGTCAGTGCTTCCCCACAAAGCCAGCACTGTCAGTGCTCCCCACACAGCCAGCACTGTCAGTGCTCCGCCCCACACACAGCCAGCCCTGTCAGTGCTCCCCCCACACAGCCAGCTGTGTCAGTGCTCTCACACACAGCAAGCACTGTCAGTGCTCACCCACACAGCCTGCACTGTCAGTGCTCCCCCTCACAGCCAGCACTGTCAGTGCTCCCACCACACAGCCAGCACTGTCAGTGCTCCCCCCACACAGCCAGCACTGTCAGTGCTCCGCCCCACACACAGCCAGCACTGTCAGTGCTCCCCCCACACAGCCAGCACTGTCAGTGCTCTCCCACACAGCCAGCAGTCAGTGCTCCCCACACAGCCTGCACTCTCAGTGCTCCCCCCTCACAGCCAGCACTGTCAGTGCTCCCACCACACAGCCAGCACTGACAGTGCTCCCCCCTCCACACAGCCAGCACTGTCTGTGCTCCCCACACAGCCAGCACTATCAGTGCTCCCCCACAGAGCCAGCACTGTCAGTGCTCCCCCACACAGCTAGCACTGTCAGTGCTCCCACCACACAGCCAGCACTGTCAGTGCTCCCCCACACAGCCAGCACTGTCAGTGCTCCCACCACACAGCCGTCTCTGTCAGTGCTCCCGCCCTCACAGCCAGCACTGTCAGTGCTGCCCCCACACAGCCAGCACTGTTCGTGCTCCCACCACATAGCCAGCACTGTCAGTGCACCCACCACACAGCCAGCACTGCCACTGCTCCCCCCACACACCCAGCACTGTCAGTGCTCCCTCCACACAGCCAGCACTGTCAGTGCTCCCCCCACACAGCCAGCACTATCAGTACCCCCACCACACAGCCAGCACTGCCAGTGCACCCACCACACAGCCAGCAAAGCCACTGCTCCCCCCACACACCCAGCACTGCCAGTGCTCCACCAACACAGACAGCACTGTCAGTGCTCCCCCATACACAGCCAGCACTGTCTGTGCTCCCCCACACAGCCAGCACTGTCAGTGCTCCCCACACAGCCAGCACTGTCAGTGCTCCCCCACACAGCCAGCACTGTCAGTGCTCTCCCACACAGCCAGCAGTCAGTGTTTCCCACACAGCCTGCACTGTGAGTGCTCCACCCTCACAGCCAGCACTGTCAGTGCTCCCACCACACAGCCAGCACTGTCAGTGCTCCCCCCACACAGCCAGAACTGTCAGTGCTCCACACACAGCCAGCACTATCAGTGCACCCCCACAGAGCAAGCACTGTCAGTGCTCTCCCACACAGCTAGCACTGTCAGTGCTCCCCCACACAGCCAGCACTGTCAGTGCTCCCACCACACAGCCGGCTCTGTCAGTGCTCCCGCCCTCACAGCCAGCACTGTCAGTGCTGCCCCCACACAGCCAGCACTGTTCGTGCTCCCACCACATAGCCAGCACTGTCAGTGCACCCACCACACAGCCAGCACTGCCACTGCTCCCCCCACACACCCAGCACTGTCAGTGCTCCCTCCACACAGCCAGCACTGTCAGTGCTCCCCCCACACAGCCAGCACTATCAGTACCCCCACCACACAGCCAGCACTGCCAGTGCACCCACCACACAGCCAGCAAAGCCACTGCTCCCCCCACACACCCAGCACTGCCAGTGCTCCACCAACACAGACAGCACTGTCAGTGCTCCCCCATACACAGCCAGCACTGTCTGTGCTCCCCCACACAGCCAGCACTGTCAGTGCTCCCCACACAGCCAGCACTGTCAGTGCTCCCCCACACAGCCAGCACTGTCAGTGCTCTCCCACACAGCCAGCAGTCAGTGTTTCCCACACAGCCTGCACTGTGAGTGCTCCACCCTCACAGCCAGCACTGTCAGTGCTCCCACCACACAGCCAGCACTGTCAGTGCTCCCCCCACACAGCCAGAACTGTCAGTGCTCCACACACAGCCAGCACTATCAGTGCACCCCCACAGAGCAAGCACTGTCAGTGCTCTCCCACACAGCTAGCACTGTCAGTGCTCCCCCACACAGCCAGCACTGTCAGTGCTCCCACCACACCGCCGGATCTGTCAGTGCTCCCGCCCACACAGCCAGCACTGCCACTGCTCCACCCACACACCCAGCACTGCCAGTGCTCCACCCACACAGACAGCACTGTCAGTGCTCCCACCACATATCCAGCACTGTCAGTGCTCCCACCACACAGCCAGCACTGTCAGTGCTCCCCCCACACGGCCAGTACTGTCAGTGCTCCCACCACACAGCCAGAACTGTCAGTGCACCCGCGACACAGCCAGCACTGTCAGAGCTCCCTCACACAGCCAGCACTGTCAGTGCGCCACCCACACAGCCAGCACTATCAGTGCTCCCCCATACACAGCCAGCACTGTCTGTGCTCCCCCACACAGCCAGCACTTTCAGTGCTCCCCACACAGCCAGCACTGTCAGTGCTCCCCACACAGCCAGCACTATCAGTGCTCCCCCACAGAGCCAGAACTGTCAGTGCTCCCCCACACAGCTAGCACTATCAGTGCTCCCCCACACAGCCAGCACTGTCAGTGCTCCCACCACACCGCCGGCTCTGTCAGTGCTCCCGCCCACACAGCCAGCACTGTCAGTGCACCCGCCACACAGCCAGCACTGTCAGTGCTCCCCCACACAGCCAGCACGGTCAGTGCTCTCCCACACAGCCAGCACTGTCAATGCTCGCACCACACAGCCAACACTGTCAGTGCTCACACCACACAGCCAGCACTGTCAGTGCTCCCCCTCACAGCTAGCATTGTCAGTGCTCCCCCACATAGCCAGCACTGTCAGTGCCCCCACCACACAGACGGCACTGTCAGTGCATCCACCACACTGCCAGCCCTGTCAGTGCTCCCCCCACACATCCAGCACTGTCAGTGCTGCCCCCACACAGCCAGCACTGTCCGTGCTCCCACCACACAGCCAGCACTGTCAGTGCTCCCACCACACAGCCAGCACTGACAGTGCTCCCCCCTCCACACAGCCAGCACTGTCTGTGCTCCCCACACAGCCAGCACTATCAGTGCTCCCCCACAGAGCCAGCACTGTCAGTGCTCCCCCACACAGCTAGCACTGTCAGTGCTCCCACCACACAGCCAGCACTGTCAGTGCTCCCCCACACAGCCAGCACTGTCAGTGCTCCCACCACACAGCCGGCTCTGTCAGTGCTCCCGCCCTCTCAGCCAGCACTGTCAGTGCTGCCCCCACACAGCCAGCACTGTTCGTGCTCCCACCACATAGCCAGCACTGTCAGTGCACCCACCACACAGCCAGCACTGCCACTGCTCCCCCCACACACCCAGCACTGTCAGTGCTCCCTCCACACAGCCAGCACTGTCAGTGCTCCCCCCACACAGCCAGCACTATCAGTACCCCCACCACACAGCCAGCACTGCCAGTGCACCCACCACACAGCCAGCAAAGCCACTGCTCCCCCCACACACCCAGCACTGCCAGTGCTCCACCAACACAGACAACACTGTCAGTGCTCCCCCATACACAGCCAGCACTGTCTGTGCTCCCCCACACAGCCAGCACTGTCAGTGCTCCCCACACAGCCAGCACTGTCAGTGCTCCCCCACACAGCCAGCACTGTCAGTGCTCTCCCACACAGCCAGCAGTCAGTGTTTCCCACACAGCCTGCACTGTGAGTGCTCCACCCTCACAGCCAGCACTGTCAGTGCTCCCACCACACAGCCAGCACTGTCAGTGCTCCCCCCACACAGCCAGAACTGTCAGTGCTCCACACACAGCCAGCACTATCAGTGCACCCCCACAGAGCAAGCACTGTCAGTGCTCTCCCACACAGCTAGCACTGTCAGTGCTCCCCCACACAGCCAGCACTGTCAGTGCTCCCACCACACAGCCGGCTCTGTCAGTGCTCCCGCCCTCACAGCCAGCACTGTCAGTGCTGCCCCCACACAGCCAGCACTGTTCGTGCTCCCACCACATAGCCAGCACTGTCAGTGCACCCACCACACAGCCAGCACTGCCACTGCTCCCCCCACACACCCAGCACTGTCAGTGCTCCCTCCACACAGCCAGCACTGTCAGTGCTCCCCCCACACAGCCAGCACTATCAGTACCCCCACCACACAGCCAGCACTGCCAGTGCACCCACCACACAGCCAGCAAAGCCACTGCTCCCCCCACACACCCAGCACTGCCAGTGCTCCACCAACACAGACAGCACTGTCAGTGCTCCCCCATACACAGCCAGCACTGTCTGTGCTCCCCCACACAGCCAGCACTGTCAGTGCTCCCCACACAGCCAGCACTGTCAGTGCTCCCCCACACAGCCAGCACTGTCAGTGCTCTCCCACACAGCCAGCAGTCAGTGTTTCCCACACAGCCTGCACTGTGAGTGCTCCACCCTCACAGCCAGCACTGTCAGTGCTCCCACCACACAGCCAGCACTGTCAGTGCTCCCCCCACACAGCCAGAACTGTCAGTGCTCCACACACAGCCAGCACTATCAGTGCAACCCCACAGAGCAAGCACTGTCAGTGCTCTCCCACACAGCTAGCACTGTCAGTGCTCCCCCACACAGCCAGCACTATCAGTGCTCCCACCACACCGCCGGATCTGTCAGTGCTCCCGCCCACACAGCCAGCACTGCCACTGCTCCACCCACACACCCAGCACTGCCAGTGCTCCACCCACACAGACAGCACTGTCAGTGCTCCCACCACATATCCAGCACTGTCAGTGCTCCCACCACACAGCCAGCACTGTCAGTGCTCCCCCCACACGGCCAGTACTGTCAGTGCTCCCACCACACAGCCAGAACTGTCAGTGCACCCGCGACACAGCCAGCACTGTCAGAGCTCCCTCACACAGCCAGCACTGTCAGTGCGCCACCCACACAGCCAGCACTATCAGTGCTCCCCCATACACAGCCAGCACTGTCTGTGCTCCCCCACACAGCCAGCACTTTCAGTGCTCCCCACACAGCCAGCACTGTCAGTGCTCCCCACACAGCCAGCACTATCAGTGCTCCCCCACAGAGCCAGAACTGTCAGTGCTCCCCCACACAGCTAGCACTATCAGTGCTCCCCCACACAGCCAGCACTGTCAGTGCTCCCACCACACCGCCGGCTCTGTCAGTGCTCCCGCCCACACAGCCAGCACTGTCAGTGCACCCGCCACACAGCCAGCACTGTCAGTGCTCCCCCACACAGCCAGCACGGTCAGTGCTCTCCCACACAGCCAGCACTGTCAATGCTCGCACCACACAGCCAACACTGTCAGTGCTCACACCACACAGCCAGCACTGTCAGTGCTCCCCCTCACAGCTAGCATTGTCAGTGCTCCCCCACATAGCCAGCACTGTCAGTGCCCCCACCACACAGACGGCACTGTCAGTGCATCCACCACACTGCCAGCCCTGTCAGTGCTCCCCCCACACATCCAGCACTGTCAGTGCTGCCCCCACACAGCCAGCACTGTCCGTGCTCCCACCACACAGCCAGCACTGTCAGTGCTCCCCCACACTGCCAGCACTGTCAGTGCTCCGCCCCACACACAGCCAGCACTGTCAGTGCTCCCCCCACACAGCCAGCACTGTCAGTGCTCTCCCACACAGCCAGCAGTCAGTGCTCCCCACACAGCTTGCACTCTCAGTGCTCCCCCCTCACAGCCAGCACTGTCAGTGCTCCCACCACACAGCCAGCACTGACAGTGCTCCCCCCCACACAGCCAGCACTGTCTGTGCTCCCCACACAGCCAGCACTATCAGTGCTCCCCCACAGAGCCAGCACTGTCAGTGCTCCCCCACACAGCTAGCACTGTCAGTGCTCCCACCACACCGCCGGCTCTGTCAGTGCTCCCGCCCACACAGCCAGCACTGTCAGTGCACCCGCCACACAGCCAGCACTGTCAGTGCTCCCCCACACAGCCAGCACGGTCAGTGCTCTCCCACACAGCCAGCACTGTCAATGCTCGCACCACACAGCCAACACTGTCAGTGCTCACACCACACAGCCAGCACTGTCAGTGCTCCCCCTCACAGCTAGCATTGTCAGTGCTCCCCCACATAGCCAGCACTGTCAGTGCCCCCACCACACAGACGGCACTGTCAGTGCATCCACCACACTGCCAGCCCTGTCAGTGCTCCCCCCACACATCCAGCACTGTCAGTGCTGCCCCCACACAGCCAGCACTGTCCGTGCTCCCACCACACAGCCAGCACTGTCAGTGCTCCCACCACACAGCCAGCACTGACAGTGCTCCCCCCTCCACACAGCCAGCACTGTCTGTGCTCCCCACACAGCCAGCACTATCAGTGCTCCCCCACAGAGCCAGCACTGTCAGTGCTCCCCCACACAGCTAGCACTGTCAGTGCTCCCACCACACAGCCAGCACTGTCAGTGCTCCCCCACACAGCCAGCACTGTCAGTGCTCCCACCACACAGCCGGCTCTGTCAGTGCTCCCGCCCTCTCAGCCAGCACTGTCAGTGCTGCCCCCACACAGCCAGCACTGTTCGTGCTCCCACCACATAGCCAGCACTGTCAGTGCACCCACCACACAGCCAGCACTGCCACTGCTCCCCCCACACACCCAGCACTGTCAGTGCTCCCTCCACACAGCCAGCACTGTCAGTGCTCCCCCCACACAGCCAGCACTATCAGTACCCCCACCACACAGCCAGCACTGCCAGTGCACCCACCACACAGCCAGCAAAGCCACTGCTCCCCCCACACACCCAGCACTGCCAGTGCTCCACCAACACAGACAACACTGTCAGTGCTCCCCCATACACAGCCAGCACTGTCTGTGCTCCCCCACACAGCCAGCACTGTCAGTGCTCCCCACACAGCCAGCACTGTCAGTGCTCCCCCACACAGCCAGCACTGTCAGTGCTCTCCCACACAGCCAGCAGTCAGTGTTTCCCACACAGCCTGCACTGTGAGTGCTCCACCCTCACAGCCAGCACTGTCAGTGCTCCCACCACACAGCCAGCACTGTCAGTGCTCCCCCCACACAGCCAGAACTGTCAGTGCTCCACACACAGCCAGCACTATCAGTGCACCCCCACAGAGCAAGCACTGTCAGTGCTCTCCCACACAGCTAGCACTGTCAGTGCTCCCCCACACAGCCAGCACTGTCAGTGCTCCCACCACACAGCCGGCTCTGTCAGTGCTCCCGCCCTCACAGCCAGCACTGTCAGTGCTGCCCCCACACAGCCAGCACTGTTCGTGCTCCCACCACATAGCCAGCACTGTCAGTGCACCCACCACACAGCCAGCACTGCCACTGCTCCCCCCACACACCCAGCACTGTCAGTGCTCCCTCCACACAGCCAGCACTGTCAGTGCTCCCCCCACACAGCCAGCACTATCAGTACCCCCACCACACAGCCAGCACTGCCAGTGCACCCACCACACAGCCAGCAAAGCCACTGCTCCCCCCACACACCCAGCACTGCCAGTGCTCCACCAACACAGACAGCACTGTCAGTGCTCCCCCATACACAGCCAGCACTGTCTGTGCTCCCCCACACAGCCAGCACTGTCAGTGCTCCCCACACAGCCAGCACTGTCAGTGCTCCCCCACACAGCCAGCACTGTCAGTGCTCTCCCACACAGCCAGCAGTCAGTGTTTCCCACACAGCCTGCACTGTGAGTGCTCCACCCTCACAGCCAGCACTGTCAGTGCTCCCACCACACAGCCAGCACTGTCAGTGCTCCCCCCACACAGCCAGAACTGTCAGTGCTCCACACACAGCCAGCACTATCAGTGCAACCCCACAGAGCAAGCACTGTCAGTGCTCTCCCACACAGCTAGCACTGTCAGTGCTCCCCCACACAGCCAGCACTGTCAGTGCTCCCACCACACCGCCGGATCTGTCAGTGCTCCCGCCCACACAGCCAGCACTGCCACTGCTCCACCCACACACCCAGCACTGCCAGTGCTCCACCCACACAGACAGCACTGTCAGTGCTCCCACCACATATCCAGCACTGTCAGTGCTCCCACCACACAGCCAGCACTGTCAGTGCTCCCCCCACACGGCCAGTACTGTCAGTGCTCCCACCACACAGCCAGAACTGTCAGTGCACCCGCGACACAGCCAGCACTGTCAGAGCTCCCTCACACAGCCAGCACTGTCAGTGCGCCACCCACACAGCCAGCACTATCAGTGCTCCCCCATACACAGCCAGCACTGTCTGTGCTCCCCCACACAGCCAGCACTTTCAGTGCTCCCCACACAGCCAGCACTGTCAGTGCTCCCCACACAGCCAGCACTATCAGTGCTCCCCCACAGAGCCAGAACTGTCAGTGCTCCCCCACACAGCTAGCACTATCAGTGCTCCCCCACACAGCCAGCACTGTCAGTGCTCCCACCACACCGCCGGCTCTGTCAGTGCTCCCGCCCACACAGCCAGCACTGTCAGTGCACCCGCCACACAGCCAGCACTGTCAGTGCTCCCCCACACAGCCAGCACGGTCAGTGCTCTCCCACACAGCCAGCACTGTCAATGCTCGCACCACACAGCCAACACTGTCAGTGCTCACACCACACAGCCAGCACTGTCAGTGCTCCCCCTCACAGCTAGCATTGTCAGTGCTCCCCCACATAGCCAGCACTGTCAGTGCCCCCACCACACAGACGGCACTGTCAGTGCATCCACCACACTGCCAGCCCTGTCAGTGCTCCCCCCACACATCCAGCACTGTCAGTGCTGCCCCCACACAGCCAGCACTGTCCGTGCTCCCACCACACAGCCAGCACTGTCAGTGCTCCCCCACACTGCCAGCACTGTCAGTGCTCCGCCCCACACACAGCCAGCACTGTCAGTGCTCCCCCCACACAGCCAGCACTGTCAGTGCTCTCCCACACAGCCAGCAGTCAGTGCTCCCCACACAGCTTGCACTCTCAGTGCTCCCCCCTCACAGCCAGCACTGTCAGTGCTCCCACCACACAGCCAGCACTGACAGTGCTCCCCCCCACACAGCCAGCACTGTCTGTGCTCCCCACACAGCCAGCACTATCAGTGCTCCCCCACAGAGCCAGCACTGTCAGTGCTCCCCCACACAGCTAGCACTGTCAGTGCTCCCACCACACAGCCAGCACTGTCAGTGCTCCCCCACACAGCCAGCACTGTCAGTGCTCCCACCACACAGCCGGCTCTGTCAGTGCTCCCGCCCTCACAGCCAGCACTGTCAGTGCTGCCCCCACACAGCCAGCACTGTTCGTGCTCCCACCACATAGCCAGCACTGTCAGTGCACCCACCACACAGCCAGCACTGCCACTGCTCCCCCCACACACCCAGCACTGTCAGTGCTCCCTCCACACAGCCAGCACTGTCAGTGCTCCCCCCACACAGCCAGCACTATCAGTACCCCCACCACACAGCCAGCACTGCCAGTGCACCCACCACACAGCCAGCAAAGCCACTGCTCCCCCCACACACCCAGCACTGCCAGTGCTCCACCAACACAGACAGCACTGTCAGTGCTCCCCCATACACAGCCAGCACTGTCTGTGCTCCCCCACACAGCCAGCACTGTCAGTGCTCCCCACACAGCCAGCACTGTCAGTGCTCCCCCACACAGCCAGCACTGTCAGTGCTCTCCCACACAGCCAGCAGTCAGTGCTTCCCACACAGCCTGCACTGTGAGTGCTCCACCCTCACAGCCAGCACTGTCAGTGCTCCCACCACACAGCCAGCACTGTCAGTGCTCCCCCCACACAGCCAGAACTGTCAGTGCTCCACACACAGCCAGCACTATCAGTGCACCCCCACAGAGCAAGCACTGTCAGTGCTCCCCCACACAGCTAGCACTGTCAGTGCTCCCCCACACAGCCAGCACTGTCAGTGCTCCCACCACACCGCCGGATCTGTCAGTGCTCCCGCCCACACAGCCAGCACTGTCAGAGCTCCCGCCACACAGCCAGCACTTTCAATGCTCCCACCACACAGCCAGCACTGTCAGTGCACCCACCACACAGCCAGCACTGCCACTGCTCCACCCACACACCCAGCACTGCCAGTGCTCCACCCACACAGACAGCACTGTCAGTGCTCACACCACATATCCAGCACTGTCAGTGCTCCCACCACACAGCCAGCACTGTCAGTGCTCCCCCACACGGCCAGTACTGTCAGTGCTCCCACCACACAGCCAGAACTGTCAGTGCACCCGCGACACAGCCAGCACTGTCAGAGCTCCCTCACACAGCCAGCACTGTCAGTGCGCCACCCACACAGCCAGCACTATCAGTGCTCCCCCATACACAGCCAGCACTGTCTGTGCTCCCCCACACAGCCAGCACTTTCAGTGCTCCCCACACAGCCAGCACTGTCAGTGCTCCCCACACAGCCAGCACTATCAGTGCTCCCCCACAGAGCCAGAACTGTCAGTGCTCCCCCACACAGCTAGCACTATCAGTGCTCCCCCACACAGCCAGCACTGTCAGTGCTCCCACCACACCGCCGGCTCTGTCAGTGCTCCCGCCCACACAGCCAGCACTGTCAGTGCACCCGCCACACAGCCAGCACTGTCAGTGCTCCCCCACACAGCCAGCACGGTCAGTGCTCTCCCACACAGCCAGCACTGTCAATGCTCGCACCACACAGCCAACACTGTCAGTGCTCACACCACACAGCCAGCACTGTCAGTGCTCCCCCTCACAGCTAGCATTGTCAGTGCTCCCCCACATAGCCAGCACTGTCAGTGCCCCCACCACACAGACGGCACTGTCAGTGCATCCACCACACTGCCAGCCCTGTCAGTGCTCCCCCCACACATCCAGCACTGTCAGTGCTGCCCCCACACAGCCAGCACTGTCCGTGCTCCCACCACATAGCCAGCACTGTCAGTGCTCCCACCACACAGCCAGCAATGTCAGTGCTCCCCCACACAGCCAGCACTGTCAGTGCTCCCACCACACAGCCAGCACTGTCAGTGCACCCACACACAGCCAGCACTGTCAGTGCTCCCCACACAGCCAGCACTGTCAGTGCTCTCCCACACAGCCAGCACTGTCAGTGCTCCCACCACACAGCCAGCACTGTCAGTGCACCCACCACACAGCCAGCACTGTCAGTGCTCTCCACACAGCCAGCACTGTCAGTGCTCTCCCACACAGCCAGCTCTGTCAGTGCTCCCACCACACAGCCAGCACTGTCAGTGCTCCCACCACACAGCCAGCACTGTCAGTGCTTCCCCCAAACCCAGCCAGCACTGCCAGTGCTCCCCCACACAGCCAGCACTGTCCTTGCTCCCACCACACAGACAGCACTGTCAGTGCTCCCACCACTCAGCCAGCACTATCAGTACCCCCACCACACAGCCAGCACTGTCAGTGCACCCACCACACAACCAGCAGTGCCACTGCTCCCCCACACACCCTGCACTGCCAGTGCTCCACCCACACAGACAACACTGTCAGTGCTCCCCCATACACAGCCAGCACTGTCTGTGCCCTCCCACACAACCAGCACTGTCAGTGCCCCCCACACAGCCAGCACTGTCAGTGCTCCCCCACACAGCCAGCACTGTCAGTGCTCTCCCACACAGCCAGCACTATCAGTGCTCCCCCACAGAGCCAGCTCTGTCAGTGCTCCCGCCCACACAGCCAGCACTGCCACTGCTCCCCCCACACACCCAGCACTGCCAGTGCTCCACCCACACAGACAGCACTGTCAGTGCTCCCACCACATATCCAGCACTGTCAGTGCTCCCACCACACAGCCAGCACTGTCAGTGCTCCCCCCACACGGCCAGCACTGTCAGTGCTCCCACCACACAGCCAGAACTGTCAGTGCACCCGCGACACAGCCAGCACTGTCAGAGCTCCCCCACACAGCCAGCACTGTCAGTGCGCCACCCAAACAGCCAGCACTATCAGTGCTCCCCCATACACAGCCAGCACTGTCTGTGCTCCCCCACACAGCCAGCACTGTCAGTGCTCCCCACACAGCCAGCACTGTCAGTGCTCCCCCACACAGCCAGCACTGTCAGTGCTCTCCCACACAGCCAGCAGTCAGTGCTCCCCACACAGCCTGCACTGTCAGTGCTCCACCCTCACAGCCAGCACTGTCAGTGCTCCCACCACACAGCCAGCACTGTCAGTGCTCCCCCCACACAGCCAGCACTGTCAGTGCTCCCCACACAGCCAGCACTATCAGTGCTCCCCCACAGAGCCAGCACTGTCAGTGCTCCCCACACAGCTAGCACTGTCAGTGCTCCCCCACACAGCCAGCACTGTCAGTGCTCCCACCACACCGCCGGCTCTGTCAGTGCTCCCGCCCACACAGCCAGCACTGTCAGAGCTCCCGCCACACAGCCAGCACTTTCAATGCTCCCACCCCACAGCCAGCACTGTCAGTGCACCCACCACACAGACAACACTGTCAGTGCTCCCCCCACACAGCCAGCACTGCCAGTGCTCTCCCACACAGCCAGCACTGCCAATGCTCGCACCACACAGCCAACACTGTCAGTGCTCACACCACACAGCCAGCACTGTCAGTGCTTCCCCTCACAGCTAGCATTGTCAGTGCTCCCCCACACAGCCAGCACTGTCAGTGCCCCCACCACACAGACATCACTGTCAGTGCACCCACCACACTGCCAGCCCTGCCAGTGCTCCCAGCACACAGCCAGCACTGTCAGTGCACCCACGCACAGCCAGCACTGTCAGTGCTCCCCACACAGCCAGCACTGTCAGTACTCTCCCACACAGCCAGCACTATCAGTGCTCCCACCACACAGCCAGCACTGTCAGTGCTTCCCCCAAACACAGCCAGCACTGTCAGTGCTCCCACCACACAGCCAGCACTGTCAGTGCACCCACCACACAGCCAGCACTGTCAGTGCTCTCCACACAGCCAGCACTGTCAGTGCTCTCCCACACAGCCAGCTCTGTCAGTGCTCCCACCACACAGCCAGCACTGTCAGTGCTCCCACCACACAGCCAGCACTGTCAGTGCTTCCCCCAAACACAGCCAGTACTGCCAGTGCTCCCCCCACACAGCCAGCACTGTCCTTGCTTCCACCACACAGACAGCACTGTCAGTGCTCCCACCACACAGCCAGCACTGTTAGTGCTCCCTCCACACAGCCAGCACTGCCAGTGCTCCCCCACACAGCCAGCACTATCAGTACCCCCACCACACAGCCAGCACTGTCTTTGCCCCCACCACACAACCAGCACTGCCACTGCTCCCCCACACACCCTGCACTGCCAGTGCTCCACCCACACAGACAGCACTGTCAGTGCTCCCCCATACACAGCCAGCACTGTCTATGCTCCCCCACACAGCCAGCACTGTCAGTGCCCCCCACACAGCCAGCACTGTCAGTGCTCCCCCACACAGCCAGCACTGTCAGTACTCTCCCACACAGCCAGCACTATCAGTGCTCCCACCACACAGCCAGCACTGTCAGTGCTCACCCTCACAGCTAGCATTGTCAGTGCTCCCCCACATAGCCAGCACTGTCAGTGCCCCCACCACACAGACGGCACTGTCAGTGCATCCACCACACTGCCAGCCCTGTCAGTGCTCCCCCCACACATCCAGCACTGTCAGTGCTGCCCCCACACAGCCAGCACTGTCCGTGCTCCCACCACATAGCCAGCACTGTCAGTGCTCCCACCACACAGCCAGCAATGTCAGTGCTCCCCCACACAGCCAGCACTGTCAGTGCTCCCACCACACAGCCAGCACTGTCAGTGCACCCACACACAGCCAGCACTGTCAGTGCTCCCCACACAGCCAGCACTGTCAGTGCTCTCCCACACAGCCAGCACTGTCAGTGCTCCCACCACACAGCCAGCACTGTCAGTGCACCCACCACACAGCCAGCACTGTCAGTGCTCTCCACACAGCCAGCACTGTCAGTGCTCTCCCACACAGCCAGCTCTGTCAGTGCTCCCACCACACAGTCAGCACTGTCAGTGCTCCCACCACACAGCCAGCACTGTCAGTGCTTCCCCCAAACACAGCCAGCACTGCCAGTGCTCCCCCCACACAGCCAGCACTGTCCTTGCTCCCACCACACAGACAGCACTGTCAGTGCTCCCACCACTCAGCCAGCACTATCAGTACCCCCACCACACAGCCAGCACTGTCAGTGCACCCACCACACAACCAGCAGTGCCACTGCTCCCCCACACACCCTGCACTGCCAGTGCTCCACCCACACAGACAACACTGTCAGTGCTCCCCCATACACAGCCAGCACTGTCTGTGCCCTCCCACACAACCAGCACTGTCAGTGCCCCCCACACAGCCAGCACTGTCAGTGCTCCCCCACACAGCCAGCACTGTCAGTGCTCTCCCACACAGCCAGCACTATCAGTGCTCCCCCACAGAGCCAGCACTGTCAGTGCTCCCACACACAGCTAGCACTGTCAGTGCTCCCCCACACAGCCAGCACTGTCAGTGCTCCCACCACACAGCCGGCTCTGTCAGTGCTCCCGCCCACACAGCCAGCACTGCCACTGCTCCCCCACACACCCAGCACTGCCAGTGCTCCACCCACACAGACAGCACTGTCAGTGCTCCCACCACATATCCAGCACTGTCAGTGCTCCCACCACACAGCCAGCACTGTCAGTGCTCCCCCCACACGGCCAGCACTGTCAGTGCTCCCACCACACAGCCAGAACTGTCAGTGCACCCGCGACACAGCCAGCACTGTCAGAGCTCCCCCACACAGCCAGCACTGTCAGTGCGCCACCCAAACAGCCAGCACTATCAGTGCTCCCCCATACACAGCCAGCACTGTCTGTGCTCCCCCACACAGCCAGCACTGTCAGTGCTCCCCACACAGCCAGCACTGTCAGTGCTCCCCCACACAGCCAGCACTGTCAGTGCTCTCCCACACAGCCAGCAGTCAGTGCTCCCCACACAGCCTGCACTGTCAGTGCTCCACCCTCACAGCCAGCACTGTCAGTGCTCCCACCACACAGCCAGCACTGTCAGTGCTCCCCCCACACAGCCAGCACTGTCAGTGCTCCCCACACAGCCAGCACTATCAGTGCTCCCCCACAGAGCCAGCACTGTCAGTGCTCCCCACACAGCTAGCACTGTCAGTGCTCCCCCACACAGCCAGCACTGTCAGTGCTCCCACCACACCGCCGGCTCTGTCAGTGCTCCCGCCCACACAGCCAGCACTGTCAGAGCTCCCGCCACACAGCCAGCACTTTCAATGCTCCCACCACACAGCCAGCACTGTCAGTGCACCCACCACACAGACAACACTGTCAGTGCTCCCCCCACACAGCCAGCACTGCCAGTGCTCTCCCACACAGCCAGCACTGCCAATGCTCGCACCACACAGCCAACACTGTCAGTGCTCACACCACACAGCCAGCACTGTCAGTGCTTCCCCTCACAGCTAGCATTGTCAGTGCTCCCCCACACAGCCAGCACTGTCAGTGCCCCCACCACACAGACATCACTGTCAGTGCACCCACCACACTGCCAGCCCTGTCAGTGCTCCCAGCACACAGCCAGCACTGTCAGTGCACCCACGCACAGCCAGCACTGTCAGTGCTCCCCACACAGCCAGCACTGTCAGTACTCTCCCACACAGCCAGCACTATCAGTGCTCCCACCACACAGCCAGCACTGTCAGTGCTTCCCCCAAACACAGCCAGCACTGTCAGTGCTCCCACCACACAGCCAGCACTGTCAGTGCACCCACCACACAGCCAGCACTGTCAGTGCTCTCCACACAGCCAGCACTGTCAGTGCTCTCCCACACAGCCAGCTCTGTCAGTGCTCCCACCACACAGCCAGCACTGTCAGTGCTCCCACCACACAGCCAGCACTGTCAGTGCTTCCCCCAAACACAGCCAGTACTGCCAGTGCTCCCCCCACACAGCCAGCACTGTCCTTGCTTCCACCACACAGACAGCACTGTCAGTGCTCCCACCACACAGCCAGCACTGTTAGTGCTCCCTCCACACAGCCAGCACTGCCAGTGCTCCCCCACACAGCCAGCACTATCAGTACCCCCACCACACAGCCAGCACTGTCAGTGCGCCCACCACACAACCAGCACTGCCACTGCTCCCCCACACACCCTGCACTGCCAGTGCTCCACCCACACAGACAGCACTGTCAGTGCTCCCCCATACACAGCCAGCACTGTCTATGCTCCCCCACACAGCCAGCACTGTCAGTGCCCCCCACACAGCCAGCACTGTCAGTGCTCCCCCACACAGCCAGCACTGTCAGTGCTCTCCCACACAGCCAGCACTATCAGTGCTCCCCCACAGAGCCAGCACTGTCAGTGCTCCCACACACAGCTAGCACTGTCAGTGCTCCCCCACACAGCCAGCACTGTCAGTGCTCCCACCACACAGCCGGCTCTGTCAGTGCTCCCGCCAACACAGCCAGCACTGTCAGAGCTCCCGCCACACAGCCAGCACTTTCAATGCTCCCACCACACAGCCAGCACTGTCAGTGCACCCACCACACAGCCAGCACTGCCACTGCTCCCCCACACACCCAGCACTGCCAGTGCTCCACCCACACAGACAGCACTGTCAGTGCTCCCACCACATATCCAGCACTGTCAGTGCTCCCACCACACAGCCAGCTCTGTCAGTGCTCCCCCCACACGGCCAGCACTGTCAGTGCTCCCACCACACAGCCAGAACTGTCAGTGCACCCGCGACACAGCCAGCACTGTCAGAGCTCCCCCACACAGCCAGCACTGTCAGTGCGCCACCCAAACAGCCAGCACTATCAGTGCTCCCCCATACACAGCCAGCACTGTCTGTGCTCCACCACACAGCCAGCACTGTCAGTGCTCCCCACACAGCCAGCATTGTCAGTGCTCCCCCACACAGCCAGCACTGTCAGTGCTCTCCCACACAGCCAGCAGTCAGTGCTCCCCACACAGCCTGCACTGTCAGTGCTCCACCCTCACAGCCAGCACTGTCAGTGCTACCACCACACAGCCAGCACTGTCAGTGCTCCCCCCACACAGCCAGCACTGTCAGTGCTCCCCACACTGCCAGCACTATCAGTGCTCCCCCACAGAGCCAGCACTGTCAGTGCTCCCCACACAGCTAGCAGTGTCAGTGCTCCCCCACACAGCCAGCACTGTCAGTGCTCCCACCACACCGCCGGCTCTGTCAGTGCTCCCGCCCACACAGCCAGCACTGTCAGAGCTCCCGCCACACAGCCAGCACTTTCAATGCTCCCACCACACAGCCAGCACTGTCAGTGCACCCACCACACAGACAGCACTGTCAGTGCTCCCCCCACACAGCCAGCACTGTCAGTGCTCTCCCACACAACCAGCACTGTCAATGCTCCCACCACACAGCCAACACTGTCAGTGCTCACACCACACAGCCAGCACTGTCAGTGCTTCCCCTCACAGCTAGCATTGTCAGTGCTCCCCCACACAGCCAGCACTGTCAGTGCCCCCACCACACAGACAGCACTGTCAGTGCACCCACCACACTGCCAGCCCTGTCAGTGCTCCCAGCACACATCCAGCACTGTCAGTGCTGCCCCCACACAGCCAGCACTGTCCGTGCTCCCACCACATAGCCAGCACTGTCAGTGCTCCCACCACACAGCCAGCAATATCAGTGCTCCCCCACACAGCCAGCACTGTCAGTGCTCCCACCACACAGCCAGCACTGTCAGTGCACCCACACACAGCCAGCACTGTCAGTGCTCCCCACACAGCCAGCACTGTCAGTGCTCTCCCACACAGCCAGCACTGTCAGTGCTCCCACCACACAGCCAGCACTGTCAGTGCTTCCCCCAAACACAGCCAGCACTGTCAGTGCTCCCCCCACACAGCCAGCACTGTCCGTGCTCCCCCCACACAGCCAGCACTGTCCGTGCTCCCACCACACAGCCAGCACTGTCAGTGCTCCCACGACACAGCCAGAACTGTCAGTGCTCCCTCCACACAGCCAGCACTGTCAGTGCTCCCCCCACATAGCCAGCACTGCCAGTGCTGCCCCCACACAGCCACACTGACAGTGCTGGCTGTGTGGTGGGGGCACTGACAGCGCTGGCTGTGTGGGGGGGGATCACTGACAGTGCTAGCTGTGTGGGGGAGCACTGACAGTGCTGGCTGTGTGGTGGTAGCACTGACAGTGTTGGCTGTGTGGTGCGAGCATTGACAGTGCTGGCTGTGTGGGAGAGCACTGACAGTGCTGTCTGTGTGGTGGGTGCACTGACAGTGCTGGCGATGTGGTGGGAGCAAAGAAAGTGCTGGCTGTGTGGCGGGAGCTCTGACAGTGCTGGCTGTGTGGGCGGGAGCACTGACAGAGCCGGCTGTGTGGTGGGAGCACTGACAGTGCTGGCTGTGTGGGGGAGCACTGACAGGGCTAGCTGTGTGGGGGAGCACTGACAGTACTGGTTCTTTGGGGAGCACTGATAATGCTGGCAGTGTGGGGAGCACTGACAGTGCTGGCTGTGTGGGGGGGGGCACTGGCAGTGCTGGCTGTGTGGTGGGAGCACTGACAGTGCTGGCTGTGAGGGTGGAGCATTGACAGTGCAGGCTGTGTGGGGAGCACTGACTGTTGGCTGAGTGGGAGAGCACTGACAGTGCTGGCTGTGTGTGGGGCGGAGCACTGACAGTGCTGGCTGTGTGGGGAGCACTAACAGTGCTGGCTGTGTGGGGGAGCACAGACAGTGCTGGCTGTGTGTGGGGGGAGCACTGATAGTGCTGGCTGTGTGGGTGGCGCACTGACAGTGCTGGCTGTGTGGGCGGGAGCACTGACAGAGCCGGCTGTGTGGTGGGAGCACTGACAGTGCTGGCTGTGTGGGGGAGCACTGACAGTGCTAGCTGTGTGGGGGAGCACTGACAGTGCTGGCTCTGTGGGGGAGCACTGATAGTGCTGGCTGTGTGGGGAGCACTGTCAGTGCTCCCCCACACAGCCAGCACTGTCAGTGCTCCCACCACACCGCCGGCTCTGTCAGTGCTCCCGCCCACACAGCCAGCACTGTCAGTGCACCCGCCACACAGCCAGCACTGTCAGTGCTCCCCCACACAGCCAGCACGGTCAGTGCTCTCCCACACAGCCAGCACTGTCAATGCTCGCACCACACAGCCAACACTGTCAGTGCTCACACCACACAGCCAGCACTGTCAGTGCTCCCCCTCACAGCTAGCATTGTCAGTGCTCCCCCACATAGCCAGCACTGTCAGTGCCCCCACCACACAGACGGCACTGTCAGTGCATCCACCACACTGCCAGCCCTGTCAGTGCTCCCCCACACATCCAGCACTGTCAGTGCTGCCCCCACACAGCCAGCACTGTCCGTGCTCCCACCACATAGCCAGCACTGTCAGTGCTCCCACCACACAGCCAGCACTGTCAGTGCACCCACACACAGCCAGCACTGTCAGTGCTCCCCACACAGCCAGCACTGTCAGTGCTCTCCCACACAGCCAGCACTGTCAGTGCTCCCACCACACAGCCAGCACTGTCAGTGCACCCACCACACAGCCAGCACTGTCAGTGCTCTCCACACAGCCAGCACTGTCAGTGCTCTCCCACACAGCCAGCTCTGTCAGTGCTCCCACCACACAGCCAGCACTGTCAGTGCTCCCACCACACAGCGAGCACTGTCAGTGCTTCCCCCAAACACAGCCAGCACTGCCAGTGCTCCCCCACACAGCCAGCACTGTCCTTGCTCCCACCACACAGACAGCACTGTCAGTGCTCCCACCACTCAGCCAGCACTATCAGTACCCCCACCACACAGCCAGCACTGTCAGTGCACCCACCACACAACCAGCAGTGCCACTGCTCCCCCACACACCCTGCACTGCCAGTGCTCCACCCACACAGACAACACTGTCAGTGCTCCCCCATACACAGCCAGCACTGTCTGTGCCCTCCCACACAACCAGCACTGTCAGTGCCCCCCACACAGCCAGCACTGTCAGTGCTCCCCCACACAGCCAGCACTGTCAGTGCTCTCCCACACAGCCAGCACTATCAGTTCTCCCCCACAGAGCCAGCACTGTCAGTGCTCCCACACACAGCTAGCACTGTCAGTGCTCCCCCACACAGCCAGCACTGTCAGTGCTCCCACCACACAGCCGGCTCTGTCATTGCTCCCGCCCACACAGCCAGCACTGACAGAGCTCCCGCCACACAGCCAGCACTTTCAATGCTCCCACCACACAGCCAGCACTGACAGTGCACCCACCACACAGCCAGCACTGCCACTGCTCCCCCCACACACCCAGCACTGCCAGTGCTCCACCCACACAGACAGCACTGTCAGTGCTCCCACCACATATCCAGCACTGTCAGTACTCCCACCACACAGCCAGCACTGTCAGTGCTCCCCCCACACGGCCAGCACTGTCAGTGCTCCCACCACACAGCCAGAACTGTCAGTGCACCCGCGACACAGCCAGCACTGTCAGAGCTCCCCCACACAGCCAGCACTGTCAGTGCGCCACCCAAACAGCCAGCACTATCAGTGCTCCCCCATACACAGCCAGCACTGCCTGTGCTCCCCCACACAGCCAGCACTGTCAGTGCTCCCCACACAGCCAGCACTGTCAGTGCTCCCCCACACAGCCAGCACTGTCAGTGCTCTCCCACACAGCCAGCAGTCAGTGCTCCCCACACAGCCTGCACTGTCAGTGCTCCACCCTCACAGCCAGCACTGTCAGTGCTCCCCACACAGCTAGCACTGTCAGTGCTCCCCCACACAGCCAGCACTGTCAGTGCTCCCACCACACCGCCGGCTCTGTCAGTGCTCCCGCCCACACAGCCAGCACTGTCAGAGCTCCCGCCACACAGCCAGCACTTTCAATGCTCCCACCACACAGCCAGCACTGTCAGTGAACCCACCACACAGACAACAATGTCATTGCTCCCCCCACACAGCCAGCACTGTCAGTGCTCTCCCACACAGCCAGCACTGCCAATGCTCGCACCACACAGCCAACACTGTCAGTGCTCACACCACACAGCCAGCACTGTCAGTGCTTCCCTTCACAGCTAGCATTGTCAGTGCTCCCCCACACAGCCAGCACTGTCAGTGCCCCCACCACACAGACATCACTGTCAGTGCACCCACCACACTGCCAGCCCTGTCAGTGCTCCCAGCACACAGCCAGCACTGTCAGTGCACCCACGCACAGCCAGCACTGTCAGTGCTCCCCACACAGCCAGCACTGTCAGTACTCTCCCACACAGCCAGCACTGTCAGTGCTCCCACCACACAGCCAGCACTGTCAGTGCTTCCCCCAAACACAGCCAGCACTGTCAGTGCTCCCACCACACAGCCAGCACTGTCAGTGCACCCACCACACAGCCAGCACTGTCAGTGCTCTCCACACAGCCAGCACTGTCAGTGCTCTCCCACACAGCCAGCTCTGTCAGTGCTCCCACCACACAGCCAGCACTGTCAGTGCTCCCACCACACAGCCAGCACTGTCAGTGCTTCCCCCAAACACAGCCAGCACTGCCAGTGCTCCCCCCACACAGCCAGCACTGTCCTTGCTTCCACCACACAGACAGCACTGTCAGTGCTCCCACCACACAGCCAGCACTGTCAGTGCTCCCTCCACACAGCCAGCACTGTCAGTGCTCCCCCACACAGCCAGCACTATCAGTACCCCCACCACACAGCCAGCACTGTCAGTGCACCCACCACACAACCAGCACTGCCACTGCTCCCCCACACACCCTGCACTGCCAGTGCTCCACCCACACAGACAGCACTGTCAGTGCTCCCCCATACACAGCCAGCACTGTCTGTGCTCCCCCACACAGCCAGCACTGTCAGTGCCCCCCACACAGCCAGCACTGTCAGTGCTCCCCCACGCAGCCAGCACTGTCAGTGCTCTCCCACACAGCCAGCACTATCAGTGCTCCCCCACAGAGCCAGCACTGTCAGTGCTCCCACACACAGCTAGCACTGTCAGTGCTCCCCCACACAACCAGCACTGTCAGTGCTCCCACCACACAGCCGGCTCTGTCAGTGCTCCCGCCCACACAGCCAGCACTGTCAGAGCTCCCGCCACACAGCCAGCACTTTCAATGCTCCCACCACACAGCCAGCACTGTCAGTGCACCCACCACACAGCCAGCACTGCCACTGCTCCCCCCACACACCCAGCACTGCCAGTGCTCCACCCACACAGACAGCACTGTCAGTGCTCCCACCACATATCCAGCACTGTCAGTGCTCCCACCACACAGCCAGCACTGTCAGTGCTCCCCCCACACGGCCAGCACTGTCAGTGCTCCCACCACACAGCCAGAACTGTCAGTGCACCCGCGACACAGCCAGCACTGTCAGAGCTCCCCCACACAGCCAGCACTGTCAGTGCGCCACCCAAACAGCCAGCACTATCAGTGCTCCCCCATACACAGCCAGCACTGTCTGTGCTCCCCCACACAGCCAGCACTGTCAGTGCTCCCCACACAGCCAGCATTGTCAGTGCTCCCCCACGCAGCCAGCACTGTCAGTGCTCTCCCACACAGCCAGCAGTCAGTGCTCCCCACACAGCCTGCACTGTCAGTGCTCCACCCTCACAGCCAGCACTGTCAGTGCTCCCACCACACAGCCAGCACTGTCAATGCACCCCCCACACAGCCAGCACTGTCAGTGCTCCCCACACAGCCAGCACTATCAGTGCTCCCCCACAGAGCCAGCACTGTCAGTGCTCCCCACACAGCTAGCACTGTCAGTGCTCCCCCACACAGCCAGCACTGTCAGTGCTCCCACCACACCGCCGGCTCTGTCAGTGCTCCCGCCCACACAGCCAGCACTGTCAGAGCTCCCGCCACACAGCCAGCACTTTCAATGCTCCCACCACACAGCCAGCACTGTCAGTGCACCCACCACACAGACAGCACTGTCAGTGCTCCCCCCACACAGCCAGCACTGTCAGTGCTCTCCCACACAACCAGCACTGTCAATGCTCGCACCACACAGCCAACACTGTCAGTGCTCACACCACACAGCCAGCACTGTCAGTGCTTCCCCTCACAGCTAGCATTGTCAGTGCTCCCCCACACAGCCAGCACTGTCAGTGCCCCCACCACACAGACAGCACTGTCAGTGCACCCACCACACTGCCAGCCCTGTCAGTGCTCCCAGCACACATCCAGCACTGTCAGTGCTGCCCCCACACAGCCAGCACTGTCCGTGCTCCCACCACATAGCCAGCACTGTCAGTGCTCCCACCACACAGCCAGCAATATCAGTGCTCCCCCACACAGCCAGCACTGTCAGTGCTCCCACCACACAGCCAGCACTGTCAGTGCACCCACACACAGCCAGCACTGTCAGTGCTCCCCACACAGCCAGCACTGTCAGTGCTCTCCCACACAGCCAGCACTGTCAGTGCTCCCACCACACAGCCAGCACTGTCAGTGCTTCCCCCAAACACAGCCAGCACTGTCAGTGCTCCCCCCACACAGCCAGCACTGTCCGTGCTCCCCCCACACAGCCAGCACTGTCCGTGCTCCCACCACACAGCCAGCACTGTCAGTGCTCCCACGATACAGCAAGAACTGTCAGTGCTCCCTCCACACAGCCAGCACTGTCAGTGCTCCCCCCACATACCCAGCACTGCCAGTGCTGCCCCCACACAGCCACACTGACAGTGCTGGCTGTGTGGTGGGGGCACTGACAGCGCTGGCTGTGTGTGGGGGGGGGGATCACTGACAGTGCTAGCTGTGTGGGGGAGCACTGACAGTGCTGGCTGTGTGGTGGTAGCACTGACAGTGTTGGCTGTGTGGTGCGAGCATTGACAGTGCTGGCTGTGTGGGAGAGCACTGACAGTGCTGTCTGTGTGGTGGGTGCACTGACAGTGCTGGCGATGTGGTGGGAGCAAAGAAAGTGCTGGCTGTGTGGCGGGAGCTCTGACAGTGCTGGCTGTGTGGGCGGGAGCACTGACAGAGCCGGCTGTGTGGTGGGAGCACTGACAGTGCTGGCTGTGTGGGGGAGCACTGACAGGGCTAGCTGTGTGGGGGAGCACTGACAGTACTGGTTCTTTGGGGAGCACTGATAATGCTGGCAGTGTGGGGAGCACTGACAGTGCTGGCTGTGTGGGGGGGGGGCACTGGCAGTGCTGGCTGTGTGGTGGGAGCACTGACAGTGCTGGCTGTGAGGGTGGAGCATTGACAGTGCAGGCTGTGTGGGGAGCACTGACTGTTGGCTGAGTGGGAGAGCACTGACAGTGCTGGCTGTGTGTGGGGCGGAGCACTGACAGTGCTGGCTGTGTGGGGAGCACTAACAGTGCTGGCTGTGTGGGGGAGCACAGACAGTGCTGGCTGTGTGTGGGGGGAGCACTGATAGTGCTGGCTGTGTGGGTGGCGCACTGACAGTGCTGGCTGTGTGGGCGGGAGCACTGACAGAGCCGGCTGTGTGGTGGGAGCACTGACAGTGCAGGCTGTGTGGGGGAGCACTGACAGTGCTAGCTGTGTGGGGGAGCACTGACAGTGCTGGCTCTGTGGGGGAGCACTGATAGTGCTGGCTGTGTGGGGAGCACTGTCAGTGCTCCCCCACACAGCCAGCACTGTCAGTGCTCCCACCACACCGCCGGCTCTGTCAGTGCTCCCGCCCACACAGCCAGCACTGTCAGTGCACCCGCCACACAGCCAGCACTGTCAGTGCTCCCCCACACAGCCAGCACGGTCAGTGCTCTCCCACACAGCCAGCACTGTCAATGCTCGCACCACACAGCCAACACTGTCAGTGCTCACACCACACAGCCAGCACTGTCAGTGCTCCCCCTCACAGCTAGCATTGTCAGTGCTCCCCCACATAGCCAGCACTGTCAGTGCCCCCACCACACAGACGGCACTGTCAGTGCATCCACCACACTGCCAGCCCTGTCAGTGCTCCCCCACACATCCAGCACTGTCAGTGCTGCCCCCACACAGCCAGCACTGTCCGTGCTCCCACCACATAGCCAGCACTGTCAGTGCTCCCACCACACAGCCAGCACTGTCAGTGCACCCACACACAGCCAGCACTGTCAGTGCTCCCCACACAGCCAGCACTGTCAGTGCTCTCCCACACAGCCAGCACTGTCAGTGCTCCCACCACACAGCCAGCACTGTCAGTGCACCCACCACACAGCCAGCACTGTCAGTGCTCTCCACACAGCCAGCACTGTCAGTGCTCTCCCACACAGCCAGCTCTGTCAGTGCTCCCACCACACAGCCAGCACTGTCAGTGCTCCCACCACACAGCGAGCACTGTCAGTGCTTCCCCCAAACACAGCCAGCACTGCCAGTGCTCCCCCCACACAGCCAGCACTGTCCTTGCTCCCACCACACAGACAGCACTGTCAGTGCTCCCACCACTCAGCCAGCACTATCAGTACCCCCACCACACAGCCAGCACTGTCAGTGCACCCACCACACAACCAGCAGTGCCACTGCTCCCCCACACACCCTGCACTGCCAGTGCTCCACCCACACAGACAACACTGTCAGTGCTCCCCCATACACAGCCAGCACTGTCTGTGCCCTCCCACACAACCAGCACTGTCAGTGCCCCCCACACAGCCAGCACTGTCAGTGCTCCCCCACACAGCCAGCACTGTCAGTGCTCTCCCACACAGCCAGCACTATCAGTGCTCCCCCACAGAGCCAGCACTGTCAGTGCTCCCACACACAGCTAGCACTGTCAGTGCTCCCCCACACAGCCAGCACTGTCAGTGCTCCCACCACACAGCCGGCTCTGTCATTGCTCCCGCCCACACAGCCAGCACTGACAGAGCTCCCGCCACACAGCCAGCACTTTCAATGCTCCCACCACACAGCCAGCACTGACAGTGCACCCACCACACAGCCAGCACTGCCACTGCTCCCCCCACACACCCAGCACTGCCAGTGCTCCACCCACACAGACAGCACTGTCAGTGCTCCCACCACATATCCAGCACTGTCAGTACTCCCACCACACAGCCAGCACTGTCAGTGCTCCCCCCACACGGCCAGCACTGTCAGTGCTCCCACCACACAGCCAGAACTGTCAGTGCACCCGCGACACAGCCAGCACTGTCAGAGCTCCCCCACACAGCCAGCACTGTCAGTGCGCCACCCAAACAGCCAGCACTATCAGTGCTCCCCCATACACAGCCAGCACTGCCTGTGCTCCCCCACACAGCCAGCACTGTCAGTGCTCCCCACACAGCCAGCACTGTCAGTGCTCCCCCACACAGCCAGCACTGTCAGTGCTCTCCCACACAGCCAGCAGTCAGTGCTCCCCACACAGCCTGCACTGTCAGTGCTCCACCCTCACAGCCAGCACTGTCAGTGCTCCCCACACAGCTAGCACTGTCAGTGCTCCCCCACACAGCCAGCACTGTCAGTGCTCCCACCACACCGCCGGCTCTGTCAGTGCTCCCGCCCACACAGCCAGCACTGTCAGAGCTCCCGCCACACAGCCAGCACTTTCAATGCTCCCACCACACAGCCAGCACTGTCAGTGAACCCACCACACAGACAACAATGTCATTGCTCCCCCCACACAGCCAGCACTGTCAGTGCTCTCCCACACAGCCAGCACTGCCAATGCTCGCACCACACAGCCAACACTGTCAGTGCTCACACCACACAGCCAGCACTGTCAGTGCTTCCCCTCACAGCTAGCATTGTCAGTGCTCCCCCACACAGCCAGCACTGTCAGTGCCCCCACCACACAGACATCACTGTCAGTGCACCCACCACACTGCCAGCCCTGTCAGTGCTCCCAGCACACAGCCAGCACTGTCAGTGCACCCACGCACAGCCAGCACTGTCAGTGCTCCCCACACAGCCAGCACTGTCAGTACTCTCCCACACAGCCAGCACTGTCAGTGCTCCCACCACACAGCCAGCACTGTCAGTGCTTCCCCCAAACACAGCCAGCACTGTCAGTGCTCCCACCACACAGCCAGCACTGTCAGTGCACCCACCACACAGCCAGCACTGTCAGTGCTCTCCACACAGCCAGCACTGTCAGTGCTCTCCCACACAGCCAGCTCTGTCAGTGCTCCCACCACACAGCCAGCACTGTCAGTGCTCCCACCACACAGCCAGCACTGTCAGTGCTTCCCCCAAACACAGCCAGCACTGCCAGTGCTCCCCCCACACAGCCAGCACTGTCCTTGCTTCCACCACACAGACAGCACTGTCAGTGCTCCCACCACACAGCCAGCACTGTCAGTGCTCCCTCCACACAGCCAGCACTGTCAGTGCTCCCCCACACAGCCAGCACTATCAGTACCCCCACCACACAGCCAGCACTGTCAGTGCACCCACCACACAACCAGCACTGCCACTGCTCCCCCACACACCCTGCACTGCCAGTGCTCCACCCACACAGACAGCACTGTCAGTGCTCCCCCATACACAGCCAGCACTGTCTGTGCTCCCCCACACAGCCAGCACTGTCAGTGCCCCCCACACAGCCAGCAATGTCAGTGCTCCCCCACGCAGCCAGCACTGTCAGTGCTCTCCCACACAGCCAGCACTATCAGTGCTCCCCCACAGAGCCAGCACTGTCAGTGCTCCCACACACAGCTAGCACTGTCAGTGCTCCCCCACACAACCAGCACTGTCAGTGCTCCCACCACACAGCCGGCTCTGTCAGTGCTCCCGCCCACACAGCCAGCACTGTCAGAGCTCCCGCCACACAGCCAGCACTTTCAATGCTCCCACCACACAGCCAGCACTGTCAGTGCACCCACCACACAGCCAGCACTGCCACTGCTCCCCCCACACACCCAGCACTGCCAGTGCTCCACCCACACAGACAGCACTGTCAGTGCTCCCACCACATATCCAGCACTGTCAGTGCTCCCACCACACAGCCAGCACTGTCAGTGCTCCCCCCACACGGCCAGCACTGTCAGTGCTCCCACCACACAGCCAGAACTGTCAGTGCACCCGCGACACAGCCAGCACTGTCAGAGCTCCCCCACACAGCCAGCACTGTCAGTGCGCCACCCAAACAGCCAGCACTATCAGTGCTCCCCCATACACAGCCAGCACTGTCTGTGCTCCCCCACACAGCCAGCACTGTCAGTGCTCCCCACACAGCCAGCATTGTCAGTGCTCCCCCACGCAGCCAGCACTGTCAGTGCTCTCCCACACAGCCAGCAGTCAGTGCTCCCCACACAGCCTGCACTGTCAGTGCTCCACCCTCACAGCCAGCACTGTCAGTGCTCCCACCACACAGCCAGCACTGTCAATGCACCCCCCACACAGCCAGCACTGTCAGTGCTCCCCACACAGCCAGCACTATCAGTGCTCCCCCACAGAGCCAGCACTGTCAGTGCTCCCCACACAGCTAGCACTGTCAGTGCTCCCCCACACAGCCAGCACTGTCAGTGCTCCCACCACACCGCCGGCTCTGTCAGTGCTCCCGCCCACACAGCCAGCACTGTCAGAGCTCCCGCCACACAGCCAGCACTTTCAATGCTCCCACCACACAGCCAGCACTGTCAGTGCACCCACCACACAGACAGCACTGTCAGTGCTCCCCCCACACAGCCAGCACTGTCAGTGCTCTCCCACACAACCAGCACTGTCAATGCTCGCACCACACAGCCAACACTGTCAGTGCTCACACCACACAGCCAGCACTGTCAGTGCTTCCCCTCACAGCTAGCATTGTCAGTGCTCCCCCACACAGCCAGCACTGTCAGTGCCCCCACCACACAGACAGCACTGTCAGTGCACCCACCACACTGCCAGCCCTGTCAGTGCTCCCAGCACACATCCAGCACTGTCAGTGCTGCCCCCACACAGCCAGCACTGTCCGTGCTCCCACCACATAGCCAGCACTGTCAGTGCTCCCACCACACAGCCAGCAATATCAGTGCTCCCCCACACAGCCAGCACTGTCAGTGCTCCCACCACACAGCCAGCACTGTCAGTGCACCCACACACAGCCAGCACTGTCAGTGCTCCCCACACAGCCAGCACTGTCAGTGCTCTCCCACACAGCCAGCACTGTCAGTGCTCCCACCACACAGCCAGCACTGTCAGTGCTTCCCCCAAACACAGCCAGCACTGTCAGTGCTCCCCCCACACAGCCAGCACTGTCCGTGCTCCCCCCACACAGCCAGCACTGTCCGTGCTCCCACCACACAGCCAGCACTGTCAGTGCTCCCACGATACAGCAAGAACTGTCAGTGCTCCCTCCACACAGCCAGCACTGTCAGTGCTCCCCCCACATACCCAGCACTGCCAGTGCTGCCCCCACACAGCCACACTGACAGTGCTGGCTGTGTGGTGGGGGCACTGACAGCGCTGGCTGTGTGTGGGGGGGGGGAGCACTGACAGTGCTAGCTGTGTGGGGGAGCACTGACAGTGCTGGCTGTGTGGTGGTAGCACTGACAGTGTTGGCTGTGTGGTGCGAGCATTGACAGTGCTGGCTGTGTGGGAGAGCACTGACAGTGCTGTCTGTGTGGTGGCTGTACTGACAGTGCTGGCGATGTGGTGGGAGCAAAGAAAGTGCTGGCTGTGTGGCGGGAGCTCTGACAGTGCTGGCTGTGTGGGCGGGAGCACTGACAGAGCCGGCTGTGTGGTGGGAGCACTGACAGTGCAGGCTGTGTGGGGGAGCACTGACAGTGCTAGCTGTGTGGGGGGGCACTGGCAGTGCTGGTTCTTTGGGGGAGCACTGATAGTGCTGGCAGTGTGGGGAGCACTGACAGTGCTGGCTGTGTGGGGGGTGCACTGGCAGTGCTGGCTGTGTGGTGGGAGCACTGACAGTGCTGGCTGTGAGGGTGGAGCATTGACAGTGCAGGCTGTGTGGGGAGCACTGACTGTTGGCTGTGTGGGAGAGCACTGACAGTGCTGGCTGTGTGTGGGGCGGAGCACTGACAGTGCTGGCTGTGTGGGGAGCACTAACAGTGCTGGCTGTGTGGGGGAGCACAGACAGTGCTGGCTGTGTGTGGGGGGAGCACTGATAGTGCTGGCTGTGTGGGTGGCGCACTGACAGTGCTGGCTGTGTGGGCGGGAGCACTGACAGAGCCGGCTGTGTGGTGGGAGCACTGACAGAGCCGGCTGTGTGGGGGAGCACTGACAGTGCTGGCTCTGTGGGGGAGCACTGATAGTGCTGGCTGTGTGGGGAGCACTGACAGTGCTGGCTGTGTGGGGGAGCACTGACAGTGCTGGCTGTGGAGTGGGAGCACTGACAGTGCTGGCTGTGAGGGTGGAGCACTGATAGTGCTGGCTGTGTGGGGAGCACTGACTGCTGGCTGTGTGGGAGAGCACTGAGAGTGCTGGCTGTGTGTGGGGCGGAGCACTGACAGTGCTGGCTGTGTGGGGAGCACTGACAGTGTTGGCTGTGTGGGGGAGCACAGACAGTGCTGGCTGTGTGTTTGTAGAGCACTGATAGTGCTGGCTATGTGGGTGGCGCACTGACAGTGCTGGCAGTGTGGGGGAGCTCTGACAGTGCTGGCTGTGTGTCAGTGCTCCCAGCACATATCTACCACTGTCAGTGCTCCCACCCACACGGCGGTTGGCAGTGTGGTGGGTGTGTGGTGGGAGCAATGAAAGTGCTGGCTGTGTGGCGGGAGCTCTGACAGTGCTGGCTGTGTGTGGGGGGGGGGGAGCACTGACAGAGCCGGCTTTTTGGTGGGAGCACTGACAGTGCTAGCTGTGTGAGGGAGCACTGACAGTGCTGGCTCTGTGGGGGAGCACTGAAACTGCTGGCTTTGTGGGGAGTACTGACAGTGCTGGCTGTGTGGGTGGAGCACTGACAGTGCTGGCTGTGTGGTGGGAGCACTGACAGTGCTGGCTGTGAGGGTGGAGCACTGGCAGTGCTAGCTGTGTGGCGGGAGCACTGACAGTGCTGGCTGTGTGGTGGGAGCACTGACAGTGTTGGCTGTGTGGTGCGAGCATTGACAATGCTGGCTGTGTGGGAGAGCACTGACAGTGCTGGCTGTGTGGGGGTGCACTGACAGTGCTGGCTGTGTGGTGGGTGCACTGACAGTGCTGGCTGTGTGGTGGGAGCAATGAAAGTGCTGGCTGTGTGGCGGGAGCTCTGACAGTGCTAGCTGTGTGGGCGGGAGCACTGACAGAGCCGGCTGTGTAGTTGGAGCACTGACAGTGCTGGCTGTGTGGGGAAGCACTGACAGTGCTGGCTGTGTGTGGGGCGGAGCACTGACAGCACTGTCAGTGCTCCCAGCACATATCCAGCACTGTCAGTGCTCCCACCACACAGCCAGCACTGTCAGTGCTCCCCCACACGGCCAGCACTGTCAGAGCTCCCCCACACTGTCAGTGCGCCACCCACACAGCCAGCACTATCAGTGCTCCCCCCACACACAGCCAGCACTGGCTGTGCTCCCCCACACAGCCAGCACTGTCAGTGCTCCGCCCCACTCACAGCCAGAACTGTCAGTGCTCCCACCACACAGCCAGCACTGTCAGTGCTCCCTCCACACAGCCAGCACTGTCAGTGCTCCCCCACACAGCCCGCACTATCAGTACCCCAACCACACAGCCAGCACTGTCAGTGCACCCACCACACAGCCAGCACTGCCCGTGCTCCCCCACACACCCAGCACTGCGAGTGCTGACCCCACACAGCCAGCACTGTCAGTGCTCCCACCACATATCCAGCACTGTCAGTGCTCCCACCACACAGCCAGCACTGTCAGTGCTCCCCCCACACGGCCAGCACTGTCAGTGCTCCCACCACACAGCCAGCACTGTCAGTGCGCCACCCACACAGCCAGCATGTCAGTGCTCCCACCACATATCCAGCACTGTCAGTGCTCCCACCACACAGCCAGCACTGTCAGTGCTCCCCCCACACGGCCAGCACTGTCAGTGCTCCCACCACACAGCCAGCACTGTCAGTGCGCCACCCACACAGCCAGCATGTCAGTGCTCCCACCACACAGCCAGCACTGTCAGTGCTCCCCCCACACAGCCAGCACTGTCAGTGCTTCCCCACACAGCCCGCACTGTCAGTGGTCCCACCACACAACTAGCATTGTCAGTGCTCCCACCACACAGCCAGCACTGTCAGTGCTCCCCACGCCCCAGACCCAGCTCCTGATTGGCTGATAGGCTGTCAGTCAGCGGCTGTAGCTGCTGATTGGCTGAGAGACTGCCAGTCAGCGCCAGGAGTTACTGATTGGCTGAAATGCTGCCAGTCAGAGACTAGAACTGCTGATTTGCTGACAGGCTGTCGGTCAGCGGCTGGAGCTCCTGATTTGCTGAGAGGCTGTCAGTCAGCGGCTGGAGCTGCTGATTGGATGAGAGGCTGTTAGTCAGCGCCAGGAGCTACTGATTGGCTGAGAGACTGTCAGTCAGCGGCTGTAGTTGCTGATTGGCTGAGAGACTTTCAGTCAGCGCGAGGAGCTACTGATTGGCTGAAATGCTGCCAGTCAGAGATTAGAACTGCTGATTTGCTGAGAGGCTGTCGGTCAGCGGCTGGAGCTCCTGATTGGCTGAGAGACTGTCTGTCAGCGGCTGGAGCTCCTGATTGGCTGAGAGACTGTCAGTCAGCGGCTGGAGCTCCTGATTGGCTGAAAGACTGCCAGTCAGCGGCTGGAGCTCCTGGTTGGCTGAGAGGCTGTCAGTCAGCGGTTGGAGCTCCTGATTGGCTGAGAGGCTGTTAGTCAGCGGTTGGGGCTCCTGATTGGCTGAAAGGCTGTCAGTCCGTTTTATTTTCTCATTAATTTAATAATTGATGTAACCGGATATTTCACCGCGACCTTGATCTGCTCCCTGAACCTGGACTGAGTCACCACATAAATAAATGTGTTTGTGCAGCAATTTAAATCCTGCAGCATACTTCCGACTTGTTGTAAATTATATTGAGGGAATGTGAGGTAAACTAATCCTCCCACATCGTTATAGAAAAATTTAATAACAGACACGGTCCAGAGGAGGATGAAAGCTCCGGAGATGCTGAAGAGTAAAATCATTGACTTCCTTCTGCTCTCCATCTCTGGGTCGGTGCGATTGTCTACCGGACTCTGAGCCCTCAGTGCCTTCCGGACACGACTGGTGAGTAAAATGTGTCTGACTGTCAGAGCGTTGGTCAACAGGATTGAGAAGAACGGCATCAATGGTGTTAAAACCTGAGAAAACCAGTTATACCCACCCCATCCCGGGTCAGTCCAAAAGCTGCTCTTTGTGACGCAGAACCACTGGACATTGTCGATTATACCCCAAGGTTCGAATATAAAGTACCGGGGGATGTTTTTCACACAGAGCAGGAGGCCGCTTGTGGACAGAACCACAGCCGCAGTTTTCCCGGTGCAATATTTAGTTTTCAGTTTCTGGCAGCAAATGGCCACAAATCGATCAAAGGAGAAAGTGAGGGTGAACCAGACAGAACAGTCAGTGGCTGCAGCCTGCAGGACAGCGTTAACACGACACACAGGGGTGATGTACAGGAAACTCCGGGGGAAATAATACACATTGATCATGGTCAGTATGATACGAGTGATAGTAAACAGCAGATCCGCCGTTGCCATGGCCACCAGGTAGCGAGTGGTGCAGGTAGAGAGGCCACACTTCCCCCGACACAGAATCACAATTCCCAGTATATTAACTGTCAGAGACAGAAAGGAGAGACGCGGGAAATTACTGGGTAATGAATCTCCCTCTCTGAATCAGGACATAATTTCAGCATCAATATAATGGACAGTGGGTGGGTGGGGGTGTTGGGAGAGGAGTGGGCAGAGAGATTAACATTGCAGAGAGGGGAGTAGGAAATGTAACTCCAGTGTTAAGATGGATTCCCCATCTTAACACTGGAGTTACATTTCCTACTCCCCTGTCAGTTTGATGGCAGTGGTAGGAAAATGTTTATAATTCAGAGACCTTTGGGAGAGGTTACATTTCTCATTTAGTCTGATTTACAGGATTCACTCAGGCCGGCCAGGTTTCCCAATCCGGATACAAACATACCAGAGATTGTCATCCCAGCTCAATTATTGGACCACACCCCGGATTGGACCGTTCCCTGGACTGGATTTCTGATGGGGTTGGACCCCACTCCTGGTTTATTTGAATACTCCACGATCAATGGGAAAAATAAAACAAACGCAGGACCTTCCCACTTCATAATCATGGGAGGAATAGAAATATAGCATGTACAGTGCAAAAGGAGGCCATTCGGCCCATCGAGTCTGCACCGGCCCTTGGAAAGAGAAAACCAGTTCAGCCCACCCCATCCCCATAACCCAGTGACCCCATCTAAATTGTTTGGAAACTAAACACAATTTATCATGGCCAATCCACCTAACCTGCACATCTTTGGACTGTGGGAGGAAACCGGAGCACCCGGAGGAAAGCCACGCAGACACGTGGAGAACATGCAGACTCCGCACAGACAGTGACCCAAGCCGGGAATCGAACCTGGGATCCTGGAGCTTTGAATCAACTGTGCTTACCACTGTGCTACCGTGCCGCACAGCCTGTCCAGAGTACAGTGTGTCCAGTCTCCAGAGCATCCCGAGGGATCATCCCTCCCAGATTTAGTCATTCGTACAGCACCCGCTCCCAGGAATCCCCCATTGCCATATCTCGAACATCCCAACATCACTGTTCCCAGGAATCCATCCTCTCCCTGTTTGGAAAGAATCCCTGCCAAGCTTTTCTCAGGAATATTCCTGCTCCGGCATGGGACATTCCCCAGGGTTCACTTGGCCGGAATAGACTCTCTCCAGATTCGGACTCATTGCATTCGACAAAAAAGTAGGAACATCCCAAAACTAGGGCGTTAAGATGGAGGAGAAAATTCCCAGACTAAAGTTGTTTAAATTAAAGTTATGTCCTGCGGGACCTAACATCCGAATTCGACGATGAGATGTTGCTCCTCCAGCTTGCGTTGGGCTTCACTGCATTCTTGCAGCAGGCCAAGGACAGACATGTGGGCCTGAGAGCAAGATGCTGAGTTAACATGGCCACAACATGAAGGCTGGGGCCATGCTGTGGGCTGAGTGAAGGTGTCCCACAAAGCAGTCTCCCAGTCTGCGTTTAGTCTCCCCATTGTAGAGGAGACGGTATTGGCAGCAGCGAATACAGGAGAACAAATTGAAGGCACAGAAGTGAAATGCTGCTTCCCCAGAAAGGAGAGTTTGCTGCTGAGAACCGGGAGACGGGAGGAGGTAAAGGGACAGTTGTTGCACCGTCTCTGATTGCAGGGGAAGGTGCTGGGGGAAGGGAAAGGGGTGTGGGGTGTGAGGGGGAAGTGGACAAGGGGGACGGAGCGGTACCTGAGGAATGCAGAAATTGAGGGGGGCGGTTGGAGAGAGGTGAAGATGTGTTTGGTGGTGACATCATGCTGGAGTTGGCAGAAATGGAGGAGGATTTTCCTTTCAATGGGAAGGCTGATGGTGTGGAAAGTGAGGAGAGGGACCCTATCATGTTTCCGGGAGGGAGGGGGCGGTGTGAGGACAGAGGTGTGAGAAGTGAATTGATCACGATTGAGAGGCCTGTTAACAAAGGAAGGTGGTGGGGACGGCAAGGTTAAGGAAAAGACAGACATGCCAGGGGGGCTATTTTCGAAGACGCCAGCATGAGAACAGAGGCGATGGATGGGGAGAAAGTGGGTGAATGAGATGCAGTCTTTACAGGGAGCAGGGTATGAGGATCTGTACACAATCCTCGTGTTGGGGAACGGAGGTGCAGAGGGATTGGACATCCATTGTGAAGATTAGGCGGTTAGGGCCAGGGAAATGGACCTCGTTTATATGACATACGACACCAGAGGAATCAGGATCCATAAAATCCCCACAGTGCAGAAGGAGGCCATTCGGCCCATTAAGTCTGTACCAAACCTCTTGTACAAACCTCTGAAAGAGAACCTCAACCAAGCTCACCCCCACCCCCCATCTCATTAACACCTTAATCAAACCGACACATCTTTTTGGACACTGCGGGCTAATTTAGCATGGTCAATCCACCTAATCTGGACTATGGGAGGTAACCGGAGCACCCGGAGGAAACCCACACATCCAGGGAGAAAAAGTGCAGTCTCCACACAGACAGTCACCCAAGGTAGGAATTGATCCGGGGACCCTGCTGCTGTGAGGCAGCCGTGCAAACCACTGTGTCACAGTGCCACCACTGTCTTTGGGAAGGGGCAGAACAGGGTAAAGCGGATGGAATCAAGATCGGATGAAATGATCTTGGTGGGGCTGGAACAGGCCGAAATAATGGGTGCACTGGGACTTTCCTGTTTGTGGACTTTGGGAAGGAGGTAGAAGCGGGAGGTTGATGCAGGATGTGTGGGGTTGTGGCACTATAGTGTCCGAGGGAGTGGACAGAAGGTATCCAGAGTCAAAGAGGTCAGTGAAAGTCCTGGAAACAATATCATGATGTTTGGTGGTGTGCTGCTGGCCCAGGGGGAGGTACCAGGCTGTGCCTGAGAGCTGACGGTCAGCCTCTGTGAGGAAGAGGTCAGGACACCAGACAATAATTGTTGTCATTCATCTCAAGAGGCTTGGAATATAAAAGCAGGGATGTACTTCTGAAGCTTTATGAAGTATTAGTTAGGCCCCATTTAGAATACTGTGAGCAATTTTGGGCCCCACACCTCAGGAAGGACATACTGGCACTGGAGCGGGTCCAGCGGAGATTCACACCGATGATCCCAGGAATGGTAGGCCTAACATACGATGAACGTCTGAGGATCCTGGGATTATATTCATTGGAGTTTAGGAGCTTGAGGGGAAATCTAATAGAAACTTACAAGATAATGAATGGCTTAGATAGGGTGGATGTAGGGAAGTTGTTTCCATTAGCAGGGGAGACGAGGACCCGGGGGCACAGCCTTAGAATAAAAGGGAGTCACTTTAGAACAGAGATGAGGAGAAATTTCTTCAGCCAGAGAGTGGTGGGTCTGTGGAATTCATTGCCACAGAAGGCGGTGGAGGCCGGGACGTTGAGTGTCTTGAAGACAGAAGTTGATAAATTCTTGATTTCTCGAGGAATTAAGGGCTATGGAGAGAGCGCGGGTAAGTGGAGTTGAAATCAGCCATGATTGAATGGTGGAGTGGACTCGATGGGCCGAATGGCCTTACTTCCGCTCCTATGTGTTCTGGTCTTATGGTAAAATAACGGTACCACCCTTGTGAGCAGCTTAGATCACCAGGTCAGGGTTGGATATTATAGAGAGGATTGGAGCAAGTTTAGAGTGAGTCAGGATAGAGTTGGTGAGAGGCAAAGAGAAATTGAGACGGTCGACGTCGCACTGACAGATCTCAATGAAAAGATCAAGAGCTGATAGGAGGCCAGAAGGTGGGGACCAGGTAGAGGGAGATTACTGGAGGCGGATGGCTTTCAACAACAAATATTTATAAAGTAGGCAGTGAGAATCAGCAGGGACAATATTATCTATTCACTGATCACCATCAGAATAATTACCAAAGAATTGAAAAGCAGAAGTCGGTCTCTGTTATTAGAACATATAACATAGAACAATACAGCGCAGTACAGGCCCTTCGGCCCACGTTGTTGCACCGAAACAAAAGCCATCTAACCTACACTATGCCATTATCATCCATATGTTTATCCAATAAACGTTTAAATGCCCTCAATGTTGGCGAGTTCACTACTGTAGCAGGAAGGGCATTCCACGGCCTCACTACTCTTTGCGTAAAGAACCTACCTCTGACCTCTGTCCTATATCTATTACCCCTCAGTTTAAAGTTATGTCCCCTCGTGCCAGCCATTTCCATCCGCGGGAGAAGGCTCTCACTGTCCACCTTATCCAGCCCCCTGATCATTTTGTATGCGTCTATTAAGTCTCCTCTTAACCTTCTTCTCTCCAACGAAAACAACCTCAAGTCCATCAGCCTTTCCTCAAAAGAATTTGCCTCCATACCAGGCAACATCCTGGTAAATCTCCTCTGCACCCGCTCTAAAGCCTCCACGTCCTTCCGATAATGCGGTGACCAGAACTGTACCCAATACTCCAAATGCGGCCGTACCAGAGTTCTGTACAGCTGCAACATGACCTCCTGACTCCGGAACTCAATCCCTCTACCAAGAAAGGCCAACACTCCATAGGCCTTCTTCACAACCCTATCAACCTGGGTGGCAACTTTCAGGGATCTATGTACATGGACACCTAGATCCCTCTGCTCAGCCACACTTTCAAGAACTTTACCATTAGCCAAATATTCCGCATTCCTGTTATTCCTTCCAAAGTGAATCACCTCACACTTCTCTACATTAAACTCCATTTGCCACCTCTCAGCACAGCTCTGCAGCTTATCTATATCCCTCTGTAACCCGCTGCATCCTTCCACACTATCGACAACACCATCGACTTTAGTATCGTCTGCAAATTTACTCACCCACCCTTCTGCGCCTTCTTCTAGGTCATTGATAAAAATGACAAACAGCAACGGCTCCAGAACAGATCCTTGTGGTGCTCCACTTATGACTGTACTCCATTCTGAACATTTCCCATCAACCAACACCCTCTGTCTTCTTTCAGCTAGCCAATTTCTGATCCACATCTCTAAATCACCCTCAATCCCCATCCTCCGTATTTTCTGCAATAGCCTACCGTGGGGAACCTTATCAAACGCTTTGCTGAAATCCATATACACCACATCAACTGCTCTACCCTCATCTACCTGTTCAGTCACCTTCTCAAAGAACTCAATAAGGTTTGTGAGGCATGACCTACCCTTCACAAAGCCATGCTGACTATCCCTGATCATATTATTCCTATCTAGATGATTATAAATCTTGTCTCTTATAATCCCCTCCAAGACTTTACCCACTACAGACGTGAGGCTCGCCGGTCTATAGTTGCCGGGGTTGTCTCTGCTCCCCTTTTTGAACAAAGGGACCACATTTGCTGTCCTCCAGTCCTCTGGCACTATTCCTGTAGTCAATGATGACATAAAAATCAAAGCCAAAGGTCCAGCAATCTCTTCCCTGGCCTCCCAGAGAATCTTAGGATAAATACCATCAGGTCCCGGGGACTTATCTATTTTCAGCCTGTCCAGAATTGCCAACACCTCTTCCCTACGTATCTCAATGCCATCTATTCTATTAGCCTGGGGCTCAGCATTCTCCTCCACAACATTATCTTTTTCCTGAGTGAATACTGACGAAAAATATTCATTTAGTATCTCGCATATCTCTTCAGACTCCACACACAATTTCCCATCCCTGTCCTTGACTGGTCCTACTCTTTCCCTAGTCATTCGCTTATTCCTGACATACCTATAGAAAGCTTTTGGGTTTTCCTTGATCCTTCCTGCCAAATACTTCTCATGTCCCCTCCTTGCTCGTCTTAGCTCTCTCTTTAGATCTTTCTTCGATACCTTGTAACTATCCATCGCCCCAACTGAAACTTCACACCTCATCTTCACATAGGCCTCCTTCTTCCTGTTAACAAGAAATTCCACTTCCTTGGTAAACCACGGTTCCCTCGCTCGACGCCTTCCTCCCTGCCTGACCGGTACATACTTATCAAGAACGCGCCGTAGCTGATCCTTGAACATGCCCCACTTATCCAGTGTGACCAACACTTGCAGCCTACTTCTCCACCTTATCCCCCCCAAGTCACGTCTAATGGCATCATAATTGCCCTTTCCTCAGCTATAACTCTTGCCCTGCGGTGTATACTTATCCCTTTTCATCATTAACGTAAACGTCACCGAATTGACGTTATTCTTGACTTTAGAACAGAATATAATCAAATCTTCCAGTCACAATGTCAACAGTTGGAAAAATGGAATTAGAAGCATGAGTTAAAATAAATCCAGGAACACAGAGTATACTAAATAGTCGGCACCTATTCCAAAGTCAACATTATTCCTGACACATTTCATCCAATTATTTCAATAACTACCAGAAATAATATATCTGAGTAGTATGATAGATGTTAAACAATTGGATTTTCTAAAGGCCGCCAGTAAGATCCGACATAACAGACTGATGAGTAATCTCAGAGCCAGTGGAGTTAGGGGACACAGCAGCAGAATGGACACATGCTGGCGACACACACAGAAAACAGGGAGAGGAGTTAAAGGGATTTGGGCTGATTGGTGGAAGGTCGGAAGTGGTGTTCCACAATGATCAGCACTGGGATCACTCTCCTTCACCATTCCCATCAACAGTATGGGATCGGGAAGCAGAATGATAATTACACAATTTACAGACAAAATCAAATTGGGAGCGAGAGTGAATACAGAGGAAGAATACAACTAATTACAGGCACACATTCATCATTCATTATGAATTTGCAAAGTGGGTATTTCAATGGGACATTAATGTCCCGACAGATCAGTGTCCGCTGCTGCATTTTGTTCAGAAAAATACGTCCCCCAATCACTCCTTGGAAAACTAGTGTGTGAATGGACTGGACGGGTTTCTGGCTTCAGGTTAATAGATTCACAAATCGTGTGAAGCAGAAAGACTGTTTAAAAACACCCATAAACATTGATCAAAATTGTGAGTTCATTTGAGGATCAATATAAATGAGAAAATATCACAAAACCTATTGGAATGCTGCACTGCTGTGGGTTTTATGAAATATTAGAGTGTGGGTGATATCTGTTCCTGTTGGAGTAGGCAAAAAAAAACAGAGATAGAGACATTTCACATCATGCAATAAATATCAAACATGTTCAAAACACAGACAAACTCTTCCTGTTTTCAACCTATTCCAAAGTTAAAACACACAGAGAGAACTCCACAGAATGGAGCGGCCACTGCCCAATAAAATACAGCATTTCAAAACAGAACCAACTAATGTCAGTCCAGTTACTGACCCACACTTACTACAATTCCAGAGGACAGATAGTTCCAGTAATAGATATATAATTGGATCAGATATTCCAGTCTGGTGAGAGACCAACATTCAGTACAATTGTACACTGACAAATACTTCCAGTCATCCTTGTTCACTGCTGTCAGATATTCCACTCTGGTTAGTGATCCACCCTCAGTGTGATTACATTCTTACTCCGACTAAACCTTCCTTCAGCGAGATTGCCTTCACTAAGATCCAGTCTAACATTATACAAGAGTCCACTCAATATAACAACTTTATTGATCAGAGATCCCGTGAGTTACAAACAGGTTTATTGTTAGTTGATGGAATGGATTCAAACCATAGACATTATGAACGAGATTTGAATTAAGTGAATTATATCGTTGACCAGGTGTCTGTGTAACAGTGAGCCCGAGATCAGCGTTAAACATTTTCAGTCAGAGTTTAAAATAAGAGTGCCGCTCACACACAGATTTACACAACTTTAATGGTGACAGTCACTTACCAGGAACACCAACAATAGCCAGGATTGGGTAGAATACTTTCTCAGCAATATCAATTGGATAAAGCATTTTCACTGTGAAAAAATGTGTCCCTTCCTGCGATTGGCAATCTCTCTGTCTGAAACTCTGAGGTTATATATTCCACAAGCTTTTAATTAATACCCTGTGGAACCACCTCGGGGATATTGAGGTTGTGACATCGTTCAACTTATTTTTCAAAAATGTGAATAAACAGCTTACGATATTTGGTTCATTAAAAGCAATTTTTTTTAATGAGTGACCTCTTTGCAAACACTGGACTGTGTCGATCGCATTGTTCAGCTAATATTAACAGAAAGGATGCTGTCCAATCAGACGCCATCAGTCCCATCTCAACATCTCACATTGTTTCAGTGACATGCCTCACTCCACTGTGACCATTCAGTGATTCAGTTCCAATTGTCAGTGTGTTTCTCTGGGTGGTTCCACTGCTCCCTGGGGTATAGCTGCCTCTGTAACTGTGACCATTCAGTGATTCAGTTCCAATTGTCAGTGTATTTCTCTGGGTGGTTCCACTGTACTCTGGGGTGTAGCTGTCTCTGTAACTGTGACCATTCAGTGATTCAGTTCCAATTGTCAGTGTGTTTCTCTGGGTGGCTCCACTGCACTCTGGGGTGTATCACCTCTGTAACTGACCATTCAGTGATTCAGTTCAAATTGGCAGTGTGTTTCTCTGGGTGGTTCCACTGCACTCTGGGGTGAAGCTGTCTCTGTAACTGTGGCCATTCAGTGATTCAGTTCCAATTGTCAGTGTGTTTCTCCGGGTGGTTCCACTGCACTCTGGGATGTAGCTGTCTCTGTAACTGTGTCCATTCAGTGATTCAGTTCCAATTGTTAGTGCGTTTCTCTGGGTGTTTCCACTGCACTCTGGGGTGCAGCTGTCTGTGTAACTGTGACCATTCAGTGATTCAGTTTCAATTGTCAGTGTGTTTCTCTGGGTGGATCCACTGCACTCTGGGGTGTAGCTGCTTCTGTAACTGTGACTAGCCCAGTGATTCAGTTCCACATGTCAGTGTGTTTCTCTGGGTGGTTCCACTGCACTCTGGGGTGTAATTGCCCCTGTAACTGTGACCATTCAGTGATTCAGTTCCAATTGTCAGTGTGTTTCTCTGGGTGGTTCCAATGCAATCTGGTGGGGGGGGGGGGGGTAGCTGTCTCTGTAACTGTGACCGTTCTGTGATTCAGTTCCAATTTTCCGTGTGTCTCTCTGGGAGTGTCCACTGCTATCTGGGGTGTAGCTGTCTCTGTAACTGTGACCATTCAGTGATTCAGTTACAATTGTCAGTGTGTTTCTCTGGGTGGTTCCACTGCACTCTGGGGTGTAGCTGCCCCTGTAACGGTGACCATTCAGTGATTCAGTTCCAATTGTCAGTGTGTTTCTCTGGGTGGTTCCACTGCACTCGGGGGGGTAGCTGTCTCTGTACTGTGACCATTCAGTGATTCAGTTCCAATTATCAGTGTGTTTCCCCGGGTGGGTCCACTGCACTCTGGGGTGTAGCTGCCTCTGTAACTGTGACCATTCAGTGATTCAGTTCCAATTGTCAGTGTGTTTCTCTGGGTGGTTCCACTGCGCTCTTGGGTGTAGCTGCCTCTGTAACTGTGACCAGTCAGTGAATCAGTTCCAATTTATAGTGTGTCTCTCTGGGAGTGTCCACTGCACTCTGGGGTGTAGCTGTCTCTGTAACTGTGACCATTCAGTGATTCAGTTCCAATTGTCAGTGTGTTTCTCTGGGTGGTTCCACTGCACTGGGGTGTAGCTGCCTCAGTAACTGTGTCCATTCAGTGATTCAGTTCCAATTGTCAGTGTGTTTCTCTGGCTGTTTCCACTGCACTCTGGTGTGTAGCTGTCTCTGTAACTGTGGCCATTCAGTGATTCAGTTCCAATTGTCAGTGTGTTTCACCGGGTGGGTGCACTGCACTCTGGGGTGTAGCTGTCTCTGGAACTGTGTCCATTCAGTGATTCAGTTCCAATTGTCAGTGTGTTTCTCCGGGTGGTTCCACTGCACTCTGGCGTGTAGCTGCCTCTGTAACTGTGAACATTCAGTGATTCAGTTCCAATTGTCAGTGTGTTTCTCTGGGTGTTTCCACTGCACTCTGGGGTGCAAATGTCTCTGTAACTGTGGCCATTCAGTGATTCAGTTGCAATTGTCAGTGTGTTTCTCCGGGTGGTTCCACTGCACTCTGGCGTGTAGCTGCCTCTGTAACTGTGTCCATTCAGTGATTCAGTTCCAATTGTCAGTGTGTTTCTCTGTGTGTTTCCACTGCACTCTGGGGTGCAGCTGTCTCTGTAACTGTGACCATTCAGTGATTCAGTTTAAATTGTCAGTGTGTTTGTCTGGGTGGATCCACGGGACTCTGGGGTGTAGCTGCCTCTGTAACCGTGACCATCCAGTGATTCAGTTCCAATTGTCAGTGTGTTTCTCTGGGTGGTTCCACTGCACTCTGGGGTGTAGTTGCCCCTGTAACTGTGACCATTTAGTGATTCAGTTCCAATTGTCAGTGTGTTTCTCTGGGTGGTTCCACTGCACTCTGGGGGGTAGCTGTCTCTGTAGCTGTGACCGTTCAGTGATTCAGTTCCAATTTTCCGTGTGTCTCTCTGGGAGTGTCCACTGCACTCTGGGGTGTAGCTGTCTCTGTAACTGTGACCATTCAGTGATTCAGTTCCAATTGTCAGTGTGTTCTCTGGGTGGTTCCACTGCGTTCTGGGGTGTAGCTGCCTCTGTAACTGTGTCCATTAAGTGATTCAGTTCCAATTGTCAGTGTGTTTCTCTGGGTGTTTCCAATGCACTCTGGGGTGCAGCTGTCTCTGTAACTGTGACCATTTAGTGATTCAGTTTCAATTGTCAGTGTGTTTCTCTGGGTGGTTCCACTGCACTCTGGGGTGTAGCTGCCTCTGTAACTGTGACCATCCAGTGATTCAGTTCCAAATGTCAGTGTGTTTCTCTGGGTGGTTCCACTGCACTCTGGGGTGTAGCTGTCTCTGTAACTGTGGCCATTCAGTGATTCAGTTCCAATTGTCAGTGTGTTTCTCCGGGTGGTTCCACTGCACTCTGTGGTGTAGCTGCCTCTGTAAGTGTGACCATCCAGTGATTCAGTTCCAATTGTCAGTGTGTTTCTCTGGGTGGTTCCACTGCACTCTGGGGGGTAGCTGTCTCTGTAACTATGACCATTCAGTGATTCAGTTACAATTGTCAGTGTGTCTCTCTGGGTGGTTCCACTGCACTCTGGGATGTAGCTGCCTGTGTAACTGACAGTTTCTGGACAGTGAGACCACCATGATTAAGATGAGTCATCTGACCATGGAATACCCAGGGAGTATGCAATTCTTTCTGAAATCAATAACAGTGGAAATCCAGCATCATTGAGGAATCTCTGTTGGGAGGAAAGATCGGTGATATATCCGTGAACAAAAACAAAGGAGATGGCACTCACTGGACAATTAATCAAGACATCTGATGGTCAGCATAGACATGTTGGGCCGAAGGGCCTGTTTCTGTGATGTGTGACACTATATCTCTCTCTGTGGCTCTTTGTCCTTGTTTGGTATTCTGGGAAAGGTCTTTGCTCGTGACTAGCTTGCCGAACCTGGTATCACACATCTGCCCTAAGTCTCAATGTGTACTCTGGAAGAAGCTCCACAGAATGAACAACATCTTCCTGTTCCGCAATAACAGACTGGAGGGTATGAATGGTTACTGATGTTTCCGTGTAAGAAACCCCAAAGGTTCAACACCATCCTGTTGTTCCGCAGTAACAGCTTCAAGGGGCTGAATGTTCTTCACCTTTTCATGACGAGGATGTTCTTTGTTGATACTTGTGAGGTCTCAATTTTAATGTCCACTTAACAGCCCCGATATTGTCCAGATTCTCTTGTACACGGACACGGACTGCTTCAGTATCTGCGTCACAAACGGTACCGAACATTGTGCAGTCATCAGTGAACATCAACCCTTCTGTCCTTAGATATAAGGAAGATCATTTATGAAGAAACGGAAGATGGCTGCGCCGAGGATACCTCCTGAGGAACACATGGAGTTATGTCCTGGAGCTGAGATTATTAACCTCCAAGAGTCATAACCATCCTCCCTTCTAACAGGTATGACTCCAACCAGCAGAGGGTTTTCCTCATTCCCATTGATTCCAGTTTTGCTCGGGCTTCTTCATTCCACACTCGATCAAATGCTGCTATGATGTCACCTCCCTTCTACTTCATGTTCTGCGTGTTTGAACAAAGGCTGTGACGAGGTCAGTGGCCCTGGCACAACTGAAACTGAGCGTCTGTGAGCCGGTTACTGCTCAGTAAGTGCCGCTTCATTGCACAGCTGTTGAGCCGTTCCATCATATCGCTAATGATCGGCAGCAGACAGATGGGGCGGTAATTAACCAGTTGGGTCTGTGTGTGCGGCCGTTTCTGTTTGTATGTTTTTTTGATAACAGGTGTGTTTTGGTATGGGTGTTAATATGTATGTGTGAGTGTATGTGGTTGCACTTGTGAGTTTGCGTATGTGGGTGTGTGTGTGCAGCGGGGGGGGGTCGTGTGTGAATGTGTGTGGGTGGCTGTGAGGGTGTCCTGTGCATTTTTCTGTGTGTTTGTGGGTAAGTATGGCTGCTTGTCTCGTTCTCGGTTTGAGCATGTGGTGTGTGGGTGAGTAAGCGTGTGGGTGGGTGGGGTGTGTATGTGGGTATCTGTGGGAGCATATATGTATGTCCGACTGTTTGTTTGTCTGTGCCTGAATTTATGGGTGTGTATGTGAATGATTTAGTGTTCGGTATGGGTGAGCGTGTGTGACTGCGTATGTTTCTGTGTGGTTCTGTATGTCTGTGAGTGTTTGGGTGTGGGCGTATGTGTGTCTGTGTTTATACCTAGGTGTGTTGGTAAGTGTGTATGTGCAAATATGTGGAAATGTACATGTGTGTATATGGGTGGATGTGTCTTGTGTGCATGAGAGGTTAAGTGCGTGACTGGGTGTGTGTGGGTATTTGTGGATACATTCAGGGTGTGGGCATGTAAGTGTTGTTATGGGCCAGGGTTTAGAGAACCCCAAAGTGTATCATGCAGTCCACCTGACCCACAACTTTGAATGGATTGTGGTTATGGCGAGCACACAGGCCCACTTTGCAGGGGTGATGCAACAGAAATCTACAGTACTTTTAAATTAAAACACTGTTTATTTATGAAACCAGGTAACACTTTATAAATCCACAGTCAACATCATAACAACTATCAACACAAAAAATCCATCCTCCAAATCCTCCTCCTCTAAACAAAACAAAAGACTGTGTGTGGAGTTGGTGAGGTAAGCTGTCCTTTCCCTTTCCTCTCTCCACCATCCCACAACCTCTAAGCTGCGGGAAGTGTGAAAATCAGGTAAGCTTTTTTTTCTCTCTCTGCAATTGTCAAGTGGATAAATGGAAGGGATGGCAGAGAGGGCAGTGCAATGTTCCTCCTGCAGGATGGTCGCAGTGAGGGCCACCGCCAGAGGCCCTGATGAGCTCACCTGCGGGAATTGCACCCATTTGCAGCTCCCCAAAGACTGGATAACTCGGAACTGGAGCTGGAGCTGAATGAAATGAGGATCATTAGGGAGGCAGAGTCCGTTACAAATAGATGCTACTCCTAAGAATGAAGGCAGCTGGCTGACGTTTAAAAGAAGGGGAAAGAAGCAGTCAGTGCAGGGATCCCCTGCGGTTGTTCCCCTCAGGTATAGCATTTTGTATACTATTGCGGGGGGCGGGGGGCACCAGAGGTAAGCCATGGTGACCAGGTCTAGCACTGTGTCTGTCCCTGTGGCTCCGAAGGGAAGAGGGAGAACAGGAGAGCATTAGTTATTGGAGACTCTTTAGTTACAGCGACAGATAGGCGGTTCTGTGCCAACGATAGAGGCTCACGGTTGGTGTGTTGTGTCCCGGGTGCGAAGTTCCGTGACGTCTCCGATCGTGTTTTCAGGATCCTTAAGGGGGAGGGGGATCAGCCACAAGTTGTGGTACACATCGGTACCAACGACACAGGTAGGAAAAGGGTCGGGGATGTAAAACAGTAATTCAGGGAGCTCGGGTGAAGCTGAGAGCCAGGACAGACCATGTTGTCATCTCTGGTTTGCTGTCAGTGCCACGTGCTAGCGAGGTGAGGAGTAGGGAGTGAGTGCAGTTAAACACATGACTGCAGGGATGGTAAAGGAGGGAGGGTTTGAGTCCTGCAACGTCCATTAACCTGATGACCTTCCATGAGTCATATCATGCTGCAATAGAGTCGAACCATGCTCCAATGTCAAGGCCTGGAGTTGGGTCTGCAGATATCTGGAGAAGAGCGTAGGTGAGTTGACGAACCCCTGTGGCAGTCGGGTCCAGGTATACTACTGTCCATTGTAAGTGAAGGCAAACAAATATTGACTTTCAGATGCGAGAGGGAGGGCAAAGAAGGCGTGCTGAAGGTCAATTCATAGGGCTAGAACATAGGTGGCCATTTATTCAGTCATATGGTTAAACTGAACCAGTCTGGGAACATGCAGGCTCCAGGGAGTTCTAAGGGACCTGCCATAAAGGATCTCGGCAGGAGAGAGCCGGGCCGGTCCCGCAGGTGTAACTCGCAGCTGGAAGAGGAAAACGGGGAGCAACTTAAGCCATGTCAGTCCCGTGTCTGCTTTTAATTTAGCACATTTAGTTTTGAGGGTCTGATTGTGTCTCTCAACCAACCCGGCCGCCGGTCTGTACGCACAGCGTAACTGCTGGCGTATGCCCAACTGGGAGCAGAACACCTTGTTAATCTGTCCTATAAAATGAGGCCCGTTATCAGAACTTAACTGAGCTGGTATACCGTACCGGGCAATGATTTCCCGCCTCAGAACTTTAACCACAGTAGCAGCTTTATTATCGGTAGTCTTATACGCCTCAACCAATCTGCTGAACACATCCACAATGACCAAAACATATTTATAACATTGACAACATTGACACCTTTCCAACTCAATGTAATCCATTTGGAGCGTCTCAAAGGGACCATTGGGCAACGGGGTTTGCCCCGTACCACAAGGGATACCTTTGTCGGAATTATATTGCTGACAGATCAAACACCGATTCTTGATACTCTGGGCCAACCCCTGCATTTTAGAGTGCCACCAAGTGTCCAGCAACAAATCACTCGTCCCCCGAGCCCCACAATGAGTTGCAAAGTGTACACATTCGATGACCCATAAAGCCAGTACATCAGACATACAAGTCTGATGTACTGGCGTGGTCCATAAAGAGGTAACAGAATCATGTGTAGAACCTAACCGTTTCCACATGTGTTTATCACTCTCAGGAGCGTCCTCCTGTAACCTTATGACGTCTTGGATGGTTGGCATTGGCTTGTCAGAAGCAGACATATTTATAGTAGATCGTTTAGTCTGACTTAACATTTTAGGCACCGTCACTTGCTGAATTTGCGCGGCTGTCCGCGCTGCACAATCTGCTTGTTCATTACCAACGTCAACTGGGGTCTTACCATTTGTGTGGGCAGCGCATTTAATGATGGAAATCTGCGCGGGCATAAGGAGGGCCTGCAGTAAGTCATTAACTAAACCCCGGTGGGATATTTCCGTGCCTGCCGAGGTAAGGAATCCCCTATTCTTCCAGAGCTGTCCGAAGTCATGAACTACTCCGAAGGCGTATCGGGAGTCAGTATAAATATTTACCCTACGATCTGCCCCAAGAATACATACACGGGTAAGGGCAAAACGTTCGGCTTGTTGGGCTGAATAATGGGTCTGAAAAGCTGCCGCTTCTAGGATCAGACCATCCTGATCTACGATTGCGTAACCGGACAGTCTCCGGCCAATGGGGCTTATTAATGCATTGCCATCAACATACATAATCATGTCAGGTTTTTCTAACGGAATCTCACTCAGATCGTCCCTTAGTGTGGTAGTTTCCTGAATCAAGGCTCAACAGTCGTGGCCAGGTGCGACTTCATGGACAGGGGGACCGCTAAGAAAACAGGCTGGATTGATAGTGGTACAGTACTTAGATGTCAGAAGTGGATTGTTCAAAAGGTATATTTCATACCTATTCTGCCGAGCTGCGTAAGATGCTGAGCCTGCAGTTGCCCCAGTAGTGGGAGCTATATAACGTAATATCCTGTTGGAGAGTTATATTGGTCGCAGCCTGCAAACTTTTGTATATCGCTGCCAAGATCTGGGTGCAAACAGTGTGGCCCAACGCTACTGGATCAAGTTTGGAAGAGCAATATGCTACGGGACATTGCTTGTTCCCATGTAGCTGGGTGAGTACCGCTGTTGAACATCCTTCCAGAACAGTACAGTATATCTGGAACGGTCGGTCGCACAAGGGCCTCCCGAGGGCCGGTGCTTGTAACAAGGCCTGCTTCAGGCAACGGAAGGCTTCGAGTGCCGCGGTGGTGAGAGTAAAATTCCCCCCTTCACTAGTGTAAGGCGTCAGCAGCTTTGTATAGACAGCGATGTTTGGGATTCACTGTCGACAATAATTCACCATACCCAGCCAATGACGGACCTCCTTGGCTATGGTAGGGGCCGGGAATTGGCGTATTGGTTCAATCCTACTGGGTTCGAGACTTCTTTCTGTGGCTGTAAGTAAAACTCCTAAGAACTTGACCTTTGTCTGAGCCACCAGGACCTTTGATTGTGAAACAACGTAACCCAACGAGGATAGGTGGTTTAATAACTGGATCACATCATCCCTGTTACTGGGCTCGTCAGGAATCGGAACCAATATGTCATCTACATACTGCACTAGAGCGGAACCATGCTCAAATGTCAAGGCCTGGAGTTGGGGCTGCAGCTATCTGGAGAAGAGCGTAGGTGAGTTGACGAACCCCTGTGGCAGTCGGGTCCAGGTATACTACTGTTCATTGTAAGTGAAGGCAAACAAATATTGGCTTTCAGATGCGAGAGGGAGGGCAAAGAAGGCGTGATGAAGGTCAATTATGGCGAAGACCCGGGCTTGAGCTGGAATTTGAGACAGTATGTGGGCAGGGTTAGGGACGAGAGCATGTAACGGCTGTGCGATGGCATTGATTGAACGTAAATCCTGTACTAATCGGTACTGGTTTGCTTTGGCTGGTTTAGGCACAGAAAGTATGGGGGTGTTACATTCTGATTGGCAAGGGACCAAAATACCCTGTTGCAACAGCCCTCGGATTAATTTGTCTATAGACGGGGCAGCTTGGGGTTTCAGGGGGTATTGCCGAATGGAAGGCAGCTTTACATGGTCTTTAATCGTTACCTTAATAGGTGAAACATTTGGCTTTCCTACTTGTGATGGGTATTCCGCCCTGACCTGTGGATGGACATAATCCAGACCGCCACGTCCCCGGTGATGCTGTAGTCGAGTGTTAATCGTTTCAGGGACCTCAAAATATTTTCTGGAAGTGCCGTCTGGCGTGACATGAAATGCGTACTCTGTTGGATCTGAATGATCCACTGCCCTCCTTACCATAGGCCCCAGATCCTTGGCATGGTACTGTTCGTGGACCTGACGTGTAATATGAGGGCCTACAGAAGCTGACTGTGGCCATAAATGTGGAGGTATTGTAACCAAATCGGCTGTACCTTCTTTTCCCGTGACTGTGGCTGTAACCTTGGCTGGTCATTCGGTCCCAATTAACGGCCGGTATTTGTCCTCCAACTCCCTGTTTTGTCCGGTTCTCTCATAGGCCAGGGTAACGTGATGCTGTGAATGTTCAATGTCTAACGTCCACCACTGGTGGGTGATAGAAATATAGCACTGTTGTTTTATCCCTCATGATTGAACCGTTACCCCTTCGTCTCCGCACTCTAGCTGCAGCTGGAAGATACACAGTAAATCTCGGGCCAACAAGTTACAGTCCAAACCAGTAGACACCACAAACTGATGGTCCGCAGACTTATTCTCGTAAGTGACTGTCACAGGTTCAGAAATAGGATACTCACACACCTGTCCTTGGAACCCCGACTATTGCTGCGTGTGGTCGGATAGTGGTAGTCGAAGTTCTGATTGCATCGAAGACAGCTGCTCCAGTGTCGATTACAAATGGTTGGTGTTGATCTCCTATCTGCAGTGAAATAATAGGTTCCCTGTCCGATTGGAGAGTCCTTATGACTAAATTAGCTAGTCAATCCTGTGTTGGGAAAGGGTTTGCCTGGGAGAAGTCAGTGTCTCTCGGCTGTCCTACCCTTGGTGGCGACGCCCTCCTTTGGGTCGGGTTGTCTCCTTCTGCTGCCCGTCTTTTAAAGGGGCATTCCTGTTACCAGTGATCTGCACGGCCGCAATTAAACATGCATTGTTCCCTCTATATCTGCCCCGCCCTCTTTTCCCAGTAGACCAATGACCATTCAGAGGGGGCGGCAGTTGTGATGTTCTTCGTGCATACGGTGGGCCATAGAGGAGCTGAGGGTCCATTTGGGTGGGTTTGATATCCTAACCCATGCTGATCCCCCCCCCCACGTCACAATATTGGGGTTCCAGCTGGTAAGCCACCGTTTCTGCCGCTGGTTGGTGTCTTAGATCATCCTTTTTCATTATATACTCCGTCTTAATCTTTGGAACGGAGCCTCCTTCCTGGCCTACACCCTCCTTCCAATGAAATCTGACTGCCCTGGCCATCTGAGAAGGGTCATTCTCTGTCCAATTCATGTTCCGACATTTCACGGCAGTAGCCACGGAATGTGGGAGGCAATGCATTAACATAGCACAATATTGAGGGGAATTCTGACCATTTTGATATGGCAAGTCGCATGACTGCCCACGCTAGATTTCATTAAAACGTTCCAGAAATTCCTCTGTCTCTTCAGTCTTTTTAGGTTTGACAGCAGAAATGTTTATGGGCGTTTGAAATGTGACATTCAACGCATTCAGAATTTGTGCCCATCTATCATCGTCCAAAGCATGGCCTTGCTGAAGTGCGGCGTGGCTAGCAGAATTCAAGTGATTGAGATGATTGCGGTACTCTGTTGGGTTTAAAACCTCTGGACTAGGGCCCAGAGGTCCCTTGAATCAGCTTGATAAACTGAGATGGTAGTTCTCAGATAATCCACGAAATCAGCCGGAGATTTCCTCCTGTCTGGGATTGCAGCCAGAATAGCCATCATCTCACTGGGTCTCCATGGGAAATAAACGTCTATCGTGGGCTGGGCGTCCGCCGTTACAGCGTCAGGTTTTAGTATTTTCCGAATAGGCAACTGTCTCAAAGTCTCACTAGGGGGCGCTCTAGCCGATTCTTCTGGCTCTTCAAAGACTTCGACGTCCTTCCCTGCCACTAGGGGGAGCTCCAGCTCCTCAGAACTATTCCCACCCTCTTTGGTTGTTCTCATACTTTTCTGTCCTACCATATCGGTCTGAAGGGATCCAGTTGGTATGCGTGATTGTTTCTGGATAGGATCAGGCCCCTCTCTCACTGTCCGAGATCGGTTCCTAAAGCTAACTGTGCTTGTTGAACAGAGCTCTCCTTGTCTAACAGACAGTGAAGATGCTGTAATCGGACCCAAGCTATCAACCGAAGGGGCTGGAGAGGCTGGCATGATTTGAATCTGGGAATCTGGATATAAATGATGATACCCTGGTGGTTCCGGAAATAGTGCAGACAATGCTATGGTGCAGTCGGCACTCTAGCCGACATGGTCCAATTTTCGAAGTCCTCATCTGCTTCTGTCAATGCAAGGCCAGCCATTGAACTACGTAGCCCATTTTTTTTTCCGAGTCGACCCTCTCTTCACTTGCGCGTTTTTTTCAATGCACACTCCTTTTTCAAGATCTCCAGAGTTTTCTGGTTCCCCTATTCACTAATTGGAATTCCCATTTTAACGGCATTTTCTTGCCAACTTGATAACATGATCTTATCTCTTTCCTCTTGACAATATTGTCTCCATAATCCAATTAATTATTTTGCTTTCATACTTTGGCTCTTTTTCCAGATTTTCCCCTGAACTTTCTTAATGATGTCCAAGTCTTTAGTGCCCCCTAGTGGCCATTCGTCACCCAATTTCTTCCTTAAGGTTGCCGACATTTTCCATAATCTCTCGCTTTATCTCGATAAATATCACATAATATTTGCAATGGCGTGCCTGGATCATTCGTGTTATCCAAGCAATTCCCCATAATCTCAAACTAGTCCTCAAGACTGCGTTTTTTCGCCACTACAGTCCAAGGATACAATTTTAGCTCAATCAACTGTAGTTTCCAAAACACTCACACGTGGAAGTAAATCAATTCCAAAACACACACACCTGGAATTAAACCATCAGCCGATGTCCCATCAACTCCAAAACTACACACATATGGAATTAAACCATCAATTTCAATGCCTCATCAATCCCAAAACTACACACATATGGAATTAAATCATCAATTTCGATGTCCCATCAATCCCAAAACTACACACATATGGAATAAAACCATCAATTTTGATGTTGCATCAATTCCAAAACTAACCCAAACCCAACCATCAATTATGAAATCCTATCAGTTAAATTTTCTAATCACCAGACAGAACTTTGATTTCGTCTAGACGATCTTTCCGTACCAACCGTGAGTGACCAGACCAATCAGACCATAAGAAGAGGGGAAAATCAATGCGCGGTCATTTTCCAGCTACACATTGTGGGCCCTTTTCCACTTTCCTTGTCCAAAATCAGTCTAATTCTGATTTCGCAGTTGGCCGGTAACCGTCTTGAGAAATCCCGGGTTTCGGCACCAAATGACAAATGTTGAATTATTTACCCGTCAGTCTGGCCTCAATAAAACTCGAGATGGATTTGTAGGCCTAGTATTATTTACTTTTAAACAACTTGCAAGTCTGACTTCCTTCACAAAAACCCAGAACACAAGCTGCCTCCAGGGTCTTCCGAATCGAGTGCTATTGGAGACAAAGGAATCTCTACAAATACATTCAAATTGCATCAAGTTTCACATACACGATTCCCATACGTCATCCTATACCCCTCCTGACCTGGCCATACATCCTAATTGGCTCACTTCTCATTCCTTAACCCTGGCCTCTTGTTACCCAGCATCCTTTTCTCCTCCACTACCAGACACCCCTCCCCCTTCCTTGCCATGCTTTCTGAAATCCTTTGTCTGCGAACTCACTAGAATTAGACCGGCCTACATCTACATTACTGTAACTAATATATTTAAACTAGCTATTTTATATCACATTCGTCAGGAACAAAACAAATCAAAGGAAACACTCTTTGTAAGGTCAATGAATCGACAGCACAAATAGATGCAAATGGGTATGATTTGGAAGGGATCACCTAGAAATGATTAGAACAAAGAAAAATACGGCACAGGAACAGGCCATTTAGCACTCTGGGTCTGTATCGGTCATGATACCAACGTTTACCAAAACCCTCAGTATTTATTTGTGCCATATCCCTCTTTCCCCATCCTATCCATGTTTTTGCAAGTTGACTTTTGAACGCCGTTAATGTTTTTGCTTTCATAACCTCCCCTGACAAGGAGTTCCAGGCACTCACCGCCATCTGAGTAAACCACTTACGTCGCACATGTCCTCTACACTTTGTCCTACGGACGCCCATGGTGCCTGACCCGTCCACCATGGGAAAGAGTGCCTTCCCATCCACTCTATCGGTGCCCCTCATAATACTGTCGAACTCTATCAGGTCACCCCTGAACCTCCGTCTTTCTAATGAAAACAGTCTATTCAGCATCTCCGAATAGCTAAGACCGTCCAGACCAGGACAAATCCTGGTAAACCTCCTCTGCACCCTGTCCAAAGCCTCCACATCTTTCTGTAATGTGGATTCCAGAATTGTGCGCAATGTTCCAAGTGTGGCCTGACCATGGTTCTATCTATGACTTGCTCGTTTTTATACTAAATGCCACGTCCAGTGAAGGCAATCATTCCGTATGATTTCTTCACTACATTGTCCACTTGTGTTGCCACTTTTAGAGATCTGTGGATCTGTATGCCCAGATCTCTCTGACTTTCTATATTCCTAAGAGTTTTGCTATTTACTGTATATTGCCACTCTATGTTAGACCTACCAAAATGCAGTAATTCGCATTTATCCTGATTAAAATCCCTATCCAACTCTCCAATCTATATACGTCCTGTTGTATTTTCTGAAAATCCTCAACACTCTCTGCCACTCCAACAAACTTGGTGTCATCCACAAACGTACTAATCAGACCAGCTAAAATTTCGTCCAAATTGTTCATATATACTCTAAACAACAGAGGCCCCAGCACAGTTCCCTGCGGAACACCGCGGGTCATTGCCTTCTATTCAGAAAAACAACCCTTTCACTGCTACCTTCTGCCGTCCGTGACCGAGCCATTTCGGTATCCATCTTATCATCTCACCTCAGATCCCGTGTGACTTCACCTTTTGTAACAGTCTGCCATGAGGCACTTGGTCATAGAATCATAGAGTCATAGAAGTTTACAGCATGGAAACAGGCCCTTCGGCCCAACCAGTCCATGCCGCCGAGTTTTTACCATTAAGCTAGTCCCAGTTGCCCGCACTTGGCCCATAACACTCTATACCCATCTTACCCATGTAACTATCTAATTGCTTTTTAAAAGACACAATTGTACCCGCCTCTACTACTACCTCTGGCAGCCATTCTAGACACTCACTACCCTCTGAGTGAAGAAATTGCCCCTCTTGGCCCTTCTGAATCTCTCCCCTCTCACCTTAAACGTATGCCCTCTAGTTTTAGACTCCCCTACCTTTGGGAAAAGATGTTGACTATCTACCTTATCTATGCCCCTCATTATTTTATAGACCTCTATAAGTTCACCCCTAAGCCTCCTACGCTCCAGGGAAAAAAGTCCCAGTCTATCCAGCCTCTCCTTATAACTCAAACCATCAAGTCCCGGCAACATCCTAGTAAATCTTTTCTGCACTCTTTCTAGTTTAATAATATCCTTTCTATAATAGGGTGACCAGAACTGCACACAGTATTCCAAGTGTGGCCGTGCCAATGTCTTGTACAACTTCAACAAGACGTCCCAACTCCTGTATTCAATGTTCTGACCAATGAAACAAAGCATGCCGAATGCCTTCTTCACCACCCTGTCCACCTGCGACTCCACCTTCAAGGAGCTATGAACCTGTACTCCTAGATCTCTTTGTTGTATAACTCTCCCCAACGCCATACCATTAACTGAGTAGGTCCTGGCCTGATTCGATCTGCCAAAATGCATCACCTCACATTTATCTAAATTAAACTCCATCTGCCATTCGTCGGCCCACTGGCCGAATTGATCAAGATCCCGTTGCAATCCTAGATAACCTTCTTCATTATCCACTGTGCCACCAATCTTGTTGTCATCTGCAAAATTACTAACCATGCCTCCTAAATTCTCACCCAAATCATTAATATAAATCACAAATAACAGTGGACCCAGCACCGATCCCTGAGGCACACCACTGGTCACAGGCCTCCAGTTTGAAAAACAACCCTCTACCACCCTCTGCCTTCTGTCGTCCAGCCAATTTTGAATCCAGTTGGCAACCTCACCCTGGATCCCGTGAGCTTTAACCTTCTGCAACAACCTACCATGTGGTACCTTGTCAAAGGCTTTGCTAAAGTCCATGTAGACAACGTCTACTGCACTGCCCTCATCTACCTTCTTGGTCACCCCCTCAAAAAACTCAATCAAATTTGTGAGACATGATTTTCCACGCACAAAGCCATGCTGACTGCCCCGAATCAGTCCTTGCCTCTCTAAATGCTTGTTGATCCTGTCTCTCAGAATACATTCGAGCAACTTACCTACTACAGACGTTCGGCTCACCGGTCTGTAGTTCCCAGCCTTTTCTCTGCTGCCCTTCTTAAACAAGGGCACAACATTCGCCACTCTCCAATCTTCAGGCACCTCACCTGTGGCTGCCGATGATTCAAATATCTCTGTTAGTGGACCTGCAATTTCCTCCCTAGCCTCCCACAACATCCTGGGATACATTTCATAAGGTCCCGGGGATTTATCTACCATGATGCGCTTTAAGACTTCCAGCTCCTCCTCCTCTGTAATATGCACACTTCTCAAGAAATCACTATTTATTTCCCTTAGTTTCCTAATATCCATGCCTTTCTCCACCGTGAATACCGATGAGAAATATTCATTCAGGATCTCACCCAACTCTTGTGGCTCTGCACATAGATGTCCTTGTTGATCCTTAAGAGGCCCTACTCTGTCCCTAGTTACTCTGTTCCCATTTATGTATCTGTAGAATCTCTTTGGATTCTCCCTTGCATTATTTGCCAAAGCAATTTCATGTCCCCTTTTTACCCTCCTGATTTCCCTCTTAACGCTATTTCGACAATCTCTATACTCTTCAAGGGATCCACTTGATCCCAGTTGCTTATGTACGTCATATGCCTCCTTCTTCTTTTTGACCAGAGTCTCAATATCTCGAGTCATCCAGGGTTCCCTACTTCTACCAGCCTTGCCCTTCACTCTAAAGAGAATGTGCTTACCCTGCACCCTGGTTAACACATTTTTAAAAGCCTCCCATTTACCAGCCGTCCCTTTGCCTGCCAACAGTCTCCCCCAATCTGCCTCTGCAAGTTCCTGTCTGATACCATCAAAATTGGCCTTGCCCCAATTAAGAATTTTAACTCTTGGGCCAGACCTATCATTCTCCATAGCTATCTTAAAACTAATGGAGTTATGGTCACTTGTCCCAAAGTGATCCTTCACTAGCACTTCTGTCACTTGCCCTGCCTTATTTCCCAAGACGAGGTAAAGTTTTGCCCCCTCTCTAGTCGGTCCATCCACATACTGAATGAGAAATTCCTCCTGAATACACTCAACAAATTTCCCTCCATCCAAGCCCCTAATGCTATGGCTGTCCCAGTCATTGTTGGGAAAGTTAAAGTCCCCTACTATTACCACCCTATTATTCTTGCAGCTATCTGTAATCTCCTTACAGATTTGCTCCTCAATTTCCCGCTGACTATTTGGGGTCCTGTAGTACAGTCCTACCAAGGTGATCTCTCCCTTCTTAGTTTTCAGTTCCACCCATATAGACTCAGTGGGCGAACCCTCGGATATATCCCCTCTAAGTACTGCCGTGGTGTTCTCCATAATCAAAAACGCCACTCCCCCTCCTCTCTTACCTCCTGTTCTATCCTTTCTATAGCATCTGTACCCCCGGAACATTGAGCTGCCAGTCCTGCCCCTCCCTTACCTTTGCAGGAGCAGCCCTTTGGATTTCGGCGGCAGCGGTGAGCAGGGGCCTTCTGGGAGGTGAGTAGTGGCTTTAAAAACCCTTACCTTTGCAGGAGCAGCCCTTTGGATTTCGGCGGCAGCGGTGCGCAGGGGCCTTCTTGGTGGTGAGTAGTGACTTTAAAAACCCTTACCTTTGCAGGAGCAGCCCTTTGGATTTCGGCGGCAGCGGTGCGCAGGGGCCTTCTGGGAGGTGAGTAGTGACTTTAAAAACCCTTACCTTTGCAGGAGCAGCCCTTTGGATTTCGGCGGCAGCGGTGCGCAGGGGCCTTCTGGGAGGTGAGTAGTGACTTTAAAAACCCTTACCTTTGCAGGAGCAGCCCTTTGGATTTCGGCGGCAGCGGTGCGCAGGGGCCTTCTGGGAGGTGAGTAGTGACTTTAAAAACCCTTACCTGATCCCGTGTCTGTTCTTCTTTTCTGTTTTTATTTTTTTTATATAAGGCGGGAACCTGAAGTTCGACCCGCGGAACTCTGGGAAGGCACCCCCCCCCCCCCCCCCCCCCCCAACCAATAAATTCTGGTGGAGAGGAAACCCGAGACACTACACGTGTAGTGTCTCCCACCCGCCCTCCTCGTCTAACCTAATAATAAGACCCATTGGTGTGAGTTAAGTGCCATATTATATTATTATTATTATATTATTAGCATTGTGCAGGTCAAGGTTCGGAGGTGGAGGAGCAGTCTCTGTCAGCGAGAGAACCTGAGAACATCTAAGACACTCAGAAGGCAAGACGGTAAGTAAGTGATTTTTACTGATTTTTACATTTATACCTTTTTCAAATTGTGTGTCTCGGGGGGAAACTGAAGTGACATCACAGAAAAGCTGTGGCCTGAGTGGCTGGTTGGGATTCTACACTAAATTTAAAAAAATGTGAGCATTGGTAACTAATTAAACAGAATAACTTAATTATAATTTAGAGGGATATCTAAGCCAGAGATCGGAGAGTACTATATTTAGCTTTCGCATTTCTATTAGAAATCTACTGCTAGGAAACAGATAGTTAACAGTAACTTTGAAATTAAAAAAAATATATTTTTAAAAAAAAATTAATTTTAATTTTAATGAATTGACGCAATGTCAGTTAGAGGGGTGCTGTGCTCTGACTGTGAGATGTGGCAGGTCCGGGAGGCTTCCAGCGTCCCGGATGGCTTCATCTGCAGAAAGTGCACCCAACTGAAGCTCCTCACAGACCGCATGGTTCGGTTGGAGCAGCAATTGGATGCACTTAGGAGTATGCAGGTGGCGGAAAGCGTCATAGATCGCAGTTATGTAAATGTGGTCACACCCAAGGTGCAGGCAGAGAAATGGGTGACCACCAGAAAGGGCAGGCAGTCAGTGCAGGAATCCCCTGTGGTTGTCCCCCTCTCGAACAGGTATAACCCTTTGGATACTGTCGGGGGGAGGGGGTGATAGACTATCAGGGGAAAACAGCAGCCGCCAGAGCAGTGGCACCATGGCTGGCTCTGATGTTCAGAAGGGAGAAGCGCAGAAGAGTAATAGTAATAGGGCACTCTATAGTCAGGGGCACAGATAGGCGCTTCTGTGGACGTGAAAGAGACTCCAGGATGGTATGTTGCCTCCCTGATACCAGGGTCCAGGATGTCTCCGAACGGGTAGAGGGCATCCTGAAGGGAGAGGGCAAACAGGCAGAGGTCGTTGTACATATTGGTACTAACGACATAGGCAGGAAGGGGCATGAGGTCCTGCAGCAGGAGTTCAGGGAGCTAGGCAGAAAGTTAAAAGACAGGACCTCGAGGGTTGTAATCTCGTGATTACTCCCTGTGCCACGTGCCAGTGAGGCTAGAAATAGGAAGATAGAGCAGCTAAACACGTGGCTAAACAGCTGGTGTAGGAGGGAGGGTTTCCATTATCTGGACCACTGGGAGCTCTTCCGGGGCAGGTGTGACCTGTATAAGAAGGACGGGTTGCATCTAAACCGGAGAGGCATAAATATCCTGGCCGTGAGGTTTGCTAGTGTCACACGGGACGGGTTAAACTAGTATGGCAGGGGGGTGGGCACGGGAGCAATAGGTCAGAAGGTGAGAGCATTGAGGGAGAACTAGGGAATAGGGACAGTGTGGCTCTGAGGCAGAGCAGACAGGGAGAAGTTGCTGAACACAGCGGGTCTGGTGGCCTGAAGTGCATATGTTTTAATGCAAGGAGTATTACGGGTAAGGCTGATGAACTTAGAGCTTGGATTAATACTTGGAACTATGATGTTGTTGCCATTACAGAGACCTGGTTGAGGGAAGGGCAGGATTGGCAGCTAAACGTTCCACGATTTAGATGTTTCAGGCGGGATAGAGGGGGATGTAAAAGGGGAGGCGGAGTTGCGCTACTTGTTCGGGAGCCCATCACAGCTGCACTGCGAGAGGACACCTCAGAGGGCAGTGAGGCTATATGGGTCGAGATCAGGAATAAGAAGGGTGCAGTCACAATGTTGGGGGTATACTACAGGCCTCCCAACAGCCAGCGGGAGAATGAGGAGCAGATAGGTAGACACATTTTGGAAAAGAGTAAAAACAACAGGGTTGTGGTGATGGCAGACTTCAACTTCCCCAATATTGACTGGGACTCACTTAGTGCCAGGGGCTTAGACGGGGCGGAGTTTGTAAGGAGCATCCAGGTGGGCTTCTTAAAACAATATGGAGACAGTCCAACTAGCGAAGGGGCGGTACTGGACCTGGTATTGGGGAATGAGCCCGACCAGGTGGTAGATGTTTCAGTAGGGGAGCATTTCGGTAACAGTGACCACAATTCAGTAAGTTTTAAAGTACTGGTGGACAAGGATCAGAGTGGTCCGAGGATGAATGTGCTAAATTGGGGGAAGACTAATTATAACAATATTAGGCGGGAACTGAAGAACATAGATTGGGGGCGGATGTTTGAGGGCAAATCAACATCTGACATGTGGGGGGCTTTCAAGTGGCAGTTGAAAGGAATGCAGGACCGGCATGTTCCTGTGAGTAAGAAGGATAAATACGGCAATTTTCAGGAACCTTGGATGACGAGTGATATTGTAGGCCTCGTCAAAAAGAAAAAGGAGGCATTTGTCAGGGCTAAAAGGCTGGGAACAGACGAAGCCTGCGTGGAATATAAGGAAAGTAGGAAGGAACTTAAGTAAGGAGAGCGGAGGGCTAGAAGGGGTCACGAAAAGTCATTGGCAAATAGAGTTAAGGAAAATCCCAAGGCTTTTTACACGTACATAAAAAGCAAGAATATAGCCAGGGAAAGGGTTGGCCCACTGAAGGATAGGCAAGGGAATCTATGTGTGGAGCCAGAGGAAATGGGCGACGTACTAAATGAATACTTTGCATCAGTATTCACCAAAGAGAAGGAATTGGTCGATGCTGAGTCTGGAGAAAGGTGTGTAGATAGCCTGGGTCACATTGAGATCCAAAAAGATGAGGTGTTGGGCGTCTTTAAAAATATTACGGTAGATAAGTCCCCAGGGCCTGATGGGATCTACCCCAGAATACTGAAGGAGGCTGGGGAGGAAATTGCTAAGGCCTTGACAGAAATCTTTGGATCCTCGCTGTCTTCAGGGGATGTCCCGGAGGACTGGAGAAGAGCCAATGTTGTTCCCCTGTTTAAGAAGGGTAGCAAGGATAATCCCGGGAACTACAGGCCGGTGAGCCTTACTTCAGTGGTAGGGAAATTACTGGAGAGAATTCTTCGAGACAGGATCTACTCCCATTTGGAAGCAAATGGACGTATTAGTGAGAGGCAGCACGGTTGTGTGAAGGGGAGGTCGTGTCTCACTAACTTGATAGAGTTTTTCGAGGAGGTCACTAAGATGATTGATGCAGGTAGGGCAGTGGATGTTGTCTATATGGACTTCAGTAAGGCCTTTGACAAGGTCCCTCATGGTAGACTAGTACAAAAGGTGAAGTCACACGGGATCAGGAGTGAGCTGGCAAGGTGGATACAGAACTGGCTAGGCCATAGAAGGCAGAGAGTAGCAATGGAGGGATGCTTTTCTAATTGGAGGGCTGTGACCAGTGGTGTTCCACAGGGATCAGTGCTGGGACCTTTGCTCTTTGTAGTATATATAAATGATTTGGAGGAAAATGTAACTGGTCTTATCAGTAAGTTTGCAGGCGACACAAAGTTTGGTGGAATTGCGGATAGCGATGAGGACTGTCTGAGGATACAGCAGGATTTAGATAGTCTGGAGACTTGGGCGGAGAGATGGCAGATGGAGTTTAATCCGGACAAATGTGAGGTAATGCATTTTGGAAGGTCTAATGCAGGTAGGGAATATACAGTGAATGGTAGAACCCTCAAGAGTATTGAATGTCAAAGAGGTCGAGGAGTACAGGTCCACAGGTCATTGAAAGGGGCAACACAGGTGGAGAAGGTATTCAAGAAGGCATATGGCATGCTTGCCTTCATTGGCCGGGGCATTGAGTATAAGAATTGGCAAGTCATGTTGCAGCTGTTAGGCCACACTTGGAGTATAGTGTTCAATTCTGGTGGCCACACTACCAGAAGGATGTGGAGGCTTTAGAGAGGGTGCAGAAGAGATTTGCCAGAACGTTGCCTGGTATGGAGGGCATTAGCTATGAGGAGCGGTTGAATAAACTCGGTTTGTTCTTACTGGAACGAAGGAGGTTGAGGGGAGACCTGATAGAGGTATACAAAATTATGAGGGGCATAGACAGAGTGGATAGTCAGAGGCTTTTCCCCAGGATAGAGGGGTCAATTACTAGGGGGCATAGGTTTAAGGTGAGAGGGGCAAGGTTTAGAGTAGATGTACGAGGCAAGTTTTTTACGCAGAGGGTAGTGGGTGCCTGGAACTCGCTACCGGAGGAGGTGGTGGAAGCAGGGACGATAGGGACATTTAAGGGGCATCTTGACAAATACATGAATAGTGTGGGAATAGAAGGATACGGACCTAGGAAGTGTAGAAGATTGTAGTTTAGTCGGGCAGCATGGTCGGCACGGGCTTGGAGGACCGAAGGGCCTGTTCCTGTGCTGTACATTTCTTTGTTCTTTGTTGTCCGCAGAAACGCCTGTCTATTCCCCTTACAATTGAATCCCCTATCACTATAGCTCTGCCACTCTTTTTCCCGCCCTTCTGTGCAGCAGAGCGAGCCACGGTGCCATGAACCAGGCTGCTGCCACCTTCCCCTGGTGAGCCATCTCCCCCAACAGTTTCCAAAACGGTACATCTGTTTTGGAGGAAGATGACCGCAGGGGATCCCTGCACTGCCTTCCTAATCTTCCTCTGTCTGTTGGTCACCCATTCCCTATCTGCCTCAGTAATTTTAATCTGCGGTGTGACCAACTCACTGAATGTGCTATCCACACCTTCCTCAGCATCGCGGATGCTCCAAAGTGAGTCCATCCGCAGCTCCAGAGCCGTCAAGCGGTCTAACAGGAGCTGCAGTTGGACACACTTCGTGCAGATGAAGGAGCCAGGAACACCAGAAGGGTCCCTGACTTGCCACATCTCACTAGAGGAGCATGACACGGGTCTGAGCTCCCCTGCCATGACTTAAACCTGAAGTTAAATTTGAACTACACTACACAGCTAAGAGAAAGTCAAAGAGAGAAAAATCACTTACCAGTTACAAGCCAATCACTTACCTGCTGGCTGTGATGTATTTGCTCCCGAGGCTCCCTCACAGGTCTGCTTCTCTGCACCTCCTTAAGATGAGCACCAAATTCCCTTAACTAGTTAATTAATTTACTTAATTAATTGGATTTTTTTTTTTGGGGGGGGGGGGGGGGGGGGTGGTGGGGGGGGGGGGGAGACTCAACCCCAAACACCAAACTCCAAAAAACACAGCCCTCACTCACCTCTTACCCGAACTCAGCCTGACCCAAACTCAGATACACTCTGTTTGCCTACAGCACTCTGTTTCTATAGGCACTTCAGCCACACCCTTTGTATCCTTCCTGATTTACAGTCGGCCTATCTACAATAGGCTTGCTCCCGAAACTGATCTCCCGAAACTAACAGCTGACCTGCAAGGTAAGGAAGTGGTTAAGCAGTACTTACCTCACCCACGCCACGACCTTTTAAACGGTCCCCACTGCCTCGCAGCTCCCGCGCTTTTTCAAACTCCCGCGCTGTTTCCAAGGTCCCGGCTCTCTCTCTCTCCCGAACAGCTGACCTGCAAGGTAAGGACGTGGTTAAGCAGTACTTACCTCACCCACGCTGCGACCTTTTAAACTGTCCCCTCTGCTCGCAGCTCCCGCGCTTTTTCAAACTCCCGCGCTGTTTCCAAGGTCCCGGCTCTCTCTCTCTTTATCTTAAAAACATTTAATGAAGGAGCCTCTACTGCCTCACTTGGCAAGGAATTCCATAGATTCACAACCCTTTGGGTGAAGAAGTTCCTCCTAAGCTCAGTCCTAAATCTACTTCCCCATATTTTGAGGCTATGCCCCCTAGTTCTGCTTTCACCCGCCATTGGAAACAACCTGCCCGCATCTATCCTATCTATTCCCTTCAGAATTTTATATGTTTCTATAAGATCCCCCCCTCATCCTTCTAAATTCCAACGAGTACATTCCCAATCTACTCAACCTCTCCTCGTAATCCAACCACTTCAGCTCTGGGATTAACCTAGTGAATCTCCTCTGCACACCCTCCAGTGCCAGTACGTCCTTTCTCAAGTAAGGAGGCCAAAACTGTACACAATACTCCAGGTGTGGCCTCACTATCACCCTATACAATTGCAGCATAAGCTCCCTAGTCTTAAACTCCATCACTCTAGCAATGAAGGTCAAAATTCAATTTGCCTTCTTAATCATCCTTTGCACCTGTAAACCAACTTTTTGCGACTCATGCACTAGCACACCCAGGTCTCGCTGCACAGCAGCATGTTTTAATATTTTATCATTTAAATAATAATCCCTTTTGCTGTTATTCCTACCAAAATGGATTACCTCACATTTGTCAACATTGTATTCCATCTGCCAGACCCTAGCCCATTCACTTAGCCTATCCAAATCCCTTGCAAACTTCCAGTATCCTGTGCACTTTTTGCTTTCCCACTTATCTTAGTGTTGTCTGCAAACTGAGACATATTGCCCTTGGTCCCCAACTCCAAATCATCTATGTAAATTGTGATCAGTTGTGGGCACAAAACTGATCCCTGCGGGACAGCACTAGCTACTGATTGCCAACCAGAGAAACATCCATTAATCCCCACTCTTTGCTTTCTATTAATTGACCAATCCTCAATCCATGCTACTATTTTCCCCTTAATGCCATGCATCTTTATCTTATGCAGCAACATTTTGTGTGGCATCTTGTCATAGGCTTTCTCGAAATCCAGATATACCACATCCATTGGCTCCCCGTTATCTACGCACTGGTAATGTCCTCAAAAGATTTCACTAAATTAGTGAGGCAAGACCTGCCCTTTATGAACCCATGCTGCGTCTGCCCAATGGGACAATTTACATCCAGATTCCTCACTATTTCTTCTTTGATGATGGATTCCAGCATCTTCCCTACTACAGAAGTTATGCTCACTGGCCGGTAATTACCCGCTTTCTGCCTCCCTCCTTTTTTAAACAGTGGTGTCACGTTTGCACATGATTATTTCCACCGTTAGAATGACAAATAAGGACAGCGGGATGGCCCAGTGGTTAACCCAGCTGTTTCACGGCGCTGAGTTCTTAGGTTCGATTCCGGCTCTGGATCACTGTCCGTGAGGAGTTCGCACATTCTCCCCGTTTTTGCGTGGGTTTCGCCCCACAACCAAAGATCTGCCGGATAGGTGGATTGGATACACGAAATTGCCCTTTAATTGGAAAAAAGGAATTGGGTCCTGTATATTTATTTTTGAATATTGGAGAACAGTTCATTCCCAGGCCCCAGAAATCCAAAGCACCAATCCATTAAAAACATCACTTTTACTGCATGTGAGAGTTGCTGTTTGGGACAGAATTTATTGCGCATCCCGAGTTGCCCTTCAGAAGGTGGTGGTTATCTGCCTCCTTGAATTGTTGCAGGCCGTGAGGTTTGGGTGCACCCACGTGCTTTAAGGGAGGAAGCTAAATGATTGTTTCCCCCGTTACCGTGAAGAAACGTTTATATGGTTCCAGGTGGGGGTGGTGAGTGGTTTGTAGGGGAAATTGCAGTTGGTGATTTTCCCAAGTAGGGCCCTGTCTAGTTCTTCAAAATGACAGTGGTCGTAGGTCTGGAAGATACTGCCGAAGGAACAATTGCCTGAGGAACTTTGTTGAGTTATTGCGGTGCATTTTGGGATAGCTGTGGCGGAGGGATTGAATGCTTGTGGCAGGAGGAGCAATCAAGCGCACTGCTTGGTCCTGGATGCTTTCGAACACCCTGAGTGTTCTTGGAGATCTGGGGAAGAGCGTTTCACGTGGAATAAACTGGATTAATCAATTCGCCTGCGTAAACTTTCTTGTTCCGAAATTTCAAAAAATGTATAATAGATAATCGTTAATGCTCCTTTCCTCCATTTAGGTCGTGAGTAATTGACAAAGTGTGATCGGTCAGTTATTGCACAGCGCTGGAATCGAAATTGGGTTTCCGCAGCGGAAGATCAGAAAGTAAACACGTGGCACAAGCCTCTTTTAAAAACAATGAATGCAACCTCTAAACAAAATACACCTACTTCTAATTATAAATGTGCTGCTGCTTTTATTTATGCAACACATGTTTTGGAAATAATGTATTGCGCTGTTCACATAGACTATGTTTACAACAGTGCACGGTTCACATAAACATTGTTTACTGCAGGTCCAGTTCACATAAACTCTGTTTACAGCAATGTCCGGTTTAAATATTGTTTACGGTAGGGCACTGTTTAAATTGACTATGTTTACTTTAGGTATTGTTTACATAGACTGTTTACAACAGTTTACGGTTTACATTAACACTGTTTACAGCAGGGCACTGTTTACATAGACTATTTGCAGCAGTGTACGGTTTGCATAAAGACTGTTAACTATCCGGCACTGTTTATACAGCCTGTTTACAGCAGGGCACTGTTTATATAGTCTGCTTCCCGTTTATATACCGTTTATATAAACACTGTTTACTATAGTGCTATATTTACATAGACTCTGTTTACAGTAGTGTACGATTTACATAAACACTGATAACTGTAGGGCACTGTCTACAGAGACTATTTACAGCAGTGTACGGTTTACAATAAGACTGTTTACTGTCCGGCACTGTTTCCATTGCCTCCATTTGCAGAAATTTCCGGTTTAAGAATACTGTTTACTGCAGGACACTGTTTAAATAGACAATGTTAACTACAGGACACATGTACAAAGATTGTTTGCACTAGTGTACGGTTTACATAATCATTGTTTACAGTAGCGCACTGTTATGATGACTGTTTAGTGTAAACGAACACTGTTTACATAGTCACTGTTTACAACAGTGTACGCTTTACAGAAACACTGTTTACTGTAGGGCACTGTTTACAAAGACTCTGTTTACAGAAGTGTATGGTTTACTTTCACCCTGTTTACTGTAGGGCACTGTTTACATCGACTCTGTTTACAGAAGTGTATGGTTTACTTTCACCCTCTTTGCTGTTGGGCACTGTTTACATAGTGTCTGTTACTGTAGGGCACAGTTTAAATTTTGTTGACTTGAGTGCACTGTGTACATAGTCTTTGTTTACAGCAGTGTACATTTTACATATGCACGGTTTACTGTAGGGCTCTCTTTGCACAGACTCCGTTTAGAATAGTGTACAGATTACGTAAACACTGCTTCCTGTAAGGCTCTGTTTACACAGACTCTGTTTACATTAGTGTACGGTTTGCTTACACTCTGTTTACTGCAGCGCCCTGTTTACGTAGACTCTGTTTACAGCAGTGTACCGTTTACATATACACTGTTTAGTGTAGTACACTGATTACTCAGACATTGTTTACAGCAGAGTACGATTTACAGAAACACTTTACTGTAGGGCACTGATTACATGGACTCATTTTACAGCAGTATACGGTTTACATTAACACTTTTTACAAGAAGGCACAGTTTACAAAGGGTCTGTTCACTTTAATGTAAGGATTACTTTCACTCTGTTTACTGTATGGTGTTGTTTAAATACTGCTTACTGGAGGGCACTTTGACATAGACTGTTTCCAGTAGTGTACTATTCAATTTCTCTGTTTACTGTAAGGCACTGTTTTCACCGACTTTCCTTACAGCAGTGTACATTTTACATACACACTGTTTGCTGTAGGACACTGTTTACAGAATGTGGAGATGCCGGCGTTGGACTGGGGTTGACAAATATAAATTTCTTAACCCGTCAGTCTGGCCTCAATAAAAGTCGAGATGGATTTGCAGGTACAGCATTAGTTACTTTATTTGACTGCAAGCCTGATTCATTTCACAGAGGTATAGGACACATCTAGTCTCCTACAGCCCGGAAAAGCGAATGAACAAGGAGACAAAGGGATTTCTGCAAATACATTCAAATTGTATCAAGTTTCACATACACGATTCCCATAGGTCATCCTATACCCCTCCTGACCTGGTCATACATTCTGATTGGCTCACTTCTCATCCCTTCCTCTGGCCCCCTTATTACCCAGCATCCTTTTCTCCTCCTTTGGTGGACACACCTCCTACTTGCTTTGCCATGCGGTCTGAAATCCTTTGTCTGTGAACTCACCAGAATGAGACTGGCCTATCTCTACATTACAGGAACTAATATCTCTAAAGAAACTATTTTATATCACATTCGTCAGGGTGAGCACAGTAAGAAGTCCAACAGGTTTGCTTCAAATCACTAGCATTTGGAGCACTACTCAGTACAGCAGTGTACTTTTTACATAACAACTGTTTCCAGTAGGTCACTGATTACAAAAACTCTGTTTACAGCAGTGTACGGATAACATAAACGCTGTTTACCGTAGGGCTCTGTTTACCTTGACGCCGTTTACATCAGCGCACGGTTCACATCAGCACTGTTGACTGTTGGCACTGTTTACATAGACTGTTTACTGTAGGGCATTGCTTAAATACTGGTTACTGTTTGGCACGTTTTACATAGACTCTGTTTACTGTATGGCACTATTTGCGTAGACCCTGTTTATAGCAGTTACGATTTACATAAACACTCTTTACTTTGGTGCACTGTTTACAGAAACTCTGTTTATAGCAGCGTACGATTTACATAAACACTGTTTACTGGAGGGCATTGTTTACATAGACTCTGCTTTCAACAGTATAGGGTGTACATAAACACTGCCCTGTTTACATAGATTCTTTACATAGACATTAGCAGTTTACTGTAGAGTACTGTGTACCTGGACTCTGTCTGCAGTAGTGTACAGTTTACATAAATATTGTTTACAGTTGCGCACTGCTTACATAGACTGTTTAGCGTAGGGCACTGTTTACATAGTCACTGTTTACAGCAGTGTATGATTTACAGAAACACTGTTTACTGTGGGGCACTGGTTACATAGACTCGGTTTACAGTAGTGCATGGTTTGCTTTCACCCTGTTTACTGTAGTGCACTGTTTACATAGTCCCTGTTTACAGCAGTGTACATTTTACATAAGCACGGTTTACTGTACGGCACTGTTTTCACAGACTCTTTTAACAGTTGTGTACCGTTTACATAAACACTGCTTCCTGTAGGGCTCTGTTTACACAGACTCTGTTTATATTAGTGCACGGTTTACTTGCATTCAGTTTACTGTAGGGCAATGTTTACATAGACTCTGGTTACAGCCATGTACGGTGTATCTAAATGTATGGCATTGTTTACATAGACTTTGTTTACAACAGCAGAGGGTGTACATAAACACTGCTTACTGTAGTGCACTCTTTACACAGACTCTTATTACAGCAGGTTACGTTTTTCAAAAACTTTTTACTGTAGGGCACTGTTTACATGGAATCAACTTCCAGCAGTGCATGGTTTTCACAGACACTGTTTACTGCGGGACACTGTTTACATAGACTCTGTTTACAGCAGAGTACGGTTTACGTCGGCACTGTTTACTGTAAGGCGCTGTTTACTTAAACGCTGTTTGCCACGGTATCCGGTTTACATTAGCTGTTTACTGTAGGGCAGTGTTTACATGGACTTTGTTTAGAGCAGTATACAATTTAATAAACTCTGTTTAATTTAGGGCACTGTTCACACAGAGTTTTTTTTACAGCGGTGTCCGGTTCACATACATACTGGTGATTGTAGGGTACTGTTTACATTCACTATATTTACAGTAGTTTACATTTTACATAAACACTGTTTACAGTCGGACACAATTTACATATACTCTCTTTACAGCACTGTACGGTTTACATGAACAATATTTACTGTAAGGCACTGTTTACATAGACTGTTTACAGTAATGTACAGTTTACATAAAGACTGTATACTGAAGGGGACGGTGAGCTCGTATTTGAGACAGTTCTATGAACATTCCATTATCAATGCGATGTATTACCGCTCCTAATTTGCAGAGTGTCTGTCTGCCTAATAGGGTTAGGTGTCGCCAGTTGCGTTACATCCTCCCTGGGGTTTAAGTGCTTCTTGGCCCCTTGCATGATAGCCTCTTTCTCTCTGTTTCCAACCAGTGTTCGAGGAACTCATTTCCTTTGTTCAAATGATTATCATTATTGGGAACGCAGCCCCCATTTATGCCGGTTGGGATCCCATCCTTCAAAGCCAAGATGCACCATAAGAGTACTTTAGAAGCTGCAAAACATCCCCTGGGAGGGGGCTATGAATAGCACACATTTAAGTCAAATCCCAATGATTGATTTAATAGTCATTAGCTATTCTGAGAGACGTATATTTTTTCTTTATCAATTCGGAAAGGATCAACTGTCTGCTGAAATGGTTAATGTTTCCTGCAGAATCTAAGGGGCAGAGAACTTGGCATGATGCCATTTACGTTTTTTTACGTAATATAAACCTTATTCATATTCAATTACTTTTATTCGTAAAGGCATTTTCTTTCTTTTAAACTGATCGTAATTTCCAATGTTTCCGTTCATTATAGAACTCTCAACAACACTCACTGAGGTTATAATCTCTGACTCACAAAGACAGACGATAAAAATATAACCCAAAATTAATTGGTTCAACAAAACACACAGATTCTTACAGCTCACAAATATCACAGTTAACTGTTAGCCTTATCTCACGGCTCCAGACAAATCTCGCTTTTACCTTAAGCTTCTATTTACTTTTACACCCCTGTTATTTTCTTTTCCGAAAGGGGGTCAGCTTCATTAGATTCCTATGCGGGACAAATAGGTTCACCAACCTCATTCCATTGCTGTACGATTGTTTATTTTCATTTTCTTACTCATTTTGACTCCCTTATCTGTCCTCTTTCAGGAGTTCACCTTCTTTCTCGCTCCGGATATCTTTACCGAGGCTTTGGGACGACATGTGAGGGAGAGGCGAGTTTAGTGTTCATCGTTCCGTCTGCAAAATACGTTAGAACATCTATATAACAATAACAACAACCACGGAGATCGGAAATCATTTACAAATACTACAGGGAGCGCACACCGCTGTTTATCTTTTCACGAACCTCGAAGACTTTTTTTATTTTATTTTAGACTCTAAGGCACCTTTTTCTTCCCATGCAGCTATCATTAATTAATTAATTAAGATAACTCTCCGAGCATGAGTCACTGGCCAGTAATGAAGGCTGCCGAGCCGCAGACCCCCCTTTCAGCTGGGGTCGCGCTGTAGCTCTCTCCCTTTCAGCTGAAAGAGTCCTGTTTAGAGATTCGTTTCGGGGTTCACGTCCCGTTAAATTAGGGAAACTACAACGACTGCGCCAATTTGTCGTGAAAATCATAATAAAGACACATTCCTCGAGGTTTGATTTAAGGAAATTTATTTACACAAATATACTTGTGGAGAGAGAGTGTTTCAGCTGCAAAGCCAAGGCACTGCACTCTGAGTTATGCAGTCAAAAACCATTATATTTATAGGGTGAAATAAACAACTTTGAAGAGATAAAGCTTGGGCACATCCGCAAGAGGAAATATGAATGTTTTGCTCTTGGTTTAAAAACAATTCGAGACCGCATTTTGTTTTCCTTCGGAAGAACAACTTATTATCATAATAAGGCCAGTACCACACACTAGGCAGTATTTGGTTTACATTACTTGACCTTCTTATTTTCGCTCAAAAGCAGTGTTAAAATAGTTAATATTCCCAGCATGCTTCTCAATTGGTAACTCATTAACCTCCCTTCCACACTGACCAACACACGAAGAGTTAAATTTCTCCCAGCTACTGCTAATTGGAGCACTTTCCTTCCCAGCCAATCAGGTCACTGCTTTGCTGAGATGTCACTCTTCAAGGTAAGTTTTTAAAGTTTTGAAAGAGGAAATCTTACCTTCCCGACAGACCCCTGGCCACTGCTCCCGCCGAAAATCTGAAGGTCACTTCTCCGGCAGCTGTGTCACCGTCGCTTTCCTCGCGCTTTTTCACTGTGACCCCGCCGCTCTCCTCGCGCTCTTTCACTGAGTCTCTGCCGCTCTCCTCGTGCTCTTTCACTGAGTCTCCGCCGCTCTCCTCGCGACCTTTCACTGTGTCCCCGCCGCTCTCCTCGCGCTCTTTCCCTGAGTCTCCGCCGCCCTCCTCGCGCTCTTTCCCTGAGTCTCCGCCGCTCTCCTCGCGCTCTTTCACTGAGTCTCCGCCGCTCTCGTCGCGCTCTTTCACTGCAGGCTGTGACGCCACAGTTCTCCTTCTTTCCACTGCTACCTGCCCTCGAGTCTCCCTCTTGATCTTTACTCGGCTGGGATGCTTACAGTGATTGTCTATTTTCTCGGTTAGAGGAGGAGGTAGGGAGGGAAACACTGAAGAAATGTTTCGGGTTAACTGTCACTTGACAACATCTCCTCCACAAACCACCTTCAAGGTGTACAGAGCTGGAATCGAACTCGGGATTCCGCAGCGAGAGGCCAGAAAGTAAACACGTGGCATAAGCCTCTTTTCAAAACAGATCAATGCAACCTCTAAACAAAATACACCTACTTCTAATTATAAATGTGCTGCTGCTTTTATTTATGCAACACACATGTTTTGGGAATATTAAAAACGGCAGGAAGCGCGTACGGTGAGACAGGTCCGAACTTATAATTAAGTTGATGCTGTGAAGTAACCAGTGAGCTAAAGCGGACGTCGGTAGCAAGCATGGACACATTGTATATAAATGATTACCGTAATCATACACGCCGTGGTCGGTAACATTGACGGGAAACTCCAGGTGTTGGTGCACATCACCTCACAGCCAGACATGACCAAATACTTAAAAGTGCGTGAAGTACCGACGGAGGACATTCATTCCGTTTAACCTCAGCGGCTCTTTAGATTAGCCGTTCATTCAATCCCACTCGATGGACCTTTCCCCAAAGTCATGCATTTGATTCCTGTAGTTTCTCGCTTTGACATTTGAAAGCCACTGTTGTATCTGCCTCCACCAATCTCACTGGCAGTGTGGACCAGAGAATTGAACTGTATGCCAGTACATTGAAATAATTATTCGAAAGATCTAACGTAAAAATCTTATCTCGCAGTTATATTCACCTGCGAGCTGCGAGTGCTGTGGCAACTGGAACTGACAGCAAATTACAACAGGGCCACTCACTCCTGCCCCAACATTCAGTTTGATCACAGCTGAGATTCTGCCTCAATGTCAATTCCTACCTGTTCCTCTGATACTTTCATTCCCTCAAAGTTCACTGCCGATCAGAAAAATCAAGGCAGGCACCCACAGCAAAATTTCAAACCGATTTGGACATTAGATGGTGTGCTCGAATCTGCAGCGACACAGATCTGGAAGGTGGAACACGTTATAGGGTCAGCGAGGTTTACAGCCTGAAAATAGGCCCTTCGGCCTAACTTGTCCATGCAGCCCAGTTTTTACGACCCAAAGCCTGTCCAATTGTCCACATTTGGTCATACACCTCTATGCCCATCTTCTCCATATAACTATATAAATGCTTTTTAAAGGCAGAATTGAATACGGCTCTATTACTGCAACTGCCAGCTCGTTCCAGACACTCACCACCCTCTGTGTGAAACAATTGTTCCTTTGGACCCTTTTGAATCTCTCGACTCTCACGTTAAACCTATGCCCTCTAGTTTTGGATTCCACTACCTTTGGGAAAATCTACTTAATCTATGCCCCTCATGATTGTATAGACGACGTCAATATAACTCCCAGCCTCCAAGAAAAATGTTCCAGTCTATCCAGCCGCTCTATTCTTATAACTCAAATGATCAAGTCCGGTAGCAGCCTAGCAAATCGTTTCTGCCCTCTTTCTCGGTGAAAATATCCAGAACTGTACACAGTATTCGAAGTGTGTTCTTCCCAAAGTCCTGTAGAACGTCAGCAAGACGTCCCAACTCCTGTATTCAATAATCTGATTATGTATCTGTAGAATAGTAATAATGGGCACAGAAACAGTAATTGTTGAACAAGGAGACTCCTTCAGTGTTGTGAATTTCCAATTATTCATCATGTTTGCTGTGGTTGCAAAAAGCAACGAAGTCGCAGAATGTGTCTGACTGGAAAAAACGTAGAGGAATATCTTGCACAAGAGACCCACAGCTAATCAAATCTTCACCCGATACCAATATAAAGAAAACAGAAACAGAATAAAGGAGAATGGTAAAGAGAGAAAGGGGGAGAGAGCGTTTAATGCTGGAGTATATTGCACACCACTCCCTTCCACCTTACTGCAGCAAGCACGTTGTTTCTATCTTCAAGGATTCATGCTGTTAGAAATACAGTAGATTCAGTTTCCTCTGAAACAGAAGTTACCGGATTCATTTCACCGTTGGAATGGCAAATAGGGACAACACGATGGCCCAGTGGTTAGCACTGCTGCCTCACGCCGATGAGTTCTTAGGTTCGATTCCGGCTCTGGGTCACTGTCCGTGTGGAGTTTTCACATTCTTTCCGTTTTTGCGTGGGTTTCTCCCCCACAACCAAAGATGTGCAGGTTAGATGGATTGGCCACACGAAATTGCCCTTTAATTGCAAAAAAGGAATTGGGTACTGTATATTTATTTTTGAAGATTGGAGAACAGTTCATTCCCAGGCTCCAGAAATTCAAAGCACCAATCCATTAAAAAGATCACTTTTACTGGATGTGAGAGTTGCTGGTTGGGACAGAATTTATTGCCCATCCCTAGTTGCCCTTCAGAAGGTGGTGGTGAGCTGCCTCCTTGAATTGTTGCAGGCCGTGAGGTTTGGGTACACCCACGTGCTTTAAGGGAGGAAGCTCAATGATTTCCCCCCCCCCCCCCCCACCCCCGTTAACGAGAAGGAACGTTTATCTGGTTCCAAGTGGGAGTGGTGAGTGATTTGGAGGGGGAATTGCAGTTGGTGATTGTCTCAAGTAGGGGCTTGTCTAGTTCTTCAAAGTGGCAGTGGTCGTAGGTCTGGAAGGTACTGCCGAAGGAACAATTGCCTGAGGAGCTTTGTGGAGTTATTGCGGTACATTTTGGGATGGCTGTGGCATTTTGGGATGGCTGTGGCGGAGGGATTGAATGATTGTGGCAGGAGGAGCAATCAAACGCACTGCTTGGTCCTGGATGCTTTCGAACTGCCTGAGTGTTCTTGGAGATCTGGGGAACAGCGATCCACGTGAAAAAAATGGATTAATCAATTTGCCAGCGTAAACAATCTTGTTCCGAAATTTCAAAAAATGTAAAATCGATAATCGTTAATGCACCTTTCCTCCATTTAGGTCGTGAGTAATTGACAAAATGTGATATGTCAGTTATTGTATAGAGCTGGAATCGAACTAGGATTTCCGCAGCGAGAGGCCAGAAAGTAAACACGCGGCACAAGCTGCTTTTTATAACAGATCAATGCAAACTCTACCAAAATACACCTACTTCTAATTATAAATGTGCTGCAGCCTTTATTTATGCAACACATATATTTTGGATATATTAAAAACGTCAGGCAGCGCCCACGGTGAAACAAGTTCGAACTTACAGTTAAGTTGATGCTGTGAAGTAACCAGTGAGCTCAAGCTGACGCTGACGTCAAACCCGGACACATTGTATATAAAGGATTACCCTGATCAAACTCGCCGTGATGGGTGGCATTGAGGAAAACTCCAGGTGTTGCTGCACATCACCTCACAGCCTGACGTGACCAAAAGCTTAAAAGTGCGTGAATTACCGACAGAGGATATTCATTCTGTTTAACCACAGTGGCTCTTTGCTTTAGCAGATCATTCAATCCCACTCGACCGACCTTTCCCCAGGGGCATGTTGTTTCTCGCATTGAAATTTGAAAGTCACTGTTGTATCTGCCTCCACCAATCTCACAGGCAGTGCAGACCCCATAATTGAAATGTATCACAGGACATTGAAATAATTGTTGGTAAGATGTAACTTAAAAATCTGATCTCGCAGTTATATTCATCTGTGAGTACTGTGGCAATTGAAACTGACAGCAAATTACAACAGGTCCACTTACTCCTGCCCCAACATTCAGTTTGATCACAGATGAGATGCTGCCTCAATGTCATTTGCTGCCTGTTCCTCAGATACTTTCATTCCCTCAAAGTTCACTGTCGATAAGAAAAATGGAAGCAGACAGCCACAGCAAGTTTCAAACCGATTTGGACATATAGATGGAGTGCTCGAATATGCAGCGACACAGATCTGGAAGGTGGGACAAGTCATAGAGTCATATAAGTTTACAGCATGGAAATAGGCCCTTCGGCCTAACTTGTCCGTGCCGTCTAGTTTTTACTACACAAAGCCTGTTCAATTGCCCACATTTGGTCATATTCCTCTATACCCATCTTCTCCATATAACTATCTAAATGCTTTTTAAAAGGCAACAATGCAGCCGCCTCTACTACTGCCTCTGCCAGTTCGTTCCAGACACTCACCACCCTCTGTGTGAAACAATTGTTCCTCTGGACCCTTTTGTTTCTCTCCTCATTCAACTTAAACCTATGCCCTCTAGTTATGGATTCCAGTATCTTTGCGAAAATCTATCTGATTTCTGCCCCTCATTATGTTATAGCCGTCGTCAAGATCACCCCTAGCCTCCAAGAAAAATGTTCCAGTCTATCCAGCCGCTCCTTATAACTCAAATTGTCAAGTCCGTTAGCAGCCGAGCAAATGCTTTCTGCCCTCTTTCTATATTACGGTGACCAGAACTGTACACATTATTCCAATTGTGTCCTTGCCATGTCTTGTACAGCTTCAGCAAGACGTCCTACATCCTGGATTCAATTATCTGACCATGTATCTGTATAATAGTAACAATGGGCATAGACACAGTAATTGTGGAACAAATAGGCAGTGTTGTTAATTTCCAATTATTCATCATGTTTACAGTCGTGCAAAAAGCAAAAAAGTCGCAGAATGTGTCTGACTGGAATAAGATGGAGAAGAATGTCTTGCTCAAGAGACCCACGGTAAATCAAATCTTCACCCGATGCCAAAAGAAACATAAGAGAAACAAAGGAGAGTGGTAAAGAGAGAAAGGAGGAGAGAGCGTTTACTGCTGGATGCATTGCACGCCAATACCTGCCACCTTACTGCAGCAAGCACATTGTTTCTATCTTCCAGGATTCATGCTGTTAGAAATACCTTCGATCCAGTTTCCTCTGAAGCAGAAGTTACATGATTCATTCCACCGTTAGAATGACAAACAGGGGCAGCACGGTGGCGCAGTGGCTAGCACTGCTGCCTCACGGCTTTGTGTTCTCAGGTTCGAACCCGGCTCTGCGTTACTCTTTGTGCGGAGTTTGCACATTCTCCCCGCGTTTGCGTGGGTTATGCTCCCACAACCCAATGATGTGCAGAGTAGATGGACTAGTCACGCTAAATTGCGCCTTAATTGGAAAAGGTAAATTGGGTACCCTATATTTTTGTTTCAAGAATGGAGAACAGTTCATCCCAGGTCCCAGAAATTAAAAGCACCAATGCATTAAAAAAATAACATTTACTGGATGTGAGAGTTTCTGGTTTGGACATAATTTATTGCCCATCCCTAGTTGCCCTTCAGAGCTGCCTTCTTGAAGCGTTTCAGCCCGTTGAGGTTTGGGTACACCCAAGCCTTTATGGAGGAAGCTAAATTATGTTTTCCCCGTTACCGTGAATGGACGTTTATCTGGTTCCAAGGGGGAGTGGTGAGTGATTTGGAGGGAAATTCCAGTTGGTTATTGTCCCAAGTAGGGGCTTGTCTAGGTCTTCAAGATGATAGTAGTCGGAGGTCTGGAGGTGCTTCCTGAGGAACAGTTGCCCGAGGCACTTTGTTGAGTTATTGCGGTGCATTTTGGGATGGCTGTGGCGGAGGGATTGAATGTTTGTGGCAGGATGAGCAATCAAACGCACTGATACCAAGTTGGATGCTTTGCAACTCCCCGAGTGTTCTTGGAGATCTGGGGAACAGCGTTTAACGTGGAAAGAAATGGATTAATCAATTCGCCTGCGTAACGAATCTTGTTCCGAAATTTCAAAGAACCTATAATACATAATCGTTAAAGCTCTTTTCCTCCATTTAGGTTGTGGATAATTGACAACGTTTGACACAGTTATTGTACAGAGCTGGAATCGAACTTGGCTTTCCGCAGTGTGAGATCAGAAATTGAACCCGTGGCACAAGGCTCCTTTTAAAACAGATTAATGCAACCTCTGAAAAAAATACACCTTCTTATAATTACAAATGTGCTATTGCTTCACGTACAGATATGTTTTGGAAATGTTAAACGTGCCAGGCAGCGCCCAGGGTGAGACAGGTCCGAATTTACAATAAAGTTGACGCTGTGAAGTAACCAGTGAGCTAAAGCTGACGCTGACGTCACGCATGGACACATTGTATATAAAGGATTTCCGTGATCATAATCGCCGTGGTGGGCAACACTGAGGCGAAACTCCAGGTGTTGCTGCACATCATCTCACAGCCAGACGTGACCAAAAACTTAAAAGTGCGTGAAGTACCGACAGAGGACATTCATTGCGTTTAACCTCAGAGGCTCTTTGGATTCGCAGACCATTCAATCCCACTGGACCGACCTTTCCACCGAGACATGCATTTCATTGCTGCCGTTTCTCGTATTGAAATTTGAAAGCCACTGTTGTATCTGCCTCCACCAAACTCAGAGGCAGTGCAGACCAGATAATTGAACTGTATCCCAGAACACTGAAATAATTGTTGGAAAGATGTAACTTAACAATTCTATCTCGCAGTTATATTCATCTGCGTGTGCTGTGGCAACTGGAACTGATAGCAAATGACAACATAGGGAGAAGACCCGGCCACTCACTCCTGCCCCAACATTCAGTTTGATCACAGCTGAGCGTCTGCCTCAAAGTTCACTGTCGCTGAGAAAAATGGAGGCAGACATTCAAACCGATTTGGACATTAGACGGTGTGCTCGAATCTGCAGCGATACAGAGCTGGAAGGTGGGACAGGTCATAGAGCCGTAGGCGTTTACATCATGGAAATAGGCCCTTCGGCCTAACTTGTCCATGTCGCCCAGTTTTTACTACACAAAGCCTGTCCAATTGCACACAATTGTTCATATTCCTCCATACCCATCTTCTCTATATAACTTTTTAAATGCTTTTTAAATCGCACAATTGTAGACGCCTCTATTACTGCCTCTGCCAGCTCGTTCCAGACACTCACCATCCTCTGTGTGAAACAATTGTTCCTCTGGACCGTTTTGTATCTCTCCCCTCTCATTTTAAACCTATGCCCTCTACTTTTGGATTCCACTACCTTTGGGATAATCTATCTGATCCATGACCCCCATTATTTTACGGCGGTCGTCAAGATCACCCCGAAGCTCCAAGAACAATATTCCAGTATAAACAACCGCTCCTTATAACTCAAACCATCAAATCCGGTAGCAGCATGGCAAACGTTTTCTGCCCTCTTTCTAGGTTAATAATATCATTTCTATATTAGGGTTACCAGAACTGTACACAGTAGCCCAAGTGTGTCCTGCCAAACGTGTTGTAGAACTTCAGTAAGACATCCCAACACGTGTGCTCAATTATCTGACCATGTATCTGTATAATAGAATAATGGGCAGACACAGCAATTAGGGAACAAAAAGCCTCGTTCAGTGTTGTGAATTTCCAATTATTCATCATGCTTGCACTGGTTCCAAAAATCAACAATGTCGCAGAATCTGTCTGACTGGAAAAAGATTCAGCAGAATATCTTCGTCAAGAGACCCACACCAAATCAAATCTTCACCCGATACCAATAGAAACAAAACAGAAACAGAATAAAGGAGGGTTGCAAAGAGAGAAAGAGGACGAGACCGTTTCACGCTAGAGTAGATTGCACACCACTCAGTTCCACCTGACTGCAGCAAGCACATTGTTTCTGTCTTCCAGGATTCATGCTGTTAGAAATACCTGAGGTCCAGTTTTCTCTGAGGTAGAAGTTATGTGATTCATTCCACCGTTAGAATTAAAAACAGGGGGCAGCACGTTGGCGCGGTGGTTAGCACTGCTGCCGGAAGGCGCCGAGTTCTCAGTTTCGATCCCGCCTCCGGGTCACCGTCCGTGTGGAGTTTGCGCATTCTTCCCGTTTTTGCGTGGGTTTCCCCCCACAACCCAATGATGTGCAGGGTAGGTAGATTGGCCGCGCTAAATTGCCCCTTATTTGGAAAAAAATGAAATGGCTAATCGACGTTTATTTTTTAAGAACGGAGAACAGTTCATCCCAGGCCCCAGAAATTCAAAGCACCATTGCATTAAAAATATCACTTTTACTGGATGTGAGAGTTGCTGGTTGGGACAGAATTTATTGTCCATCCCGAGTTGCCCTGAAGAAGGTGAGCTGCTTTCTTGACTTGTTGCAGACCGTGATTTTTGGGCACACCCAGCGTGCTTTTAGGGAGGAAGCTAAATGATTTTTCCCCGTTACCGTGAAGGAAGGTTTATCTGGTTCCAAGTGGGAGTGGTGAGTGATTTGGAGGGAAATTCCAGTTGGTGATTTTCCGAAGTAGTGGCTTGTCTAGTACTTGAAAATGACAGTAGTCGTAGTCTGGAAGGTGCTGTCTAAGGAATAATTGCCTGAGGAACTTTGTTGAGTTATTGCGGTGCATTTTGGGATGGCTGTGGCGGAGGGATTGAATGCTTGTGGCAGGAGGAGCAATCGAGCGCACTGCTTGGTCCTGGGTGCTTTCGAACACCCTGAGTGTTCTTGGAGACCTGGGAACAGCGTTTCACGTGGGAAAAAAACTGGATTAATCAATTCGCCTGCGTAAACTATCTTGTTCCGAAATTTCAAAAAATGTATTATAGATAATCGTTAATGCTCCTTTCCTCCATTTAGGTCGTGAGTAATTGACAAAGTGTGATGGGTCAGTTATTGTACAGAGCTGGAATCGAACTTGGCTTTCCGCAGTGTGAGATCAGAAAGTAAACACGTGGCACAAGCCTCTTTTAAAAACAATTAATGCAACCTCTGAACAAAATACACCTACTTCTAATTATAAATGTGCTGCTGCTTTTATTTATGCAACACATGTTTTGGAAATAATAAAAACGCCAGGCAGCACCCACGGTGATACAGGTTCGAATTTACAACTAGGTTGATGCTGTGAAGTAACCAGTGAGCTAAAGCTGACGCTGGCTTCAAGCCTGGACACATTGTATATGAAGGATTACCGTGCTCATTCTCGCCGTGGTGGGTAGCATTGAGGGAAACTCCAGTGTGGTGGTGCACATCATCTCACAGCCAGACGTGACCAAAAACTTAAAAGTGCGTGAAGTAACGACAGAGGACATTCATTCCGTTTAACCTCAGCGGCTCTTTAGATTAGCAGATCATTCAATCCCACTCGACCGACCTTTCCCCAGCGGCATGAAATTGATTGCTGTCGTTTCTCGCATTGAAATTTGTAAACCACTGTTGTATCTGCCTCCACCAACCTCAGAGGCTGTGCAGACCAGATAACTGAACTGTATCCCCGAACATTGAATTAATTGATGGAAAGATGGAACTTAAAAATCTTATCGCGCAGTTATAGTCATCTGCGAGTGCTGTGGCAACTGGAACTGTTAGTAAGTGACAACATAGTGAAACGACCCGGCCACTCACTCCTGCCCCAACATCCAGTTTTACAGTACGAAGTCTTACAACACCAGGTTAAAGTCCAACAGGTTTGTTTCGATGTCACTAGCTTTCGGAGCGCTGCTCCTTCCTCAGGTGAATGAAGAGGTATGTTCCAGAAACACATATATAGACAAATTCAAGATGCCAAACAATGCTTGGAATGCGACCATTAGCAGGTGATTTTATCTTTACAGATCCAGAGATGGGGTAACCCCAGGTTCAAGAGGTGTGAATTGTATCAAGCCAGGACAGTTGGTAGGATTTCGCAGGCCAGATGGTGGGGGATGAATGTAATGCGACAGGAATCCAAGGTCCTGCTTGAGGCCGCACTCATGTGTGCTGAACTTGGCTATACGTTTCTGCGCGGCGATTCTGCGTTGTCGCGCGTCCTGAAGGCCGCCTTGGAGAACGCTTACACGGAGATCAGAGGCTGAATGCCCTTGACTGCTGAAGTGTTCCCCGACTGGAAGGGAACATTCCTGCCTGGTGATTGGTGCGCGATATCTTTTCATTCGTTGTCGCAGCGTCTGCATGGTCTCGCCAATGTACCACGCTTCGGGACATCCTTTCCTGCAGCGTATGAGGTAGACAACGTTGGCCGAGTGGCACGAGTATGTACCGCGTACCTGGTGGGTGGTGTTCTCACGTGTAATCGTGGTATCCATGTCGATGATCTGGCACGTCTTGCAGAGATTGCCATGCCAGGGTTGTGTGGTGTCGTGGTCACTGTTCTGAAGACTGGGTAATTTGCTGCACACAATGGTTCGTTTGAGGTTGCGCGGTTGTTTGAAGGCAAGTAGTGGGGGTGTGTGGATGACCTTGGCAAGATGTTCATCATCATCAATGACGTGTTGAAGGCTGTGAAGAAGATGACGTAGTTTCTCCGCTCGGAAAGCTAGCGACATCGAAACAAACCTGTTGGACTTTAACCTGGTGTTGTAAGGCTTCGTACTGAAAGACTCACCCCAGTCCAACGCCGGCATCTCCACATCATAACATCCAGTTTGATCACAGCTGAGCTTCTGCCTCAATGTCATTTCCTGCCTGTTCCTCAGATCCATTAAATCACTCATGGACCATTGTCCATGAGAATGATAGAGGCAGACACCCATAGTAAAATTTCAAAATCACTTGGACGTAGAGATGGAGTGCTCGAAACTGCAGCGTTACAGAGCTGGAAGATGGGATGGGGTCACAGAGTGCGAGAGGTTTTCAGCATTGAAATAGGCCCGACGGCCCAACTTATCCATGCCGCCCATTCTTCTGCATTCTCCCCATAACCCCTGATCCCTTTGATAAGACACAATTGTAATCGCTTCTATTACTTCCTCTGGCAACTCTGTCCAGACACTCAGCGCACTATTTGTGAATAAATTACTCTCTGGACCCTTTTGTGTGTCTCCTCTAACTTTAAACCTATACTCACTTGTTTTACCCTCCCTTATCTTTGGGAAAATATTTTGACGATGTACATTACCTCTGCCCTATTAACTTGATAGACCTCGAGAATTTCACCCCTATGCCTCCTACACTCCAGGGGTAAATGTCCCAGCGTACCAAACGCACCTATAACTCAAACTATCAATTTACGGTAGCATCCTTGTAAAATGTTTCAGCACTGTTTCCAGTTGAATAATATCATCTCTATAATAGTGAGACCAGAACTGTACACAGTATTCCAAGTGTAGACTTACTTATGTCTTGTACACCTTCAGCAAGGCGTCCAAACTCCTATATGCAATGTTCTGACCATGTGTCTGTATAACAGTAATGATGGGCACAGACACAGTAATCATGGTGCAAATACCCTCCTTTCGTGTCATGTAGTGCCAATTATTCTTCATGTTGCAATGGTTCCACAAAGTAACAAAGTCGCAAAATATGTCTTACTGAACAGAAAATATGGTACAATATTCTGCTCAACATAAACCTTTTCCCGAAACCAAGAGATACAAAACAGAAACAGAACAAAGGAGAGTGTTAAAGAGAGAAAGGCGGAGAGAGTGTTTAAATCCATGATAGATTGCACAACACTCCGTTCCACCTTACTGCCGCAACCACATTGTTTCTGTTTTCCTGGATTCATGCTGTTAGAAATACCTTAGATCCAGGTTCCTCTGAAGCAGAAGTTATATGATGAACTCTACTGTAATAATGTAAATCTATTCATCCCATGTTCCAGAAATTCAAAGCAGCAATGCTATACAAAGTTCACTTTTACGGGATTTGCGAGTTTCTTGTTCGGGCAGCATTTAATTCCCATCCCGAATTGCCCTTCAGTAGGCGGCGGTGAGCTGCCTTGTTGATCCGCTGCTGTCAGTGAGGTGTGGGGACACCAACCTGCTTTTAGGGAGTTCTTATTCTTCAAGATGATAGTGGCCGTGCGATTTGTAGTTGATGTCTAAGGAACCTTGGTGCGTTACTGCAGTGCATTTTGGGATGGTAAACAGGGCTGCCACAGTGCGTTTGTGGTGCAGGGATTGAATGTTTCTGGAAGGGGGAGCAATAAGCGGAATACTTGGTCCAGGATGGTGTCGAACTACTTGAGTGCTTTTCGTGATATGTGGAACACTGTATCATGAACAAAACACAAAATAGATTGTTACATTTGCCTGAATAAATAATTGTTGTAGGCCAGGGTTATGAAACTCCAAACAATGTTATGATGTCCAACTGACCGACAAGCTTTATGTTGAATTTGGCTCGGATTAAGACAAGAGCCTCCCCTTCAGGTGTGATTCAACAGTCTTCCTATACACTTTAATCAACACAAGCTTTATTCTAAGACCTTAGTTAACATGTGTATATAACGAAACACAGCAAGCATTATTATCAATTGCAATCATAACGACACCAAATACCTACAGTAATCAATGTATAATACTTAATGAATTCCCCCTTAACTGTTCCAAATCCAAAGCTAAATCCCATGAACGAAAAACCACATTTCAAGGGCGTGGCCCAGCACTCTGCATTCTAACTTTGTTAGGACTGACTTTTCCTGAGAATTTAATTTCGTCCCACCAGCAGGTTTAAAACCATTCCGGAGAGAAAACTATATTTTTTTAATTTACCAAAGCAGGTAACTATAATCAATGTTTTTTTTTAACCGAGTCAGATTTTAATAGCGAAAATAGATAAACAGGCCAAAACACTTCTTTTCTCTGCCTGAGTCCACAACAATCAAAATTGAAAGCGAAAGTAATAACACCACACACCCACAGCTCAGCTTCACCCACAAAATGTCATCACTGAAGCCATGTGAAGAGACAAAAACCTTTCTTAAAGGTACACCCCCACGACATAATCTCGTATCTAAATTATAAAATCAGATAATCAATAAAGTAAATTTCGCTAATGCACTTTTCCTCCATTTAAGTTGTGAATAATTGACAAAGTGTGATAGAGAATATGGTGAACTGGTGCACGACAATAATCTTTCCCTCAATGTCAACAAAACGAAGGAGATTGTTATCGACTTCAGGAAGCGTGGTGGAGAACATGCCCCGGTCTACATCAATGGGAATTAAGTACAAAGGCTTCAATCTTTTAAGTGTCCAGATCACCAACATCCTGCCCTGCTCCCCACATGCCGATACTATAGTTAAGAAAGCTCACCAAAGACTCTACTTTCTCAGAAGACGAAGGACATTTGGCATGTCAGCTGCGACTCTCACCAACCTTTACAGATGCACCATAGAAAGCATTCTTTCTGGTTGTAGCACAGCTTTGTATGGATCCTGCTCTGCCCAAGACCGCAGGAAACTACAACATGTCGTGAAGGTAGCCCAATCCATCACGCAAACGAGTCTGCAATCCATTGACTCTATCTATAATTCCCGCTTCCTTGGAAAGGCAGCCAGCATAATTTAGGACCCCACGCACCGCGGACATACTCTCTTCCACCTTCTTCCGTCAGTAAAAATATACAGAAGTTTTAGGTCACGTACTAACCGACACAAGAACAGCTTCTTCCCTGCTGCCATCAGACTTTTAAATGGACCAACCTTGTATTTAGTTGATCTTTTCTCTACACCCGAGCTATAACTGTAACATTCCATTCTGCGGTCGCTCCTTCCTTCCCTGTGTGCTGTATGCGTTCTCTGTATAGCATGCAAGAAACCATGATAATGTGAGAATAATAACTCAAATCAAATCAAATCAAACAGATCAAGCAGAGCTGGAATAGAACTTGGGTTTCCTCAGTGAGAACCAGAAAGTAAACACGTGGCACCAGCCGCATTAAAAAATAATTGTAGTGCGACCTCTAAAAAATACACCTACATCTAATTTTGAAATCTGGGTCTGCTTTTAATCGGTGCAAAACATATGTTTTGGAAATATTAAAAACGTCAGGCAGCGCCCAAGGTGAGACAGGTTTGAACTTATAATTAAGTTAATGCTGTGAAGTAACCAGTGATCTCAAGCTGACGCTGGCTTCAGGCACGGATACAATGTATATAAAGCAGGCATTTTCGAAGTGGAGGTGGCAACACGGTGGGTCGCGGGAGGGTGTCGGGAGAGTCACGGGGGCCAGCGGTTCATCAGTACTCATGCGGCCCGGAGTGTTGGGACCTGAACCTGGGGTCAAAGTGCGATCGCGGATGGCGGCGGCTGAAGGCGCGGTGATCACTGATGATGAACAAGGCTATTATCTCGATCGTTTTGGCATCCCTAAACATTACTCAAGTGATCTGGAGAGAGTCTATATCCCTCATGGTCTCACCATGCACTGAACTGAACGGTTGGCAAGGGATATAATGAGAGCCTTTGGAATTCATCACATCGTCGCCCTCGAAGGATGGCTGAAAGTGTTTTGCTGACCATTAAAACTACATTAAAGCATTGAATCGATACTGTGACCAGTCAATCCCAATGACGGTTGACATCACCCGCTTGAAGAGTTACTGTAATGATCACTGAACAAGGGAGATATTCAGAGTTTACGAACTGAGGTCCGAATTCCACACTTTCCTCCTGGAGAAATTGTCCTCTCTGCTGATTTGATTGCTCATGAAATTTGGAGGCTAACTATCATCTTTTCAATTCTAAATGAACTGAACCTCAAATAGCAAGAGACGGATGGTGATTGCTTTCGGCACTGTGAAGGAATCGCTGCTTTAAAACCCATTGAAAGTTTGGCAATTGCGAGTGGTGGTGAGCCTTTCCTTTTTCCAGCAGGGTGCTGTAGTGCTTTCTTGGTTTTAGCGTCGACCAAGGGTGGACCAGGATATATGTTCTATATGTGCACACCTAATAATTTGAAGCTGTAAACCATCTCCACCACGGCTTCGTTGATGCAGAGAGGTGTGTATAAAATACTTCACTTCCTGAAGTCAATGACCAGCTCTTCAGTTTTGCTGACATTGAGGGTGAGATTATTGTCGTTAAACCACACCACTGTGTTCTCCATCTCCGTCCAGTATTCTGACTCATCGCTGTTCGAGATCCTACCCACGACAGTTGTATGGTCAGCAATCTTGTATGGCACTGTTTACACAGACTCTTTTTCCAGCAGGGTGCGGTTCACATAAACACTGTTTACAGTACGCACTGTTTGCATATACTATTTATAGCAGTGTACGGTTTACATAAACACTGTTTACTGTAGGGCACTGTTTACGTCGACTTTCCAGCAGTGTACGGTTTACATACACACTATTTACTGTAGTGCGCTGTTTACGTAGACTATGTTTACAACAATGTACGGTTCACATAAACACTGTTTACTGCAGGTCCGTTTCAGATAGACTCTGTTTACAGCAATGTCCGGTTGAAATATTGTTTACTGTAGGGTACTGTTTACATTGACTCTGTATACTTTAGGCACTGTTTACATAGACTGTTTAAAACAGTGTACGGTTTACATTAACACTGTTTACTGTAAGGCATTGTTTGCAGCAATGTACGGTTTACATTAACACTGTTTACAGCAGGGCACTGTTTACATAGACTCTGTTTCCAGTGTATACCTTTTATATAAACACTGTTTACTGTACTGCTATATTTACATAGACTCTGTTTACAGTAGTGTACGGTTTACATAAACAATGTTTACTGCAGGGCACTGTTTGCATAGACTATTTACAGCAGTGTACGGTTTCCATAAAGACTGTTAACAATCCACTGTTTACATAGCCTGTTTACACCAGTGCACAGTTTACGATAAGCCTTTTTACTGTACGGCTCTGTTCCATAGCCTCCGTTTGCAAAAATGGCCGGTTTAAGTATACTGTTCACTGCAGGACAATGTTTAAGTAGACTATGTTAACTGCAGGGCACATGCACAAAGATTGTTTGCAGTAGTGTACGGTTTACATAAACATTGGTAACTGTAGCGCATTGTTACGATGACTGCTTAGTGTAGGGCGCTGTTTACATAGTCACTGTTTACAGCAGTGTACGATTTACGGAAACACTGTTTACTGTAGGGCACTGTTTACATAGACTCTGTTTACAGAAGTGTATGGTTTACTTTCACCCTGTTTGCTGTAGGGCACTGTTTACATTGAATCTGTTACTGTAGGGCACAGTTTAAATTTTGTTTACTATAGTGCATTGTGTTTACAGCAGTGTACATTTTACATATGCACGGTTTACTGTAGGGCACTGTTTGCATAGACTCTGTTTACAGAAGTCTACAGTTTACGTAAACACTGCTTCCTGTAAGGCTCTATTTGCACAGACTCCGTTTACAGTAGTGTACAGTTTACGTAAACACTGCTTCCTGTAAGGCTCTGTTTACATTAGTGTACGGTTTGCTTTCACTCTGTTTCCTGCAGGGTTCTGTTTACGTAGACTCTGTTTACAGCAGTGTACAGTTTACATTTTCACTGTTTAATGTAGTCCACTGATTACACAGGCATTGTTTACAGCAGAGTACGATTTACAGAAACATTATTGACTGTAGGGCACTGATTACATAGACTAATTTTACAGCAGTGCACGGTTTACATTAACACTTTTTACTAGAGGGCAAAGTTTACAAAGGGTCTGTTTACATTAATGTAAGGATTATTTTCACTCTGTTTTCTGTATGGTGCTGTTTACTGGAGGGCACTTTTACATAGACTTTTTCCAGTAGTGTACGGTTTAATTTCTCTGTTTACTCTAAGGCACTGTTTTCACTGACTTTCCTTACAGCAGTGTACATTTTACATCCACACTGTTTGCTGTAGGACGCTGTTGACATAATGTGGAAATGCCGGCGTTGGACTGGGGTGAGCAGAGTAAGAAGACCAACAGCTTTGTTTCAAATCATTAGCTTTTGGAGCGCTGCTCAGTCCAGCACTGTACTTTTTACATAACAATTGTTTCCAGTAGGTCACTGATTACAAATACTCTGTTTACAGCAGTGTACGGATAACCTAAACGCTGTTTACCGCAGGGCTCTGTTTACCTTGACGCCGTTTACATCAGCGCACGGTTCACATCAGCACTGTTTGCTGTTGGCACTGTTTACATAGTCTGTTTACTGTAGGGCATTGCTTAAATACTGGTTACTGTTTGGGACTTTTTATATAGACTCTGCTTACTGTATAGCACTGTTTAAATACTGTTTACTGTAGGGCACAGTTTGCGTAGACCCTGTTTATAGCAGTTACGATTTACATAAACACTGTTTACTGTAGTGCACTGTTTACATAAACTCTGTTTATAGCAGCGTACGGTTTACATAAACACTGTTTACTGTAGGGCACTGTTTGCGTAGACCCCGGTTACAGCAGTGCACGGTGTATCTAAACAATGTTTTCTGGTGGGCATTGTTTACATAGACTCAGTTTACAACAGTATAGGGTTTACATAAACACTGCTTACTGTGTTGCACTGTTTACATAGACTCTTATTACAGCAGGGTACGGTTTTCAAAAACTCTTTACTGTCGGGCACTCTTCACATAGTAAGAATTCTTACAACACCAGGTTAAAGTCCCACTCTCTGACAGCAGTGAACGGTTTACATAGACACTGTTTACTGCAGGACACTGTTTACATTGACTCTGTTTTCCAGCAGAGTACGGTTTATGATGGCACTGTTTACTGTAGGGCGTTGTTTACATAGACACTGTTTGCAGTTGCGTCCGGTTTACATTCACTCCGTTTACAAGTGTACATTTTACATAAACACTGTTTACAGTAGGACACTGTTTAATATACTCTGTTTACAGCAGTGTACGGTTTACATTAAAACTATTCACTGAAGGGGACTGTTACATAGACTCTGTTTACAGCAGGCTACGGCTTATAGAAACACTTTTTACTGCAGGTAACTGTTTTCATGGACTCTGATTACAGCAGCTCATGGTCAACTTTCACTCTGTTTATTGTAGGGCACTGCTTACATGGACCATGTTTACCGTATTATACGGTTTACACAAACACTGTTTACTGGAGGGCACTGTTTACATAGACTCTATTTACAGTAGTGTACGGTTTACATAAAAACTATTTACTATTGGGCACTGTTACATATACTCTTTTTAGAGCATGGTATAGCTTACATAAACATTGTTTACTGTAGGGAATTGTTTACATGGACTCTGTTTACAGCAGTGCATGGATAACGTTCTCTCTGTTTACTCGCGGGCACTGTTTACATAAACCTGGATTACCTTATTGTACGGTTTACGTAACCACTGTTTACTGTAGGGCACTGTTTAAACAGATCCTGTTTCCAGAAGTATATATTTTAAATAAACTGTTTACTGTATAGCACCGTTTATACTGAATCTGTTTCCAGCAGGATACCGTTTACATAAACACTGTTTGCTGTAGTGCTATATTTACAAAGACTCTGTTTACAGTAGTGTATGATTTACTTTAACATTGTTTACTATAGAGCACTGTGTACATAGACACTGTTTACAGCAGTGTACGATTTACAGAAACACTGTTTACTGTGGGGCACTGATTACATAGACTCGGTTTACTGTAGGGCACAGTTTAAATTTTGTTTATTGTAGTACACTGTTTACATAGTCTCTGTTTACAGCAGTGTACATTTTACATAAGCACGGTTTACTGTACGGCACTGTTTACGCAGACTATTTTAACAGTCGTGTACTGTTTACGTAAACATTGCTTCCTGTAGGGCTCTGTTTACCCACACTCTGTTTATATTAGCGCACGGTTTACTTTCATTCTGTTTACTGCAGGGCATTGTTTACGTAGACTCTGGTTACAGCCGTGTACGGTGTATCTAAATGTATGGCATTCTTTACATAGACTCTGTTTACAACAGCAGAGGGTTTACACAAATACTGCCGACTGTAGTGCACTCTTTACACAGACTCTTATTACAGCACGTTACGGTTTACAAAAACTTTTTACTGTAGGGCACTGTTTACAAAGACTCCGCTTACTGCAGTGCACGGTTTTCACAGACACTGTTTACTGCAGGACACTGTTTACATAGACTCTGTTTACAGCAGAGTACGGTTTACATCGGCACTGTTTACTGTAAGGCGCTGTTTACTTACACGCTGTTTGCCGTGGTGTCCGGATTACATTAACAATGTTTACTGTAGGGCAGTGTTTAAATGTACTTTGTTGACAGCAGTATACGATTTAATAAACTATGTTTAATTTAGGGCACTGTTCACATAGTTTTTTTTACAGTGATGTACGGTTCACATAAATACTGATTATTGTAGGGCATTGTTTGCAGTCACTCTGTTTGCAGTAGTTTACATTAAACACTGTTTACATTTGGACAGAATTTGCATATACTCCGTTTACAGCAGTATACAGTTTACATGGACAATATTAACTGTAAGGCACTGTTTACTTAGACTCTGTTTACAGTAGTGCACAGTTTACATAAAAACTATATACTGAAGGGGACGGTTACATAGACTCTATTTACAGCAGGCTACGGCTTATATAAACACTTTTTACTGTAGGGAACTGTTTACATGGACTCTGCTTACAGCAGTGCATGGTAACATTTCACTCTGTTCACTGTTGGGCACTGTTTCCAGAGACTCTGTTTGCGGCAATGTAAGGTCACATAAACACTGTTTACTTAGCGTACTGTTTACATAGACTTTGTTTACAGCACTGTACTGTTTACATAAATACTGTTTGCTGTATGCGCTGTTTTCCGAGACTCTGTTTACAGCAGTGTACGGTTTTCATTAACCGTTTTCCTGATGGGCACTGTTCACATAGGATATATTTACCGTAGTGTTAATTTTTACTCTGTTTACTGTAGGGCTCGATTACGCCGAATCTGTTTACTGTAGGGCACTGCTTAAATACTGTTTATTGTAGGGCACTGTTTACATAGACCATGTTTACCGTATTGTACGGTTGACGTAGACACTGTTTACTGAGCAGCCACAAGTCGCGGTCCACATAGGTACCAACGACATATGTAGGAAAAGGGATAGGGATGCAAGGCAGGAATTAAGGGAGTTAGGGTGGAAACTGAGATCTAGGACAAACACAGTTATTATCTCTGGGATATTACCCGTGCCACGTGATAGCGAGACGAGGAATAGGGAGAGAGAGGAGTTGAACAAGTGGCTACAGGGATGGTGCAGGAGGGAGGGTTTAAGATTTCTGGATAATTGGGGATCATTCTGCGGTCGGTGGGACCTCTACAAACGGAATGGTCGACACCTGGACGAGAGGGGTACCAAAATCCTGGGGAGGGTTTGGGGGGGGGGGGGGGGGGGTGGGGATGTGCTAAAGCTCTTCGGGAGGGTTTAAATTAGTTCAACAGAGGCTTGGGAACCTGAATTGCAGCTCCACTATACAGGAGGTTGAGAGCAGTGAGGTCATGAGTAAGATTTCAAAGTTGCAGGAGTGTACCGGCAGGCAGAAAGGTGGTTTAAAGTGTGTCTTCTTCAATGCCAGGAACATCCGGAATAACGTGGGTGAACTTGCGGCACAGGTTGGTACCTGGGACTTCCATGTTGTGGCCATTTCGGAGACATGGATAGAGCAGGGACAAGAATGGTTATTGCAGGTGCCGGGGTTTAGATATTTCAGTAAGCTCAGGGAAGGTGGTAAAAGAGGGGGAGAGTGGCATTGTTAGTCAAGGACAGTATTACGGTGGCAGAAAGGATGTTTGATGAGGACTCGTCTACTGAGGTAGTATGGGCTCAGGTTAGAAAGAGGAAAGGAGAGGTAACCCTGTTAGGGGTTTCTATAGGCCTCCGAAAAGTTCCAGAGATGTAAAGTAAAGGATTGCAAATATGGTTCTGGATAGGAGCGAAAGCAACAGGGTAGTTGTTATGGAGGACTTTAACTTTCCAAATATTGACTAGAACCTCTATAGTTCGAGTACTATAGATGGTCTGTTTTTGTCCAATGTGTGCAGGAGGGTATCCTGACACAGTATGTCGGCCAACGAGAGGCGAGGTCATATTGGATTTGGTATTGGGTAATGAACCAGGACAGGTGTTAGATTTGGAGGTAGGTGAGCACTTTGGTGATAGTGACCACAATTCCATTGCGTTTACTTTAGTGATGGAAAGGGATAGGTATATACCACAGGGCAAGAGTTATATCTGGGGGAAAGGCAATTATGATGCGATGAGGCAAGACTTAGGATGCATCGGATGGAGAGGAAGACTGTAAGGGATGGGCACAATGGAAATATGGAGCTTGCTCAAGGAACAGCGACTGCGTGTCCTTAATACGTTTGTACCTGTCAGGCAGGGAGGAAGTGGTCGAGCAAGGGAACCGTGGTTTACTAAAGCAGTCGAAACACTTGTCAACAAGAAGAAGGAGGCTTATGTAAAGATGAGACATAAATGTTCAGTTAGGCCGCTCGAGAGTTACAAGTTAGCTAGGAAGGACCTAAAGAGAGAGCTAAGAAGAGCCAGGAGGGGGCATGAGAAGTCTTTTACAGGAAGAATCATGGATAACCCCAAAGCTTTCTATGGAACTGTCAGGAATAAACGAATGACTAGGGTAAGAGTAGGGCCAGTCAAGGACAAGTAGCGGGAAGTTGTGCTTGGAGTCTGAGGAGATAGGAGAGGTGCTAAATGAATATTTTTCGTCAGTTTCCACGCAGGAAAAAGACAATGTTGTCGAGAATACTGAGATTCAGGCCACTAGACTAGAAGGGCTTGAGGTTCATAGGGAGGAGGTGTTAGAAATTCTGGAAAGTGGGAAAATAGGTAAGTCCCCTGGGCCGGATGGGATTTATCCTAGGATTCTCTGGGAAGCTAGGGAGGAAATTGCTGAGCATTTGGCTGTGATCTTTAAGTCATTTTTGTCTGCAGGAATAGTATCAGAAGACTGGAGGTTAGCAAATGTTGTCCCCTTGTTCAAGACGGGGAGTAGAGACAACCCCGGTAACTATAGACCAGTGAGCGTTACTTCTGTTACGGGCAAAATCTTGGAAGATTTTATCAGAGATAGGATGTAAAATCATCTGGAAAGGAATTATTTGATCAGAGATAGTCAACACGGTTTTGTGAAGGGTAGGTCGTGCCTCACAAACCATATTGAGTTCTTTCAGAAGATGACTAAACAGGTTGATGAGGGTAAAACAGTTGATCTGGTGTATATGGATTTCAGTAAAGCGGTTGATAAGGTTCCCACGGTAGGCTCCTGCAGAAAATACGGAAGCATGGGATTCATGGTGATTTAGCAATTTGGATCAGAAATTGGCTAGCTGGAAGAGGCAAAGGGTGGTGGTTGAGTCCATTTACTAGTGGTGTACCACAAGGATCTGTTTTGGGGCCACTGCTGTTTTACATGTTTATAAATGACCTGGAGGAGGGCGTAGAAGGATGGGTGAGTAAATTTGCAGATGACACTAAAGTCGGTGGAGTTGTGGACAGTGCAGAAGGATGTTACAAGTTACAGAGGGACTTAGATAAGCTGCAGAACTGGGCTGAGAGGTGGCAAATGGAGTTTAATGCAGAAAAGGGTGAGGTGATTCATTTTGGAAGGAACAACTGGAAGACAGAGTACTGGGTTAATGGCAAGATTTTTGGCAGTATGGATGAGCAGAGAGATCTCGCTCTCCATGTACATAGATCCATGAAAGTTGCTACCCGGTTGAGAGGGTTTTTAAGAAGGCGTACGGTGTGTTAGCTTTTATTGGTAGTGCAATTGAGATTCGGAGCCATGAGGCAATGTTGCAGCTGTACAAAACTCTGGTGCGGCCGCATTTGGAGTATTGCGTGCAATTCTGGTCGCCGCATTATAGGAAGGATGTGGAAGCATTGGAAAGGGTACAGAGGAGATTTACCAGAGTGTTGCCTGGTATGGAGGGAAGATCTTTTGAGGAAAGGCGGAGGGACTTGAGACTGTTTTCGTTAGAGTGAAGAAGGTTAAGTGGTGACTTAATTGAGGCATACAAGATGATCAGAGGATTGGATAGGGTGGACAGTGAGAGCCTTTTTCCTCGGATAGTGGTGTCAAGCACGAGTGGACATACCTATAAATTGAGGGGAGATAGATGTAAGAGTAGGTTCTTTACTCAGAGAGTAGTAAGGGCGTGGAATGCCCTGCCAGCAACAGTAGTGGACTCGCCAACATTAAGGACATTCAAATGGTAATTGGATACACACATGGATGATAAGGGAATAGTGTAGATGAGCTTTAGAGTGGTTTCACAGGTCGGCGCAACATATAATTTTTTTTAGAATTTACAGTGCAGAAGGAGGCCATTCGGCCCATCGAGTCCGCACCGGCTCTTGGAAAGAGCACCTTACCCAAGGTCAACACATCCACCCTATCCCCATAACCGAGCAACCGCATCCAACACTAAGGGTAATTTTGGACACTAAGGGACAATCCACCTAACCTGCACATATTTGGACTGTGAGAGGAAACTGGTGCACCCGGAGGAAACCCACGCACACACGGGGGGGGGGGGGTTTGCAGACTCCACACAGACAGTGACACAAGCCGGAATCGAACCTGGGACCCTGGAGCTGTGAAGCAATTGTGCTATCCAGAATACTACCGTGCTGCCCCTGTGCTACCGTGCTGCGCCCAACATCGAGGGCCGAAGGGCCTGTACTGCGCTGTAATGTTCTATGTGCTATCGGTCTCTGTTTACCTAGACACTGTTTACAGTAGTGTACGGTTTAGTTTCACTTTGTTTACTGTCGGGCACTGTTTATAAAGACTCGGTTTACAGCAGCGTATATTTTAAATAAACACAGTTTACTGTCGGGCACCGTTTATATAGACACTGTTTCCAGCAGTGTACTGTTTACATCAATACTGTTTGCTGTAGCGCTATATTTACATAGACTCTGTTTACAGTCGTGTATGATTTACATGAACACTGTTTATTGTAGAGCACTATTTCCATAGACAGCGTTTACAGCAGTGTACGGTTTACATAAGCACTGTTTACTATAGGGCACTGTTTATATAGACTGTTTACTGTATTGTGCAGATTACTTTCACTCTGTTAACTGTAGGGCACTGTTTACATATACTGTGTTTACGGCAATGTACGGTTTACATAAACACTGTTTAGTTAGCGTACTCCTTACACAGACTTTGTTTATAGCAGTGTACATTTTGCATAAATACTTTTTACTGTAGGGCACTGTTCACATAGACACTGTTTACAGTAGTGTGCGGTTAACTTTCGCTCTGTTTACTGTAGGGCACGGTTTACATGGACTCTGTTTACAATAGTGTACGGTTTACTTTCACTCTGCTTACTGTAGAGCACTCTATTCATAGACTGTTTGCAGTAGTGGACTGTTTACTTTTCGTCTGTTTACTGTAGGACGCTCTTTACATTCACTCTGTTTACAGCAGTGCACGGCGTATCCAAATGCTGTTTACCGAAGGGCATTGTTGACATAGACTCTGTATACAACAGTTTACGGTTTCTATAAACACTGGTTACTGTAGTGCACTGTCTACACAGACACTTTATACTGCAGGTTACGGTTTTCAAAAACTGTTTACTGCAGGCAACTGTTTACATAGACTCTGCTTACACCACACCACGGTTTACATAGACACTGTTACGGCACTGGTTACATAGGCGGCAGAGTGCGGTTCACGTTAACACTGTTTACCGTAGGGCACTGTTTACATTGACTCTGTTTACAGTAGTGTACATTTTATAGAAACACTGTTTATAGTAGGACACTGTTTACACAGACTCTATTTACAGTAGTATACGGTTTGCATAAAAAACTATTTACGATTGGGCACTGCGACATAGACTCTATTTGGAGCAGGGTGTGGCTTACATAAACACTGTTTACTGTAGGGCACTGTTTACATAGACCAGGTTTACCGTATTGTACGGTTTACGTAACCACTGTTTACTGTTTGGGCACTGTTTACATAGACTCTGTTTACAGCAGTGTATATATTAAATAAACACTGTTTACTGTAGCACACTGTTTATCCAGAATCTGTTTCCAGCAGTATACCGTTTACATAAACACTGTTTACTGTAGTGCTATATTTACAAAGACTCTGTTTACAGTAGTGTATGGTTTACATTAACATTGTTTACTGTAGAGCGATGTGTAGCTAGACTTTGTTGGCAGTAGCGCACGGTTTACATCAATATTGTTTACAGTAGCGCACTGTTTACATAGACTGTTTAGCGTAGGACAATGTTTATATAGTCACTGTTTACAGCAGTGTGATTTACAGAAACACTGTTTACTGTAGTGCACTGCTTACATATACTCTGTTTACATTAGTGCACGGTTTACTTTCACTCTGTTAACCGTAGGGCGCTGTTTACATAGACTCGGTTTACTGTGTGGCACAGTTAGGATTCCGTTCACTGTAGTGCACTGTTTACATCGTCTCTGCTTCCAGCTCTGTACATTTCACATAAGCACTGTTTATTGTAGGGCACTGTTTCCAGACTCTGTTTAGAGTAGTGTACGGTTTACTTTCACTCTGTTTACTGTAGGGCCATGTTTACAAAGAATCTGTTTACAGCAGTGTACAGTTCACAGAAACACTGTTTACTGCAGGCCCAGTTCATATAGACTCCGTTTACAGCAATGTCCGGTTTAAATGCAATGATTACCGCAGGCTACATTTACGTACAGTACGAAGTCTTACAACACCAGGTTAAAGTCCAACAGGTTTGTTTCGATGTCACTAGCTTTCGGAGCGCTGCTCCTTCCTCAGGTGGATGAAGAGGTACATTTACGTACGCTGTTTACACTACTGTACAGTTTACAAAAACATTGTTTACAGTAGCACACTGTTTGCATCGACTCTGTTTGCAACAGTGTACGGTTTACATAAACATTGTTTGCTGTACGACACCGTTTTAGTCGATTATCTTTACGCGAGTGCATTAATTATATAGACTGTTTACAGTAGTCTATGGTTTGCATTAACACTGTTTATTGTAGGTCGCAGATAGCATAGACGTCGTTTACTGCAGGGTGTAATTAACATAGACTCTGTTTACTGTCGGGCACTCTTTTAATAGACTATGTAAACAGTGCCCTACAGGAATTAGTCTATTTACAGTGTTGTATGGTTTACATTAACACTGTTTAATGGAGGGAACTGGTTACATCGACTCTGTTTTCAGTAGGGTACGGTTTAAGTTAACACTGTTCACTGTACGACGCTGTTTACAGCAGTGCACGCTTTACATAAACACTTACTTTAGCGCACTGTTTACATAGTCACTATTTACAGCAGTGTACGATTTACAGAACCACTGTTTACTATAGGGCACTGTTTACATAGACTCTGGTTGCAGTAGTGTACGGTTTACTTTCACTCTCTTTACTGTAGGGCACTGTTTAACTATACTCATTTTACTGTCGAGCACAGTTTAAGTTCTGTTTACTGCAGTTCACTGTTTACGCAGACTCCGTTTACAGCAGTGTGCGGTGTACTTTCACTCTGTTTATTGTAGTTCACTGTTTACATAGTCTCTGTACACAGCAGTGTACATTTTATAGAAACACTGCTTACTGTAGGACACTGTTTACATAGAGTATGTTTACCGCAGTGCAAGATTTACATAACCACTGTTACTGTAGGGCAATGTTTACATTGTCACTGTTTAGTTGTGCTCGGTTTACATAAACACTGATTACTGTAGGCGCTGTTTACCAAGACTGGGTTTGCAGAAGTGTATGGTTTACATTAACATTGTTTCCTGTTTGCGCTGATTATCTAGACTCTGTTTACAGCAGTGTACGGTATACATTAACACCTTTTACTGGAGGGCACTGTTTCCATGGACACTGTTTACTGTAGGGCTGTTTAAATACATGTTTAGTATAGAGAACTGTTTACTTAGATTCCGTTTACAGCAGTGTACGGTTTCCATGACACTGTTTATTGTGGGACATTTTTTTTACATCGACTCTGTTTACAGCAGTGTTCGGTTTACATAAATACTGTTTACTCTCGGGCACTGTGTAGATTGACTCAGTTTACAGCAGAGTACGGTTTAGATTAGCACTGTTTATTATAGGGCGCTGTTTACAGAGTCTCATTTACAGTAGTGTGAGGTTTACATTAATACTGTTTACTGCGGGACATTGTTTAGATAGACTGTGTTTACAGCAGTGTTCGGTTTACATAAACACTGTTTACTCTCGGGCACTGTGTAGATTGACTCAGTTTACAGCAGAGTACGGTTTAGATTAGCACTGTTTATTATAGGGCGCTGTTTACAGAGACTGTTTACAGGAGTGTACGGTTTACATAACCACTGTTTTCATTGACTCTGATTACCGTGGTGTGTGGTTTACTTTCACTCTGTTTACAGAAGTGCAATGTTTAAATACTGTTTACAGTAGGGCACTGTTTACATAGACTGTTTACAGGAGTGTACGGTTTACGTAAACACTGTTTTCATTGACTCTGATTACCGTGGTGTGCGGTTTACTTTCACTCTGTTTACAGAAGCGCAATTTTAAAATACTGTTTACAGTAGGGCACTGTTTACATAGACAGTTTACTGTTGGGCACTGTTTAAATACTGTTTACTGTAGGGCACTGTTTACATAGACAGTTTACTGTTGAGCACTGTTTCAATACTGTTTGCTGCAGGGTATATTTATATAGACTCTGTTTACTGTCGTGCACTGTCTAAATACTGTTTACTGTCGGGCACTTTTTAAATAAGCTCTGTTTACAGTAGTGCACGGTCTTCTTTCAGTTTGTTTGCTGCAGGGTACTGTTTCCATCGACTGTTTACAGCAAGGGATGGTTTACATAAACAGTGTTTACTGTAGGGAACTGTTTTATGGACTCTGTTTACTGTCGTGCACTGTTTAAATACTGTTTGCTGTCGTGCACCTTTTACATAAACACTGTTTACTGTAGGGCACTGTCTACATAGACTCTGTTTACAGTAGTGTGCGGTTTACGTAAACACTGCTTACTGTAGGGCACTGTTTACATAGACTCTGTTTACAGTAGTGTACGGTTTACGTAAACACTGTTTACTGTAGGGCAGTGTTTTCCCACGATCCTCCACGCTTCAGAAATCCGCCATTCCTCCGTTAAAAAGGAGGCCCAGGCCATAGTCGAAGCTGTGCGACAGTGGAGGCATTCCCTGGCCGGTAGGAGATTCATTCTCCTCACTGACCAAAGATCGGTTGCTTTCATGTACCATAATGCACAACGGGGCAAGATAAAGGACGATAAGATCTTACGGTGGAGGATCGAGCTCTCCACCAGCAACTATGAGATCTTGTATCGTCCCGGGAAGCTAAACGAGCCTCCTGAAGCCCTATCCCGCAGCACATGTGCCAACGCATAACTGGACCGACTCCGGGCCCGTCACGAGGACCTCTGCCACCCGGGGTCACTCGACTCTTCCATTTCATCAAGACCCGCAACCTGCCCAACTCCATCGAGGAGGTCAGGACAGCCACCAGGAACTGCCAAATCTGCACGGAAAGCGAACCGCACTTCTACAGGCCAGAGGAAGCTCATCTGATAAAGTCTTCCCGTCCCATTGGTTGCCTGTGTGGACTTCAAAGGGCTCATCCCCTCCACCGACCGCAACACGTACTTCCTGAACGTGATTGACGAGTGCTCCCGGTTCCCATTCGCAAACCCCTGCCCCGACATTACGTCAGCCACCGGCATAAAAGCCCTCCACAGTATCTTTACAGAGTTCAGTTTCCCCACCTACATACACAGCGATAGATGGTGCTCCTTTATGAGCGAGCAACTGCGTCAATCCCTGCTCAGCAAGGACATCGACTCGAGCAGGACGACCAGTTACAACCCCCGGGGAAGGTAGAGAGGGAGAACAGAACGGTCTGGAAGACCATTCTTCTGGACCTATGGTCCAGGAATCTCCCAGACTCCCGCTGGCAGGAGGTCCTTCTGGATGCCCTCCACTCCATCCGATCACTGCTATGTGCCACGACCAACCAAACACCTTACGAACATTTGCTTGGCTTCCCTGGGAAGTCCTCCTCCGGGAACTCGCTCACAACCTGGCTGGCAGCTCCAGGACCCATCCTGCTCTGCAAACACGTGCGGGCGCGCCAGTCGCACCCATTGGTCGAGAGGGTCCACCTTCTTCACGCTAACCCTCAATACGCCTACGCCGACAGCCGACAGGATATGGTCTCCCTACGGCACCTGGCGCCCACTGGAGCCCCACCTACACCTTCACCACCAACCCCACCCTTCCTCCCACCGTGCACCCACCGGTCCCATCTTGGGGTGATGAAGTTCCGAAGGGGCCGAAGCCACGCTCCCGGAGCCACGGATGCCCGAGCCAGCGCCGACATCACCGCCGAAACTGAGACGATTGCAGATGACGACCAGGGCCCCTGACCGACTAATTGTTTCCTTTTGAATGTAAATAAATAGTGTAAATAGTTGCGACATGTGACGAGGCAAAACACTGGACTAATGTGTATCGGGTACCACCATAACCTCAACCTCTACCACTGTATAACGCGAGAAAACGACGCCCGCCGGTCTCTTTTGTTTAGCAAGTGTGAATGTGGTCGTCGGTATTTGGGATATTAAGGTACCCAAGTTGATGCTGTAAGATCATTGGTGTGGGAGGTACCTCAGACAGCAATATCATTGGTGAAGCCTGCCTGCTGGTTCCGCCCAGTAAGGCGGAGTATAAGAGTCTTAATCTCCCTAGCAGCTGCATTCTGTACCTGCGCTGCTGGGGGAAACATCTAGTGCAATAAAGCCTTCAATTGTCATTGTTGAAGAAAAAAATAGTCAGCACTTCGAGTTTTCGCAAAAGGTCCTTAATTTAACACGAAGTTCGTGGAGGGAATTAGAATGACTGCAGTCTTTCCAAATGTCCCTGCTTTACAAAGGTAAGGTGAGTAATTTATATAATATCATAATCAATATCTAGGACAGAGAGACATACTTGTGATTAAACAAGGAGGCAGAAAGCGAGCAAAGTTTAATAACAGGCCTTGACTTCTTCGCCTAAGCAACACAATGTGCAGCCGTACGGCTGTTTACATGGTGTGGCCGTCCGACTGATTCATACAGTACTTCGAACATCTTGACTAAAAACAAGGCTATATATCCATCATGCTTCGCTAAGTGCCTATTTCCATGAAACATAGTCAAGCAGCTGATTAACATAATACAAGGTATTTAAGGCAGCTAATCCGCCAACTAAAGTCCCTTCTACAGACATCCAATCTCTCTTCTGGAGTCATTGATCGAGCATCAGTGCAATGGTATGTATGTGAGTCTGTGAGTGTATGTATTAGTGCCTCTGCGTGTCTGTATGAGTATCAGTGTCTGTGGGTATGTGTATTAGAGTATCTGTCTGTGTGGGAGTGTCCTTAAGTGCCTCTGTGTGCGTCAGTGAGTGTGCATATTGCTGTTCTGTGTGTTTGTGAGTGTGTGTAGTTGTGTCTGTGAGTGTTGTAGTGCCCCTGCGTGTGATTCAGTGTTTGTATTAGTGTCCGTATGCGTGTGCGTCTATGTTTTAGTGTCGCTGGTTGTCTGTGATTGTGTTTGTTAGTGTCTCCGCGTGTCTGTGATTGTGTGTGTTAGTGTCTGCGTGTGATTGTGTGTATTTGTGTGTTTGTGAGCGTGTATTAGTGACTCTGTGAGTGTGCGTGTTAGTGTCTCTCACTGTGTGTGAATGTGTGTATTAGTATCTACGTGCTGGACATTTCTTTGTTCTTTTTATGTCTCAGAGTCTGTGTATTACTGTATGTGAGTGTGTGTGTGTATTACTGTCTCCCTGTGTGTGCGTGTGTATTAGTAAATGTGTGTTAGTGTCTCTGTATGCATCTGTGAGTGTGTGCATCAGGGTTTCTGTGTGTGACTGTGAGTGAGTGTAATAGTCCCTGTCTGTGTGTGAATGCGTGTGCTAGTGTCTGTATGTTTGTGACTGTGTATATTTGTGTCTCTGTATGTCTGTGAGCGTGTGTATTCGTGCCTCTGTCTCTCTGTGAGTGCGTGTTATTGTCTGTGTATTTGGGTCTCTGTTTGTGTGAGTGTGTGTTTTCGTGCCTCTGTGTGTGTCTGTGAGTTTGTGCATTTGTGTTGTCTGTGTCTGTGAGTAAAAGTGACTGTGCGTATTAGTGTGAGTGTGTATTAGTGTCTCTGTGTGTGTGAGTGTGTGCGTATTAGTATCTGTGTGTAAGTCTGTGTATTTGCGTATCTGTGACTGTGTGTATTAGTGTCTCTCTGTGCCTGTGAGTGTGTGTATCAGTGCCTGTGTGTGTGTGTAGGTGTTGTAGTTTTTACCTCACCACTATTCTTAGTATTCCCCCTATACCAAAAAAGGGTCAATTTATTCTAAACGGTGAGCAGGGATTCTCACTCCCCGACTCCACTGCAGACTTTGGAGGATGCTATTCAAACTAGTGTTTCAAGTTATCCCCCGGTATAACCCGTATCTTCGTAGAATAATTTTATTTACTTACCACTTAGTAACTTACACACGGGTCCAGCTTGCTCAGTGAAGAAAAGTAAACTTTCGAAAGAAAATAATAATAACCACTCTTTCAGGTTATCAATTTGAACTTAACTTTATTTTCAAGTTAAAAGAGAATAAATACTTTTACATAAAGGTAAAAGTATATTTTCTTGTTCGGACCAGTTGCAGACTTTTACGTCTCTCTTGATAATCTGTTTACTTTTACTTTTGGTCTTCTGCTGACTTCTCTGGGCTGCTCGGTCTGTCGATGTTGCTTGTCCCATCACCGAGGAAGATTCTGATTATCTGCTCATTTTCCCCAGTTTTTATAGCCATTTGGGGCCCCTTAACCTCTGCACCTGGCACCCTTCAGACTGCCTGCTTGACAGTTTGAACGTTTTATCGGTTTAGAAGCGTGGCGCTGCTTTAACAGCGACAGCGCCGCTTCATCCTCACCAGCTCGCCATTCCTTACAGGAAATTTCTCGCTTTACTTGACATGTAATTAACTTGTCTGTGTCATAGTTCGCACTCTTTAGGTTTTATGTCTTTTTCAATGAGTTTTCTCAGTTTCGACCCGGGTCATCTTCAGGTGAAGCTAATGTGATGTTGGGGTTCTCCCCCTGACTCTAACTTTATCTGCTTTGGCCATCTTCTAAAAGGTTTTAACTTCAAATGTAATTATAATGTAACCTTGTCAGCTTCTAGTTTCCTTAATTTGTAAATCAGTTGTTTCACTTTATTACCAGTGTCAGCAACTTTTCACACTTAACAGTTGTTCCTCATCTTATACTTTATATTCTGGCTGCTTTTCCTAATTGTTCAATAAAATAATTTACTGCTTAAAGATTTGTGAAATACTGTTCCCCTTCATATAATTTTAAGAGTTTTTAAGTCAATCAAATGTCTTTTCCAACTTGTGAATTAAAATGAAGCTCTGTTTCCTTCCCTCTGTGAAGTTGTCTGCGCTGAAAACAGGCTGCTGCTGTTCACCCCTTGTGGGACTTCTCCCTTTCATGAAAAAGTCTCAGGCATTCTCAGTGTTACTTTCATGTTTCAAATGTCATATTTTTCCGAGTTTTCACAACGCACCCTCTTGATATTTGAAACATGACATATCCCAATATTTATCCCCCTAATCATTTTGTCGATAGCCAATTGCCTTATTTTCAATTTTTTGCAAATTTCCATTTCTCACACCAGTGTTGGTAGAGCAGTTATACCTTGATTGTAATTACTTTGAATCAAAGTGGCCGCCGTCCAGTAAGGCACCACAATAGCTCTTTGACACGTGTTCCACTATCACCAAAGCCTTTTACCTCCTTGGGATAGCAGCACCGGATAAGTCTCCTCATGTCCCTTAGGATCAGCAAGCCTCTTAATCCAACAGCAACAGGTCGTCTATTTATTGCTGGCGTGCGAGAATCCCATTCCCTTGGCATCGAAATTGCCTTGCGTTCCTCACCGGTCGCATAAACGGCTATATCATGTATTAACCATTTCCACCCAGTCTTCGTCAATCTAAAAGGTGTCTTTGTACCTGCCTCTATCCCCGGATATCTCTCATGACTTTGTAAAATGTCTCTAAACCAACTGGGACGTGGCCATTCGCGCTACATCCTATCGAAACTGATTGCCATGACTCACTAAGATTCCTGTCCTCTGTTATCATGTCCTTAAGGGCATGAGGTTTATACCTTACTTGATAACAGTTACCACACAGCCATACTAAAGTGGTGAAAACCACGTTTCTAATACTAGTTCTGAAACATTTAATGCATCCAGCAGGTTGAGGCGTGAGCCAGTCGAATCCACTGGCTTCATTTCGAACCATGATTTTATCCGTTTCCAGATAAACATGAAATCCTTCCAATTAAAATACAAAATTTCAAAAGAATAAGTCCTATCTTAACATGTCGTCAAGGAACTACTCACACAACTGTTTGTGTGTTCCCGCATTACATAATTATTTCAACAACTATTGCAATTCTATGAATAAAGATAAAATATAACATTGGCAGTTCAAATCCTGGTCTGACCAGGGTGCTATTGAAGTTAACATTTGTAACTATTTTTCATACATTTCAATTTCAAGACCTAACTCACACATATTAGAAATGACCAATGAAATACTTCTATTATAAACCCTGTCAAACTTGGTGGGATTCTTCTGTTACCTAACCCCACTACCGAGAAAACAACGCTCAGCCCCTGCAGTGGCTGATTCATCAATATCTGTTCAAACGGTTGCGTCTTGTAGGCCTTCAGTGAAAATCATGCTGGATTCTCCTATGTTCTTTTCTCAGTCCTGAGAGTTAAAGGGATGTCCCACCACTTTTCCCAAATCTTTCCGAAAACTTTTAGCTTATGCCCATCCTTATATACCCATTTATCGCGTCTAACTCATACTGGTGTCCTATAATAATTCACGGTTTTGACAGACCTCACTGCCCGCTTGTTGCTGGACACGCTCCTCCTGACCTGCTGCAGTCTGTCGTTATTTTCACAGTGCTAATTCTTCCTTTAAACAACAAACCATCATCATTCAGGATTCTCCCGTTATCAGTAGATATCACATATATCAAGTCATGTCAGGCCTTGCTTCAGCCATCTTGTTTGTCTTTTCTTCTCACATTCATACATAACAGTATTGTACGAGATACATAACATTTTTTTCAAGATAACTATCATAATGCCTCAAGGAAACTACGTTGAGTACATTTGTCATATATTCCCCGTCGCAACATCAAGCATAATATATTGCTGCGTTAAGTTATTTTTTTTTTTAATTGTCTTCTGTGCCATTGTTTTCTCATTATTTTCTTTAAACTGAAGGGTTCTTCGTCAGTGACATGTTACCTGGCAAGACCCTCAATAAATCCATCATGCAATACACATCCCGTTGAGACCTCAGATCATCCATCAGGTGGCTCTCAGGACACATGTCCAGCCAGAGCTGGTGACCGGAGATTTCACTCCTCAGCAATTATTTGATATTGTGGCTCATTTCTAAACCGGGATGATTTCTTCCTGGTTTTATCATTTACTTTCCTCAAATATGCGGCCAATTGTATCATTCTTCTCTCTCTTCTTTGAGCACTTTTATTGGAACATTTGCAGTATAAAATCCTACACAATTTTAAAATTCCCAATTTCCATAGCTATGCAGCGATGATCATTTCTCCTGCTGTTGATACAAACAAGTACCAATTGTTTAGAATCCAGGTTAACATTGTACAAAACCATTTAAATGGATTTGTTATAATTTTAATTACTGTTTTAATTGTTCCTTTAATTTTTAAACCCACATCTATCAAATCGTGTCCCAAATCACTCCTAGTTGTGGTTTTATTCTGTAATGCATTTCCTATCTTAATTTGCCCTTTCTCGGGGTCCCATTGAGTATCATTAGTTTTTCCCGCATACTGTTTAAAAATCTTCAATCTGTCTGATAGGTTCAGTATGGATCCCAGACTGTTTGTAAGTGCTCCCCACATTTTACTGAACATGTTGTTACTGGCGCTCTCTCTTCATTCCAACATACTGTTGTTCAGTCTAATCTGCTGAATGTCCTGAAAATTAATGATTTCCTCCGTTATAATTAAATATTTGTGTATTATTTTTTTTATTATGTTTTCTCTGTGTTTCAATCTGGTGTATATGTTTCCATATCCCATTATTTCACCTGACTTTCCTAATGCATTTAAACCATATTAATAATCCCAAACTAATTACTGTAATACCCATTAATATCGTTGCCCCCCCCCATTTAACCAATCTATTTTCCTCTTTGTCCTAATTACTTTCATTCCTTCTTCAACCCTGATTCTTATTTCCCTCTTGATTGGAGTTCTTTTTCTCTTTCCAAACAAATGGGTATGTGGCATTCTCTCCATCTGAAAAATCAAATGAACAGGTTAAAGTTGGAGAGGGCCCTATTATTTTTTTAATTTATGTTTTGTATTCTTGTCTGGATATTCCAGAAGTGCCCTCTCCAGGACTTCCGGATTTCCTTTGCCACCATCTCTTTCTTTTTTCTTTCTTTACTGGTGTGGGTTTTTTCTCATGTGCACACATCATACAATTAAGGCCGGTTAAGCCTCCTACTTCTATCATTGCACCCCTGAGTGAGATTCGAAGAATGTCAAACACTTCTTTCGCTCGCCATGCATCATCACTTCAAATACTTTTCTCTTTCTGTTTCTTTATTTCCTCCATGTTATCAATCGGTTTCAATATCCCAATCTTCCCAGTACCTATCTTGATTAAATATTTTCCTGCCACCAGATTCTTATTTCCATGATACTGCAAGTAATTCTCCTAATCTAACTTTTGGTGTAATATATTCTTTCCCGAAAGCTCCTTCTTCAATGCATTTAACATTCTAAACTTCAGTCCTTCTGCTACCGTGTCAATTTCAATGCGTTAGTTTCAAAGTAGTTTCCTGCACAGAGCTATGGCTGCTTGCGAGTAAAACTTCGTTTTGTGTTTAAGCTAAGACCAATTTAGTTCTGAACATACTAATTTGCTGCCACATAATACTGATCACATTTCTGCCTGCCATTTATAACTTCCAATTGATGTGAAATTCGTGTTTTTTTCAAAAATACAACATTTAAAAACTAGAAACACCAAAGGAAACTTCACAAATCCTTATCAAGCACACAGACACTCATTTATCCACTGAGATCGTGCCTCTCTATTCTACAGAGCTTTATGTATTCTGACAAAAATTGAGACACCTCCGTTCTGATAAGCCTCTCTTATCCAGGAGTTTTTTTGCCTCATTTAATCTCTGCTGTAGCTCCGGATTTAATTTGTGAGCTAATACTCCCGATATTCCTGCTCCTAATGTCCCCTCCTTATTGGAAGGATTCACCTGCACAATCTCTTTGGCATTCACACAATCCCCTGCCACTAATTGTATTTGCTTTCCTCCTTGGTGCAGGATTTATTACAGTTCCATCTGTTCCTTTTCACTTCTCTTTTCACGTAACGCACTTGTTTGCAGCCCCACTGTTTTTTCAGCGCTTTCTGATTCTAACACTGATTCCTCATCTTCCTCCATTTCTAGCTTCTCATTGTTTTGCAACTGCCTTCTAGACTCCTTTGGTCATTAGGAAATTAGGAGGAGGAATATCGGGGGTATTAGCTCACAAATTAAATCCGGAGGTCCAGCAGAGATTAAATGGGTCACGAAAATTCAGTGGCAAAGAGGGTTAAGGAAAATCCTAAGGCTTTTTACACGTACATAAAAAGCAAGAGGGTAGCCAGGGGAAGGGTTGGCCCACTAAAGGATAGGCAAGGGAATCTATGTGTGGAGCCAGAGGAAATAGGCGCGGTACTAAATGAATACTTTGCATCAGTATTCACCAAAGAGAAGGAATTGGTTGATGTTGAGTGTGGAGAAGGGTGTGCAGATAGCCTGGGTCACATTGAGATCCAAAAAGACGAGGTGTTGGGTGTCTTAAAATATATTAAGGTAGATAAGTCCCCAGGGCCTGATGAGATCTCCCCCAGAATACTGAAGGAAGCTGGAGAGGAAATTGCTGAGGCCTTGACAGAAATCTTTGGATCCTCACTGTCTTCAGGTGATGTCCCGGAGACTGGAGAATAGCCAATGTTGTTCCTCTGTTTAAGAAGGGTAGCAAGGATAATCCAGGGAACTACAGGCCGGTGAGCCTTACTTCAGTGGTAGGGAAATTACTGGAGAGAATTCTTCGATACAGGATCTACTCACATTTGGAAGCAAATGGACGTATTAGTGAGAGGCAGCATGGTTTTGTGAAGGGGAGGTCGTGTCTCACTAACTTGATAGAGTTTCTCGAGGAGGTCATAAAGATGATTGATGCAGGTAGGGCAGTGGATGTTGTCTATCTGGGCTTCAGTGAGGCCTTTGATAAGGCCCCTCATGGTAGACTAGTACAAAAGGTGAAGACACACGTGGTCAGGGGTGAGCTGGCAAGGTGGATACAGAACTGGCTAGGTCATAGAAGGCAGAGAGTAGCAATGGAAGGAAGCTTTTCCAATTGGAGGGCGGTGACCAGTGGTGTTCCACAAGGATCAGTGCTGGGACCTTTGCTGTTTGTAGTCTATATAAATGATTTGGAGGAAAATGTAACTGGTCTGATTAGTAAGTTTGCAGACGACACAATGGTTGGTGGAATTGCGGATAGCGATGCAGACTGTCAGAGGATAGAGCAGGATTTTGATTGTTTGGAGATTTGGGCGGAGAGATGGCAGATGGAGTTTAATCCGGACAAATGTGAGGTTATGCATTTTGGAAGGTCAAATGCAGGTAGGGAATATACAGTGAATGGTAGAACCCTCAAGAGTATTGAAAGTCAGAGAGATCTATGAGTACAGGTCCACTGGTCAATGAACGGGGCAACACAGGTGGAGAAGGTAGTCAAGAAGGCATACGGCATGCTTGCCTTCATTGGCCGGTGCATTGAGTATAAGAATTGGCAAGTCATGTTACAACTGTATAGAACCTTAATTAGGCAACACTTGGAGTATAGTGTTCAATTCTCGTCGCCACACTACCAGAAGGATGTCGAAGCTTTAGAGAGGGTGCAGAAGAGATTTAACAGAATGTTGCCTGGTATGGAGGGCATTAGCTATGAGGAGCGGTTGAATAAACTCGGTTTGTTCTCACTGGAATGAAGGAGGTTGAGGGGCGACCTGATAGAGGTCTACAAAATTATGAGGGGCATAGACAGAGTAGATAGTCAGAGGCTTTTCCCCGGGGTAGAGGGGTCAATTACTAGGGAGTATAGGTTTCAGTTGAGAGGGGCAAGGTTTAGAGTAGATGTACGAGGCAAGTTTTTTTACACAGAGGGTAGTGGGTGCCTGGAACTCGCTACCGGAGGAGGTGGTGGAAGCAGGGACGATAGTGACATTTAAGGGGCACCTTGACAAATACATGAATAGGATGGGAATAGAAGGATACGGACCCAGGAAGTGCAGAAGATTGTAGTTTAGTCGGGCAGCATGGTCGCCACGGGCTTGGAGGGCCGAAAGGCCTGTTCCTGTGCTGTACATTTTTGTTCTTGTTCTTTGTCAGTTTTGACTTAATTTTGTATTCACTAGGAATTTGAGTTATTTCTTTCATATTGTCCTGATCAAAAATGTTAACCAATCTAGAGTATATCTTGTCCACTTGAGCAGCTGCTTGCTTCTGCTTGGGTCCGAACAGAACTAGTGATTCAGCTTCTCTTTCAAACGCAAATTTACACAATGCTGTCAGAATCCCGATCGGATCTCTACTCGGCAGGGCTCTAGGCACCCTTACAAAGAATGATATGTCACCCTCCTGATCAATCGCTTTCTCCCAAGATTTCCTCTGCTTCTTTAATTCTCCCCACTTTTGTTCCATTGCTCCATCTCTCTCGCCCGCATTCCAGGGCAAGAGGATTACACTAATTGCCATTTTTCGGATTTTTAAACTATATTTAGTTATAACTGCGACTGGCGGTCCCTTTCAGTCACGATCTGAAATTAAGGGATACGTACCCGTTGTGGGCAGTTATCTCAAATGTACCTAAGGCACTATCCTCCTGTGTTCGTTAAGGGTCGATTTATCGGTCCGCAAAGTTTCTAGGCGTCCCTATCGCTCCAGGTTCTATCCTCACAATCTGCCTGACTCCACGGAGGATTTATTTCTGGCCTACTTCTACCAGTTGGATGCAGGGCACTCGGTACGAGTTACCAAGCCGTCCTGCAGATGTTTACTCAGGGTTCGTATCTTCTAGTCTACTAACACTCGCACCCAACTGAATTTTATGTCCCAAGAACCTACATAATCCTTCGAAGTCAATCACCCATGACTTATCAAACTAAACTCGGCCGGTATAGTTTGCTCGCCGAGGAACTACTAATCTTCCAGGCGGCCCCGCTCAACCAGAAACTTCTAATATTCTAGCCTCGCCTCGCCGAGAGACTTCCAATATTCTAGGCGGCCCCGCTCAACTAGAAACTTCCAATATTCTAGCCTCCCCTCGCCTAGAAACTTCGAATATTCTAGGCGGTCCAACCTAGAAACTTCGAATATTCTAGGCCTCCACGCCGGGTGCCATGGAGTAATTTAGAACGACCCGCTGGGCCCTGAAGCCCCACAAACTTTCAACTTTCAAAATCAACCAGGTTTGGGCGCCATGTAGTGTTTACCTCACCACTATTAGAATTCCCTCTATACCAAAAAAGGGGTCAATTTATTCTGGGGATTCTCACTCCCCGACTCTTACGCAGACTTTGGCGAGTGCTATTCGGATCAAACTAGCGTTTCAAGTTATTCATAAATTCATAGATTCATAGAATTTACAGTGCAGAAGGAGGCCATTCGGCCCATCGAGTCTGCACCGGCTCTTGGAAAGAGCAACCTACCCAAGGTCCACACCTCCACCCTATCGCCATAGCCCAGCAACCACACCCAACACTATGTGCAATTCTGGACACTAAGGGCAATTTATCATGGCCAATCCACCTAACCTGCACATCTTTGGACTGTGGAAGGAAACCGGAGCACCCGGAGGAAACCCACGCACACACGGGGAGGATGTGCAGACTCCACACAGACAGTGACCCAAGCCGGATTCGAACCTGGGACCCTGGAGCTGTGAAACAATTGTGCTATCCACAATGCTACCGTGCTACCCTGGTTATCCCACGGTATAACCCGTATCATCGTAGAAGGACTTTATTTACTTACCACTTAGTAACTTACACACGGGTCCAGCTTGCGAAGTGAAGTAAAGTAAATTTTTTAAAGAAAATAGTAATAACCACTCCTTCAGTTTATCAATTTGAACTTAACTTTATTTTCAAGTTAAAAGAGAATAACTACTTTTACAGAAAGGGAGAAAGATATTTTCTTGTTCGGACCAGTTGCAGACTTTCAAGTCTCTCTTGACAATCAGTTTTCTTCAGCTTTTGGTCTTCTGCTGACTTCTCTGGGCTGCTTGGTCTGTCGACGTTGCTTGTCCCATCACCGAGGAAGATTCTCTGATTATTTGCTCATTTTCCCGAGTTTTTATAGGCATTTGGGGCCCCTTAACCTCTGCACCTGGCACCCTTCAGACTGCCGGCTTGACAGTCCGAAAGCTTTAACAGTTTAGAAGCGAGGCGCTGCTTCAACAGCGACAGCGCAGCTTCATCCTCACCAGCTCGCCATCCTGGACTGGACCTTTCTCGCTTTGCCTGACATGTCATAAATTTGTCTGTGCCTTAGTTCGCACTCTTTTGGTTTTATGTCTTTTTCAATGAGTTTTCTCAGATTCGACCCGGGTCATCTTCAGGTGAAGCTCATGTCATGTTCGGGTTATTCCCCCCTGACCCTAACTTTATCTGCTTTGGCCATCTTCCAAAGAGTTTTAACTTCAAATGTGATGTACGTTATAATGTAACCTTGTCACCTTCTAGTTTTCTTAATTTGTGAATCAGTTGTTTCACTTTATTACCAGTGTCAGCAACTTTTCACACTGAACAGTTGTTCCTTATCTTTTACTTAAGATTCTGGCTGCTTTACCTAATTGTTCAATAAAATAATTCACTGCTTAAAGATTTGTGAAATACTGTTCCCTTTCACATAACTTTAAGAGCTTTTAAATCAATCAAATGTCTTTTCTAACTTGTGAATTAAAATAAAGCTCCTAACTGTTTTCTTCGCTCTGTGAAGTTGCTGCGTTGAAAACAGGCTGCTGCTTTTAACCCCTTGTGGGACTTCTCCCTTTCATTTAAAAGCCTCAGGCATTCTCAGTGTTACTTTCATGTTTCAAATGTCATATTCTTCTGAGTTTTCACAACACCCTGTAACAATCTCAAACTAACCCCACTGTCCCACCCTCTCCCCATAGCCCTGTATCAATCCCAACCTAACCCCACTGTCCAACTCTATCCCCATAGCCCTGTATCAATCCCAAACTAACCCCACTGTCCCACTCTCTCCCCATAGCCCTGTAACAATCCCCAAACTAACCCCACTGTCCCACTCTCTCCCCATAGCCCTGTAACAATCCCAAACTAACCCCACTGTCCCACTCTCTCCCCATAGCCCTGTAACAATCCCAAACTAATCCCACTACCCCACTCTCTCCCCATAGCCCTGTAACAATCTCAAACTAATCCCACTGCCCCACTCTCTCCCCATACCCCTGTATCAATCCACAAACTAATCCCACTGCCCCGATCTCTCCACATACCCCTGGATCAATCCACAAACTAATCCCACTGCCCTGCTCTCTCTCCATAGCCCTGGATCAATCCACAAACTAATCCCACTGCCCCGCTCTCTCTCCATTGCCCTGGATCAATCCACAAACTAATGTCACTGCCCAACTCTCTCCATATAGCCCTGTGTCAATCCTCAAACTAATCCCACTGCCCCGCTCTCTCCCCATAGTCCTGTATCAATCCCAAACTAACCCCACTGCCCCGCACTCTCCCCATAGCCCTGTATCAATCCCAAACTAATCCCACTGCCCCACCCTCTCCTCATAGCCCTGTATCAATCCACAAACAAATCCCACTGCCCACCTCTCCCCAATAGACCTGTATCAATCTACAAACTAATCCAACTGCTCGACCCCATCCCCCGAGCACTGTATCAATCTACAAACTAACCCCACTGCCCGACCTCTCCACATAGTCGTGTGTCAATCTACAATCTAAACCCACTGCTCGACTCCCTCTCCATAACGATGTATCACTCCACAAACTAGTCCCACTGCACGACTCGCTGCCCATTAACCTGTATCAATCCCCAAACTAAAGCCACTGCTCGACTCCCTCCCCATGGCTGTGTATCAATCCCCAAACTAATCCCACTGCCCTGCTCTCTCCCCATAGCCCTGTATCAATCCCAATCTAATTCCACTGTCCCACTCTCTCCCCATAACCCTGTATCAATCCCCAAACTAATTCCACTGTCCCACTCTCTCCCCATAACCCTGTATCAATCCCCAAACTAATCCCACTGCTCGGCTCACTCCCAAAAGCCATGCATCAAGCTGCAAATTAAACCCACTGCTCGACTCCCTCCCCATCGTCCTGTATCAGTCCACAAACTAATCACGCTGCCCTACTCTCCCCCTCCATTGTCCTGTATGAATCTCAAGACTTTTCCCACTGCCCCTCTCTCCCACATAGCCCTGTGTCAAGCCCCAAACTAATCCCAGTGCCCCACTCTCTCCCCATAGCCCTGTCTCTTTCCCCAAACTAATCCCCCTGCCCCACCCTCCCCGTAGCTCAGTGTCAATCCCCAAACTAACCCCACTCCCCCAGCCTCTCCCTGTTGCCCTGGACAATTCCACAAACTGATCCCACTTCTACAGCCTCTCCCTATTGTCCTGAATCGTTCCACAAATAGATGCCACTGCCCCAGACTCTCCCTATTGAACTGGATCATTCCACAAACAGATCCCACTGCCCCAGCCTCTCCCTAATGTCCTGGATCATTCCACAAACAGATCCCACTGCCCCAGCATCTCGCTAATGTCCTGGATCATTCCACAAACAGATCCCACTGCCCCAGCCTCTCCCTAATGTCCTGGATCATTCCACAAACTGGTCCCACTGCCCCAGACTCTCCCTATTGTACTGGATCATTCCACAAACAGATCCCACTGCCCCAGCGTCTCTCTAATGTTCTGGATCATTCCACAAACAGGTCCCACTGCCCCAGCCTCTCTCTATTGTACTGCATCATTCCACAAACAGATCCCACTGCCCAGACTCTCCCTATTGTCCTGGATCATTCCACAAACAGGTCCCACTGCCCCAGACTCTCCCTATTGTACTGGATCAATCCACACACAGATCCCACTGCCCCAGCCTCTCTCTATTGTACTGGATCATTCCACAAACATATCTCACTGCCCCAGCCTCTCCCTATTGTACTGGATCATTGCACACACAGATCCCACTGCCCCAGCCTCTCCCTATTGTACTGGATCATTCCACAAATAGATCCCACTGCCCCAGACTCTCCCTATTGTCCTGGATCATTCCACAAACAGGTCCCACTGCCCCAGACTCTCCCTATTGTACTGGTTAATTCCACACACAGATCCCACTGCCCCAGCCTCTCTCTATTGTACTGGATCATTCCACAAACATATCCCACTGCCCCAGCCTCTCCCTATTGTACTGGATCATTACACACACAGATCCCACTGCCCCAGCCTCTCCCTATTGTACTGGATCATTGCACAAACAGATCCGACTGCCCAGACTCTCCCTATTGTACTGGATCATTCCACAAACAGGTCCCACTGCCCCAGACTCTCCCTATTGTACTGGATCATTCCACAAACAGATCCCACTGCCCCAGCGTCTCTCTCTGGTCCTGGATCATTCAACAAACAGATGTCACTGCCCCAGCCTCTCTCTATTGTACTGGGTAATTCCACAAACAGATCCCACTGCCCCAGCCTCTCTCTTTGGTCCTGGATCATTCAACAAACAGATATCACTGCCCGAGTCTCTCTCTATTGTTCTAGATCATTCCACAAACATATCCCACTGCCCCAGACGCTCCCGATTGCCCTGGCTAATTTCACAGACAGATCCCACTGCCCAGACTCTCCCTATTGTACTGGATCATTACAGAAACAGATCCCACTGCCCAGCCTCTCTCTATGGTCCTGGATCATTCCACAAACAGATCCCACTGCCCCAGCCTCTCCCTAATGTCCTGGATCATTTCACAAACAGATCTCATTGCCCCAACCTATCCCTAATGCCGTGGATAATTGCACGAACAGATCCCACTGCCCCAGCCTCTCCCTAATACCCTGGATAATTCTACAAACAGATCCCACTGCCCCAAACTCTCCCTGTTGTTCTGGATCATTCCATGAACAGATCCCACTTCCTATGGCTTCTCCCTATGGCTCTGGATCATTCCACACATAGATTGGACCTCAAAGGTAGTGATCTCAGGATAACTCCCGGTGCCACGTTACTGTCAGAGGAGAAATGACAGGATATATAGGGCGAATACGCGGCTGAAGAGCTGGTGTCAGGAGGATGGTTTCAGATTCCTGGCGAATTGGGACCGGTTCTGGTGGGGGTGGGACCTGCACAAACTGGACCGGTTAAACCTGGGCAGGTCTGGAATTGATGTCTGGTGAGTGGGGGGGGGGGTGTTATTTCCGAGACCGGTTGGGGACGGTTTAAACTAATATGCCAAGGGGGTGGGAACCCATGCAAGGAGACAGAGCGCACGAAGGCGCAAGGGCAAAAGCAAAAGGTAGAAAAATGAATAAGAAAAGTGATAGGTGGAGAAACAGAGGCCAAAATTCAAACAGGGCAGTGGAGAAAAATATTGGGAGCAAGAAAAACATTGTAAAAAAGACCAACTTTGAAGCTCTGTGCCTTAATGCACGGAGCATTTGCAATAAAGTAGCTGAAGAATCGTGCAGAACTATATCAATGCGCATGATATAATTGGGACTACGGAGATATGGCTGTAGGGTGGACTCGGATGGGAACTGAATGTCCCAGCGTTCTCAATATTTAGGAAGAACAGGTATAAAAGAAAAGGACCTGGCGTGGCACTGCAGGTTAAAGAGGACATTAACACAATAATGAGAAAGGGTATAGCTCTGGCAATGTGGAATCTGTATGAGCTGAGAAATACCAAGGGGCAAAAAACATTAGTGGGTGTCATATATAGTTGATTCGGAGACTAGTGCGCTGAATCAGAATAAAGGGAACTATGAGGATATGAGCCGTGAGTCGGCCTTGATGGATTGGGGAGAGTTACGTTAAAGGATGAGAGTGGATAGACAATAGCAAACATTCAAGAAACGCATGGAGGAACGACAACAACTGTTCATTCCTGTCTGGCACAAAAGGAAAGGCGGTAAGAGGGCCAATCCATGGCTTACAAAGGAAATTAGAAATAGCATACGATACAAGGAAGAAGCATACAGATCGGCCAAGAAAAATAATAGGGCTGAGGATTGGGAGCAGTTTAGAATTCAGCAAAGAAGGACGAAGGGATTGATGAAGAAGGGAAAGTACAATAGGAAAGGAAGCTAGAAGGGACCAAGACTGGCGCTTAAGGTTTCGACAGATATGTGAAGAGAAAGAGATTGGTAAAATGAAATGTGGGCCCACTACAGACAGAAACAGGGGAATACATAATAAGGGACAAAGAAATGGCTCAGCAATTGAATACATAATTTGGTCCTATATTCACAAATGAGATCACAAATCAGATCCCAGAAATGTTGGAGAATGAAAGGTTCAGTTAGAGGAAGAACTGAGGGAGATAAACATTAGTAGAGAAATGGTGCTGGAAAACTGATGGAATTGAAGGCGGATAAATCCCCAGGGCCTGAGAATCTGCATCCCGGAGTGCTTAAACAGGTGGCTCTGGAAACAGTGGATGCATTGGTGGTCATCTTCCGGGATTCTATAAACTCTGGAACTGTCCTGCAGATTGGAGGGCAGCTCACGTCTCTCCCATATTCAAAAAGGGAGGTAGAGAGAAAGCAGGGAAGTATAGACCAGTCAGCCTAACATCTGTAGTGGAGAAAATGCTTGAATCCATTATCAAGGACTTAATAGCGGAACATTTAGAAGACAGTATCAAGATCAGCGAGACTCAGCATGGAGTTATGAAGGGAAAGTCATGCTTGATAAATCTGTTATAATTTTTGAAGAGGTCACCAGTACAGTTGACAAGGGCGAGCCAGTCGATGTGATATATTTGGACTTTCATAAGGCGGCTGACAATGTCCCGCATGAGAGATTATTGTGCAAAATTAAAACGCATGGGATTGGAGGAAATGTATTGAGATAGATAGAAAACTGATTGGCAGAGATTAAACAAAGACATGGGGTTGATAGATCCTTTTCAAGTTGGCAGACAGTAACCAGTGGGATATCACAGGGATCAGGGCTGGGACCCCAGCAATTCACAATATATATTAATGATTTGGATGAGGGAACAAAATGCAACACCTCAAGGTTTGCAGAGGATACCAAATTAGGTGGGAGGGTGAATTGTGATGAGGATGCAGGGATCCTACAGCAAGATCTGGAGGTTGGGCGAGTGGACAAACTAATGGCAGATGTAGTATAATTTGGATAAATGTGAGGTTATTCATTTTGGAAGTAAAAACAGAAAGGCACATTACTAGCTGAATGGTTGGGAGAGGGGAGTGTGCAGTGGGGCCTGGGTGTTCCTGCGCACCATTCGCTGAAGGCAAGTATGCTTGTGCAGCAGGCGTTAAAGAAGGCTAATGGTGGGCAGCACGGTGGCGCAGTGGTAGCACTGCAGTCTCATGGCGCCGAGGTCCCAGGTTCGATCCCGGCTCTGGGTCACTGTCCGTGTGGAGTTTGCACATTCTCCCCGTGTTTGCGTGGATTTCGCCCCCACAACCCAAAGATGTGCAGGTTAGGTGGATTGAAAAAACCAAATTGCCCCTTACCTGGAAAAATGAATTGGGTACTCCAAATTTTAAAAAAAGAAGGCTAATGATATGTTGGCCTTCATTGCGAGAGGTTTCGAATGCAGAAGCAGGGATGTGTTGCTACAATTGTACAGGGCCTTGGTGAGGCCACACTTGGAGTATTGTATACCGTTTTGGTCTCCTTCTCTGAGGAATGATGTTTTTGCTCTCGAGGGATTGCAGCGAAGGTTTACCAGATTAATTCCAGGGATTGCGGGATTGTCATGTGAGGAGAGTTTGACGAGGTTGGGATTGTTCTCGCTGGATTTCAGAAGAATGAGGGGGGATCTCATAGAGACTGATAAAATCTAACAGGACTAGACAGGGTAGATGCAGCGAAGATGTTACCAATGGTGGGTGTGTCCAGAACCAGGGGTCACAGCCTGAGGATTCAGGGTAAACCATTTCGGACAGACATAAGGATACATTTCTTCACACAAAGAGTGGTGAGCCTGTGGAATTCAATACCACAGGCAGTAGTTGATGCTAAAACTTTGAATATATTCAAGTGGCGGCTGGATATAGCCCTTGGGGAGAATGGGATCAAAAGCTATGGGGAGAAAGCAGGATTAGGCTCTTGAGTTGGATGATCAGCCATGATCGCGATGAATGGCGGAGCGGGCTCGAGGGGACAAATGTTCTCTTCCTGCTCCTATCTTCTATGTATTCTATATGTATCTAAACACCCCGTCTGTACCTGCACCCTGCTTCCCCAAACACCATTCACTCTCTCCTATATACGTCCACCTCCAACTGCTTCAATCCTTCTGTTCTGTCTATTCCCAAGTCCATAGTCCACTGTCATCCAGACGCTCCCCAGCACAATCTGTCCAATCAGTCCTAGCATGGTCCTGTACAAAAACCCTCAACGCCTTGGCCTTCTGTTGTCACACCCCTTCCCCCCTACATACCTTCACACTGCACATCATCGTCGTCGGTTACCCTCCATACCTATCCACACCCTCTGTCTCATATCTTCAAGTAATCTGCTAACCCCTCCAAATAATCAGCCATCCTGTCCACAAAACACTTGACCAAAACTTTCCACTCCACCGCTCCTAATGTCACTCCCTGTCCACACCCACACTTGCACATTCTCCACACAACAATGCCTTAATCCGTTCCGTTACGGTTACCAAACCTTAGAAACTCGAATATACGCAATTATAGCCACGCCGTTTCATTGCCGTTATTATCCACTTTTCCACATCTTCTGCCTACTCAATAACCACCTCCACACCTCCACTATCATTCCTCCACTCATCATGCAACATCCATCTCATTTTCGTCCCTTCACCGGACCATTTTTCAAGCTCTCCAAGGAACCCGCAGCTGGGCCTACTCCCAATGACGTATCTCTACAGCAATTACTATTCGATATTGACCACCGCTGTTCCACTTCAACATATTGTTGCCCTCCCCCAGAAGCTATTACAATGAGGGTCTACAGCGTTAACCACGTGGATGTTCAGCCTCCCCCATTTCATTTCCATCACGTGTTCATCCTGCAGCACAATGCAACTGATGATTCTCTTCTCTGCGGCAATGTTTCAATTCCATCGCTACTACCCGTCCGGCTTCTGGCATCTCGAACCATATTCTAAATCAGCCCACATAGACTGCAGCATGTCAGTTTGAACTGCCCCTCTGAACTGCCTCATTCGCTGTTTATTTCTGTTATTAGAATAATACCTTGACTTCAAATATAATGACCATTGTTGCAGAACGACAAAAAAAATATTTGAAGTGTAAGCATGTTCTCAGGACAATCAATACAGGGGGCTGGAGTCTCTAATCCCACGGCCGTGTCCACGCCATCGTAAACGCCATCGCATTTTACGTGAACGGGTCGCTCTCATGTCTAATTCTGGCCCCAACAGGCGCTGGAGCGGTTCGCGCCGCTCCAGCTACAGATCCCGGCGGGAACTGGGCACCGCAGGCTCCGTGCATGCGCAGATGCACCGGCACCAACGAGGACATGCACAGTGACGCCAGTGCCAAATTGCGCATGCGCAGTGGCATCCTTCAACGCGCCGGACGTGATGCAACATGGCACAGGGCTGCAGGAGCCGGCGCGCAAGAAAGGAGGCCCCCAGCCACATAGGCCGACCCGCCGATCAGTGGGTCCCGATCGCGGGCCAGGCAACATCGGAGTTCCCCCCTGGGGGCGGAACCCCCTGATGTGCCATCAATGAACACAAGACGAGTAGTGAACGTAACTGAGGCTGTGATAGACTAAACAGAAAGCCTCCTGGCGTCTGATCCCGAACTGGGTCAGAGGCGGAGACCAGCCACCTTTATACCGAGCCCGAGGGGAGGCGGAGCCAGCCACCTTTATACCGAGAGCGAGGGGAGGCGGAGACCTCGGCAGTGGTTTGCCACATTACATGTAATACAGTAGCCGTTTACCACAATACACATATTATACACTCCAGCGGTTTACCACATTCAACCCCTATTAAAAAGAAGAGTCCAGCGGGGGTGAAGTGGACTTAAAGATTAATTCTGTCGGGGGCCTTGATCTTCCGCCGTGATCGCCTCAGCCCCGGCTGTGGTGTGGGCACCGGTGTCGAGATGTACACTAGGAGCGTGTTGTCCTCTTCCTCACCCAGTTGTTGAGTCGATGGAGGGGGGGGGGGGGGAGAGATGTATGGGCGGGGGTGGGGGTGATGGTTGCCGGTGGGCCTGTGGGTGCCAGTTCTTGAGGTAGGTGGGTAGAGGTGGGGGAAGACGGTGTAGGGTCGGGGGTGGTGTTTATGGTCGTTGGGGAACCTGCAAATGCTAAATCCCGGAGGGAACCTGTGTCCTGTCGCCCGTCATGATGTGCCACGTAGGCATATTGTGGATTGGCCTGGAGGAGCAGGACCTTCTCGATGAGGGGATCTGATTCATGGCGCCTCGCATGCTTCCCGAGATGGACGGGCCCTGGGACTGTCAGCCAGGACGGAAGCGAGACCCTGGCGGTGGACGTCGTGGGGAAGGCAAACATATGTTTGTGAGGGGTCTCGTTGGTGGCAGTGCACAGGAGTGACTAGATGGAGTGCAGCGCATCGGGGAGGACCTCTTGCCAGCGGGAGACGAGGAGACTTCTAGAATTAGGGCCAGGAGGACGGCCTCTCTGACCGTCGCATCTCCCTCTCCACCTGCCTGTTGCCCCGGGGGTTGTAGCTGGTCGCCCTGCTAGAGGCGATGCCCTGGCTAAGCAGAAACTGACGTAACTCGTCGCTCATGAAGGAGGAACCCGGATCGCTATGGATGGAGGTGGGGAACCCAAACAAGAGGAAAATACTATGTAGGGCCTTGATGACGGTGGCAGCGGTCATGTCAGGGCACGTTATGGCAAAAGGGAAACCTGAGTACTCATCAATGACGTTGAGGCAGTATATGTTACGGTCAGTGGAGGGGTCCTTTGAAGTCGATGCTGAGGCGCTCAAAGTGGCGAGAGGCCTTTACCAGGTGCGCTCTGTCTGGCCGATAGAAGTGTGGTTTGCACCGCGCAGACCTGGCAGTCCCTGGTCACGGTCCTGATCTCCTCAATGGAGTAAGGCAGGTTGCGAGCCTTGATAAAGTGAAAAAAACTGATGACCCCCGTGTGATGGAGGTCATTGTGGAGGGCCCGAAGTCAGTCTACTTGTGCGCGGGCACATGTACCGTGGGATAGGGCATCTGGGGGCACATTGAGCTTCCCAGATCGAAACAAGATAACGTAGTTGTAGGTGGAGAGCTCCATCCTCCACCACAGAATCTTGTCGTTCTTGATTTTGTCCTGCTATGTATTGTTAAACCTGAAGACAACCGACCATTGGCCAGTGAGAAGAGTGAATCGCCTGCCGGCCAGGTAATGCCTCCAATGTCGCACAGCTTCCACAATGGCTTGGGCCTCTTTTTGACGGAGGTGTCGAATTTCGGAGGCATGGAGGGTACGGGAGAAGAAAGCCACGGACCTGCCCGCCTGGTTGAGGGTAGTGGCGAGAGCAAAGCCAGACGCATCGCTCTCCACCTGGAACTGAATGGACTCATCCAGAGCATGCACCGCGGTTTTGGCAATATCTGCCTTGATGCGTTTGAAGACCAGGCGGGCCTCAGCCGTCAGGGGAAAAATGGTGCAATTAATAAGTGGACGGGCCTGGTCCGCATAATTGGGGGCCCACTGATCATAGTAAGAGAAAAACCCCAGGCATGTCTTCAGGGTCCAGTGGCCGTGGGCGAGGGGGAGTTCCAGGAGGGGGCGCATGCGGTCGGGGTCGGGCCCTAGGAGTCCGTTTTCTACAACTTAGCCAAGGATGGCGAGGCAGGTTGTGCAGAAAACGCTTTTTTCCTTATTATCGGTGAGGTTTGGGAGTTTAGCGGTGTGGAGGAAGTGCCGGAGGTTTTCGTAATGGTCCTGCTGGTCATGGCCGCAGATGGTGACATTATCTAATTACGGGAACGTTGGCCCGCAGCCCGCACTGGTCAACCATTCGGTCCATTTCTCGTTGGAAAACCGAGACCCCATTGGTGACGCCGAAGAGAACCCTGAGGAAGTGGTAGAGGCGGTCATCGGCCTCAAAGGCAGTGCATTGGTGGTCATCCGGGGAGATAGGGAGCTGGTTCTATTTGGACTAAAGTCAACTGGATGAAGCTGTCTGTGCTCCGGGAGTCGGAAAGGCAGGACCGTCTCGTGCCCCTTGATCCGGACGGTCATTTTAGATTTTGTGGGCTGATGAGGCCGGGACTGGTCGAGCGTGATGGCAGCGAGCTTCAGAAGGTGATGGGTAGGCCTGTCGGAGGTAGAGGCGGCCAGCATACTACCGGGTGAGCAGGGCTCGCGGGAGGCTGCATAGTGGTCCCAAGATGGCGGCCCCCATGAGTCGCGCATGGCGGGTGGCATCGGAGATGGTGTCAAAGATTGTGCCCCCCCCCCCCCTGGTTCGCGCGTGGCGGGTGGAGTACAAGATGGCAGCAAAGAAGTCGGCCCCATGGGTCCCACGTGGCGGGCGAAATCGAAGATGGCGCAAAGATGGCAGCGCCCACAGGTCGCACAAGGTGGGTGGCGCGGCAGCTGGGGGCGGCTCCAAAGGGCAGCAGGCATCGCTGCTTGGCCCAGGTGTTTTAGGGAGATCTCGGACCTGGAAGGCTTTCGCAAAGCGGCCATTCCTCCCACAGCCGTTGCAAGTCGCGTTCCGTGCAGGGCAGCGTTGTCTGGGAAGCTTACCCTGGCCGCAAAAGTAGCACTTCGGGCTTCCGGCGTTGGCAGGCTGCTGTGCAGCAGATGATTGGGCCGCACTCGAGTTGGATGATGGCGGCGCCCACGAGGTCCACGGGGGTGCCGTGTGGTCGGAGGTGTAGGCCTCCATGTTCTGGAAGGCGACATCCAGCGGGTTTGAGAGCTGTGCTGTATCTGGGAGGCCGCGTGTACAATCTAGCAATCGCTGGCGGATGTAGTTCGATTTCATACCTGCGACATAGCCGTCCCTGATCAGCAGCTCTTTGTGTTGGGTAGCCGATACCGCCTAGCAAGCACAGTTCCGGCCGAGTATCCGCAAGGCACGCAGGAAGTCGGCTAGTGATTCCCCAGGGCGTTGTCGCCTCGTGGCAAGAAAGTGCCTCGCATACACCTCATTGACAGACTTTACATATTGTCCGTTCAGCATCATTATAGCCTCCGTATACGAGGGGGCGTCCCTGATGAGAAGGAAAACCTGCGAGCTCTCCCTAGCGTTGAAATTCTGATGCTTTTGGAGGTCGGTGAAGTCTTCGGTGGCGGATCTGAGGTATGATTCGACGCATCTTAGCCAGTGCTCGAATGTTGCAGTGGCGTCGGCTGCCTGTGGGTCCAGCTCCAGGCGATCAGGCTTGAGCGATGAATTCATCTTAGAAGTTTAGTCCATTAAATTGATGCGCCATCAATGAACATAAGACGAGTAGTGAACGTAACTGAGGCTTTAATAGACTAAACAGAATGCCTCCTGGCCTCTGATCCCGAACTGGGTCAGAGGCGGAGACCAGCCACCTTTATACCGAGCCCGAGGGGAGCCGTAGCCATCGGGCAGTGGTTTACCACATTACATGTAATACAGTCGCCGATTACCACAATACACATATTATATACCACAGTGGTTTACCACCCCCCCTCCACAAGCCGATAGCCGACCCTTACACGCCGAGGACCCGCCGGCTCAGAGCGTTTATTATGTATTTTCTTTTATTCCCTTTTCTTCTCATGTACTTAATGACCTGTTGAGCTTCTCGCAGAAAAATACTTTTCACTGTACCTCGGTACACGTGACAATAAACACATCCAAATCCAAATCCAAGTTAGAACAGCGCAGGCGGCACTCGGCTCCTTTCTTATGGACGATCCAGGCCGGAGAATCGCCAGGCCGTCCACGTAGAGTGGCCCGCGACCGGCTTCGCGCCAACCACGCTGGCGCCAATGGCGCCGATTCTCTGCACTGCGGAGAACCACGTGCCGGCGTCGGGTGGCGTGGCCCGTTCGCGGGGATTCTCTGGCCTGGCGCCGGGCAGGGAGAATCCTGACACACACATTTTTCGTTTAAAATTGTCGAACATTTATTAAATTATTACAGGTACTGAATAATGAGTGTGTGTTAAGTAAACTCATAAATAAGTGAAGAGGATGACGGAAAAATGGGCCATGAACTGGGATTAATTAGTAGAATGGTTCGGTGGAAATAAGCATCAATATCCAATTGGACCCATTTGATTTTTACATTTTTTTCAGTGTTGTGAAGTAATTTGACAAATGAACAATTTGCAGTATTTGAGTGGGCCTCGCGTATTGGATGTATTTTCTTCAGTCATTGGATTGCAGATATTGGTCAATTGAATGCTGGTTAATTTTTACAAAATAATTGTTTAAAACATAAGTTAAAATTATTTGACCTTCTGCTGATTGGATTTTGTAATGTTGGATGATAATTGTAATGTACTTGAAATGGGACAAGGAGAATGGGAGTCCCGTCTTCAGTAATGTTTCCCCCAACATTTCGCTAATTTCCCTATCAGTGTAAAGGGATATTTGATCGCACTGAGCAGCAGGTTTCTGAACTTTCTCTGGGTTATTGTGTAAATAGCTGTGTTGGTACAGGAGCTCAGAAGCTGCAATAAAGTCCCAGCCTGTTGAAAATCAGGAAAGGTAGCAAGTAGGGATCTGCTCTTGAAGGCCGACGTAATTCTAACGTAGATGAAATATATAACTGTTGTCATCCAGAGCAGGATAAAACTACTGGATATTGCAAAGAGTAACACAATGGATCGTCTCCGGTTCATCAGCTCAGGATCCTTTTCATCCCTGTCACTGCTGTGCTGCCGGAGGCTCATTCGGCCGCGATTGGCGATTAAAATGCGTCTGACGGTGACAATATTAAAGAACAAAATGAGAAAGAATGGAATCACTGGGATTAGCAGCTGCTCAATCCAAGAATATGCTATCCAAATCGGCTCAATGAAAAAATGTGTGGACAGCCGGCATCCCCACGGCATCCAGTTGTAATAGGAGGAATACAGGAAGGGCCAGGGAATGTTCTTCAAGCAGACCAGCGAGCTCACAGTGGTGATAACAACAACAGCAGTTTTCTCGGTGCAGTATTTGGTTTTCAACTTCTGACAGCAAATGGCCACCAGGCGGTCAAAGGTAAAAGAGACCGTCAACCAAACAGAAATGTCGATTGCGGTGGGAGACATGAAGAGAATGAATCTGCAAATGGGAGTGTACCGCAGGAAAGTGTAATGCCAATATATTTCAGCAATGCGATGTAAGATTACATTCCAGACAATAACCATGAGATCGGCTGCCGCCATCGCTACCAGATAGCGGGTGATGCATTTGGAGAGGCCACAGTTTTTGAAAGACAGGATTGCGATTGTGACGATGTTCACTGTGAGAAGGAGAATAGAAACCAGTTAGAATAATAATGTCACAAGCAGGCGCACATGAACACTGCGATGAGGTTACTGTGGAAGTCGCCACATGTTCCGGTACACAGAGAGAAAATTCACAAAGTCAAATTCACATGTAACACACACATATTTCGTGACTTTCGGGAGGAAACCGGTGCACCCGGAGGAAACCCACGTAGACACGGGGGGAACGTGCAGACTCCACGCAGACAGTGATCCAAGCCGGGAATCGAACCTGAGACTCTGGAGCTGTGCAGCAACAGTCTTGATGACTGTGTTACCGCCAGGTTATAGTCCGGGAAGAACATAACATAAGAACATAAGAATTAGGAGCAGGAGTATGCCATCTGGCCCCTCGAGCCTGCTCCACTATTCAATGAGGTCATGGCTGATCTTTTGTGGACTCAGCTCCACTTTCCGGCCCGAACACCATAACCCTTAATCCTTTTATTCTTCAAAAAACGATCTATCTTTATCTTAAAAACATTGAATGAAGGAGCCTCTACTGCTTCACTGGGCAAGGAATTCCATAGGTTCACAACCCTTTGGGTGAAGAAGTTCCTCCTAAACTCAGTCCTAAATCTACTTCCCCTTATTTTGAGGCTATGCCCCCTAGTTCTGCTTTCACCCGCCAGTGGAAACAACCTGCCCGCATCTATCCTATCTATTCCCTTCATAATCTCATATGTTTCTATAAGATCCCCCCTCATCCTTCTAAATTCCAACGAGTGCAGTCCCAGTCTATTCAACTTCTCCTCGGAATCCAACCCCTTCAGCTGTGGGATTAACCTAGTGAATCTCCTCTGCACACCATCCAGTGCCAGTACGTCCTTTCTCAAGTAAGGAGACCAATATTGAACACAATACTCCAGGTGTGGCCTCACTAACACCTTATACAATTGCAGCAGAACCTCCATAGTCTTAAACTCCACCCCTCTAGCAATTAAGGACAAAATTCCATTTGCCTTCTTAATCACCTGTTGCACCTGAAAACCAGCTTTTTGCGACTCACGCACTAGCACACCCAGGTCTCTCTGCACAGCACCATGTTTTAATATTTCATCATTTAAATAATAATCGATTTTGCTGTTATTCCTACCAAAATGGATTACCTCACATTTGTCAACATTGTATTCCATCTGCCAGACCCTAGCCCATTCACTTAGCCTATCCAAATCCCTCTGCAGTCTTCCAGTATCCTCTGCACTTTTTGCTTTACCACTTATCTTAGTGTCGTCTGCAAACTTGGACACATTGTCCTTGGTCCCCAACTCCAAATCATCGATGTAAATTGTGAACAGTTGTGGGCCCAACACTGATCCCTGAGGGACACCACTAGCTTCAGACTGCCAACAAGAGAAACACCAATTCATCCCCACTTTTTGCTTTCTATTAATTAACCAATCCTCTATCCATGCTACTACTTTCCCCTTAATGCCATGCATCTTTATGTTATGCAACAACCTTTTGTGTGGCACCTTGTCAAAGGCTTTCTGGAAATCCAGATATACCACATCCATTGGCTCCCCGTTATCTACCGCACTGTTAATATCCTCAAAAAATTCCACTAAATCAGTTAGGCACGGCCTGCCCTTTATGAACCCATGCTGCGTCTGCCCAATGGGACAATTTCCATCCAGATGCCTCGCTATTTCTTCCTTGATGATAGATTCCAGCATCTTTCCGACTACCGAAGTTAAGCTCACTGGTCTATAATTACCCACTTTCTGCCTACCTTCTTTTTTAAACAGAGGTGTCACGTTTGCTAATTTCCAATCCGCCGGGACCACCCCAGAGTCTTGTGAATTTTGGTAAGTTATCACTAGTACATTTGCAATTTCCCTCGCCATCTCTTTTAGCACTCTGGGATGCATTCCATCAGGTACAGGAGACTTGTCTACCTTTAGCCACATTAGCTTGCCCATCACTACCTCCTTGGTGATAACAATCCTCTCAAGGTCCTCACCTGTCATAGTCTCATTTCCACCAGTCACTGGCATGCTATTTGTGTCTTTCACTGTGACGACCGACCAAAAAACCTGTTCAGTTCCTCAGCCATTTCCTCATCTCCCATTATTAAATCTCCCTTCACATCCTCTAAAGAACCAATCTTTACCTTAGCCACTCTTTTTTGTTTTATGTATTTGTAGAAACATTTACTATCTGTTTTTATATTCTGAGCAAGTTTACTCTCGTAATCTATCTTACACATCGTTATAGGTTTTTTAGTTGCTTTCTGTTGCCCCCTAAAGATTTCCCAGTCCTCTAGTCAACCACTGATCGTTGCTACTTTGTATGTTTTTTCCTTCAATTTGATACTCTCCCTTATTTCCTTAGATATCCACTGTCGATTTTCCCTCTTTTTACCGTCTTTCCTTTTTGTTGGCATAAAACCTTGCTGTGCACTGTGAAAAATCTCTTGGAAGGTTCTCCACTGTTCCTCAACTGTTTCACTATAACGTCTTTGCTCCCAGTCTACCTTAGCTAGTTCTTCTCTCATCCCATTGTAATCTCCTTTGTTTAAGGACAAAACACTAGTGCTTGATTTTACCTTCTCACCCTCCATCTGTGTTTTAAATTCCACCATATTGTGATCGATCCTTCAGAGAGGATCCCTAACTATGAGATCCTGAATCAATCCTGTCTCATTACACAGGACCAGATCTAGGACCGCTTGTTCCCTCGTAGGTTCCATTACATACTGTTCGAGGAAACTATCGCGGATACATTCTATAAACTCCTCCTCAAGGCTGCCTTGACCGACCTGGTTAAACCAATCAACATGTAGATTAAAATCCCCCATGATAACTGCTGTACCATTTCTACATGCATCTGTTATTTCTTTGTTTATTGCCTGCCCCACCATTATGTTACTATTTAGTGGCCTATAGATTACTCCTATCAGTGACTTTTTCGCCTTACTATTCCTGATTTCCACCCAAATGGATTCAACCTTATCCTCCATAGCACCGATGTCATCCCTAACTGTTGCCCGGAAGTCATCCTTAAATAACAGAGCTACAACACCTCCCTTACCATTCACTCTGTCCTTGCGAACAGTTTGATACCATCGGACATTTAACTCCCAGTCGTGACCATCCTTTAACCATTTTTCAGTAATGGCCACTAAATCATAGTCATTCACGATGATTTGCGCCATCAACTCATTTACCTTATTCCGAATACTACGAGCATTCAGGTAAAGTACACTTATGTTGGCTTTTTTTACCTCTGTTCTGAATCTTAACACCTCGATCAGTAACCTCTCCTAAGTTATAATTCCTCTTAACCTTTCTCCTAATTTTCCTTGTCGTCGAACCCATATCTTCATGTAACAACCTGCCGCGTCGCTTACCATTAATGTTTTCACTTCCCGTTTTATTTATTTTAGTATTCCTGGTCCTATTCACTGAGCTCCCCTCAGTCACTGTATCTTGTACTCTGCCCTTTTTGATTTTTGATTCTGTCTTCTCTGCCTTACACTTCCCCCCTTACTGCCTTTTATTTCTGTCCCTGTTTTACTACCTTCCAACTTCCTGCATCAGTTCCCATACCCCTGCCACATTAGTTTAAACTCTCCCCAACAGCTCTAGCAAACATCGGTTCCAGTCCTGCCCAGGTGCAGACCGTCCGGTTTGTACTGTTCCCACCTTCCCCAGAACCGGTTCCAATGTCCCAGGAATTTAAATCCCTCCCTCTTGCACCATCTCTCGAGCCACGTATTCATCCTCTCTATCCTGACATTCCTACTCTGACTAGCTCGTGGCCCTGGTAGCAATCCCGAGATTACTACCTTTGAGGTCGTACATTTTAGTTTATCTCCTAGCATCCTAAATTCAGCTTGTAGGGCCTCGTCCCGCTTTTTTACTATCGTTGGTGCCTATGTGCACCACGACAGCTGGCTGTTCACCCCCCCCTCCCAGAATGTCCTGCAGCCGCTCCGTGACGTCCTTGACCCTTGTATCAGGGAGGCAACATACCATCCTGGTCTCGATTGCGTCCGCAGAACCGCCTGTCTATTCCCCTTACAATTGAGTCCCCTATCACTAAAGCCCTGCCATTCTTCTTCCTGCTCAACTGCGCAGCAGAGCCAGCCACGATGCCATGAACCTGGCTGCTGCTGCCTTCCCCTGGTGAACCATCTCCCTCAAAAGTATCCAAAGTGGTGTCTCTGTTTTGCAGGGGGATGACCGCAGAGGACACCTGCACTGCCTTCTTACTCTTGCTCTGTCTTTTGGTCACACATTTTCTATCTCCCTCAGTACCTTTCACCTGCGGTGTGACCAACTCGCCAAACGTGCTACCCAGACGTCCTCAGCATCGCGGATGCTCCAAAGTGAGTCCATCCGCAGCTCCAGAGCCGTCAAGCGGTCTAACATGAGCTGCAACTGGACATACCTCTTGCACGTGAAGGAGCCAGGGACAGTGGACGTGTCCCTGAGCTCCCACATCGCACACGAGGAGCATGACACGGGTCTGAGATCTCCTGCCATGTCTTAAACCTTCGGTTAACTTCAACAATTACAATCCCCCCCCCCTCCCCCCCACCAAAAAAAAAATTAAATAAGTAAATAATCAACAAAGAACAAAATAAATAACTATGCCAATGAAAAGAAAAAGAAAACAGAAACACTACTTACCAGTCACTTACCAGGGATAAAAAGAACGTCCTCCCCACCCAGCTTCGAATTCCCACCTAGATTCGAATTCCCAAACTCACTCTTTGCTGTCTCACTCCTGGCTGTCTTCTCTCTTGCTCACTGGGAGAACTCATTGGGAGTGAGTTTACAAGTTGCTCTTTTTAAACTGTCCTGAATTGATTCCCCTCCCCCACCTGCTTTTCGATCAAGGTAGATTTACGTGACTGACACTTAACTGCCAACCAGTTATGTGAGTGGGTGAGGCACCCCTTGTTAACCCACACTGCACAATGGTACCTTAATTTAAATTAATTTAAACTCCTGATATTTAAAAGGAGCTGCCTTACTGATTCAATTCAATTCCCACCTAGATTCAAGTTCCCAAACTCACTCTTCGCTGTCTCACTCTGGCTGTCTTCTCTCTGGCTCACTGGGAGAACTAAGGTGATAATACGAAAAGAACGGCGCGGGAGCATAGTGGTTAGCACTGTTACTTCACCGCGCTAGGGTCCCAGGTTCATTTCCCGGCTTGGGTCACTGTCTGTGCGCAGTCTGCACACTCTCCCCGTGTGTGCCTGGGTTTCTTCCGGGTGTTCCGGCTTCCTCCCACAGTCCAAAGATGTACAGGTTCGGTGGATTGGCCATGATAAATTGCCCTTAGTGTCCAAAAAAGGTTAGGTGGGGTTACTGGGTTACGGAGATAGGTTTAAGTGGGCTGCTCTTTCCAAAGGTCGGTGCAGACTCGATGGGCTGAACGGCCTCCTTATGCACTGTAAACTCTATGATTCTATGATATTATTCTGTGATTCTGTCACTGGTCAACACTCAATATAGAGAATCTGCTACAGTCAGGTTAAGTTGAAGTATCCAAGGTTTGATAGCCACACACCCGGCGTGCTGCAATAATCTCCTGAATACCCAGTGCTTGGTGTTGACGTACATTGTGGATTATCACCTCTCAGCTGTAATGCTGTGTTTGAGACGTCAGAGGGCGTTGGATTAGCTGTTTCAATGGATACATTAAAGCTGGGGAGAAAGCCGAGTTGGAAAGCCGATAATATCCACGGTTAGTGGTTTGAGGGGACAGAAAATAAGAATGATGAACAGACCGTCAGAGAACAAACCAATGATAAAAATGAGCAGTCTGGTCAACCGCTCTGGAAAGATGATAGGAAACGGAGCGGAAAGGAGCAGAAAGAAAACACTGCGCTACATTTGAAAGGCAGTTCATCATTAAACATGACGCTGGTCGGAGGTAAGAGAGTCCAAAGGGGCGGAAAAGGGTGTTGCAGAATATCTGACAAATATAAATTATCAGAAGAAAACATATCAAAATGCAAATGTCTGTGAATTAAAAAAAGTATCCGCACTGTAATGCAGTGGGACAGAGGACGCATTCAGAGAAAATCTACAATGAGTTTTCCAGATCAGATAGTTATTCTCATGTTCAAACTGAAGAGCATTAAAAAATCATCACCATGTTTAGCTCAAAGTTGAAGGTCAACGCAATACATTTGGCCGGTTTTGAAAATTATACAGAAACAAGTTCAAAATGTCAAGATCTAAAAGTAATTTACCAGGAACGCCGGCCGTTGCGAGTACAGGATAGTACACAGCTGCTGACTCGAAAGATTTTGTCCAACGCATTTTCTGTGTCAAGGAATCGTGCTGGTGTTGGTGAAGATCTGTCCCCTGGTGTTTGACACAGTAAAGGGTCATGAACGGTTTATTTATATTAAACTGGATGATCAGTGATACGAGGTCTGTACATCCCTGATGATGTTTTTCACAGGTTGCTCAACAAAGAAGTTACTGAGAGCAGCTGCGCTCTCACTGTAAGTCTCATTGGGGATTACATCACAATCTTAGAATCAGGCTCGAAGCTCGAAGATGCCGACTAAAGTTAACTATACAATGTTGCTCATTTCAAAACCGGGGCGAGCAACACCGTTTTTGCATTTGAATACTGGGCACGTGTTGCCCATTCCCTCGCAACATCCCCTCACTCACAATGTCGCGCTCACAGTCCTTATTCTTATTAAAGATTCCTCTCCTTTCTTTCTTTCAATTTCCCCAGATTATCTTTTTCTGGACCTTGCCCATTCACGTTTCCAAAACTATTTTCTCTCTTATTCTGTCTTCCTTTTTATCGCAAATCGATTTCACTTTGCCCCATCTTCAATTTACCTCCACTCTTTGCGACACTGTTATTTGTTTGTGGCTCTAATTCTCACATCACTTCTCTGCTCGGCCCTGCTCACGCTGCAATAACTTGGAGGACAAGTGGTGAGGATGGAACAGGGTTGCAGAGGGATATAGACAGATTGGGAGAATGATCAAAGGCTTGACAGATGGAATATCATGTAGGGAAATGTGATGTTATACATTGATGGGAAGAATGAAAGTCCTGTGTAGTATTCAAATGCAGAAAGACAGCAGAAATATGCAGCACCGAGGAGTTTGATGAGAGGTGGGGGTCCTCGTGAATCAGACATTAAAAGCCAGCATGCAAGTTGAGGAGGTAATAGGTGCGTAAAATGGAATGTTGCTCTTTGTTTCGCAGACAGGTGAGCACACAAACAGGGAAATCTTGTTACACCTGGACAAGACACTGAATAGAGCACAACAGGATTAGTGGTTCCATGTGATGGCACTGAATTCAGTGATGTGTCAGGAAGAGCAAGGCCAGAAAGAGACTTCCAAACACTTGTTGGAATGTGACATTGTTGTTTCTGTTTTTCTTTGTGCCTGGGGAATATCTATATAGGTCAGTGAAAATACTAACTTCGAAAACGTTGTTTCAAGTGGTCTAGGAGGGCAGATATTTTGGCTCAGTTAAAATTCGCCAGAGTGGGAGGACGAAACAAGGTCAAGGTTGCATTGATTTGGCCAGGAGGTGCAACATGATTGAGATAGGAACTTCGGAAATAGATCGACAGATTTAATTACTGGATTGGTTATGAGTGTAATTAAATGATTTCCTCCCAGAATAATGAATATGAAATTTCAGCTCAGAGGAAGATGTGATCGATTCAGACGCTCCAAACAGTTCTATGCAACCTCATAACCTTTCACCGCTGTTTGTCTCTGTGATACATTTAATGATTGTCTCAAGTCTGTTTCCATTCATACCGAACGTTCAATGGAGTTAGTTTCTACCAATATAGCAAACGTCTCCCTGAACCCCCGCGCCAAATCAATATTATAAGACCATAAGTCTATTAGATATAGGAACATAATTAGTCCATTCGCCGAATGAGTCTGCTCCGCCATTTAGTCATGGTTGTTATGTTCTTCCGTGCCTTGACCACCTTCTTAAACAAGAACCTACCTAGTCTGCCTTAAAGACACTCAGTGATTTGGCCTCCACAACCTTCTGCGGCAAAGAGTTCCACAGATGCAGCACCCTCTGGCTGAAGACGTTTCTTCTCATCGCAACAAAACAAACAAAGAACAAAGAAATGTACAGTACAGGAACAGGCCCTTCGGCCCTCCAGGCCCGTGCCGACCATGCTGCCCGACTAAACTACAATCTTCGACACTTCATGGGTCCGTATCTCTCTATTCCCATCCTATTCATGTATTTGTCAAGATGCACCTGAAATGTCACTATCGTCCCTGCTTCCACCACCTCCTCCGGTAGCGAGTTCCAGGCACCCACTACCCTCTGCGTAAAAAACATGCCTCGTACATCTACTCTAAACCTTGCCCCTCTCACCTTAAACCTATGCCCCCTAGTAATTGACCCCTCTACCCCGGGAAAAAGCCTTTGACTATCCACTGTCTATGCCCCTCATAATTTTGTAGACCTCTAGCAGGTCGCCCCTCAACCTCCTTCGTTCCATTGAGAACAATCCGAGTTTATTCAATCGCTCCTCATAGCTAATGCCTTCCATACCAGGAAACATTCTGGTAAATCACTTCTGCACCCTCTCTAAAGCCTCCACATCATTCTGCTGGGGGGCGACCAGAATTGAACACTATACTCCAAGTGTGGCCTAACTAAGGTTCTATACAGCTGCAACATGATTTGCCAATTCTTATACTCAATGCCCCGGCCAATGACGGCAAGCATGCCGTATGCCTTCTTGACTACCTTCTCCATCTGTGTTGCCCCTTTCAGTGACCTGTGGACCTGTACTCCTAGATCTCTTTGACTTTCAACACTCTTGAGGGTTCTACCATTCACTGTATATTCCCTACCTGCATTAGACCTTCCAAAATGCATTACCTCACATTTGTCCGGATTAAACTCCATCTGCCATCTCTCCGCCCAAGTCTCCAAACAATGTAAATCCTGCTGTATCCTCTGACAGTCCTCATCGCTATCCGCAATTCCACCAACCTTTGTGTCGTCTGCAAACTTACTAATCAGACCAGTTACATTTTCCTCCAAATCATTTATATATACTACAAACAGCAAAGGTCCCAGGACTGATCCCTGTGGAACACCACTGGTCACAGCCCTCCAATTAGAAAAGCATCCTTCCATTGCTACTCTCTGCCTTCTATGACCTAGCCAGTTCTGTATCCACCTTGCCAGCTCACCCCTGATCCCGTGTGACTTCACCTTTTGTACTAGTCTACCATGAGGGACCTTGTAAAAGGCCTTACTGAAGTCCATATAGACAACATCCACTGCCCTCCTGCATCAATCATCTTAGTGACCTCCTCGAAAATCTCTATCAAGTTAGTGAGACACGACCTCCCCTTCACAAAACCATGCTGCCTCTCACTAATACGTCCATTTGCTTCCAAATGGGAGTAGGTCCTGTCTCGAAGAATTCTCTCCAGTAATTTCCCTACCACTGAAGTAAGGCACACCGGCCTGTAGTTCCCGGGATTATCCTTGCTACCCTACTTAAACAAAGGAACGACATTGGATATTCCCCTGTCCTCCGGGACATCACCTGAAGACAGTAAGGATCCAAAGATTTCTGTCAAAGCCGCAGCAATTTCCTCTCTAGCCTCCTTCAGTATTCTGGGGAAGATCCCATCAGGCCCTGGGGACTTATCTACCTTAATGTTTTTTAAGGCACCCAACACCTCGTCTTTTTAGATCTCAATGTGACCCAGGTTATCTACACACCCATCTCCACACTCAATATCTACCAATTTCTTCTCTTTGGTGAATACTGATGCAAAGTATTCATTTAGTACCTCGCCCATTTCCTCTGGTTCCACACATAGATTCCCTTGCCTATCCTTCAGTGGGCCAACCCTTTCCCTGGCTACCCTCTTGCTTTTTATGTACGTGTAAAAAGCCTTGGGATTTTCCTTAACCCTATTTGCCAATGACTTTTCGTGACCGCTTCTAGCCCTCCTGACTCCTTGCTTAAGTTTCTTCCTACTTTCCTCATATTCCACGCAGGCTTCGTCTGTTCCCAGCCTTTTAACCCTGACAAATGCCTCCTTTTTCTTTTTGACGAGGCCTACAATATCGCAGTTTTATAGTATCGTCCCTTTAGTCTGATACTGTGTCCTCGGGTTCTAGTTTTCCTAACGCTGGAAACATCCTCTCAACGACCAATCTATCCAGGCTGCTCAGTGTTCTGTAAGTTTCAAAAAGGTCCCCCTCATCCTTCTAAACTCCAACGAATACAGATCCAGAATCCCCAACTGCTCCAAACGGCAAGCTCTCCATTCCAGCGGTCATCCGTGCGAACCTCCTCTGGACGAACACATACTGCCTTAGATACTAGGCCCCGAACTTCTCACAATACTCCTAATGGGGTCTGACCATAACCTTCTACAGGGACAGACGTACATCACTGCTCTTGTATTCTATCCTCTCAACATTAATGCTACCATTGCATTTGCCTTCCTAACTGTCGACTGAACCTGCACGTTAATGTTCAGGTAATCTTCGGCTCGGACTTGTGCTTCTCGTTTTCTCAGCATTTCTACATTTAGAAAATACTCTATGCCTCCATTCTTCCTACTAAAGTGCATGACCTCACTCATTTCCCCATTTTATTCAATCTGCTACTTCTTGGTCCACCTCCTAGCCTGCCCAAGATTTCTGTCACCCCCCTGTTTCCTCAATAGTGCCTGTGCCTCCGCATACCTTTGGATGATAATCAATTTCATATTGATTATCTTCCTAAAATGTTGTTCCATCTTTCATAGTCTTTCATAGAATTTACAGTGCAGAAGGAGGCCATTCGGCCCATCGAGTCTGCACCGGCTCTTAGAAAGAGCACCCTACCCAAGGTCAACACCGCCACCCTATCCCCATAACCCAGTAACCCCACCCAACACTAAGGGCAATTTTGGACACTCAGGGCAATTTATCATGGCCAATCCACCTAACCTGCACATCTTTGGACTGTGGGAGGAAACCGGAGCACCCAGAGGAAACCCACGCACACACGGGGAGGATGTGCAGACTCCGCACAGACAGTGACCCAAGCTGGAATCGAACCTGGGACCCTGGAGCTGTGAAGCAATTGTGCTATCCACAAGGCTACCGTGCTGCCCGGCTAACGTTTCATGGAAAACATTCAAAGTATCTGAATTATTGCCAGGCAAAGTACTTTCATAATGGACCTGTGGTATTAACTGAAAGATATTTACGTTGGTCATAAATCGTGGTGTTTACAATTGGAAACGACACTGAAATAGTTGAATAGCAGGCTATGTATAAATACTTCTCGTAATGTAAATAGTGTTGTTGCCAAATATATATCACGCTTTGTGTGAAACAATAGTTTAAATTGGCAACTTTAGCATTATGATGCCTCTTTTGAGTCTTTCAAACAAAATCCGTCACTTTATACTACCACTCATGAAATATTACTTGACCTCCCTGCGTCTACCCCGCCCCGTGGAGTCTGTTCCGATCTTCCTCCTCTTTACATTTATACATTTTACATTTGCAAATTCTAGTCGAACTGAGAGTTGAATAAAAAGAGATGAGGGTAGAGTAATGGGCATTAGAGAGGTGGGGAGAAGAAAGGAAATATATTGAGAGGAAAGGAAAGTGTACGAGATGAATAGATTGATGTGGGAGGAGATTGAAAGAGTGCAACTTGTCGGGAAGGACACAGAGTGGATTGTTGGCAACTGAAGAGTGGCTGGGAGGTAAAGTAAGGAGTGGAACCGAGAGGTTGAAAAAAGGTTTGGAGAATGAAGGCGGAAAAGGAGATGAGAGATGAGGGGAACAGAACAGAATTGTGAAGAAGTGAAAGTAGTGGAGGGTAATTTAAGGTGTGGAGAGGGAATTTAGTTTAGAAAATGAGGAGTATTATATTTGCAATTAAAGAGGGAATAAGACCATAAGACATAGGAGCAGAATTAGGCCACTCGGCCAATCGAATCTGCTCCGCCATTCAATCATGGCTGATATTTCCCCATCCCCATTCTCCTGCCTTCTACCCATAACCCCTGATCACCTTATTGATCAAAAATCTACCTATCTCTGTCTTAAAGACACTCAATGATTTGGCCTCCACAGCCTTCTGCGGCAAAGAGTTCCACAGATTCAACACCCTCTGGCTGACTAAATACCTCCTCATCTCTGTTTTTAAGGATCGTCCCTTTAGACTGAGATAGTGTCCTCTGGTTCTAGTTTTTCCTACAATTGGAAACATCCTCCCCACGACCACTCTATCCAGGCCTCGCAGTACTTTGTATGTTTCAATAAGATCTCCTCTCATCCTTCTAAACTCCAACGAGTACAGACACAGAGCCCTCAAACGTCCCTCATTGGACAAGTTCCCCAATCCACGGGTCATTCTTGTGAATCTCCTCCGGACCCTTTCCAAGGCCAGCACGTCCAATCTTAGATACGTAAAACTGCTCACAATACTAGAAATGGGGTCTGACCAGAGCCTTATACAGCCTCAGAAGCCTCAGAAGCACAACACTGGTCTTGTATTCTTGCGCTTTGACATAAATGCTAGCATTACATTGGCCTTCTTAACTGCCCACTGGACCTGAACGTTAAACTTAAGAGAACCGTGAACGAGGACTGCCAAGTCCCTTTGTGCTTCTGATTTCCGAAGCATTTCCCCATTTAGAAAATAGTCTATGCCTAACTTCCTCCTTCCAAAGTGTATAACTTCACACTTTTCCACATGAAGTCCCCTTGCTTCCTCTATACTACCCGTCCCTCTAAAAATCTTTGTTTCATCTGCAAACCTGGCAACAGTGCCTTCAGTACCTTCTTCCAGATCATTAATCTATATTGTACAAATTTGGGACCACCCGTCATAATCAGGGGGAATCAGCAGATTAGGAAAGACGCAGCATGCATCTCATTCAAGGACAGTTTTTTCTGTTTTGAAAACGCTGGAAGTGACGTTTAATCTGGGGAATGCACCAGAAACAAGGTCATTGCGCTGTGAGAAGTCCAATGAGCGTTTCTGCTGCCGTATCTCTGATTCCAGGGTGGCATTTGGCCTGACTGGTGCCAGTGTCATGAATACCGGCAAACCCTTGCAGGGCATTCTGAAGGTGGAGTGGGAACAGACAGAGGTCGTGGGTTACATTGGTACCAACGACATCGATAGAAAAAGGGACGAGGTTCTGCGTCAATAATTTACAGTTATCCGAGCAGATTGAAAAGAATGACGTCCGAGGTTAATATCTCCAGATCCTTGACTGCGAGGATTGGATGAAGGGGGGGGGGGTATAGCAGATGAATGGTTGCGACAGAGATGGTGTGGGCGAATAGGCTTTAGTTTCGCGGCCACTGATTCCGTTCCTGGGTACGGCGCAACCTTTAAATCTCGGATGAGTTGCACCTGAATGGGAATAGAATCAACAACTTTGCCGTGGATTTTCTAAGACTGTTCGAGGGTGTGACAACTGGATTGGCTAGGGGAATGGGTCACAGTGAGCAGGTTCAGTAGGGGGTCACATCCAGATAAATACAGAAATAAAAACAAGTCAGTCTGGATGGGAGAGCAAAGATAAACTTGCTAGGGCACAAGGGAATCCAAAAATGTACAGGTTAGTTTGATAGGCTATGATCAATGATTTACACATGCCAGTAATCTCACTGGAACGAAGGAGGTTGAGGGGCGACCTGTTAGAGGTCTACAACATTATGAGGGGCATAGATAGAGTGGATAATCTGACACTATTTCCCAGGGTATTGGGGCCAATTACTAGGGGACATAGGTTTAAGGTGCGAGGGGCAAGGTTTAGAGGAGATGTACGAGGCAATTATTTTTACACAGAGGGTAGTGGGTCCTGGAACTCGCTGCCGGAGGAGGTGGTGGAAGCAGGGACGATAGTGACGTTTAAGGGGCATCTTGACAAATACATGAATAGAATGGGAATAGAGGGATACGGAACCCGGACGTATAGAAGATTTTAGATAATACGGGCAGTATGGTCGGCGCAGGGATGGAGGGCCGAAGGGCCTGTTCCTGTGCTGTTCTTGTCTTTCTTCTTGGTCTTGTTCTTTGTATATCGGGATTCACTTTCACATCAGAGTATAATTCCCCTTTGAATTCTTCCTATCAAACCGGTCATCGCCACACACTCAGGCAGGGGATTTCCCATCCTCACTACTCGCTGTGTGAGAAAGTCCTAGTTTATATCATCATTGCTTCATTTACTCAATCCTTTCACCCAGAGCTGCTCATCCTCAATCTTTTCACCAATGTGAACACTTCTCCCCAACTCAGGCTGAGAGGGTTGTTCAGAAGGCGTATGGTGTGTTAGCTTTTATTGATAGAGGGACTGAGTTTCGGATCCATGAGGTCATGTTGCAGCTGTACAAAACTCTGGTGCGGCCGCATTTTGAGTATTGCGTGCAATTCTGGTAGCCGCAGAAACTCAATCCCTCTACCAATAAAAGCTAACACACCGTACACCTTCTTATAAACCCTCTCAACCTGGGTGGCAACTTTCAGGGATCTTATGGACATCGAGACCGAGATCTCTCTGCTCATCCACACTGCCAAGAATCTTACCATTTGCCCAGTAAACTGTCTTCCTGTTATTTCTTCCAAAATGAATCAGGTCACACTTTTGTGCATTAAACTCCATTTGCCACCTCTTAGCCCAGCGCTGCAGCTTATCTATGTCCCTCTGTAATTTGTATCATCCTTCCGCACTGTCCACAACTCCACCGACTTTAGTGTCATCTGCAAATTTACTCACTCATCCTTCAACGCCCTCCTCCACGTCATTTATAAAAATGACAAACAGCAGTGGCCCCAAAACAGATCCTTGTGGTACACCACTAGTAACTGGACTCAAGTCTGAACATTTCCCATCAACCACCACCCTTTGTCTTCTTCCAGCTAGCCCATTTCTGATCCAAAATGGACTGTTAATTGTAGGATGCTGTGTAAATAGACAGGGTTCAGAATGATTAGTGGGATGCTGTTTAAGTAGGCTATGTTTACTGGAGGACAATGTTTAAATAGTCTGTTTACTGTAGGCTACTGTTTCAATAGAATGTTTACTGTAGGGAACAGTGCAAATAGATTGATTACTGCCAGACACTGTGCAAATAGCCTGTTTACTGTGGGACACTGTTTAACTAGACTGTTGAAAGAACAAAGAATAAAGAACAAAGAACAAACACAAGTACAGTACAGGAAGAGGTCCTTTGGTCCTCCAAGCCTGTGCCGACCATGCCGCCTGTCCAAACTTACATTTTGTACACTTCCTGGGTGCGGATCCATCTATTCCTATGCCAGTCATGTATTTGTCTAAATGCCCCTTAAATGTCACTCTCGTCTCTGCTTCCACCACCTCCTCCGGCAGCGAGTTCCAGGCATCCACTGCACTCTGTGTAAAAACTTGCCTCGTACAACTCCTCTAAACCTTGCCCCTCGCACCTTAAACCTATGCACCCCCCCCCCCCGTAATGGACGCTTCTATCCTGGGAAAAAGCCACCGACTATATACTCTGTCTATGCCCCTCATAAATTTGTAGACCTCAATCAGGTCGCACCTCAACCTCCGTCGTCCCTGTGAGAAAACAACGAGTTTATTCAACCGCTCCTCATAGCTAATGCCCTCCATAGCAGGCAACATTCTGGTAAATCTCTTCTGCACCCTCTCTAAAGCCTCCGCATCCTTCTGTTGTGTGGCGACCAGAAATAAACACTATACTCCAAGTGTGGCCTAACTAAGGTTGTCTACAGCTGCAACATGCTTTGCCAATTATTATACTCAATGCCCCGGCCAATGAACGCAAACATGCTGAATGCCTTCTTGACTACTTTCTCCACCTGTGTTGCCCCTTTCAGTGACCTGTTGGCCTGTACACCTAGATCTCTCTGACTGTCAATACTCTTCAGTGTTCTACCATTCACTGTATATTCCCCACCTGCATTGGAACTTCCAAAATGCATTACCTCACATTTGTCCGGATTAAAATTCATCTGCCATCTCTCCGCCCATGTCTCCAACCGATCTAAATCCTGCTGCATCCTCTGAGAGTCCGCATCGCTATCCGCAATTCCACCAACCTTTGTGTCGTCTGCAAACTTACTCATCAGACCAGTTACATTTTCGTCCAAATCATTCATATATACTACGAACAGCAAAGGTCCCAGCACTGATCCCTGCGGAACACCACTAGTCAAAGCCCTCCAATTAGAAAAGCACACTTCCATTGATTATATCTGCCTTCTATGACCTAGCTAGTTCTGTATCGATCTGGCCAGCTCACCCCTGATCCCGTGTGACTTCACCCTTTGTACAAGTCTGCCAAGAGGGACCTTCTCAAAAGCCTTAATGCAGTCCATATGGATAACATCCACTGCCCTCCCTGCATCAATCATCTTTGTGACCTCTTCGAAAAACTGTATCAAGTTAGTGAGACCCCTCTTCCCCTTCAAAAACCGTGCTGCCTCTCGCTAAGACGTCCATTTGCATCCAAATGGGAGTAGATCCTGTCTCGTAATTTCCCTACCACTGATGTAAGGCTCACCGGCCTGTAGTTCCCTGGATTATCCTTGCTACCCTACGTAAACAAAGGAACGACATTGGATATTCTCCTGTCCTCCGGGACATCACCTGAAGACAGTAAGGATCCAAAGATTTCTGTCAAAGCCGCAGCAATTTCCTCTCTAGCCTCCTTCAGTATTATGGGTTAGATCCCATCTGGCCCCGGCGACTTATCTACCTTCATATTTTTCAAAACGCCCAACACCTCGTCTTTTTGGATCTCAGTGTGACCCAGGCTATCTACACACCCTTCTCCAGAATCAACATCCACCAATTCCTTCTCTTTGGTGAATACTGACACAAAGTATTCATTTAGTACCTCGCACATTTCCTCTGGCTCCGCACATAGATTCCCTTGCCTGTCCTCCTGTGGGCCAACCCTTTCCCTGGCTACCTCTTGCTTTTTACGGACGTGTAAAAAGCCTTGGGATTTTCCTTCACCCTATTTGCCAATGACTTTTCGTGACCCCCAACTAGCACTCCTGACTCCTTGCTTCAGTTCCTACCGACGTTCCTAATATTCCACAAAGGCTTCGTCTGTTCCCAGCCTTTTAGCCCTGACACATGCGTCATTTTACTTTTTGGCGAGGCCTACAATATCTCTCGTTCTCGGAGGTTTCCGAAAATTGCCGTATTTATCCTTCTTCCTCACAGGAACATGGCGATCCTGAATTCCTTTCAACTGACATTTGAAAGCCTTCCACCTGACGTTTGAAAGCCTTCCACATGTCAGATGTCGATTTACCATCACACATCCGCTCCCAATCTAGTTCTTCCGTTGTCGCCTAATATTGTAACAATTAGCCTTCCCCCAATTTAGCACATTCACCCTAGGACCACTCTTATCCTGGTCCACCAGCACTTTAAAACTTACTGAATTGTAGTCACTGTTCCCGAAATGCTCCCCTACTGAAACTTCTGCCACCTGGCCGGGCTCATTCCCCAATACCAGGTCCAGTACCGCCCCTTCCCTAGTTGGACTGTCGACATATTGTTTGAAGAAGCACTCCTAGATGCTCCTTACAAACTCTGCCCCGCCCAAGCCTCTCGCACTGAGTGAGTCCCAGTAAATATTGGGGAAGTTGAAGTCTCCCATCAAAACAACCCTCTTGCTTTTACTCCATTCCAAAATCTATCTGCTCCTCTATCTCCCGCTGGCTGTTAGGAGGTCTGTCGTAAACCCCCAACGCTGTGACTGCACCCTTCTTATTCCTGATCTCCAATCATAGAGGCTCGCTGCCCTCTGAAGTGTCCTCCCGTAGTACAGCTGTGCCATTCTCCCTGACCAGTAGCACAACTGCGCCACTCATTTGTATCCCCCTCTATCCCTCCTGAAACATCTAAAACTTGGAACGTTTAGCTTCCAATCCTGTCCTTCCCTCAACCAGGTCTCTGTAATGGCAAAACCATCATAGTTAGAAGTACTAATCCAAGCTCTAAGTTCATCTGCCTTACCCGTTATACTTCTTGTATTAAAACATATGTGCTTCAGACCACCAGTCCCGCTGTTTGCAGCAATATCTCCCTTTCTGCTCTTCCCCACAGCCATAATGGCCCTATTCCCTGGTTCTCCCTCAATGTTTTCACCTTCTAACCTATTGCTCCGGTACCCACCCCCCTGCCATACTAGTTTAAACCCTCCCGTGTTTACTATTGGGCACTGTTTAAATCGACTGTTTACTGTAGGCTACTGTTTAAATAGACTAAATTTACTGTTGCACACTGTTCAATAGACTGTTTACTGTAGGGCTCTGTTTAAATAGACTGTTTACTGTAGGCTACTGTTTAAATAGGCTAAGTTTACTGTAGGGTTCTGCTTAAATAGACTTTACTGTAGGGCACTGTTTAAATAGACTGTTTACGTAGGGCACGTATTATAGTCTCTGTTGACTGTCGCAAACTGTTTCAATAGACTGTTTCGTGTAGGGCACTGTTTAAATAGACTTTTTGCTGTAGGGAACCGTTTAAATAGACTACGTTTACTGAAGGTTGATGTTTCAATAGACTGTACTGTACGGCACTGTTTAAATAGATTGTGTTTACTTTCGTATACTGTTAAAATAGACTGTTTACTGTAGGACACTGTTTAAATACACTGTTTCCTGTAGGGCACAGTTTAAGTAGGCTGTTTACCGTAGGACACTGTTCTCTCAGATGTTTAAAATTGAGCCATGCAGGGCAGCACGGTGGCGCAGTGGGTTAGCACTGCTCCCTCTCGGCGCCGAGGTCCCATGTGTGATCCCGGCTCTGGGTCACTGTCCATGTGAAATTTGGACATTCTCCCCGAGTTTGCCTCGGTTTCACACTCACAACCCAATGATGTGCAGGGTAGGTGGTTTGGCTATGCGCTATTTATTGAAAAAACATTTTTTGAAAAAATTCTGCCATGCTCGACCTCTAAGAGTTTTAAAATGTAGTCATTCTTGGCCTCAAAAATGATTAAAATTAGCCATGCAAGGCCTTGAGAATGTTTGAAATTTAGCCATGCTCGGCCCTGATGATGTTTAGAATTTTGTCATGCTCTGCATCTAAGACGTTTAAAATTTAGCCAACTCGGCGTCTATGATGTTTAAATTTTAGTCATGCTCGGCCTCTAATGTGTTTAAAATTTACCTATCCGCTGCCTGAAAGATGCTTACATTTTAGCCATGCTCAGCCTGGAATGTGTACAAAATGTTGCCAATCTCGGCCTCGAAGATGTTTAAAATTTAGCCATGCTCGGCCTCGAAAATGTTCAATGTTGACACAGACTCGGCAGCAAGACGCTTAAACTTTAGCCATGTTTGGCCCCTAAGACGTTTAAAATTTAGCAATGCTTGGCTTCGAAGATGTTTAAAATTTAGCTTTGCTCGGCCTCGAAGATGGTTAGCATTTAGCCATCCTCCGCCGCAAAGACTTATAAATGTAACCATGCTCGTGCTCTAAGACGTATGAATTTAGCCTTACTCAACTTCTAAGACGTTTAATGTTCAGCCATGCTCGGCCTCGAAGATGTTTAAAATTTATCTGTGCTCCGCCACGAAGACGTTCAATATTTACTCATACTCGGCCTCGAAGATGTTGAAAATGTATCCGTGCTTGGTCTCGAAGATGTTTAACATTTAGCCACGCTCGCCCTCTGAGACGCTTAAAATTTAGCCTGCTCGGCCTCTCCGATGTTTAAAATTTCCCATGCTCGGCCTGAAAGATGTTTCAAATTTTGCCACCTTCGGCCTCGAAGATGTTTCAAATTTCGCCAAACTAGGCCTCGAATATGACTACAATTTAGCCATGCTCGGCCTTTTAGATGTTGAATATTTCTACATACTCGGCCTGGAAGATGTTTAAAATGTAACCATGCTCTGCCTCTGAGACGTTTAAAATTGAGCCATGCTCGGCCTCGAAGATGTTTAAAATTGAGCCATGCTTGGCCTCGAAGATGTTTAAAATTTAGCTGTGCTTGGCCGAGAAGACGTTTAACATTTAGCCAAGCTTGGCGTCCAAGTCGTTTAAACTTTAGCTATGTTTGGCCTCTAAGACGTTTGAAACTGAGCCATGCTTGGCCTCGAAGATGTTTAAAATTTAGCCATCCTCTGCCTTGAAGATGTTTAATATTTACACATGTTCGGCCTCGACGATGTTGCAAATTTAGCCATGTTCGGCCAGGAATATGTCGAAACTTTAGCCGTGCATCTTAGATGTTTAATATTTCGAAATACTCTGCCTCGCAGATGTTTATAATTTAGCCATGCTCAGCCTCTACTTTGTGTAAAATTTCGCCACGGTCTGTCTCGATGATGTTTAAAACTTAACCATGCTCTGCCGCAGACGTTTAAAGTTGAGCCATGCTCAGCCTCGAAGACAGATAAATTTAACCACGTTCCGCGTCGAAGACGTATATATTTAGCCTTGCTCGACCTGTTATGGGCCAGAGTTTAGAGAACCCCAAAGTCTATCATGGAGTTCACCTGACCCACAACTTTTAACAGATCGTGGTATGGGTAGCACACGGCCCACTCTACAGGTGTGGTACAGCAGAAATGGAAAAGTATTTTTCAAAACGAAACAATGTTTATTCTATGAACTCAAGTTAACCTTTTTCAAACATTCAATGAACATCTTAGCAAACATCAATTCAAATACAACTCCCAAGGAATACAACACTAAGTAATCCTTAAGTTGTCCTTTTAACATCCATAAGTTGCAGGAGTGTACCGGCAGGCAGGAAGGTGGTTTGAAGTGTGTCTACTTCAATGCCAGGAGCATCCGGAATAAGGTGGTGAACTTGCGGCATGGGTTGGTACCTGGGACTTCGATGTTGTGGCAATCTCGGAGACATGAATAGAGCAGGGTCAGGAATGGTTGTTGCAGGTGCCGGGGTTTAGATATTTCAGTCAGCTCAGGGAAGGTGGTAAAAGAGGGGGAGGGGTGGCATTGTTAGTCAAGGACAGGATTCCGGTGGCAGAAAGAACGTTTGATGAGGACTCGTCTCCTGAGGTAGTATGTGTTGAAGTTAGAAACAGGAGAGGTGAGGTCACCCTGTTAGGCGTTTTCTATAGGCCTCCGAAAATTTCCAGAGATGTAGAGGAAAGGATTGCAAAGATGATTCTGGGTAGGAGCGAAAGCAACAGGGTAGTTGTTATGGGGGACTTTAACTTTCCAAATATTGACTGGAAACGCTATAGTTCGAGTACTTTAGATGGGTGCGATTTTGTCCAATGTGTGCAGGAGGGTATCCTGCGCAGTATGTAGATAGGCCAACGAGAGGCGAGGCCATCTTGGATTTGGTACTGGGTAATGAACCAGGACAGATGTTAGATTTGGAGGTAGGTGAGCACTTTAGTGATAGTGACCACAATTCCATTAAGTTTACTTTAGTGATGGAGAAGGATCGGTATATGCCGCAGGGCAAGAGTTATATCTGGGGGAAAGGCAATTATGATGCGACGAGGCAAGACTTAGGATGCATTGGATGGAGAGGAATACTGCAGGGGATGGGCACAATGGAAATGTGGAGCTTGTTCAAGGAACAGCTACTGCGTGTCCTTGATAAGTATGTACCTGTCAGACAGGGAGGAAGTGGTCGAGCGAGGGAACCGTGGTTTACTAAATCAGTTGAAACACTTGCCAAGAGGAAGAAGGAGGCTTATGTGAAGATGAGACATGAAGGTTCAGCTAGGACGCTCGAGAGTTACACGTAAGCTAGGAAGGGCCTAAAGAGAGAGCTAAGAAGAGCCAGGAGGGGACGAGAAGTCTTTGGCAGGTAGGATCAAGGAAAAACCTAAAGCTACCTATTGATATGTCAGGAATAAAAGAATAACTAGGGTAAGAGTAAGGCCAGTCAAGGACAGTAGTGGGAAGTTGTGCGTCGAGTCCGAGGAGATAGGAGAGGTGCTAAATGGATATTTTTCGTCAGTATTTACACAGGAAAAGGACAGTGTTGTCGAGCAGAATACAGAGGTACAGGCTACTAGCGTAGAAGGGCTTGAGTTTCATAAGGAGGAGGTTTTAGCAATTCTGGAAGGTGTGAAGATAGATAAGTCCCCTGGGCTGGATGGGATTTATCCTAGGATTCTCTGGGGTGCTAGGGAGGAGATTGCTGAGCCTTTGGCTTTGATCTTTAAGTCATCTTTGTTTACAGGAATAGTGGCAGAAGATTGGAGGATAGCAAATGTTCTCCCCTTGTTCAAGAAGGGGAGTAGAGACAAACCCGGTAACTATAGACCAGTGAGCCTTACATCTGTTGTGGGCAAGGTCTTGGAAAGGTTTATAAGAGATAGGATGTATAATCATCTAAAAAGGAATAATTTGATTAGAGATAGTCAACACGGTTTTGTGAAAGGTAGGTCATGCCTCACAAACCTTATTGAGTTCTTTGAGATGGTGACCAAATAGATGGATGAGGCTAAAGCCGATGATGTGGTGTATATGGATTTCAGTAAAGCGTTTGATAACGTTCCCCACGGTAGGCTATTGCAGAAAACACGGAGGCATGGGATTCAGGGTGATTTAGCAGTTTAGATCAGAAATTGTCTAGCTGGAAGAAGACAAAGGGTGGTGGTTGATGGGAAATGTTCAGACTGGAGATCAGTTACTAGTGGTGTACCACAAGGATCTGTTTTGGGGCCACTGCTGTTTGACATTTTTACGAATGACCTAGAGGATGGCGTAGAAGGATAGGTGAGTAAATTTGCAGATGACACTAAAGTCGGTGGAGTTGCGGACAGTGCGGAAGGAGGTTACAAGTTACAGAGGGACGGAGATAAGCTGCAGAGCTGGGCTGAGTGGTGGCAAATGGAGTTTACGCAGAAATGTGTGACGTGATTCATTTTGGATGGAATAAAAGGACGACAGGGTACTGGGCTACTGGCAAGATTCTTGGCACTGTGGATGAACAGAGAGATCTCGGTGTCCCTATACATAGATCCCTGAAAGTTGCCACCCAGGTTGAGAGGGTTGTTAAGAAGGCGTACTTTTATTGGTAGAGGGATTGAGTTTCGGAGCCATGAGGTCATGTTGCAGCTGTACAAAACTCTTGTGCTGCCGCATTTTGAGTATTGCGTGCAATTCTGGTCGCCGCATGATAGGAAGGATGTGGAAGCATTGGAAAGGGCGCAGAGGAGATTTACCAGAATGTTGCCTGGTCTGGAGGGTCGATCTTATGTGGGAAGGCTGAGGGACTTGAGGCTGTTTTCCTTAGAGAGAAGAAGGTTAAGAGGTGACTTAATTGAGGCATACATGATGATCTGAGGATTAGATAGGGTGGACAGTGAGAGCCTGTTTCCTCGCATGGTGATGTCTAGCACGAGGGGACATAGCATTAAATTGAGTGGAGATAGATATAAGACAGATGTCAGAGGTAGTTTCTTTACTCAGAGAGTAGTAAGGTCGTGGAATGCCCTGCCTGCTACAGTCGTGAAATCGCCAACATTAAGGGCATTCAACAGGTCATTGGATCGACATATGGACGATAAGGGAACAGTGTAGATGGGCTTTAGAGTGGTTTCACAGGTCGGCACAACACCGAGGACCCTGCACTGAGCTGTAATGTTCTATGTTCTATGTTCTAAGTCTTGAAAAAAAACTTTAAACAGAAGCACATCAGGTTAAAGTCACGACTGAGAGCAGTTATTCGTTTAAAATCATCAAAGGATCGATTTACAGTCGTTAGATTACAGATAGAGAGACAAATACCCCTTCTGCTGTGACTGCAGCTATCCAGCTCTGAAAACGAAACTAAAACACACCTTCCAGCAAACAGACTAAAATGAAAGTAAAAAGCTGACGGACAGCCCAGCTTCAACCACACTCTGACATCACTTATAAACACCCATTTCTTCAATGTACAATTCTTAAACACCCATTTCTTAAAGCTACTGTCACATGACACCCCCCCCCCCCCCCCCCCCCAGTAAAAAAACGCATCAACTTCAAAATGGTTTCATTTTTCACCTTTTCACTATCCTTTAAGAAATGTACACAGTAAATATACTTTTTCGCTTCAAAAAACCAACACAGGCAAACAGGTATAATAATACATTCCATTTTTTTTCTTCTTCCTCCAACTGAAATCCTTCTCGATTGACAGTCACTTTGAACAAGTAGGTCCTTGCACGACCCGTCCTCTTCTCTGCGCCTCTGCATTTCTCTTTAAAGTCAGATACATTAGTTCAATCTGATCACAGAGTTACCTGCAATTCTCCAACACAGAAGCATTGGTCATCACAGTTTCCGGCTGTCAAATGCCTGTTGAAAGTCCGCTGTCCACTGAAAATTTCGACGTGTGTTCAGCAAGTCAATCAGTGGAGCAACAACGCTACAAATATTCGATACAAACTTCAGGTAAAATCCACTCTTACCATTAAATCTCATTATTTCCGGTCTTGTCGTGGGTATCGGAAACTCCCCAATAACTGTTGGTTTCACATCCCGTGGGGCCAGTCGACCCTGTCCGATTGTATGGCCAAGGAAAGTGACGTGGGCTTTTCCAAATTCCCATTGGCACCAAACCCTCCTCCTGAAGTCGATCGGATAACTCCATCAGATGTTTTAAATATTCTTACCATGTCTGGCTGCAAATTACCAGATCATTGATGTATACCACACAATTGGGTAACCCTGAAACAACTTTGTTATTTAACCGTTTGAATGTGGCTGAGGCGTTTTTCATGCCAAACGGTTTAACGTTGAATTTGTACACATCATCTGGAGTCACAAAAGCTGAACTCTCCTTCGCCCTTTCGGATAAAGGCACCTGCCAGTAACCTTTACGTAAACCAAGTTTGGAAATAAAAGCTGATTGCCCCACTTTCTCAATGCAATCCTCCAAACGTGGGATAGGATAAGAGTCCGTTCTTGCAACTGCATTAACCTTTTTATAGTCCACACACATCCGTTGCGTACCGTCTGGTTTAGGCACCATCACTATGGGTGAGCTTCATTGGCTGCAAACCACTTCAATTATGCCATTTTTAAGCATACTCTCAATCTCTTTGTTAACCTGTGCCAGTTTTAAACAGTTAAGTCTGTATGGATGTTTTTGATTGGAACAGCATTTCCCACATCTACATCATGCATAGCCATTTTAGTGCTCCCGAATTTATCTCCACAAACTTGCCCATGTAATATCAATAACTCTTTCAGGTCAGTTCGTTTTTCCTCTGGAAGGTTACTCAACAATTTATCTCAATTTTTAGGAACATCCACGTTTCCCAATTTAATTTGAGGTATGTCAAATTCACAATCATCTGGATTTGGTTCGTTACTTTTAGTTAGACTAATTAAAACCTCCTTTTTCTCTCCTTCCCTTTCAAAGTACCGTTTAAGCATATTCACATGACACACGCGCTGAGTCCTCCTTCTATCTGGTGTTTTTAACCACATAATTCACATCACTTAATTCCCTTTCAGTTTGATAAGGTCCACAAAGCCTTGCTTTTGAAGGTTCACCTACCACTGGTAACAATACTAAAACTGTATCTCCAGGCAAAACTACGAACTTTGGATTTCTTGTCCGCTACTCGTTTCATCACATTTTGTGCACCTTTTACATGTTGTCTAGCCAATTCACCTGCTCTATTTAATCGTTCCCTGAAATTTGACACATCATCCAATAATGTAAGTTCCGATTTCTCTCTCACCAATTTTTCATTAATCAATTTAAGTGGTCCTCTTACCTCATGACCAAAAATTAGTTCAGAAAGACTAAATTTGATTGACGCATTAGGTGCATTCTTAATTACAAACAGTACGAATGAAATCCTTTATCCCAATCCTATTGATAATCCTGACAATAAACCCTCAACATTATCTTTAATGCCTGATGCCACCTTTCCAACGCTCCCTGCGATTCTGGATGGTACGCAGTTGACTTAAATTGTTTTATTCCTCAGCTATCCATAACTTCTTTGAACAACATTGAGGTCAAATGTGATCTTTGATCCGATTGTATTTCTGTGGGCAGTCCATATCTCATAAAGAAATTAAGTAATTCCTCCACAATCTTTTTAGCTGTAATATTACGTACTGGAATGGCCTCTGGAAACCCGGTTGACACGTCCATTGTGATCTAAATATATTGATTTCCACTTTTCGTTTTAGGAAGCGGTCCTACGCAATCAATTATGACCCTTGTAAAAGGTTCCTCAAATGCTGGAATGTGTATTAAGGGCGCTGGTTTTGTCATCGCTTGATGTTTCCCACTCACTTGACATGTGTGACATGATTGACAAAATTTAACTGCATCTTTATGTAGTCCAGGCCAATAAAAATGTATTTGTAATTTAGCTTGAGTTTTCTGTATTCCCAAATGAGCCCCCACTGGTACCTCATGTGCAACTCGCAACACCTCCTTTCTACCGGCAATACTACTTGATGAACTTCTGCCCACTTTTCATCCGTCTGTATATATAATGGTCTCCATTTTATCATCAAAACATCACTTGTACGGTAATAACACTCTTGTTTCTACGCAGATTCCTCTTCCGTGTGTGCTTTCTGATACATCCGTTTTATTTCTATATCATTTTGTTGTAACTCCGCCAATTTTCCAGAACTAAAAATATCCGCCTCATCCTCCCACCTGTTCTTGTTATTTTTCAACCATCTGATCAAAAATCGTTTCTGATAATTGCACTTCTACTTTATCTTCACTCAGGTCTGGGAACATGCTGCTGAAGATTGCTGCTACCCTGCTCACTGTGTCATTGCTGAGTGTCTGTCATTTGTGAATGTTGAAATTCTTTCCATTGAAGCCGATTTCAGTGAATTGTATCTTGAAGAGCAATTGTCCTCATGTGGACCCCGAGTGAACATCAGTGTCTCCTCCCCTCCTGTCTGAATAACTATCATTCACCGCTTCTCTCTGCTTCCTGTTTCTTAGCCAATATCACATTCTCACTGTCACAGACCCTTTAATCCACGGCTTTGGGACTCGATAACAACTCTAATAAATGACACCTGATCACAATATGTTCCAGTACATAAATTCATATCAGTTCCCTCATTAATCCTCCAGTAATTTTGAAATATAACTCTGTTTGCAGTAGTTTACATTAAACACTGTTTACAGTTGGACAGAATTTGCATATACTCCGTTTACAGCAGTATACGGTTTACATGGACAATATTTACTGTAGGGCACTGTTTACATAGACTCTGTTTACAGTAGTGCACAGTTTATATAAAAACTATATACTGAGGGGGACGGTTACATAGACTCTATTTACAGCAGGCTACGGCTTATATAAACACGTTTTACTGTAGGGAACTGTTTACATGGACTCTGCTTACAGCAGTGCATGGTAACATTTCACTCTGTTCACTGATGGGCTCTGTTTACAGAGACTCTGTTTGCGGCAATGTAAGGTCACATAAACACTGTTTACTTCGCGTACTGTTGACATAGACTTTGTTTACAGCACTGTACTGTTTACATAAACACTGTTTACTGTAGGCGCTGTTTTCCGAGACTCTGTTTACAGAAGTGCACGGTTTACATTAACACTTTTTCCTGATGGGCACTGTTCACAGAGACTCTCTTTACCGTAGTGTTAATTTTTACTCTGTTTACTGTAGGGCACGATTACGCCGAATCTGTTTACTGTAGGGCACTGCTTGAATACTGTTTATTGAAGGGCACTGTTGACATAGACCATGTTTACCGTATTGTACGGTTGATGTAGACACTGTTTACTGAGCAGCCCCAAGTCGCGGTCCACATAGGTACCAACGACATATGTAGGAAAAGGGATAGGGATGCAAGGCAGGAATTCAGGGAGTTAGGGTGGAAACTGAGATCTAGGACAAACAGAGTTATTACCTCTGGGATATTACCCGTGCCACGTTATAGCGAGACGAGGAATAGGGAGAGAGAGGAGTTGAACACGTGGCTACAGGGATGGTGCAGGAGGGAGGCTTTAAGATTTCTGGACAATTGGGGATCATTCTGCGGTCGGTGGGACCTCTACAAATGGAATGGTCTACACCTGGACGATAGGGGTACCAAAATCCTGGGGGGGGGGGGGGGGGGTGCTAAAGCTCTTCGGGAGGGTTTAAATTAGTTCAACAGGGGATTGGGAACCTGAATTGCAGCTCCAGTATACAGGAGGTTGAGAGCGGTGAGGTCATGAGTAAAGTTTCAAAGTTCCAGGAGTGTACCGGCCGGCAGAAAGGTGGTTTAAAGTGTGTCTTCTTCAATGCCAGGAGCATCCGGAATAACGTGGGTGAACTTGCGGCACAGGTTGGTACCTGGGACTTCCATGTTGTGGCCATTTCGGAGACATGGATGGAGCAGGGACAGGAATGGTTGTTGCAGGTGCCGGGGTTTAGATATTTCAGTAAGATCAGGGAAGGTGGTAAAAGAGGGGGAGGGGTGGCATTGTTAGTCAAGGACACTGTTACGGTGGCAGAAAGGACGTTTGATGAGGACTCGTTTACTGAGGTAGTATGGGCTGAGGTTAGAAAGAGGAAAGGAGAGGTAACCCTGTTAGGGGTTTCTATAGGTCTCCGAAACGTTCCAGAGATGTAGAGTAAAGTATTGCAAATATGATTCTGGATAGGAGCGAAAGCAACAGGGTAGTTGTTATGGAGGACTTTAACTTTCCAAATATTGACTGGAAACGCGATAGTTCGTGTACTTTAGACGGGTCTGTTTTTGTCCAATGTGTGCAGGAGGGTTTCCTGACACAGTATGTCGGCCAACGAGAGGCGAGGGCACATTGCATTTGGTGTTGGGTAATGAACCAGGACAGGTGTTAGATTTGGAGGTAGGTGAGCACTTTGGTGATAGTGACCACAGTTCCATTGCGTTTACTTTAGTGATGGAAAGGGATAGGTATATACCACAGGGCAAGAGTTATATCTGGAGGAAAGGCAATTATGAAGCGATGAGGCAATACTTACGATGCATCGGATGGAGAGGAAAACTGCAGGGGATGGGCACAATGGAAATGTGGAGCTTGTTCAAGGAACAGCTACCGCGTGTTCTTGATACGTTTGTACCTGTCAGGCTGGGAGGAAGTGGTCGAGCAAGTGAACCGTGGTTTACTAAAGCAGTCGAGACACTTGTCAACAAGAAGAAGGAGGCTTATGTAAAGATGAGACATGAAGGTTCAGTTAGGCCGCTCGAGAGTTACAAGTTAGCTAGGAAGGACCTAAAGAGAAGCTAATAAGAGCCAGGAGGGGACATGAGAAGTCTTTGACAGGAAGAATCAAGGATAACCCCAAGGCTTTCTATGGATATGTCAAGAATAAACGAATGACTAGGGTAAGAATAGGGCCAGTCAAGGACAAGTAGCGGGAAGTTGTGCTTGGAGTCTGAGGAGATAGGAGAGGTGCTAAATGAATATTTTTCGTCAGTTTTCACACAGGAAAAAGACAATGTTGTCGAGAATACTGAGATTCAGGCTACTAGACTAGAAGGGCTTGAGGTTCATAGGGAGCAGGTGTTAGCAATTCTGGAAAGTGGGAAAATAGGTAAGTCCTCTGGGCCGGATGGGATATATCCTAGGATTCTCTGGGAAGCTAGGGAGGAAATTGCTGAGCATTTGGCTTTGATCTTTAAGTCATCTTTGTCTGCAGGAATAGTGCCAGAAGACTGGAGGATAGCAAATGTTGTCCCCTTGTTCAAGAACGGGACTAGAGACAACCCCAGTAACTATAGACCAGTGAGCGTTACTTCTGTTACGGGCAAAATCTTGGAAAGTTTTATCAGAGATAGGATGTATAATCATCTGGAAAGGAATTATTTGATCAGAGATAGTCAACACGGTTTTGTGAAGGGTAGGTCATGCCTCACAAACCTTATTGAGTTCTTTCAGAAGGTGACCAAACAGGTGGCTGAGGATAAAGCAGTTGATCTGGTGTATATGGATTTCAGTAAAGCGGTTGATAAGGCTCCCCACGGTAGGCTCCTGCATAATATACGGAGGCATGGGATTGAGGGTGATTTAGCAATTTGGATCAGAAATTGGATAGGGTGGACAGTGAGAGCCTTTTTCCTCGGATAGTGGTGTCAAGTACGAGGGGACATACCTATAAATTGAGGGGAGATAGATGTAAGAGTAGGCTCAGAGAGTAGTAAGGCCGTGGAATGCCCAGCCAGCAACAGCAGTGGACTCGCAAACATTAGGGGCATTCAAATGGTGATTGGATACACATGTGGATGAGAAGGGAATAGTGTAGATGAGCTTTAGAGTGGTTTCACAGGTCGGCGCAACATAGAATTTTTTTTAGAATTTACAGTGCAGAAGGAGGCCATTCGGCCCATCGAATCCGCACCGGCTCTTGGAAAGAGCACTTTACCCAAGGTCAACACCTCCACCCTATCCCCATAACCCAGCAACCCCACCCAAGACTAAGGGCAATTTTGGACACTAAGGGACAATCCACCTAACCTGCACATCTTTGGACTGTGAGAGGAAACCGGTTCACCCGGAGGAAACCCACGCACACACGGGGGGGGGGGGGGGGGCCTTGGCACAGACAGTGACCCAAGCCGGAATCGAACCTGGGACCCTGGAGCTGTGAAGCAATTGTGCTATCCACAATGCTACCGTGCTGCCCCTGTGCTTCCGTGCTGCGCCCAACATCGAGGGCCGAAGGGCCTGTACTGCGCTGTAATGTTCTATGTTCTATAGGTCGCTGTTTACCTAGACACTGTTTACAGTAGTGTACGGTTTAGTTTCATAGATCATAGTTCATAGAATTTACAGTACAGAAGGAGGCCATTTGGCCCATCGAGTCTGCACCGGTTCTTGGAAAGAGCACCCTACCCAAGGTCAACACCTCCACCCTATCCCCACAACCCAGTAACCCCACCCAACACTAAGGGCAATTTTGGACACTAAGGGCAATTTATCATGGCCAATCCACCAAACCTGCACATCTTTGGACTGTGGGAGGAAACCGGAGCACCCGGAGGACACCCACGCGGAGGATGTGCAGACTCCACACAGGCAGTGACCCATGCTGGAATCGAACCCGGGACCCTGGAGCTGTGAAGCAATTATGCTATCCACAATGCTACCGTGCTGCCCCCTTCACTTTGTTTACTGTCGGACACTGTTTATAAAGACTCGGTTTACAGCAGCATATATTTTAAATAAACACAGTTTACTGTCGGGCACCGTTTATATAGACACTGTTTCCAGCAGTGTACTGTTTACGTAAATACAGTTTGCTGTAGCGCTATATTTACACAGACTCTGTTTACAGTCATGTATGATTTACATGAACACTGTTTACTGTAGAGCACTGTTTCCATAGACAGCGTTTACAGCAGTGTACGGTTTACATAACCACTGTTTACTGTAGGGAACTGTTTATATAGACTGTTTACTGTATTGTGCAGATTACTTTCACTCTGTTAACTGTAGAGCACTGTTTACATATACTCTGTTTACGGCAAAGTACGGTTTACATAAATACTGTTTAGTTAGCGTACTCCTTACATAGACTTTGTTTATAGCAGTGTACAGTTTGCATAAACACTTTTTACTGTGGGGCACTGTTCACATAGACACTGTTTACAGTAGTGTGCGGTTAACTTTCGCTCTGTTTAATGTAGGGCACGGTTTACATAGAATCTGCTTACAGTATGGCACTGCTTAAATTATGTTTACTGCAGGTGTCTGTTTACCTTGACTCTGTTTACAATAGTGTACGGTTTACTTTCACTCTGCATACTGTAGAGCACTCTATTCATAGACTGTTTGCAGTAGTGGGCTGTTTACTTTTAGTCTGTTTACTGTAGGACGCTCTTTACATACACTCTGTTTACAGCAGTGCACGGTGTATCCAAATGCTGTTTACCGAAGGGCATTGTTGACATAGACTCTGTATACAACAGTTTACGGTTTCTATAAACATTGGTTACTGTAGTGCACTGTCGACACAGACACTTTATACTGCAGGTTACGGTTTTCAATAACTGTTTACTGCAGGGCACTGTTTACACAGACTCTGTTTACAGTAGTGTACATTTTATAGAAACACTGTTTATAGTAGGACACTGTTTACACAGACGCTATTTACAGTAGTGTACGGTTTGCATAAAAAACTATTTACTATTAGGCACTGCGACATAGACTCTTTTTGGAGCAGGGTGTGGCTTACATAAACACTATTTACTGTAGGGCACTGTTTACATAGACCAGGTTTACCGTATTGTACGGTTTACGTAACCACTGTTTACTGTTTGGGCACTGTTTACATAGACTCTGTTTACATCAGTGTATATATTAAATAAACACTGTTTACTGTAGCGCACTGTTTATACAGAATCTGTTTCCAGCAGTATACCGTTTACATAAACACTGTTTGCTGTAGTGCTATATTTACAAAGACTCTGTTTACAGCAGTGTATGATTTACATTAACATTGTTTACTGTAGAGCGCTGTGTACCTAGACTTTGTTGGCAGTAGTGGACGGTTTACATCAATATTGTTTACAGTAGCGCACTGTTTACATAGACTGTTTAGCGTAGGGCACTGTTTATATAGTCACTGTTTACAGCAGTGTGATTTACAGAAACACTGTTTACTGTAGTGCACTGCTTACATATACTCTGTTTACATTAGTGCACGGTTTACTTTCACTCTGTTAACCTTAGGGCGCTGTTTACATAGACTCTGTTTACTGTGTGGCACAGTTAGGATTCCGTTCACTGTAGTGCACTGTTTACATAGTCTCTGCTTCCAGCTCTGTACATTTCACATAAGCACTGTTTATTGTAGGGCACTGTTTCCAGACTCTGTTTACAGTAGTGTATGGTTTACTTTCACTCTGTTTACTGTAGGCCCCTGTTTACAAATAATCTGTTCACAGCAGTGTACAGTTCACAGAAACACTGTTTACTGCAGGCCCAGTTCATATAGACTCCGTTTACAGCAATGTCCGGTTTACATGCAGTGATTACCGCAGGCTACATTTACGTACAGTACGAAGTCTTATAACACCAGGTTAAAGTCCAACAGGTTTGTTTCGATGTCACTAGCTTTCGGAGCGCTGCTCCTTCCTCAGGTGAATGAAGAGGTACATTTACGTATGCTGTTTACACAACTGTACAGTTTACAAAAACATTGTTTACAGTAGCACACTGTTTGCATCGACTCTGTTTGCAACAGTGTACGGTTTACATAAACATTGTTTGCTGTACGGCACTGTTTTAGTCGATTATCTTTACGCGAGTGCATTAATTATATAGACTGTTTACAGTAGTGTATGGTTTGCATTAACAATGTTTATTGTAGGTCGCAGATAGCATAGACGTTGTTTACTGCAGGGTGTAATTAACATAGACTCTGTTTACTGTCGGGCACTCTTTTAATCGACTATGTAAACAGTGCCCTACAGAAATTAGTCTATTTACAGTGTTGTATGGTTTACATTAACACAGTTTAATGGAGGGAACTGGTTCAATCGACTCTGTTTTCAGTAGGGTACCGTTTAAGTTAACACTGTTCACTGTACGACGCTGTTTACAGCAGTGCACGCTTTACATAAACACTTACTTACGGGCACTGTTTACATAGTCACTATTTACAGCAGTGTACGATTTACAGAAACACTGTTTACTTTCGGCCACTGTTTACATAGACTCTGGTTGCAGTAGTGTACGGTTTACTTTCACTCTCTTTACTGTAGGGCACTGTTTAACTATACTCATTTTACTGTCGAGCATAGTTTAAGTTCTGTTTACTGCAGTTCACTGTTTACACAGACTCCGTTTACAGCATAGTGCGGTGTACTTTCACTCTGTTTATTGTAGTTCACTGTTTACATAGTCTCTGTACACAGCAGTCTACATTTTATAGAAACACTGCTTACTGTAGGGCACTGTTTACATATAGTATGTTTACCGCAGTGCACGATTTACATAACCACTGTTACTGTAGGGCAATGTTTACATTGTCACTGTTTAGTTGTGCTCGGTTTACATAAACACTGATTACTGTAGGCGCTGATTACCAAGACTGGGTTTGCAGAAGTGTATGGTTTACATTAACATTGTTTCCTGTTTGCGCTGTTTACCTAGACTCTGTTTACAGCAGTGTACGGTATACATTAACACCTTTTACTGGAGGGCATTGTTTCCATGGATACTGTTTACTGTAGGGCTGTTTAAATACCTGTTTAGTATAGAGACCTGTTTACTTAGATTCCGTTTACAGCAGTGCACGGTTTCCATAACACTGTTTATTGTGGGCCATTATTTTTACATAGACTCTGTTTACATCAGTGTTCGGTTGACATAAACACTGTTTACTCTCGGGCACTGTGTAGATTGACTCAGTTTACAGCGGAGTACGGTTTAGGTTAGCACTGTTTATTATAGGGCGCTGTTTACAGAGACTCATTTACAGTAGTGTGAGGTTTACATTAACACTGTTTACTGCGGGACATTGTTGAGATAGACTGTGTTTACAGCAGTGTACAGTTTACATAAGCAATGTTTACTGTAGTGCACTGTTTAAATAGACTGTTTACAGGAGTGTACGGTTTATGTAAACACTGTTTTCATTGACTCTGATTACCGTGGTGTGCGGTTTACTTTCACTCTGTTTACAGAAGCGCAATTTTTAAATACTGTTTACAGTAGGGCACTGTTTACATAGACAGTTTACTGTTGGGCACTGTTTCAATACTGTTTACTGTAGGGCACTGTTAACATAGACAGTTTACTGTTTGGCACTGTTTCAATACTGTTTGCTGCAGGGTATATTTACATAGACTCTGTTTACTGTCGGGCACTGTCTAAATACTGTTTACTGTCGGGCACTTTTTAAATAATCCCTGTTTACAGCAGTGTACGGTCTTCTTTCAGTTTGTTTGCTGCAGGGTACAGTTTCCATCGACTGTTTACAGCAAGGAATGGTTTACATAAACAGTGCTTACTGTAGGGAACTGTTTTATGGACTCTGTTTACTGTCGGGCACTGTTTAAATACTGTTTACTGTGGGGCACCTTTTACATAAACACTGTTTACTGTAGGGCACTGTTTACACAGACTCTGTTTACAGTAGTGTACGGTTTACGGGAACACTGCTTACTGTAGGGCAGTGTTTACATAGACTCTGTTTACAGTAGTGTACGGTTTACGGAAACACTGCTTACTGTAGGGCAGTGTTTTCCCACGATCCTCCACGCTTCAGAAATCCCACATTCCTCCGTTAAAAAGGAGCCTAAGGCCATAGTAGAAGCTGTGCGGCAGTGGAGGCATTCCCTGGCCGGTAGGAGATTCATTCTCCTCACTGACCAAAGATCGGTTGCTTTCATGTACCATAATGCACAGCGGAGCAAGATAAAGGACGATAAGATCTTGCGGTAGAGAATCGAGGTCTTCTCCTACAACTATGAGATCTTGTATCGTCCCGGGAAGCTAAACGAGACTCCTGAAGCCCTATCCCGCGGCACATGTGCCAACGCATATGTGGACCGACTCCGTGCCCTCCACGAGGACGTCTGCCACCCGGGGGTCACTCGACTCTTCCATTTCATCAAGACTCGCAACCTGCCCAACTCCATCGAGGAGGTCAGGACAGCCACCAGGAACTGCCAAATCTGCACGGAATGCAAACCGCACTTCTACAGGCCAGACGAAGCTCATCTGATAAAATCTTCCCGTCCCATTGGTTGCCTGTGTGGAATTCAAAGGGCTCCTCCCCTCCACCGATCGCAACACGTACTTCCAGAACGTGATTGACGAATACTCCCGGTTCCCATTCGCCATCCCCTGCCCCGACATTACGTCAGCCACCGGCATAAAAGCCCTCCACAGTATCTTTACAGAGTTCAGTTTCCCCGCCTACATAGACAGCGATAGATGGTGCTCCTTTATGAGCGAGCTACTGCGTCAATCCCTGCTCAGCAAGGACAGCGTCTCGAGCAGGACGACCAGTTACAACCCTCGGGGAAGGTAGAGAGGGAGAACAGAACGGTCTGGAAGACCATTCTGCTGGCCCTATGGTCCAGGAATCTCCCAGTCTCCCACTGGCTGGAGGTCCTTCTGGATTCCCTCCACTCCATCCGATCACTGCTATGTACCATGACCAACCAAACACCTTACGAACATCTCCTTGTCTTCCCTGGGACGTCCTCCTCCGGGAACTCGCTCAGAACCTGGCTGGCAGCTCCTGGACCCATCCTGCTCCGCAAACACGTTCGGGCGCGCCAGTCGGACCCATTGGTCGAGAGGGTCCACCTTCTTCACGCTAATCCTCAACACGCCTACGTGGCGTACCCCGACAGCCGACAGGATACGGTCTCCCTACGGCACCTGGCGCCCACTGGAGCCTCACCTACACCTCCACCACCAACCCCACCCTCCCTCCCACCGTGCACTCCCCACAGCCGCCTCCTTCCCAGGTGGATCGGCCCTCCCACCGGTCCCATCTTGGAGTGATGAAGTTCCGAAGAGGCAGAAGCCACGCTCCTGGAGCCACGGATGTCCGACTAATTACTTCCTTTTGAATGTAAATAAATAGTGTAAATAATTGCGACATTTGACGAGGCAAAACACTGTACTAATGTGTATCGGGTACCACCATAACCTCCACCTCTACCACTGTATAACGCGAGAAAACGACGCCCGCCGGTCTCTTTTTTTTAGCAGGGGGTGGATGTGGTAGTCGGTATTAGGGATATTAAGGTTCCCAGGTTGATGCTGTAAGACCATTGGTGTGGGAGGTACCTGAGACAGCAATATCATTGGTGAAGCCTGCCTGCTGGTTCCGCCCAGTAAGGCGGAGTATAAGAGTCTTAATCTCCCTAGCAGCTGCATTCTGTACCTGCGCTGCTGGGGGAAACATCTCGTCCAATAAAGCCTTCAATTGTCATTGTTGAAGAAAAAAATAGTCAGCACATCGAGTTTTCACAAAAGGTCCTTAATATAACACGAAGTTCGTGGAGGGAATTAGAATGACTGCAGTCTTTCCAAATGTCCCTGCTTTACAAAGGTAAGGCGAGTAATGTATATAATATCATAATCAATATCTAGGACAGAAAGACATTCTTGAGATGAAACAAGGAGACAGAAAGCGAGCAAAGTTTAATAACAGGCCTTGGGTTCTTCGCCTAAGCAACACAATGTGCAGCCGTACGGCTGTTTACATGGTGTGGCCGTGTGACTGATTGATACACAACTTCGAAAACCTTGACTAAAAATAAGGCTATATATCCATCATGCATCACTAAGAGCCTATTTCCATGAAACATAGTCAAGCATCTGATTAACATAATACAAGGTATTTAAGGCAGCTAATCCGCCAACTAAAGTCCCTTCGACAGTCATCCAATCTCTCTTCTGGTGTTATTGTTCGAGCATCAGTGCAATAGTATGTATGTGTGTCTGTGAGTGTATGTATTAGTGCCTCTGCGTGTCTGCATGTGTATCAGTGTCTGTGTGTGTCTGTGGGTATGTGTATTAGTGTCTCTGTCTGTGTGGGAGTGTCTTTTAGTGCCTCTGTGAGTGTGCATATTGCTGTTCTGTGTGTCTGTGAGTGTGTGTAGTTGTGTCTGTGAGTGTTGTAGTGCCCCTGCGTGTGATTCAGTGTGTGTATTAGTCCGTATGTGTGTGCGCCTATGTTTTAGTGTCTCTGGTTGTATGTGATTGTGTTTGTTAGTGTCTCCGCGTGTCTGTGATTGTGTGTGTTAGTGTCTGCGTGTGATTGTGTGTATTTGTGTGTTTGTGAGCGTGTATTAGTGTATCTGTGAGTGTGTGCGTGTTAGTGTCTCTCGCTGTGTGTGAATGTGTGTATTAGTATCTACGTGCTGGACATTTCTTTGTTCTTTTTATGTCTCAGAGTCAGTGTATTACTGTATGTGAGTGTGTATGTGTATTACTGTCTCCCTGTGTGTGCGTGTGTATTAGTAAATGTGTGTTAGTGTCTATGTATGCATCTGTGAGTGTGTGCATCAGGGTTTCTGTGTGTGGCTGTGAGGGAGTGTAATAGTCCCTGTGTGTGTGTGAATGCGTGTGCTAGTGTCTGTATGTTTGTGACTGTGTATATTTGTGTCTCTGTATGTCTGTGAGCGTGTGTATTCGTGTCTTTGTGTCTCTGTGAGTATGTGTTATTGTCTGTGTATTTGGGTCTCTGTTAGTGCGAGTGTGTGTTTTCGTGCCTCTGTGTGTCTGTGAGTTTGTGCATTTGTGTTGTCTGTGTCTGTGAGTAAAAGTAACTGTGCGTATTTGTGTGAGTGTGTATTAGTGTCTCTGTGTGTGTGAGTGTGTGTGTATTAGTATATGTGTGTAAGTCTGTGTATTTGCGTATCTGTGACTGTGTGTATTAGTGTCTCTATGTGCCTGTGAGTGTGTGTATCAGTGTCTGTGTGTGTGTAGGTGTTGTAGTTTTTAACTCACCACTATTCTTAGTATTCCCCCTATACCAAAAAAGGGTCATTTTTTTCTAAACGGTGAGCAGGGATTCTCAATCCCCGACTCCACTGCAGACTTTGGAGGATGCTATTTAAACTAGTGTTTCAAGTTATCCCCCTGTATAACCCATATCTTCGTAGAATAATTTTATTTACTTACCACTTAGTAACTTACACGCAGGTCCAGCTTGCTAAGTGAAGTAAAGTAAACTTTCTAAAGAAAATAATAATAACCACTCTTTCAGGTTATCAATTTGAACTTAACTTTATTTTCACGTTAAAAAAGAATAACTACTTTTACATAAAGGTAAAAGTATCTTTTCTTGTTCGGACCAGTTGCAGACTTTTAAGTCTCTCTTGATAATCAGTTTACTTTTACTTTTGGTCTTCTGCTGACTTCTCTGGGCTGCTCGGTTTGTCGATGTTGCTTGTCCCATCACCGAGGAAGATTCTGATTATCTGCTCATTTCCCCCAGTTTTTATAGCCTTTGGGGCCCTTTAACCTCTGCACCTGGCACCCTTCAGAGTGCCTGCTTGACAGTTTGAACGTTTTATCGGTTTAGAAGCGTGGCGCTGCTTTAACAGCGACGGCGCCGCTTCACCCTCACCAGCTCGCCATTCCTTACAGGAAATTTCTCGCTTTACTTGACATGTAATTAGCTTGTCTGTGTCATAGTTCGCACTCTTTAGGTTTTATGTCTTTTTACATGAGTTTTCTCAGTTTCGACCCGGGTCATCTTCAGGTGAAGCTAATGTCATGTTGGGGTTCTCCCCCCGAGTCTAACTTTATCTGCTTTGGCCATCTTCTAAAAGGTTTTAACTTCAAATGTAATTATAATGTAACCTTGTCAGCTTCTAGTTTTCTTAATTTGTAAATCAGTTGTTTCACTTTATTACCAGTGTCAGCAACTTTTCACACTTAACAGTTGTTCCTCATCTTATACTTTATATTCTGGCTGCTTTTCCTAATTGTTCAATAAAATAATTGACTGCTTAAAGATTTGTGAAATACTGTTCCCCTTCATATAATTTTAAGAGTTTTTAAGTCAATCAAATGTCTTTTCCAACTTGTGAATTAAAATGAAGCTCTGTTTTCTTCCCTCTGTGAAGTTGTCTGCGCTGAAAACAGGCTGCTGCTGTTCACCCCTTGTGGGACTTCTCCCTTTCATGAAAAAGCCTCAGGCATTCTCAGTGTTACTTTCATGTTTCAAATGTCATATTTTTCCGAGTTTTCACAACGCACCCTCTTGATATTTGAAACATGACATATCCCAATATTTATCCCCCTAATCATTTTATCAACAGCCAATTGCCTTATTTTCAATTTTTTGCAAATTTCCATTTCTCACACCAGTGTTGGTAGAGCAGTTATACCTGGATTGTAATTAGTTTGAATCAAAATGGCCGCCGTCCAGTAAGGTAACACAATAGCTCTTTGACACGTGTTCCACTATCACCAAAGCCTTTTACCTCCTTGGGATAGCAGCACCGGATAAGCCTCCTCATGTCCCTTAGGATCAGCAAGCCTCTTAATCCAACAGCAACAGGTCGTCCATTTATTGCTGGCGTGCGAGAATCCCATTCCCTTGGCATCGAAATTGCCTTGCGTTCCTCACCGGTCGCATAAACGACTATATCGTGTATTAACCATTTCCACCCAGTCTTCGTCAATCTAAAAGGTGTCTTTGTACCTGCCTCTATCCCCGGATATCTCTCATGACTTTGTAAAATGTCTCTAAACCAACTGGGACGTGGCCATTCGCGCTACATCCTATCGAAACTGATTGCCATGACTCACTAAGATTCCTGTCCTCTGTTATCATGTCCTTAAGGGCATGAGGTTTATACCTTACTTGATAACAGTTACCACACAGCCATACTAAAGTGGTCGTTTCTAATACTAGTTCTGAAACATTTAATGCATCCAGCAGGTTGAGGCGTGAGCCAGTCGAATCCACTGGCTTCATTTCGAACCATGATTTTATCCGTTTCCAGATAAACATGAAATCCTTCCTATTAAAATACAAAATTTCAAAAGAATAAGTCCTATCTTAACATGCCGTCAAGCAACTACTCACACAACTGTTTGTGTGTTCCCGCATTACATAATTATTTCAACAACTATTACAATTCTATGAATAAAGATAAAATGTAACATTGACAGTTCAAATCCTGGTCTGACCAGGGTGCTATTGAAGTTAACATTTGTAACTATTTTTAATACATTTCAATTTCAATACCTAACTCACACATATTAGAAATGACCAATGAAATACTTCTATTATAAACCCTGTCAAACTTGGTGGGATTCTTCTGTTACCTAACCCCACTACCGAGAAAACAACTCTCAGCCCCTGCAGTAGCTGATTCATCAATATCTGTTCAAACGGTTGCGTCTTGTAGGCCTTCAGTGAAAATCATGCTGGATTCTCCTATGTTCTTTTCTCAGTCCTGAGAGTTAAAGGGATGTCCCACCACTTTTCCCAAATCGTTCCGAAAACTTTTAGCTGATGCCCATCCTTATATACCCATTTATCGCGTCTAACTCATACTGGTGACCTGTAATAATTCACGGTTTTGACAGGCCTCACTGCTCGCTTGTTGCTGGACACGCGCCTCCTGACCTGCTGCAGTCTGTCGTTATTTTCACAGTGCCAATTCTTCCTTTAAACAACAAACCATCATCATTCAGGATTCTCCCGTTATCAGTAGATATCACATATATCAAGTCATGTCAGACCTTGCTTCAGCCATCTTGTTTTTCTTTTCTTCTCACATACATACATAACAGTATTGTACGAGATACATAACATTTTTTTCAAAATAACTATCATAATGCCTCAAGGAAACTACGTTGAATACATTTGTCATATATTCCCCGTCGCAACATCAAGCTAAATATATTGCTGCGTTAAGTTATTTTTTTTTTAAATTGTCTTCTGTGCCATTGATTTCTCATTATTTTCTTTAAACTGAAGGGTTCTTCGTCAGTGACATGTTACCTGTCGAGACCCTCAATAAATCCATCATGCAATACACATCCCGTGGAGACCTCAGATCATCCATCAGGTGGCTCTCAGGACACATGTCCAGCCAGAGCTGGTGACCGGAGATTTCACTCCTCAGCAATTATTTGATATTGTGGCTCATTTCTAAACCGGGATGATTTCTTCCTGTCTTTATCATTTACTTTCCTCAAATATGCGGCCAATTGTATCATTCTTCTCTCTATTCTTTGAGCACTTTTATTGCAACATTTGCAGCATAAAATCCTACACAATTTTAAAATTTCCAATTTCCATAGCTATGCAGCGATGATCATTTCTCCTGCTGTTGATACAAACAAGTACCAATTGTTTAGAATCCAGGTTAACATTGTACAAAACCATTTAAATGGATTTGTTATAATTTTAATTACTTTTTAATTGATCCTTTAATTTTTAAACCTACATCTATCAAATCGTGTCCCAAATCACTCCTAGTTGTGGTTTTATTCTGTAATGCATTTCCTATCGTAATTTGCCCTTTCTCGGGGTCCCATTGAGTATCATTAGTTTTTCCCACATACTGTTTAAAAATCTTCAATCTGTCTGATAGGTTCAGTATGGATCCCAGACTGTTTGTAAGTGCTCCCCACATTTCACTGAACATGTTGTTACTGGCGCTCTCTCTTCATTCCAACATACTGTTGTTCAGTCTAATCTGCTGAATGTCCTGAAAATTAATGATTTCCTCCGTTATAATTAAATATTTGTTTATTCTTATTTTTATTATGTTTTCTCTGTGTTTCAATCTGGTGTATATGGTTCCATATCCCATTATTTCACCTGACTTTCCTAATGCAATTAACCATATTAATAATCCCAAACTAATTACTGTAATACCCATTAATATCGTTGCCCCCCCCCCCATTTAACCATTCTATTTTCCTCTTTGTCCTAATTACTTTCATTCCTTCTTCAACCCTGATTCTTATTTCCCTCTTGATTGGCGTTCTTTTTCTCTTTCCAAACAAATTGGTATGTGGCATTCTCTCCATCTGAAAAATCAAATGAACAGGTTAAAGTTGAAGAGGGCCCTATTATCTTTAAAATTTTTGTTTTCTATTCTTGTCTGGATATTCCAGAAGTGCCCTCTCCAGGACTTCCGGATTTCCTTTGCCACCATCTCTTTCTTTTTTCTTTCTTTACTGGTGTGGGTTTTTTCTCATGTGCACACATCATACAATTAAGGCCGGTTAAGCCTCCTACTTCTATCATTGCACCCCTGAGTGAGATTCGAAGAATGTCAAACACTTCTTTCGCTCGCCATGCTTCATCACTTCAAATACTTTTCTCTTTCTGTTTCTTTATTTCCTCCATGTTATCAATCGGTTTCAATATCCTAATCTTCCCAGTACCTATCTTGATTAAATCTTTTCCTGCCACCAGATTCTTATTTCCATGATACTGCAAGTAATTCTCCTAATCTAAGTTTTGGTGTAATATATTCTTTCCCTAAAGCTCCTTCTTAAATGCATTTAACATTCTAAACTTCAGTCCTTCTGCTACCGTGTCAATTTCAATGCGTTAGTTTCAAAGTAGTTTCCTGCACAGAGCTCTGGCTGCTTGCGAGTAAAACTTCGTTTTGTGTTTGTGCTAAGACCAATTTAGTTCTGAACATACTAATTTGCTACCACATAATACTGATCACATTACTGCTTGCCATTTATAACTTCTAATTGATGTGAAATTCGTGTTTTTTTCAAAAATACAACATTTAAAAACTAGAAACAGCAAAGGAAACTTCACAAATCCTTATCAAGCACACAGACACTCATTTATCCACTGATATCTTGCCTCTCTATTCTACAGAGCTTTAGGTATTCTGACAAATATTGAGACACCTCCGTTCTGATAAGCCTCTCTTATCCAGGAGTTTTTTTGTCTCATTTAATCTCTGCTGTAGCTCCGGATTTAATTTGTGAGCTAATACTCCCGATATTCCTGCTCCTAATGTCCCCTCCTTATTGGAAGGATTCACCTGCACAATATCTTTGGCATTCACACAATCACCTGCCACTAATTGTATTTGCTTTCCTCCTTGGTGCAGGATTTATTACATTTCCATCTGTTCCTTTTCACTTCTCTTTTCACGTAACGCACTTGTTTGCAGCCCTACTGTTTTTTCAGCGCTTTCTGATTCTAACACTGATTCCTCATCATCCTCCATTTCTAGCTTCTCATTGTTTTGCAACTGCCTTCTAGACTCCTTTGGTCATTAGGAAATTAGGAGCAGGAATATCGGGGGTATTAGCTCACAAATTAAATCCGGAGCTACAGCAGAGATTAAATGGGTCACGAAAATTCATTGGCAAAGAGGGTTAAGGAAAATCCTAAGGCTTTTTACACGTACATAAAAAGCAAGAGGGTAGCCAGGGGAAGGGTTGGCCCACTGAAGGATAGGCAAGGGAATCTATGTGTGGAGCCAGAGGAAATGGGCAAGGTACTAAATGAATACTTTGCATCAGTATTCACCAAAGAGAAGGAATTGGTAGATATTGAGTGTGGAGAAGGGTGTGTAGATAGCCTGGATCACATTGAGATCCAAAAAGACGAGGTGTTGGGTGTCTTAAAAATATTAAGGTAGATAAGTCCCCAGGGCCTTATGAGATCTCCCCCAGAATACTGAAGGAAGCAGGAGAGGAAATTGCTGAGGCCTTGACAGAAATTTTTGGATCCTCACTGTCTTCAGGTGATGTCCCAGAGACTGGAGAATAGCCAATGTTGTTCCTCTGTTTAAGAAGGGTAGCAAGGATAATCCAGGGAACTACAGGCCGGTGAGCCTTACTTCAGTGGTAGGGAAATTACTGGAGAGAATTCTTCGATACAGGATCAACTCACATTTGGAAGCAAATGGACGTATTAGTGAGAGGCAGCATGGTTTTGTGAAGGGGAGGTCGTGTCTCACTAACTTGATAGAGTTTTTCGAGGAGGTCATAAAGATGATTGATGCAGGTAGGGCAGTGGATGTTGTCTATCTGGACTTCAGTGAGGCCTTTGATAAGGCCCCTCATGGTAGACTAGTACAAAAGGTGAAGAAACACGTGGTCAGGGGTGAGCTGGCAAGGTGGACACAGAACTGGCTAGGTCACAGAAGGCAGAGAGTAGCAATGGAAGGAAACTTTTCTAATTGGAGGGCGGTGACCAGTGGTGTTCCACAAGGATCAGTGCTGGGACCTTTGCTGTTTGTAGTCTCTATAAATGATTTGGAGGAAAATGTAACTGGTCTGATTAGTAAGTTTGCAGACGACACAATGGTTGGTGGAATTGCGGATAGCGATGCAGACTGTCAGAGGATATAGCAGGATTTTGATTGTTTGGAGATTTGGGCGGAGAGATGGCAGATGGAGTTTAATCCGGACAAATGTGAAGTTATGCATTTTGGAAGGTCAAATGCAGGTACGGAATATACAGTGAATGGTAGAACCCTCAAGAGTATTGAAATTGAGAGAGATCTATGAGTACAGGTCCACAGGTCAATGAACGGGGCAACACAGGTGGAGAAGGTAGTCAAGAAGGCATACGGCATGCTTGCCTTCATTGGCCGGTGCATTGAGTATAAGAATTGGCAAGTCATGTTACAACTGTATAGAACCTTAGTTAGGCAACACTTGGAGTATAGTGTTCAATTCTGGTCGCCACACGACCAGAAGGATGTCGAGGCTTTAGAGAGGGTGCAGAAGAGATTTACCAGAATGTTGCCTGGTATGGAGGGCATTAGCTATGAGGAGCGGTTGAATAAACTCGGTTTGTTCTCACTGGAACGAAGTAGGTTGAGGGGCGACCTGATAGAGGTCGACAAAATTATGAGGGGCATAGACAGAGTGGATAGTCAGAGGCTTTTCCCCGGGGTAGAGGGGTCAATTACTCGGGGGTATAGGTTTAGGTTGAGAGGGGCAAGGTTTAGAGTAGATGTACGAGGCAAGTTTTTTTACACAGAGGGTAGTGGGTGCCTGGAACTCGCTACCGGAGGAGGTGGTGGAAGCAGGGACGATAGTGACATTTAAGGGGCATCTTGACAAATACATGAATAGGATGGGAATAGAGGGATACGGACCCAGGAAGTGTAGAAGATTGTAGTTTAGTCGGGCAGCATGGTCGGCACGGGCTTGGAGGGCCGAAAGGCCTGTTCCTGTGCTGTACATTTTTGTTCTTGTTCTTTGTCAGTTTTGACTTAATTTTGTATTCACTAGGAATTTGAGTAATTTCTTTCATATTGTCCTGATGAAAAATTTTAACCACTCTAGAGTATATCTTGCCCACTTGAGCAGCTGCTTGCTTCTGCTTGGCTCCGAACAGAACTAGTGATTCAGCTTCTCTTTCAAACACAAATTTACATAATGCTGTCAGAATCCCGATCGGATCTCTACTCGGCAGGGCTCTAGGCACCCTTACAAATAATGATATGTCACCGTCCTGATCAATCACTTTCTCCCAAGATTTCCTCTGCTTCTTTAATTTTCCCCACTTCAGTTCCATTGCTCCATCTCTCTCGCCCGCATTCCAGGGCAAGAGGATTACACTAATTGCCATTTTTGGGATTTTTAAACTATATTTAGTTATAACTGCGACTGGCGGTCCCTTTCAGTCACGACCTGAAATTAAGGGATACGTACCCGTTGTGGGCAGTTATCTTAAATGTACCTAAGGCACTATCCTCCTGTGTCCGTTAAGGGTCGATTTATCGGTCCGCAAAGTTTCTAGGCGTCCCTATCGCTCCAGGTTCTATCCTCACAATCTGCCTGACTCCAAGGAGGATTTATTTCTGGCCTACTTCTACCAGTTGGATGCAGGACACTCGGTTCGATTTAACAGGCCGTCCTGCAGACGTTTACTCAGGGTTCGTATCTTCTAGTCTACTAACACTCGCACCCAACTGAGTTTTATGTCCCAAGATCCTACAGAATCCTTCGAAGTCAATCACCCATGACTTATCAAACTAAACTCGGCCGGTATAGTTTGCTCGCCGAGGAACTACTAATCTTCCAGGCGGCCCCGCTCAACTAGAAACTTCTAATAGTCTAGCCTCGCCTCGCCGAGAGACTTCCAATATTCTAGGCGTCCCCGCTTAACTAGAAACTTCCAATAGTCTAGCCTCCCCTCGCCGAGAAACTTCTAATATTCTAGGCGGTCCAAACTAGAAACTTCTAATATTCTGGGCCTCCACGCCAGGTGCCATGGAGTAATTTAGAATGACCCGCTGAGTCCTGAAGCTCCACAAACTTTCAACTTTCAAAATGAACCAGGTTTGGGCGCCATGTAGTGTTTACCTCAACACTATTCTTAGAATTCCCTCTGTACCAAAAAAGGTGCCAATTTATTCTGGGGATTCTCACTCCCCGACTCTTACGCAGACTTTGGCGAGTGCTATTCGGGTCAAACTAGCGTTTCAAGTTATTCATAAATTCATAGAATTTACAGTGCAGAAGGAGGCCATTCGGCCCATCGAGTCTGCACCGGCTCTTGGAAAGAGCAACCTACCCAAGGTCCACACCTCCACCCTATCGCCATAACCCAGCAACCACACCCAACACTATGTGCAATTCAGGACACAAAGGGCAATTTATCATGGCCAATCCACCTAACCTGCACATCTTTGGACTGTGGGAGGAAACCGGAGCACCCGGAGGAAACTCACGCACACACGGGGAGGATGTGCAGACTCCGCACAGACAGTGACCCAAGCCGGAATCGAACCTGAGACCCTGGAGCTGTGAAACAATTGTGCTATCCACAATGCTACCGTGCTACCCTGGTTATCCCACGGAATAACCCGTATCTTCGGAGAAGGATTTTATTTACTTACCACTTAGTAACTTACACACGGGTCCAGCTTGCTAAATGAAGTAAAGTAAACTTTTTAAAGAAAATAATAATAACCACTCCTTCAGGTTATCAATTTGAACTTAACTTTATTTTCAAGTTAAAAGAGAATAACTACTTTTACAGAAAGGGGGAAAGATCTTTTCTTGTTCGGACCAGTTGCAGACTTTCAATTCTCTCTTGCCAATCAGTTTTCTTCAGCTTTTGGTCTTCTGCTGACTTCTCTGGGCTGCTCGGTCTGTCGATGTTGCTTGTCCCATCACCGAGGAAGATTCTCTGATTATTTGCTAATTTTCCTCAGTTTTTATAGGCATTTGGTGCCCCTTAACCTCTGCACCTTGCACCCTTCAGACTGCCTGCTTGACAGTCCGAAAGCTTCAACAGTTTAGAAGCGATGCGCTGCTTCACCAGCGACAGCGCAGCTTCATCCTCACCAGCTCGCCATTCTGGACTGGACGTTTCTCGCTTTGCTTGACATGTCATAAATTTGTCTGTGCCTTAGTTCGCACCCTTTTGGTTTTATGAATTTTTCAATGAGTTTTCTCAGATTCGACGCGGGTCATCTTCAGGTGAAGCGAATGTCATGTTCGGTTTCTCCCCCTGACCCTAACTTTATCTGCTTTGGCCATCTTCCAAAGGGTTTTAACTTCAAATGTGATGTACGTTATCATGTAACCTTGTCACCTTCTAGTTTTCTTAATTTGTAAATCAGTTGTTTCACTTTATTACCAGTGTCAGCAACTTTTCACACTTAACAGTTGTTCCTTATCTTTTACTTAAGATTCTGGCTGCTTTACCTAATTGTTCAATAACATAATTCATTACTTAAAGATTTGTGAAATACTGTACCCTTTCACGTAACTTTAAGAGTTTTTAAATCAATCAAATGTCTTTTCTAACTTGTGAATTAAAATGAAGCTCCTATCTGTTTTCTTCGCTCTGTGAAGTTGTCTGCGCTGAAAACAGGCTGCTGCTGTTCACCCCTTGTGGGACTTCTCCCTTTCATTTAAAAGCCTCAGGCATTCTCAGTGTTACTTTAATGTTTCAAATGTCATATTCTTCTGAGTTTTCACAACACCCTGTAACAATCTCATACTAACCCCACTGTCCCACCCTCTCCCCATAGCCCTGTAACAATTCCCAAACTAACCCCACTGTCCCACTCTCTCCCCATAGCGCTGTAACAATCCCAAACTAACCCCACTTTCCCACTCTCTCCCCATAGCCCTGTAACAAACCCAAACTAATCCCACTGTCCCACCCTCTCCCCATAGCCCTGTATCAATCCCAAACTAAGCCCACTGTCCCACTCTCTCCCCATAGCCCTGTATCAATCCCAAACTAACCCCACTGTCCCACTCTCTCCCCATAGTCCTGTAACAATCCCCAAACTAACCCCACTGTCCCACTCTCTCCCCATAGCCCTGTAACAATCCCAAACTAACCCCACTGTCCCACTCTCTCCCCATAGCCCTGTAACAATTCCAAACTAATCCCACTGCCCCACTCTCTCCCCATAGCCCTGTAACAATCTCAAACTAATCTCACTGCCCCACTCTCTGCCCATAGCCCTGTAACAATTCCCAAACTAACCCCACTGTCCCCCTCTCTCCCCATTGCCCTGTAACAATCCCAAAACTAACCCCACTGTCCCACTCTCTCCCCATACCCCTGTAACAATCCCCAAACTAACCCCACTGTCCCATCTCTCCCCATAGCCCTGTATCAATCCCAAACTATTCCCACTGCCCCACTCTCTCTCCATAGCCCTGTATCAATCCCCAAACTAACCCCACTGCCCCACTATCTCCCCATAGCCCTGTAACAATCCCAAACTAATCCCACTGCCCCACTCTCTCCCCATAGCCCTCTAAAAATCCACAAACTAATCCCACTGCCCCACTCTCTCCCCCATGGCCGTGTATCAATCCCCAAACTAATCCCACTGCCCCGCTCTCTCCCCACAGCGTTGTATCAATCCACAAACTAAACCCACTGCCCCGCTCTCTCTCCATAGCCCTGGATCAATCTACAAACTAATCCCACTGCCCCGCTCTCTCTCCATAGCCCTGGATCAATCCACAAACTAATCCCACTGCCCCGCTCTCTCTCCATAGCCCTGGATCAATCCACAAACTAATGTCACTGCCCAACTCTCTCCATATAGCCCTGTGTCAATCCCAAACTAATCCCACTGCCCCGCTCTCTCCCCATAGCCCTGTATCAATCCCAAACTAATCCCACTGCCCCACCCTCTCCTCATAGCCCTGTATCAATCCACAAACAAATCCCACTGCCCAACTCTCCCCACTAGACGTGTATCAATCTACAAACTAATCCAACTGCTCGACCCCCTCCCCTTAGCACTGTATCAATCCACAAACTAATCCCACTGCCCCGATCTCTCCACATAGTCGTGTGTCAATCTACAATCTAAACCCACTGCTCGACTCCCTCTCCATATCGATGTATAACACCACAAACTAGTCCCACTGCTTGACTCGCTCCCTATTGACCTGTATCAATCCCCAAACTAAAGCCTCTGCTCGACTCCCTCCCCATGGCCGTGTATCAATCCACAAACTAATCCCACTGCCCTGCTCTCTCCCCATAGCCCTGTATCAATCCCCAAACTAATCCCACTGTCCCACTCTGTCGCCTGAGCATCGTATCAATCCCAAACTAATCCCACTGCCCCACCCTCTCCTCATAGCCCTGTATCAATCCACAAACAAATCCCACTGCCCAACTCTCCCCAATAGACCTGTATCAATCTACAAACTAATCCAACTGCTCGACCCCCTCCCCCGAGCACTGTATCAATCCACAAACTAATCCCACTGCCCCGATCTCTCCCCATAGTCGTGTGTCAATCTACAATCTAAACCCACTGCTCGACTCCCTCTCCATAGCGATGTATCACTCCACAAACTAGTCCCACTGCATGACTCGCTCCCCATTGACCTGTATCAATCCGCAAACTAAAGCCACTGCTCGACTCCCTCCCCATAGCCCTGTATCAATCCCCAAACTAATCCCACTGCCCTGCTCTCTCCCCATGGCCCTGTATCAATCCCCAAACTAATCCCACTGTCCCACTCTGTCGCCTTAGCATTGTATCAATCCCAAACTAATTCCACTGTCCCACTCTCTCCCCATAACCCTGTATCAATCCCCAAACTAATCCCACTGCCCCGCTCCCTCTTCATTGACCTGTATCAATCCCCAAACTAATCCCACTGTCCCACTCTGTCGCCTTAGCATTGTATCAATCCCAAACTAATTCCACTGTCCTACTCTCTCCCCATAAACCTGTATCAATCCCCAAACTAATCCCACTGCCCCGCTCCCTCTTCATTGACCTGTATCAATCCCCAAACTAATCCCACTGCTCGACTCCCTTCCCATAGCCCGGTATCAATCCACAAATTAATCCCACTGTCGCGCGCTCCCCCATAGCCCTGTATCAATCCCTAAACCAAATCCACTGCTCGGCTCACTCCCAAAAGCCATGCGTCAAGCCGCAAATTAAACCCACTACTCGACTCCCTCCCCATCAGTCCACAAACTAATCACGCTGCCCTACTCACCCCCTTCATTGTCCTGTATGAATCTCCAGACTTTTCCCACTGCCCCACTCTCCCCCATAGCCCTGTGTCAAGCCCCAAACTAATCCCACTGCCCCACTCTCTCCCCATAGCCCTGTCTCTTTCCCCAAACTAATCCCCCTGCCCCACCCTCCCCGTAGCCCAGTGTCAATCCCCAAACTAATCCCACTCCCCCAGCCTCTCCCTGTTGCCCTGGACTATTCCACAAACTGATCCCACTTCTCCAGCCTCTCGCTATTGTCCTGGATCATTCCACAAACAGATCCCACTGCCCCAGCCTCTCCCTATTGAACTGGATCATTCCACAAACAGATCCCACTGCCCCAGCCTCTCCCTAATGTCCTTGACCATTCCACAAACAGGTCCCACTGCCCCAGACTCTCCCTATTGTCCTGGACAATTCAACAAATAGATCCCACTGCCCCAGACTCTCCCTATTGTCCTGAATCGTTCCACAAGTATATCCCACTGCCCCAGATTCTCCCTATTGAACTGGATCATTCCACAAGCAGGTCCCACTGCCCCAGCCTCTCCCTAATGTCCTTGATCATTCCACAAACAGGTCCCACTGCCCCAGACTCTCCCTATTGTCCTGGATAATTCCACGAACAGACCCCACTGCCCCAGCCTCTCCCTATTGTCCTGGATCATTCCACAAACAGATTCCACTGCCCCAGCCTCTCTCTATGGTCCTGGATAATTCCACAAACAGACCCCACTGCCCCAGCCTCTCTCTATTGTCCTGGATCATTCCACAAACAGATCCCACTGCCCCAGCATCTCCCTATTGTCCTGGATAATTCCACAAACAGATCCCACTGCCCCAGACTCTCCCTATTGTCCTGGACAATTCAACAAATAGATCCCACTGCCCCAGACTCTCCCTATTGTCCTGAATCGTTCCACAAATATATCCCACTGCCCCAGATTCTCCCTATTGAACTGGATCATTCCACAAACAGATGTCACTGCCCCAGCCTCTCCCTAATGTCCTTGATCATTCCACAAACAGGTCCCACTGCCCCAGACTCTCCCTATTGTCCTGGATAATTCCACAAACAGACCCCACTGCCCCAGCCTCTCCCTATTGTCCTGGATCATTCCACAAACAGATTCCACTGCCCCAGCCTCTCTCTATGGTCCTGGACAATTCCACAAACAGACCCCACTGCCCCAGCCTCTCTCTATTGTCCTGGATCATTCCACAAACAGATCCCACTGCCCCAGCATCTCCCTATTGTCCTGGATAATTCCACAAACAGATCCCACTGCCCCAGACTCTCCCTATTGTACTGGATCATTCCACAAACAGATCCCACTGCCCCAGCCTCTCTCTATTGTTCTGGATCATTCCACAAACAGATCCCACTGCCCCAGCCTCTCTCTATGGTCCTGGATCATTCAACAAACAGATGTCACTGCCCCAGCCTCTCCCTATTGTCCTGGATCATTCCACAAACAGATCCCACTGCCCCAGCCTCTCTCTATTGTCCTGGATCATTCCACAAACAGATCCCACTGCCCGAGCCTCTCTCTATTGTTCTGGATCATTCCACAAACATATCCCACTGCCCCAGACTCTCCCTATTGCCCTGGATAATTTCACAGACATATCCCATTGCCTCAGACTCTCCCGATTGCCCTGGATAATTTCACAAACAGATCCCACTGCCCAGACTCTCTCTATTGTCCTGGATTATTACAGAAACAGATCCCACTGCCCCAGCCTCTCCCCATTGTACTGGATCATTACAGAAACAGATCCCACTGCCCAGCCTCTCTCTATGGTCCTGGATCATTCCACAAACAGATCCCACTGCCCCCGCGTCTCTCTATAGTCCTGGATCATTCCACAAACAGATCTCACTGCCCCAACCTATCCCTAATGTCGTGGATAATTGCACGAACAGATCCCACTGCCCCAGCCTCTCCCTAATGTCCTGGATAAATCTACAAACATATCCCACTGCACCAGACTCTCCCTGTTGTTCTGGATCATTCCAGGAACAGATCCCACTTCCTATGGCTTCTCCCTATGGCTCTGGATCATTCCACAAATAGATTGGACCTCAAAGGTAGTGATCTCAGGATAACTCCCGGTGCCACGTTACTGTCAGAGGAGAAATGACAGGATATATAGGGTGAATACGTGGCTGAAGAGATGGTGTCAGGAGGATGGTTTCAGATTCCTGGTGAATTGGGACCGGTTCTGGTGGAGGTGGGACCTGCACAAACTGGACCGGTTAAACCTGGGCAGGTCTGGAATTGATGTCTGGTGAGTGTGTGTGGGGGGGGGGGTATATCCGAGACCGGTTGGGGACGGTTTAAACTAATATGCCAAGGGGGTGGGAACCCATGAAAGGAGACAGAGCGCACGAAGGCGCAAGGGCAAAAGCAAAAGGTAGAAAAATGAATAAGAAAAGTGATAGGTGGAGGAACAGAGGCCAAATTTCAAACAGGGCAGTGGAGAAAAATATTGGGAGCAAGAAAAACATTGTGAAAAAGACCAACTTTGAAGCTCTGTGCCTTAATGCACGGAGCATTTGCAATTAAGTGGATGAAGAATCGTGCAGAACTATATCAATGCGCATGATATAATTGGGACTACGGAGATCTGGCTGTAGGGTGGACACGGATGGGAACTGAATGTCCCAGAGTTCTCAGAATTTAGGAAGAACAGGTATAAAAGAAAAGGACCAGGCGTGGCACTGCTGGTTTAAGAGGAAATTAACACAATAGTGAGAAAGGATATAGCTCTGACAATGTGGAATCTGTATGAGCTGAGAAATACCAAGGGACAATAAACATTAGAGGGTGTCATAATATAGTTGATTCGGAGACTAGTGTGCTGAATCAGAATAAAGGGAACCCTGAGGATATGAGCGGTGAGTCGGCCTTGATGCATTGGGGAGAGTTACGTTAAAGGATGAGAGTGGATAGACAATGGCAAACATTCAAGAAACGCTTGGAGAAACTACAGCAACTGTTCATTCCTGTCTGGCACAAAAGGAAAGCGGTAAGAGGGCCAATCCATGGCTTACAAAGGAAATTATAAATAGCATACGAGACAAGGAAGAATCATACAGATCGGCCAAGAAAAATAATAGGGCTGAGGATTGGAAGCAGTTTAGAATTCCGCAAAGAAGGACGAAGGGATTGATGAAGAAGGGGAAAGTACAATTGGAAAGGAAGCTAGAAGGGGCCATAAAGACTGGCGCTTAAGGTTTCGACAGATATGTGAAGAGAAAGAGATTGGTAAAATGAAATGTGGACCCACTACAGACAGAAACAGGGGAATGCATAATCAGGGACAAAGAAATGGCTCAGCAATTGAATACATAATTTGGTTCTATATTCACAAATGAGATCACAAATCAGATCCCAGAAATGTTGGAGAATGAAAGGTTCAGTTAGAGGAAGAACTGAGGAAGATAAACATTAGTAGAGAAATGGTGCTGGGAAAACTGATGGAATTGAATGCGGATAAATCCCCAGGGCCTGAGAATCTGCATCCCGGAGTGCTTAAAGAGGTGGCTGTGGAAACAGTGGATCATTGGTGGTCAACTTCCGGGATTCTATAAACTCTGATACTGTCCTGCAGATTGGAGGGCAGCTCACGTCTCTCCCATATTCAAAAAGGGAGGTAGAGAGAAAACAGGGAAGTATAGACCAGTCAGCCTAACATCGGTCGTGGAGAAAATGCTTGAATCCATTATCAAGGACTTAATAGTGGAAAATTTAGAAGACAGTGTCAAGATCAGTGAGACTCAGCATGGAGTTATGAAGGGAAAGTCATGCTTGATAAATCTGTTATAATTTTTGAAGAGGTCACCAGTACAGTTGACAAGGGCGAGCCCATCGATGTGATATATTTGGACTTTCATAAGGCGGTTGACAATGTCCCGCATGAGAGATTATTGTGCAAAATTAAAACGCCTGGTATTGGAGGAAATGTATTGAGATAGATAGAAAACTGATTGGCAGAGATGAAACAACGACTAGGGGTTGATAGATCCTTTTCAAGTTGGCAGACAGTAACCAGTGGGATATCACAGGGATCGGTGCTGGGACCCCAGCAATTCACAATACATATTAATGATTTGGATGAGGGAACAAAATGTAACACCTCAAGGTTTGCAGAGGATACAAAATTAGGTGGGAGGGTGAATTGTGACGAGGATGCAGGGATCCTACAGCAAGATCTGGAGGTTGGGCGAGTGGACAAACTGATGGCAGATGCAGTATAATTTGGATAAATGTGAGGTTATTCATTTTGGAAGTAAAAACAGAAAGGCACATTACTAGCTGAATGGTTGGGAGAGGGGAGTGTGCAGTGGGGCCTGGGTGTTCCTGCGCACCATTCGCTGAAGGCAAGTATGCTTGTGCAGCAGGCGTTAAATAACGCTAATGGTGGGCAGCACGGTGGCGCAGTGGTAGCACTGCAGTCTCATGGCGCCGAGGTCCCAGGTTCGATCCCGGCTCTGGGTCACTGTCCGTGTGGAGTTTGCACATTCTCCCCGTGTTTGCGTGGATTTCGCCCCCACAACCCAAAGATGTGCAGGTTAGGTGGATTGAACACACCAAATTGCCCCTTACCTGGAAAAATGAATTGGGTAATCCAAATTTAAAAAAAAGATGGCCAATGATATGTTGGCCTTCATTGCGAGAGGTTTCGAATACAGAAGCAGGGATGTGTTGCTGCAATTGTGCAGGGCCTTGGTGAGGCTGATGAATGTGATATAAAATAGTTACTTTAGAGATAATAGTTAATGTAATGTAGAAATAAGCCACTTTGATTCTGGCAGTTAGGGACAAAGGGATTTGAGACCGCATGGAAAAAGCAGGAAGAGGTGTGTCTATGAGAGTAATGCTGCATTGATAGGGGCCAGAGAAAGGGATTGGAAGTGAGCCAATCAGAATAGATCAAACAGGTCAGGAGGGATATAGGCTGACCTATGGGCGTCGAGTATGTGAAACTTAATACCATTTGAATTGATTTGCAGAGATCCCTTTGTTTCTTTGTTCATTCGCTTTCTGGGATATAGGAAACTGGATGTCTCTTATGTTTCTATGAAAAGAATCAAGCTTGCAAGCTAAATAAATAACTTCTTTTTACGTGCGAATCCATCTCAACTTTTATTGAGACCAGACTGACAGAGAAAGAAATTTGGGAATCAACAAGGCCACACTTGGAGTATTGTATACAGTTTTGGTCTCCTTCTCTGAGGAATGATGTTTTTGCTCTCGAGGGATTGCAGCGAAGGTTTACCAGTTTAATTCCAGTGATGGCGGGATTGTCATGTGAGGAGAGTTTGCCGAGGTTGGGATTGTTCTCGCTGGATTTCAGAAGAATGAGGGGGGATCTCATAGAGACTGATAAAACCTAACAGGACTAGACAGGGTAGATGCAGCGAAGATGTTACCAATGGTGGGTGTGTCCAGAACCAGGGGTCACAGCCTGAGGATTCAGGGTAAACCATTTCGGACAGACATAAGGATACATTTCTTCACACAAAGAGTGGTGAGCCTGTGGAATTCATTACCACAGGCAGTAGTTGATGCTAAAACTTTGAATATATTCAAGTGGCGGCTGGATATAGCACTTGGAGAGAATGGGACCAAAGGCGATGGAGAGAAAGGAGGATTAGGCTATTGAGTTGGATGTTCAGCCATGATCGTGATGAATGGCGCAGCAGCCTCGAAGGGACAAATGTTCTCTTCCTGCTCCTATCTTCTATGTATTCTTTATGTATCTAAACACCCCGTCTGTACCTGCACCCTGCTTCCCCAAACAACATTCACTCACTCCTATATACGTCCACCTCCAACTGCTTAAATCCTTCTGTTCCGTCGATTCCCAAGTCCATAGTCCACTGTCATCCAGACACTCCCCAGCACAATCTATCCAATCAGTCCTAGCATGGTCCTGTACAAAAACCCTCAACGCCTTGGCCTTCTGTTGTCACACCCCTTCCCCCCTACATACCTTCACACTGCACATCATCGTCGTCGGTTACCCTCCAGACCTATCCACACCCTCTGTCTCATATCTTCAAGTAAGCTATTAACCCCTCCAAATAATCAGCCATCCTGTCCAAAAAACGCTTGACCAAAGCTTTCCACTCCACCGCTCCTAATGTCACTCCCTGTCCACACCCACACTTGCACATTCTCCACACAACAATGCCTTAATCCGTTCCCTTACGGCTACCAAACCTTTGAAACTCGAATATACGCAATTATAGCCAGGCCGTTTCATTGCCTTCATTATCCACTTTTCCACATCTTCTGCCAACTCAATAACCACCTCCACACCTCCACTATCATTCCTCCACTCATCATGCAACATCCGTCTCATTTTCTTCCCTTCACCGGACCATTTTCAAGCTCTCCAAGGAACCCGCAGCTTGGCCTACTCCCAATGACGTATCTCTACAGCAATTACTATTCGATATTGACCACCGCCGTTCCACTTCAACATATTGTTGCCCTCCGCCAGAAGCTATTACAATGAGGGTCTACAGCGTTAACCACGTGGGTGTTCAGCACCCTCCCCATCTCACCTCCATCACGTGTTCATCCTGCAGCACAAGGCAACTGATGATTCTCTTCTCTGCGGCAATGTTTCAATTCCATCGCTACTGCCCGTCCGGCTTCCGGCATCTCGAACCATATTCTAAATCAGCCCACATAGACTGAGCATGTCAGTTTGAACTGCTCCTCTGAACTGCCTCATTCGCTGTTTCTTTCTGTTATTAGAATAACACCTTGACTTCAAATGTAATGACCATTGTTGCAGATCGACAAAAAAAATGTTTGAAATGTAAGCATGTTCTCAGGACAATCAATACAGGGGGCTGGATTCTCCGATCCCACGGCCGAGTGTCCACGCCATCGTAAACGCCATCACATTTTACGTGAAGGGGTCGGTTCCACGTCTAATTCTGGCCCCGCTCCAGCTGCAGCACCCGGCGCGAACTGGGCACCGCAGGATCCGCGCATGCGCAGTTGCGCCGGCACCAACGAGGTCATGCACAGTGGCGCCCATGTGCAGTGTCTCCTTCAACGCACCGGCCGCGAAGCAACATGGCACAGGGCTAGAGGAGCCAGAGCGCAGGAAAGGAGGCCCCCAGCCACAGAGGCCGCACCGCCGATCAGTGGGTTCCGATCGCGGGCCAGGCCACATCGGAGGTCCCCCCTCCCCACTGGGGTCGGAACCCCCTCCCCCCTGATGTGCCATCAATGAACACAAGACGAGTAGTGAACGTAACTGAAGCTATAATAGACTAAACAGAACACCTCCTGGCCTCTGATCCCGAACTGGGTCAGAGGCAGAGACCAGCCACCTTTATACCGAACCCGAGGGGAGGCGGAGCCATCGGGCAGTCGTTTACCACATTATATGTAATACAGTAGCCGTTTACCACAATACACATATTACACACTACAGTGGTTTACCACATTCACCCCCTGTTAAAAAGGAGAGTCCAGCGGGGGTGAAGTGGACGTAAAGACTAAGTCTGTCGGGGGCATTGACCTTCCGCCGTGATCGCCTCAGTCCCTGTGGTGTGGGCACCGGTATCGAGACGTAGGCGTCCGGGAGCGTGTTGTCCTCTTCTTCACCCAGTAGTTGAGTCGATTGGAGGGGGGGTGGGGGCGATGTATGGGCGCGGGTGGTGGTGATGGTCGCAGGTGGGCCTGCGGGTGCCAGATCTGGAAATAGCTGGGTGGAGGTGGAGGGAGACGGTGTAGGGTCGGGGCTGGTGGCGATGGTCGCTGGGGAACCTGCAGGTGCCAAATGCCGAAGGGAGACTGTGTCCTGTCGCCCGTCATGGTGTGCCACGTAGGCATATTGTGGATTGGCCTGGAGGAGCAGGACCTTCTCGACGAGGGGATCTGACCAATGACTCCTCGCATGCTTCCGGAGAAGGACGGCCGTGGGACGGTCAGTCAGGACGGGAGCGAGACCCTGGAGATGGACTTCGTGGGAAAGGCAAACATATGTTTGTGAGGGTCTCGTTGGTGGCAGTGCACAGGAGCGACCGGATGGAATAGAGCGCATCGGGGAGGACCTCCTGCCAGCGAGAGACTAGGAGACTTCTAGACCGTAGGGCCAGGAGGACGGCCTCTCAGAGCGTCGCGTTCTCCCTCTCCACCTGTCTGTTGCCCCAGGGGTTGTAGCTGGTCGCCCTGCGAGAGGCGATGCCCTGGCTCAGCAGGAACTGACGCAACTCGTCGCTCGTGAAGGAGGAACCGGGATCGCTATGGATGGAGGTGGAGAACACAAACAAGAGGAAAAGACTGTGCAGGGCCTTGATGACGGTGGCAGCGGTCATGTCAGGGCACGTTATGGCGAAAGGGGAACCTGAGTACTCATCAATGACGTTGAGGAAGTACATGTTACGGTCAGTGGATGGGTCCTTTGAAGTCGATGCTGAGGCGCTCAAAGTGGCGAGAGGCCTTTACCAGGTGCGCCCTGTCTGCCCGATAGAAGTGTGGTTTGCACCGCGCAGACCTGGCAGTCCCTGGTCACGGTCCTGACCTCCTCAATGGAGTAAGGCAGGTTGCGAGCCTTGATAAAGTGAAAAAGACTGGTGACCCCCGTGTGACAGAGGTCATTGTGGAGGGCCCGAAGTCGGTCTACTTGTGCGCTGGCACATGTACCGTGGGATACGGCATCTGGGGGCACATTAGGCTTCCCAGGTCCATACAAGATATCGTATTTGTAGGTGGCGAGCTCGATCCTCCACCGCAGAATCTTGTCGGTCTTGATTTTGCCCCGCTGTGTATTGTTAAACCTGAAGCAACCGACCGTTGGTCAGTGAGGAGAGTGAATCACCTGCCGGCCAGGTAATGTTTCCAATGTCGCAGAGCTTCTGCAATGGCTGCGGCTTCCTTTTAGATGGAGGAGTGTCGAACTTCGGAGGCATGGAGGGTACGGGAGAAGAACGCCACGGGCATGCCCGCCTGGTTGAGGGTTGAGGCCAGAGCGAAGCCAGACGCATCTCTCTCCACCTGGAACGGAATGGACTCATTCACAGCGTGCATTGTGGCTTTGGCAATATCTGCCTTGATGCGGTTGAAGACCAGGTGGGCCTCAGCCGTCAGGGGCAAAATGGTGCATTTTATAAGTGGACGGGCCTTGTCCGCATAATTGGGGACACACTGATCATAGTAAGAGAAGAACCCCAGGCATGTTTTCAGGGTCTTGTGGCAGTGGGACAGGGCGAGTTCCAGGAGGGGGTACATGCGGTCGGGGTCGGTCCCGAGGAATCCGTTTTCCACAACTTAGCCAAGGATGGCTAGGAGGGTTGTGCAGAAAACACATTTTTCCTTATTTTTGGTGAGGTTCAGGAGTTTAGCGGTGTGAAGGAAGTGCCGGAGGTTTTTCGTCATGGTCCTGCTGGTCATGGCCGCAGATAGAGACATTGTCTAATTACGGGAACACGTGGCCCGCAGCCCGTACTGGTCAACCACTCAGTCCATTTCTCGTTGGCTCACCGAGACCCCCATTGGTGATGCCGAAGGGAACCCTGAGGAAGTGGTAGAATCGGCCATCAGCCTCAAAGGCAGTGCATTGGCAGTCCTCCGGGCGGATAGGGAGCTGGTTCTACGTGGACTTCAAATCAACTGTGGAGAAGACTGGATACAGCGCAATCTGGTTGACCATGTCAGATATTCGGGGGAGAGGGTACGCCTCGAGCTGTGTGTACCGGTTGATGGTCTGACTGTAGTCGCTGACCATCTGGTGCTTCTCCCCAGTCTCGACGACCACCACTTGGGCTTTCCAGGGGCTGGTACTGTTGATCTCCAAATTTCTTTCTCTGTCAGTCTGGCCTCAATAAAAGTTGAGACGGATTCGCACGTAAACAGAAGTTATTTATTTAGCTTGCAAGCTTAATCATCTTACAGAAATGTAAGAGACATCCAGCCTCTTTCATCCCAGAAAACGACTGAACTAACAGACAAAGGGATCTCTGCAAAATCAGTTCAAATGGTATCAAGTTTCACATACTCGACGGACATAGGTCAGCCTATGTCCCTCCTGACCTGTTCGATCTATTCTGATTTGCTCACTTCCAATCCCTTTCTCTGGCCCCTATCAATGAAGCATCACCCTCATAGACACACCTCTTCCTGCTTTTTCCATGCGGTCTCAAATTCCTTTGTCCCTAACTGCAAAAATCAAAGTGGCTTATTTCTACATTACATTAACTAGTAACTCTAAAGTAACTATTTTATATCACATTCGTCATTCCCTCCTTTTATCATTCCATGATAACCGAACTATCCAATCTATAGCTACGGTTCCTCATCTAAAAAGATTCGTCGCTGCATTTCCAATTCCTGTCTTAGCCCCCCTTCATCTGCTTCACCCTCATGGATTTTAACAGTTAAATTTTTTTTCTCGGTGATTGGGGCGGTGATCTGATCCAGTGCACCCAGCATTCTACCCATCACACATTTAAGGATGGCCAGGCCCACAAAGATGCAGCCGATAGCTACCACTAGATACATGGCCATATTTATCAACCAGTCCTTCCATCCTCCAAATCCCCAGTTACCCCAAGAGTCAGGATCCTGCATCCCGTCCAAGTGATCCCGTATGCGATCCATAAATTTAGTAATGTTAGCAGTCAAGTCCTGAATCCCCATAATACACTTGCCCTGTACTATGGCGCATACCGCACCCTCACGGGCCAGAAGATAGTCAAGAGCATACCGGTTGCGTAAGGACCTCCCAGTAGCCCAGTTTATCCAATTTTGAAATGCCCATTCGGGCCGCCCAGCAATGCAGAAAGCCCTATTCCCAACAGTGATATGAGAGACATTCGCCCAGCCACAAAGGAGCTGGAGGCCAGCGTTCAATGGAACGCAAGTGGTGCTATAACAAACGCATTGGCCAGACGCCTGGGTGATATGGCACCTCCTGTCCGTACAGGTGGAAACAGACATGTTATATTTGTGTCCACCTCTACCAGCAAACAGCCATATCCTTCACTGCTGAAGCAATTCTCGTACGACCGGGAATCCCTATTGGGAGTGAATTGGCTAGGTATGTACGCCCTCCACCGTCGCAGCCTATCGTACTGTGAATGGGAATTATCCCGAGGGAGGGGAAGGCAAATAGCCGGTGGTGCTGAATCCGGATCGTAAGGAAGAGTGACTTGCTCGGGCAATGGCTCGGAACGCTGACAATGAACCACCGTTTGGGGAGTGCCCCAAAGCGGTGAAACAGAAAATAACCTAGACACCGCTGCGGGGTTTGGGTAGCAGACAACCCGTCCCTGGCCATACAGACGGTGGTAAATCTGGTAGAAGAGATTCATACTACCCGGGTTTTCCTCAGTTTGGCCTTTAATTAACTTAAGTGCATCTCCCGGTAACCTACGTTCTAGCTGTACTTCCCTTCTCACACGCCCCGTCCTCTCTCTAGTCCCTTTCTCTTTCTCATGGTCTCTTCCTACACTCTTCTGACAGCCTGATGTTACCTTTATTGTACCACTTTTAACACATCCAAAATCAAATTTACATGTATTCCAAAAACAAGGCAATGTCCATATAATGTTCCCTTCCCATCGCCGGGGCCGGTGCAGCTGCTTCATGACTCCCGCATTCTCCTTAACTTTGATGACCTTCCATGAGTCGATACCATGTCCTCGTATATGGGGGCAGTGAAGAACATCACCTGTGCATAGGTGATGTATCCTTGTAGATTGGTTGGGGCTACACAGATACATAATATTCCCCTTTTCCATGTCCATCGCCAATAACACGCCAAGCGAAGTGAGGCCAAATATCAGACAGACGATGCGTAGCCACTCCATCATGCTCCACACCTGTAAAATAGCACTGGAGAAGGGAGGCAGGTTAGTATCCGACCTTTTACAGTAGTGGAGATGGGCTCAATTTACAGTGATGTAGGTGGACCCAAGCACTTCGCCCCTCCACTTTAACTGCTGTGGGGGTGGTAAGGAGAACTTGGAAGGGCCCGTCCCATCGCGGCTCCGACCCCTTCCTAGTCCAATTTTTGACCATTACATAACTACCGGGCTGGACTGAAAGTGAGCTAGGTACTGGGCAATGGCTCGTGAGCCGCGCGGACTTGGCCATGGAGTTCCTTGAGCACTTGCGTAAGGGCTAGAACATAGGTGGTCATTTCCTCAGTCATCTGATGAAACTGAACCCGTCTGGGAACCTGCAGGCTCCAGGGAGTTCTAAGAGGCCTGCCATAGAGAATCTCGGCGGGAGAGAGCCGGGCCGGTCCCGCAGGTGTAACCCGCAGCTGGAAGAGGGCAACGGGGAGCAACTTAAGCCATGTCAGTCCCGTGTCTGCTCTTAATTTAGCCAATTTAGTTTTGAGAGTCTGATTGTGTCTTTCAACCACCCCGGCTGCCTGTGGTCTGTAAGCACAGTGTAACTGCTGGCGTATGCCCAACTGGGAGCAAAACTCCTTGTTAATTTGTCCAATAAAATGAGGCCCATTATCAGAACTTAACTGAGCTGGTATACCGTACCGGGGAATGATTTCCCTCATCAAGACTTTAACCACAGTAGCAGCTTTACTATAGATAGTCGGATACGCCTCAACCCATCTGCTGAACACATCCACAATGACCAAAACATATTTATAACATTGACACCTTTCCAACTCAATGTAATCCACATGGAGCGTCTCAAAGGGACCACTGGGCAACGGGGTTTGCCCCTTCCCACAAGGGATACCTTTTCCGGTGTTATATTGCTGACAAATCAAACACCGATTACTGATACTTTGGGCCAACCCCTGCATTTTAGGGTGCCACCAAGTGTCCAGCAACAAATCACTAGTCCCCTGAGCCCCACAATGAGTTGCAAAGTGTACACATTCGATGACCCATAAAGCCAGCACATCAGACATACAAGTCTGATGTGCAGGCGTGGTCCATAAAGAGGAAACAGAATCATATGTACAACCTAACCGTTTCCACATTTGTTTATCACTCTCAGGAGCGTCCTCCTGTAACCTTATGACGTCTTGGATGGTTGTCATTGGCTTGTCAGAAGCAGACACATTCATAGTAGATCGTTTAGTCTGACTTAACATTTTAGGCACCATCACTTGCTGAATTTGTGCGGCTGTGCGCGCTGCACAATCTGCACGTTCATTACCAACGTCAACTGGGGTTGTACCATTCGTGTGGGCAGCACATTTAATAACGGAAATCTGCGCTGGCAGAAGGAGGGCCTGCAGTAGGTCATTAACTAAACCCCGGTGGGATATTTGACCACACATAATCATGTCAGTTTGTTCTGACGAAATGTCACTCAAATCGCCCCTTATTGTGGTAGTTTCCTGAATCAAGGCTAAACAGTCGTGGCCAGGTGCGTCTTCATGGACAGGGGGACCACGAAGAAAACAGGCTGGATTGATAGTGGTACAGTATTTAAATGTCAGACGTGGATTGTTCAAAAGGTATATCTCATACCTATTCTGACGAGCTGCGGTAAGATGCTGACCATTCGCCCCATATCCCTGGCATGGTACTGGTCATGGACCTGACGTGTAATATGAGGGCTTACCGAAGCTGACTGTGGCCATAAATGTGGTGATATTGTAACAAAATCGGCTGTACCTTCTTTTCCCGTGACTGTGGCTGTAACCTTGACTGGCCATTCGGTCTCAAGTAATGGCCAGTATTTGTCCTCCAACTCCCTGTTTCGTCCAGTTCTGTCATAGGCCAGGGTAACGTGATGCAGTGATAGTGGCTGTTCAATGTCTAACGTCCACCACTGGGGGGTGATAGAAATATAGCACTGTTGTCTCATCCTCCTCTTCGCTGATCCACCCAAAGTCACTATATTGGAGCTCCTGCTGGTAAACTACCATTTCTGCCGCTTGTTGGGGTCGCAGATCATCCTTTTTCATTACATACTCAGTCTTAACCTTTGTAACTGAGCCTCCTTCTTGGCCTACACCCTCCTTCCAGTAAAATCTGACTGCCCTTGCCATCTGGGAAGGGTCGTTCTCTGTCCAATTCATGTTATTACATTTCACAGCAGTAACCACAGAAGGTGGTAGGCAATGCATTAACATAGCACAGTATTGAGGGGAATTCTGACCATTTTGATACAGCAAATCGCCTGACTGCCCCCGGTAGATTTCATTAAAACGCCCCAGACATTCCTATGGCTCATCAATCTTCCTAGGTTTTAGGTCTAAGATAACAGAAAGATTTATGGGCCTTTGAAATGTGCTATTCAACGCATTCAAGATCTGTGTCCTTCTTTTCTCTATTTGCTCTCTTTTTTTTTAAAACTTAAAAATGTTTGAAAATTCAAATTGAATTACTGCAACTTGCAAGCTTAGCTCTGATCTCAACTCAGAACTAAATTTACAATTTGCTTAACACAAACTTGTATAACATTTACAACTTAATTATTTCTTTATCTTAACAATTTTTTCTTTTAACAAGTTTTTTTTCTGTTACATACACATAAGTATTAGCAAAATCAACTATCATAAGTATTAGCAAAATCAATTATCATCTTGAGATTGACACTTTTTAAAATGGTGTCCATGATCTTCTTTAAGTTTCTATTAATCTCCAGATAAAATGAGATAAACCTTATTTCAAGTATGTAAAATTTAAGATTCTGGCAATTTCAATCAATTGCTTTCGAAAATAATAACTTTTATCAAAGAGGTGGAGAAACCCACTGGTTTCCTTTAATTAATTCAAAACGTAACTTTGCTGGTGTTCACTGACTCAAAGGAAAGGTATCTGATTACACTGCAGACTGTTATCTCAAGGCCTGAGTGAGAAGCACTGTCTGTTTTCAACTCCGCCTGCTGCTGTTAACCCTTTGAGAGACTTCTGCTTCAACCTCACAATCTCAACTAGACCTCGGAACTTTACAGTCCAAGGAGACAATTTTAGCTTAATCAACTATATATTTAAAACACTCACACATAGAGTTGAACCATCTTCAGATTTAAAAACAGTTATACTGGACTGAACCCCCATCTATTGTAGTCCCATCAGCCCCTGAACCCATATAATAGACTGAACCTTTATTATTTAAAGTCCCATCAGCCTCTGAACCCTAATAATAGACTGAACCTTTATTATTTAAGTCACATCAGCCTCTGAACCCCGATAATAGACTGAACCTTTATTATTTAAAGTCCCAGCAGCCCAAAACCCTAACCCAAGCCGAAACAACAATATGAAATCCCATCAATTAAAGTGCTAATCCCCAGACTGACCTGTGATTTCGTCGAGGCGGTCTTTCTGTGCCAACCGCGAGTGACCAGACTAATCAGACGATAAGAAGAGGGGAACAATCAATGCTGGTCGTTTTCCATTTCTACATTGAGGGCCCTTTGTTCCCGTCCTCCTGTTCATAATCAGTCTAATTCTGATTTCGCAGTTGGAACAGGATCGCCCAGAGAAATCCCGGGTTTCGGCACCAAATGTTGATCTCCAAATTTCTTTCTCTGTCAGTCTGGCCTCAATAAAAGTTGAGACGGATTCGCACGTAAACAGAAGTTATTTATTTAGCTTGCAAGCTTAATCATCTTACAGAAATGTAAGAGACATCCAGCCTCTTTCATCCCAGAAAACGACTGAACTAACAGACAAAGGGATCTCTGCAAAATCAGTTCAAATGGTATCAAGTTTCACATACTCGACGGACATAGGTCAGCCTATGTCCCTCCTGACCTGTTCGATCTATTCTGATTGGCTCACTTCCAATCCCTTTCTCTGGCCCCTATCAATGAAGCATCACCCTCATAGACACACCTCTTCCTGCTTTTTCCATGCGGTCTCAAATTCCTTTGTCCCTAACTGCAAAAATCAAAGTGGCTTATTTCTACATTACATTAACTAGTAACTCTAAAGTTACTATTTTATATCACATTCGTCAGTACTAGCCTCACTGATTTTCTCTCGGAGGAGTCGCTGGACCTCTGATCTGATAAAGGCCCCGTCCCGGGTAATGACTCATCAGCTCCTAGTAGCGACGGGCTTACAGTCCGGGGTGAGGTCAGCGAAGAGCGAGGGTGGGGCGACCTTAAGGGTCGCGAGGCTACAGACGGTGAGGGGGGTGGGGGGCTCGCGTCCACCAAACTTTAAACTAAGGCTTTGGAGGTGGCACTGGAAGCCGAGCACCAGAAATAGTGAGGCGCAGAGATGGGGAAGGACGTAGAGTTTAAAGTTAGTGTACTCTACGCCTTGTACAGTAAAGGTCGCGACACAGTATTCCGGATTTCTACTGAATGTGATCCGGAAGCCAGGGAGATTTTGTGTTAGTGGGTAAAATTGAGAGGGAGCAGTGCCTTACCGTATCTGGGTGTATGAAGATGTCTGTGCTCCGGGAGTCGGAAAGGGAGGCTACCTCGTGCCCGTTGATCCGGACGGTCATTTTAGATTTTGTGATGTGATGAGGCCGGGACTGGTCGAGCGTGATGGCGGCGAGCTTCAGAAGGTGATGGGTAGGCCTGTCGGAGTTAGCGGCAGCCAACGTAGTACCGGGTGAGCAGGGCTCCCGGGAGGCTGCGGAGTGGTCCCAAGATGGCGTCCACCATGAGTCGCGCATGGTGGGTGGCATGGTAGATGGCGGCAAATATGGCGGCCCCAGTGGTTCGCGCGTGGCGGGTAGAGTACAAGATGGCCGCAAAGAAGTCGGCCCCGATGGGTCCCGCGGGGCGGGCGAAATCGAAGATGGCAGCGCCCACGGTCGCACACGGCGGGTGGCGCGGCAGCTGGGGGCGGCTCCGATGGGAAGCAGGCATCGCTGCTTGGCCCAGGTGTTTTAGGGCGAGCTGGGGCCTGGAAGGCTTTCGCAAAGTGGCCATTCCTCCCACACCCGTTGCAAGTCGCGTTTCCTGCAGGGCAGCGTTGTCTGGGGTGCTTACCCTGGCCGCGAAAGTAGCACTTCGGGCTTCCGGCGTTGGCAGGCTGCTGTGCAGCAGATGATTGAGCCGCACTCGAGTCGGATGATGGCGGCGCCCACGAGGTCCACGGGGGTGCCGTGTGGTCGGAGGTGTAGGCCTCCATGTTCTGGAAGGCGACATCCAGCGAGTTTGAGAGCTGCACTGTCTCTGGGAGGCCGAGTGTACAATCTAGCAATCGCTGGTGGATGTAATTCGATTTCACATCTGGGACATAGCCAACCCTGATCAGCAACTCCGTGTGGTAGCCGGTACCGCCTGGCAAGCACAGTTCCGGCCGAGTACCCGCAAGGCACGCAGGAATTCGGCTAGTGATTCCCCAGGGTGTTGTCTCCTCGTGGCAAGAAAGTGCCTCGCAGAAACCTCGTTTACAGACTTTACACATTGTCCGTTCAGCATCATTATCGCCTCCGTGTACGAGGGGGCGTCTCTGATGAGAAGGAAAACTTGCGGGCTCACCTGTGCGTAAAATTCTGCTGCTTTTGGAGGGCGGTGAAGTCTTCAGTGGCGGATCCGAGGTACGCTTCGAAGCATCTTAGCCAGTTAGTCCATTAGTCCAGGTTAGTCCATTAAATTGATGCGCCAGCAATGAACACAAGACGAGTGGTGAACGTAACTGAGGCTTTAATTGACGAAACAGAAAGCCTCCTGGCCTCTGATCCCGAACTGGGTCAGAGGCGGAGACCAGCTACCTTTATACCGAGCCCTAGGGGAGCCGGAGCCATCGGAGAGTGGTTTATGTAATACCGTCGCCGTTCACCACAATACACATATTATATACTACAGTAGTTTACCCCCCCCCTCCCCTACTAGCCGATACCCGACCATTACACGCCGTGGACCCGCCGGCTCAGTGCAGGTTAGAACAGCACAGGCGGGACTCGGCTCCTTTCTTATGGCAGCTCGGCCGATCCAGGCCGGAGAATCGCCACGCCGTCGACGTAGAGTGGCCCGCGACCGGCTTCGCGTCAACCTCGCCGGCGCCAATGGTGCCGATTCGCTGCATTGCGGAGAACCACGTGCCGTCGTCGGGGCGGCGTGGCCCGTTCACGGGGATTCTCTGGCCTCGCGCTGGGCTGGGAGAATCCCGCCACATACATTTTTCGTTTAAAATTGTCTAACATTTATTAAATTATGACATGTACTGAGTAATGAGTGTGTGTTAAGTAAACTCATAAATAAGTGAAGAGGATTACGGAAAAATGGGCCATGAACTGGGATTAATTAGTAGAGTGGTTCGGTGGAAATAAGCATCAATATCCAATTGGACCCATTTGATTTTTACTTTTTTTTCAGTGTTGTGAAGTAATGTGACAAATGAACAAATTGCAGTATTTGAGTGGGCTTCGCGTATTGGATGTATTTTCTTCAGTCATTGGATTGCAGATATTGGTCAATTGAATGCTGGTTAATTTTTACAAAAATAATTGTTTAAAACATCAGTTAAAATTATTTGACCTTCTGCTGATTGGATTTTGTAATGTTGGATGATAATTGTAATGTACTTGAAACGGGACAAGGAGAATGGGAGTCCCGTTTTCAGTAATGTTTCCCCCAAAATTTCGCTAATTTCCCTATCAGTGTAAAGGGATATTTGATCGCACTGAGCAGCAGGTTTCTGAACTTTCTCTGGGTTATTGTGTAAATAGCTGTGTTGGTGCAGGAGCTCAGAAGCTGCAGTATAATCCCAGCCTGTTGAAAATCAGGAAAGGTAGCAAGTAGGGATCTGCTCTTGAAGGCCGACGTAATTCTAACGGAGATGAAATATATAACTGTTGTCATCCAGAGCAGGATAAAACTACTGGATATTGCAAAGAGTAACACAATGGATCGTCTCCGGTTCATCAGCTCAGGATCCTTTACATCCCTGTCACTGCTGTGCTGCCGGAGGCTCATTCGGCCGCGACTGGCGATTAAAATGCGTCTGACGGTGACAATATTAAAGAACAAAATCAGAAAGAATGGAATCACTGGGGTTAGCAGCTGCTCAATCCAAGAATATGCTATCCAAATCGGCTCAAAGAAAACATTTGTGGACAGCAGGCATCCCCGTGGCATCCTGTTGTAATAGGAGGAATACAGGAAGGGCCAGGGAATGTTCTTCAAGCAGACCAGCGAGCTCACAGTGGTGATAACAACAACAGCGGTTTTCTCGGTGCAGTATTTTGTTTTCAGCTTCTGACAGCAAATGGCCACCAGGCGATCAAAGGTAAAAGAGACCGTCAACCAAACAGAAATGTCGATTGCGGCGGGAGACATGAAGAGAACGAATCTGCACACGGGAGTGTAGAGCAGGAAAGTGTAATACCAATATATTTCAGCAATGCGAAGTAAGATTACATTCCAGACAATAACCATGAGATCGACTGCCGCCATCGCTACCAGATAGCGGGTGATGCATTTGGAGAGGCCACAGTCTTTGAAAGACAGGATTGCGATTGTAACAATGTTCACTGTGAGAAGGAGAATAGAAACCAGTTAGAATAATAATGTCACAGGCAGGCGCACATAAACACTGCGATGAGGTTACTGTGGGAGTCGCCACATGTTTCGGTACACAGAGAGAAAATTCAGAAAGTCCAATTCACATGTAACAGACACATATTTCAGGAATTTCGGAAGGAAACCGGGACACCTGGAGGATACCCACGGAGACACGGGGGGAACGTGCAGACTCCACGCAGACAGTGACCCAAGCTGGGGATCGAACCTGGGATTCTGGAGCTGTGAAGCAACAGTCTTGAATGCTGTGCTACCGCCAGGTTATAGCCCGGGAAGGTGATAGTGCGAAAAGAACGGCGCGGTAGCATAGTGGTTAGCACTGTTGCTTCACCGCGCTAGGATCACAGGTTCATTTCCCGGCTTGGGTCACTGTCTGTGCGGAGTCTGCACACTCTCCCCGTGTGTGCCTGGGTTTCTTCCGGGTGCTCTGGCTTCCTCCCACAGTCCAAAGATGTGCAGGTTAGGTGGTTTGGCCATGATAAATTGCCCTTAGTGTCCAAAAAAGGTTAGGTGGGGTTACTGGGTTACGGAGATAGGTTTAAGTGGGCTGCTCTTTCCAAGGGCCGGTGCAGACTCGATGGGCTGAACGGCCTCCTTATGCACTGTAAACTCTATGATTCTATGATAGCATTCTATGATTCTCTCACTGGTCAACACTCAATACAGAGAATCTGCTACAATCAGGTTCAGTTGAAGTTCCATGTCCAGACATCCACACCCCCAGCGTGCTGCGAGAATCCCCTGAATACCCAGTGCTGGATGTTGACGTACATTGCGGATTATCACCTCTCAGCTGTAATGCTATGTTTGAGACTTCAGAGGGCGTTGAATTATCTGTTTCAATGGATACATTAAAGGTGGGGAGAAAGCCGAGTTGGAAAGCCGATAATATCCACGGTTAATGGTTTGAGGGGACAGAAAATAAGAATGATGATCAGACCGCCAGAGAGCAAACCAATGATAAAAATGAGCAGTCTGATCAACCGCTCTGGAACGATGATAGGAAACGGAGCGGAAAGGAGCAGAAAGATAACACTGCGCTACATTTGAAAGGCAGTTCATCATTAAACATGAAGCTGGTCGGAGGTAAGAGAGTCCAAAGGGGCGGAAAAGGGTGTTGCAGAATATCTGACAAATATAAATTATCAGAAGAAAACATATCAAAATGAAAGTGTCTGTGAATAAAAAAAAGTATCCGCACTGTAATGCAGTGGGACAGAGGACGCCTTCAGAGATAATCTACAATGAGTTTTCCAGATCAGATAGTTATTCTAATGTTCAAACTGAAGAACGTTAAAAAATCATCACCATTTTTAGCTCAAAATTGAAGGTTAACGCAATACATTCGGCCGGTTTTGAAAATTAAACAGACACAAGTTCAAAATTTCAAGATCTAAAAGTAATTTACCAGGAACGCCGACCGTTGCGAGTACAGGATAGTACACAGCTGCTGACTCGTAAGATTTTGACCAACGCATTTTCTGTGTCAAGGACTTGCGCAGGTGTTGGCGAAGATCTGTCCCCTGGTGTTTGACACAGTAAAGGGTCATGAACGGTTTATTTATATTAAACTGGATGATCAGTGATGCGAGGTCTGTACATCCCTAATGATGTTTCCACAGGTTGCTCAACAAAGAAGTTACTGAGAGCAGCTGCGCTCTCACTGCAAGTCTCATTGGTGATTACATCACAATCTTAGGATCAGGCTCGAAGCTCGAAGATGCCGACTAAAGTTAACTATACAATGTGGCTTATTTCAAAACCGGGGCGATCAACACCGTTTTTGCATTTGAATACTGGGCACGTGTTGCCCATTCCCTCGCATCATCCCCTCACTCACAATGTCGCGCTCACAGTCCTTATTCTTATTAAAGATTCCTCTCCTTTCTTTCTTTCAATTTCCCCAGATTATCTTTTTCTGGACGTTCCCCATTCACGTTTCCAAAATTATTTTCTCTCTTATTCTGTCTCCCTTTTATAGCAAATCGATTTCACTTTGCCCCATCTTCAATTTACCTCCACTCTTTGTGTCACTGTTATTTGTTTGTGGCTCTAATTCTCACGTCTCTTCTCTGCTCGGCCCTGCTCACACTGCAATAACTTGGAGGACAAGTGGTGAGGATGGAACATAGTTACAGAGGGACATAGACAGATTGGTGAATGAACAAAGGCTTGACAGATGGAATATCATGTAGGGAAAAGTGATGTTATACATTGCTGGGCTGAGTAAAGGCCCTGAATATTATTCAAATGCAGAAAGACAGCAGAAATATGCAGCACCGAGGCGTTTGATGAGAGGTGGGGGGTGGGGGGGGGGGGGGTCAGACATTAAAAGCCAGCATGCAAGCTGAGCAGGTATTAGGTGCGTAAAATGGAATGTTGTTCTTTGTTTCACAGACAGGTGAGCACACAAACAGGGAAGTCTTGTTACACCTGGACAAGGCACTGAAGAGAGCACAACAGGATTAGTGGTTCCAGCTGATGGCACTGAATTCAGTGATGTGTCAGGCAGAGCAAGGCCAGAAAGAGACTTCCAAACACTTGTTGGAATGTGACATTGTTGTTTCTGATTTTCTTTGTGCCTGGGGAATATCTATATAGGTCAGTGAAAATACTAACTTCGAAAACGCACGGGCAGCACGGTAGCATTGTGGATAGCACAATTGCTTCACAGCTCCAGGGTCCCAGGTTCGATTCCCAGCTTGGGTCACTCTCTGTGCGGAGTCTGCACATTCTCCCCGTGTGTGCGTGGGTTTCCTCCGGGTGCTCCGGTTTCCTCCCACAGTCCAAAGATTTGCAGGTTAGGTGGATTGGCCATGATAAATTGCCCTTAGTGTCCAAAATTGCCCTTAGTGTAGTGTGGGATTACTGGGTTATGGGGATAGGGTGGAGGTGTTGACCTTGGGTCGGGTGCTCTTTCCAAGAGCCGGTGCAGAGTCGATGGGCCGAATGGCCTCCTTCTGCACTGTAAATTCTATGAAAAACGTTGTTTCAAGTGGTCTAGGAGGGCAGATATTTTGGCTCAGTTAAAATTCGCCAGAGTGGGAGGACGAAACAAGGTCAAGGTTGCATTGATTTGGTCAGGAGGTGCAACATGATGGAGATAGGAACGTTGGAAATAGATCGACAGGTTTAATTTCTGGATTCGTTATGAGTGTAATTAAATGATTTCCTCCCAGAATAATAAATATGACATTTCAGCTCAGAGGATGATGTGATCGATTCAGACGCTCCAAACATTTCTATGCAACCTCATAACCTTTCACCGCTGTATGTCTGTGTGATACATTTAATGATTGCCTTAAGTCTGTTTCCATTCATACCGAACGTTAAATGGAGTTAGTTTCTACCAATATAGTAAACGTCTTCCAGAACCCCCACGCCAAATCAATATTATAAGACCGTAGGTCCATTAGACATCGGAACATAATTAGTCCATTCGACGAATGAGTCTGCTCCGCCATTCAGTCATGGTTGTTATGTTCTTCCGTGCCTTGACCTCCTTCTTAAACAATAGCCTATCTATCTCTGTCTTAAAGACACTCAGTGATTTCGCCTGCACAACCTTCTGCGGCAAAGAGTTCCACAGATTCACCACACTCTGGCTGAAGACGTTTCTTCTCATCGCAGTTTTATAGTGGCGTCCCTTTAGTCTGATACTGTGTCCTCGGGTTCTAGTTTTTCCTACCGCTGGAAACATCCTCTCAACGACCAATCTATCCAGGCTGCTCAGTGTTCTGTAAGTTTCAAAAAGGTCCCCCTCATCCTTCTAAACTCCGACGAGTAGAGATCCAGAGTCCCCAACTGCTCCAAACGGCAGTCTCTCCATTCCAGCGATGATCGTTGTGAACCTCCTCTGGACTGTTTCCAAGACGAACACATCCTGTCTTAGATACTAGGCCCCAAACTGCTCACAATACTTCTAATGGGGCCTGGCCATAACCTTATACAGGCACAGACGCACATCACTGTTCTTGCATTCTATCCTCTCAACATTAATGCGACCATTGCATTTGCCTTCCTAACTACCGACTGAACCTGCACGTTAATGGTCAGGTAATCTTCGACTCGGACTTGTGCTTCTCGTTTTCTCAGCATTTCTACATTTAGAAAATATCCTATGCCTCCATTCTTGCTACCAAAATGCATGACCTCACACTTTTCCCCATTGTATTCAATCTGCTACTTCTTTGCCCACCTCCTGGCCTTCCCAAGACCTTCTGTCGCCCCCTGTTTCGTCAATAGTACCTGTGCCTCCACATACCTTTGTATGATAATCAATTTCATTTTGATTATCTTCCTTAAATGTTGTTCCATCTTCAACGTTTCATGGAAAACATTCAAAGTCTCTGAATTATTGCCAGGCAAAGAACTTTCATCATGGATCTGTGGTATTAACTGAAAGATATTTATGCTGGTCATAAATCGTGGTGTTTACAATTGGAAACGACACTGAAATGGTTGAATAGCAGGCTGTGTATAAATACTTCTCGTAATGTAAATTGTGTTGTTGCCAAATATATATCACGCTTTTGTGTGAAACAACAGTTTAAATTGGCAACTTTAGCATAATGATGTCTCGTTTGAGACTACAAACAAAATCCGTCACGTTATACTACCACTCATTAAATATTACCTGACCTCCCTGCGTCTACCCCGCCCCGTGGAGTCTGTTACGATCTTCCTCCTCTTTATATTTAAACATTTTGCATTTGCAAATTCTAGTCGAACTGAGAGTTGAATAACAAGAGATGAGGGTAGAGTGATGGCCATTAGAGAGGTGGGGAGAAGAAAGGAAATATATTGAGAGGAAAGGAACGTACACGAGATGAATAGATTGATATGGGAGGAGATTGAAATAGTGCAACATGTCGGGAAGCACACAGAGTGGATTGTTGGCAACTGAAGAGTGGCTGGGAGGTAAAGTAAGGAGTGGAACCGAGAGGTTGAAAAAAGGTGTGGAGAATGAAGGCGGAAAAGGAGATGAGAGATGAGGGGAACAGAACAGAATTGTGAAGAAGTGAAAGTAGTGGAGGGTAATTTAAGGTGTGGAGAGGGAAGTTAGTGTAGGAAATGTGGAGTATTATATTTGCAATTAAAGAGGGAATAAGACCATAAGACATAGGAACAGAATTAGGCCACTCGGCCCATCGAGTCTGTTCCGCCATCCAATCATGGCTGATACTTTCCCATCCCCATTCTCCTGCCTTCTCCCCATAAACCCTGATCACATTATTAATCAAAAACCTATCTATCTCTCTCTTAAAGACACTCAGTGATTTGGCCTCCACAGCCTTCTGCGGCAAAGAGTTCCACAGATGCACCACCCTCTGGCTGAAGAAATTCCTCCTCATCTCTGTTTTAAGGGATCGTCCCTTTCGTCTGAGATGGTGTCCTCTGCTTCTAGTTTTTCCTACAATTGGAAACATCCTCCCAACGTCCACTCTATCCACGCCTCGCAGTATTTTGTAAGTTTCAATAAGATCTCCTCTCATCCTTCTAAACTCCAACGAGTACAGACCCAGAGTCTTCACACGTCCCTCATACGACAAGTTCCCCATTCCACGGATCATTCTTGTGAAACTCCCCTGGACTCTTTCCAAGGCCAACACATCCTTCCTTAGATACAATTGCTCAAAATACTCCAAATGGGGTCTGACCTGAGCCTTATACAGCCTCAGAAGCCTCAGAAACACAACCCTGGTCTTGTATTCCTGCGCTTTGACATGAATGCTAACATTACATTTGCCTTCTTAACTGCCCACTGGTCCTGAACGTTAAACTTAAGAGAACCGTGAACAAGGACTGCCAACTCCCTTTGTGCTTCTGATTTTCGAAGCATTTCCCCATTTAGAAAATAGTCTATGCCTCGCTTCCTCCTTCCAAAGTGTATAACTTCACACTTTTCCACATGAAGTCCCCTTGCTTCCCCTATACTACCCGTTCCTCCAAAGATCTTTGTTTCATCTGCAAACCTGGCAACAGTGCCTTCAGTACCTTCTTCCAGATCATTAATCTATATTGTACACATTTGGGACCACCCGTCATAATCAGGGGTTATCAGCAGATTCGGAAAGACGCAGCATGCATCTCATTCAAGGACAGTTTTTCTGTTTTGAAAACGCTGAAAGCGACGTTTAATCTGGGGAATGCACCAGAAACAAGGTCATTGCGCTGTGAGAAGTCCAATGAGCGTTTCTGCTGCCGTATCTCTGAGTCCAGGATGGCATTTGGCCTGACTGGTGCCAGTGTCATGAATATCGGCAAACCCTTGCAGGGCATTCTGAAGGTTGAGTGGGAACAGACAGAGGTCGTGGGTTACATTGGTACCAACGACAGAGATGGAAAAAGGGACGAGGTCCTGCGTCAAAAATTTACAGTTTCCCGAGCAGATTGAAAAGGATGACGTCCGAGGTTAATATCTCCAGATCCTTGACAGCGAGGATTGGATGAAGGGGGGTGTAACAGATGAATGGTTGCTACAGAGATGGTGTGGGCGAATAGGCTTTATTTTCGCGGCCAGTGATTCCGTTCCTGGGTCCGGCGCAACTTTTAAACTCGGATGAGTTGCACCTGAATGGGAATGGAATCTACAACTTTGCGGTGGGTTTGCGAAGGCTGTCCGAGGGTGTGACAACTGGATTGGCTAGGGGAATGGGTCACAGTGTGCAGGTTCAGTAGGGGGTCACATCCAGATAAATACAGAAATAAAAACAAGTCAGTCTGGATGGGAAGCAAAGATCAACTTGCTAGGGCACAAGGGAATCCAAAAATGTACAGGTTAGTTTGGCAGGCTATGAGCAATGCGCAGGGTATTGATTTACACATGCCAGTGATCTCACTGGAATGAAGGAGCTTGAGGGGAGACCTGATAGAGGTCTATACCATTATGAGGGGCATAGACAGTGGATAGTCAGAGACATTTTCCCAGGGTAGAGGGGTCAATTACTAGGGGACATAGGGTTAACGTGCGAGGGGCAAGGTTTAGAGGAGATGTACGAGGCAATTCTTTTTACACAGAGGGTAGTGGGTGCCTGGAACTCGCTGCCGGAGGAGGTGGTGGAAGCAGGGACGATAGTGACCTTGAAGGTGCATCTTGACAAATACATGAATAGAATGGGAATAGAGGGATTCGGAACCCGGAAGTGTAGAACATTTTAGATGATACGGGCAGTATGGTCGGCGCAGGCTTGGAGGGCCGAAGGGCCTGTTCCTGTGCTGTTCTTTTCTTTCTTCTTGTTCTTGTTCTTTGTATATCGGGATTCACTTTCACATCAGATTATAATTCGCCTTTGAATTCTTCCTTTCGAACCGGTCATCGCCACACACTCAGGCAGGGGATTCCCCATCCTCACCACTCGCTGTGTGAGAAAGTCCTAGTTTATATCATCATTGCTTCATTTACTCAATCCTTTAATCCAGAGCTGCTGGTCCTCAATCTTTTCACCAATTTGAACACTTCTCCCCATCTCAGGTTGAGAGGGTTGTTAAGAAGGCGTATGGTGTGTCAGCCGTTATTGGTAGAGGGATTGAGTTTCGAGCCATGAGGTCATATTGCAGCTGTACAAAACTCTGGTGCGGCCGCATTTTGAGTATTGCGTGCAATTCTGGTCGCCGCATTAAAGGAAGGATGTGGAAGCATTGGAAAGGGTGCAGAGGAGATTTACCAGAATGTTGCCTGGTCTGGAGGGAAGATCTTATGAGGAAAGGCTGAGGGACTTGAGCTGTTTTCGTTAGAGAGAAGAAGGTTAATCGGTGACTTAATTGAGGCATACAAGATGATCAGAGGATTGGATAGGGTGGACAGTGAGAGCCTTTTTCCTCGGATGGTGATGTCTAGCACGAGGGGACATAGCTTTAAATTGAGGGGTGAAAGATATAAGACAGATGTCAGAGGTAGGTTCTTTACTCAGAGAGTAGTAACGGTGTGGAATGCCCTGCCTGCAACAGTAGTGGACGCGCCAACACTAAGGGTATTCAAATGGTCATTGGATAGACATATGGGCGATAAGGGAACAGTGTAGATGGGCTTAAGAGCGGTTTCACAGGTCGGCGCAACATCGAGGGCCGAAGGGTCTGTACTGCGCTGTAATGTTCTATGTGCCACGTTCGGTTTACTGTAGGCCATTGTTTAAATAGACTCGTTACTGTCGGGCACTGTTTAAATCGACACTGTTTACTGTAGGACTGTTTAACTAGACTCGATTAATTGTAGGAAACTCTTTGAATAATCTGATTACTGTTGGGACTGTTTAAGTAGATTGCTTACTGTAGGGCATTATTTAAATAGACTGTTTACTTTAGAACTGTTGAAATAGACCTTTTACTGTAGGGCACTGTTAAATAGACTCTTTATTGTAGGGTACTGTTTAAATGGGCTGTTTATTGTAGGATACTGTGTAAATAGACAGGGTTCAGACTGATTAGTGGGATGCTGTTTAAGTAGGCTATGTTTACTGGAGGACAATGTTTAAATAGACTGTTTACTGTGGGACACTGTTTAACTAGACTGTTTACTGTAGGCTACTGTTTCAATGGAATGTTTACTGTAGGGAACAGTGCAAATAGATTGATTACTGTGGGACACTGTGCAAGTAGCCTGTTTACTGTGGGACACTGTTTAACTAGACTGTTGAAAGGCCAAAGAATAAAGAAGAAAGAACAAACACAAGTACAGTACAAGAACAGGTCCTTCGGCACTCCAAGCCTGTGCCGACCATGCAGCCTGTTCAAACTTAAATTTTCTACACTTCCTGGGTGCAGGTCCATCTATTCCTAGGCCAGTCATGCATTTGTCAAGATGCCCCTTAAATGTCACTATCGTCTCTGCTTCCACCACCTCCTCCGGCAGCGAGTTCCAGGCATCCACTACCCTCTGCGTAAAAACTTGCCTCGTACTTCTCCTTTAAACCTTGCACCTCGCACCTTAAACCTATGTCCCTCCACCCCCCCCCTCACCCCAGGAATTGACGCCCCTATCCTGGGAAAAAGCCACTGACTATATATTCTGTCTATGCCCCTCATAATTTTGTCGACCTCAATCAGGTCGCCCCTCAACCTGCGTCGTCCCAGTGAGAAAACACGAGTTTACTCAACCGCTCCTCATAGCTAATGCCCTCCATACTCGGCAACATCCTGGTAAATCTCTTCTGCACCCTCTCTAAAGCCTCCACATCCTTCTATTGTGTGACGACCAACATTGAACACTATACTCCAAGTGTGGCCTAACTAAGGTTCTCTACAGCTGCAACATTCCTTGCCAATTATTATACTCAATGCCCCGGCCAATGAACGCAAACATGCTGAATGCCTTATTGACTACCTTCTCCACCTGTGTTGCCCCTTTCAGTGACCTGTTGACCTGCACACGAAGATCTCTCTGACTGTCAATACTCTTGATGGTTCTACTATTCTCTGTATATTCCCCACCTGCATTGGAACTTGCAAAATGCATTACATCACATTCGTCCGGATTATACTTCATTTCCCATCTTTACGCCCAAATTTCCAAACGATCTAAATCTTGCTGCATCCTCTGAGAGTCCTCATCGCTATCCGCAATTCCACCAACCTTTGTGTCGTCTGCAAACATACTAATCAGACCAGTTACATCTTCGTACAAATCATTGAAATGAACGACGAACAGCAAAGGTCCCAGCAATGATCCCTGCGGAACACCACTAGTCAAAGCCCTCCAATTAGAAAAGCACCCTTCCATTGCTTCTATCTGCCTTCTATGACCTCGCCAGTTATGTATCCAACTGGACAACTCACCCCTGATCCCGTGTGCCTTCACCTTTTGTACAAGTCTGCCAAGAGGGACCTTTTCAAAAGACATTACTGCAGTCCATATGGACAACATCCATTGTCCTACCTGCATCAATCATCTTTGTGACCTCTTCGAAAATCTCTATCAAGTTAGTGAGACACGACTTCCCATTCACAAAACCGTGCTGCCTCTCGCTAATACGTCCACTTGCTTCCAAATGGGAATAGATCCCGTCTCGTAATTTCCCTACCACTGATGTAAGGCTCACCGGCCTGTAGCTCCCTGGATTATCCTTGCTACCCTACTTAAACAAAGGAACGACATTGGATGTTCTCCTGTCCTCCGGGACATCACCTGAAGACAGTAAGGATCCAAAGATTTCTGTCAAAGCCGCAGCAATTTCTTCTCTAGCCTCCTTCAGTATTCTGGGGTAGATCCCATCAGGCCTCGGCGACTTATCTACCTTAATATTTTTCAAGACAGCCAACACCTCGTCCTTTTGGATCTCAATGTGACCCAGGCTATCTACAAATCCTTCGCCAGACTCAACATCCACCAATTCCTTCTCTTTGGTGAATACTGATGCAAAGTATTCATTTAGTACCTCGCACATTTCCTCTGGCTCCGCACATAGATTCACTTCCCTGTCCTTCAGTGGGCCAACCCTTTCCTTGGCTACTTCTTGCTTTTTATGTACGTGTAAAAAGCCTTGGGATTTTCCTTCACCCTATTTGCCAATGACTTTTCGTGACCCCTTCTAGCCCTCCTGACTCCTTGCTTCAGTTCCTTCCTACTTTCCTTATATGCCACACAGGCTTCGTCTGTTCACAGCCTTTTAGCCCTGACAAATGCCTCCTTTTACTTTTTGACGAGGCCTACAATATCTCTCGTTATCGAAGGTTTCCGAAAATTGCCGTATTTGTCCTTCTTCCTCACAGGAACATGGCGGTCCTGAATTCCTTTCAACTGACATTTGAAAGCATTCCACATGTCAGATGTCGATTTACCATCAAACATCCGCTCCCAATCTAGGTTCTTCAGTCCCCGCCTAATATTGTTATAATTAGCCTTCCCCCAATTTAGCACATTCACCCTAGGACCACTCGTATCCTTGTCCACCAGCACATTAAAACTTACTGAATTTTGGTCACTGTTCCCGAAATGCTCCCCTACTGAAACTTCTACCACCTGGCCGGGCTAATTTCCCAATACCAGGTCTACTACCGCCCCTTCCCCAGTTGGACTGTCTACATATTGTTTGAAAACGCCCTCCTAGATGCTCCTTACAAACTCTGCCACGCCCAAGCCTCTAGCACTGAGTGAGTCCCAGTAAATATTGGGGAAGTTGTAGTCTCTCATCACAACAACCCTCTTGCATTTACTCCTTTCCAAAATCTGTCTGGCTATTTGCACCTCTATCTCCCGTTGGCTGTTGGGAGGTCTGTAGTAAACCCCCAACATTGTGACTGCACCCTTCTTATTCCTGATCTCCAACCATAGTGGCTCGCTGCCCTCTGAGGTCGCTGCCCTCTGAGGTGTCCTCCCGTAGTACAGCTGTGACATTCTCCCTGACCAGTAGCGCAACTCCGCCACTCTTTGGCATCCCCCTCTATCCCTCCTGAAACATCTGAAACTTGGAACGTTTAGATTCCAGTCCTGTCCTTTCCTCAAGCAGGTCTCAGTAATGTCAAAACCATCATAGTTAGAAGTGCTAATCCAAGCTGTACGTTCATCTGCCTTACCCGTTATATTTCTTGTATTAAAACATATGCGCTTTAGACCACCAGTCCCGCTGTTTGCAGCAACATCTCCCTGTCTGCTCTTGCCCAGAGCCATAATGGCACTGTTCCCTGGTTCTACCTCAATGTTTTCACCTTCTAACCTATTGCTCCGGTATCCACCCCCCTGCCATACTAGTTTAAACCCTCCCATGTTTACTATTGGGCACTGTTTAAATAGATTGTTTACTGTAGAACTGTTTATATAGTCTCTGTTTACTGTTGCACACTTTTCAATAGACTGTTTACTGTAGGGCTCTGTTTAAATAGACTGTTTACTGTAGGGCACCGTTTAAATAGACTGTTTAAATAGACTAAGTTTACTGTAGAGTTCTGCTTAAATAGACTTTACTGTAGGGCACTGTTTAAATAGACTGTTTACTGTAGGGCACGTTTTATAGACTCTGTTGACTGTAGCGAACGGTTTCAATAGACTGTAGGGCACTGTTTAAATAGACATTAAACTGTAGGGAACTGTTTAAATAGACTAAGTTTACTGAAAGTTGATGTTTCAACAGACAGTTTACTGTAGGGCACTGTTTAAATAGACTCTGTATCCATCCCCAAAATAATCCTACTGCCCCACTCTCTCCCCATCGCCCTGTGTCAATCCCAAACCAATCTCACTGCCCCACTCTCTCCCCAAAGCCCTGTATCAATCCCCAAACAAATCCCACTGCCCCGCTCTCTCCCCATAGCCCCATTCAATCCCAAAATGATCTCACTGCCCCGCTCGCTCCCCATAGCCTGGATCAATTCCCCAAATTAATCCCACTGCCCCACGCTCTCCCCATAAACCTGTATCCATCCCCAAACTAATCCCACTGCCCCACGCTCTCCCCATAGCCCTATATCAATCCCAAAATGATCTCACTGCCCCGCTCGCTCCCAATAGCCCTGTATCAATTCCCCAAACTAATACCACTGCCCCACGCTCTCCCCATAACGCTGTATCCATCCCCAAACTAATCCCACTGCCCCACACTCTCCCCATAGCCCTGTATTAATCCCGAACAAATCCCTCTGCCCCTCTCTCTCCCCATCGCCCTGTATCAATCCCCAAACGAATCCCGTGGCCCCGCTCTCGCCCCATAGCCCTGTGTCAATCCCTAAACTAAACCCACTTCCCCGCTCTCTCCCCATAGTCCTGTGTCAATCCCCAAACTAATCCTACTGCCCCGCTCTCTCCCCATAGCCATGTATCAGTCCCCAAACTAATCACCTGCCCCGCTCTCTGCCGATAGCCCTGTATCAATCCCAAACTAATCCCACTGCCCCGCTCTCTCCCCATAGCCCTGTATCAATCCCAAACTAATTGCACTGCCCCACTCTCTCCCCATAGCCATTTATCGATCCCCAAACTAATCCCACGACCCCACTCTCTCCCCATAGTCCTGTATTAATCCGAAACTAATCCCACTTCCCCGCTCTCTCCCCATAGCCATGTATCAATCAACAAACTAATCCCAATGCACCACTCTCTCCCCAAAGCCCTGTATCAATCCGAAACTAATCTCACTGCCCACTCACTCCCCATTGCCCCGTTTCAATCCCCAAAATAATTCCATTCCACCGCTATCTCCCCATAGCCCTGTACCAATCCTCAAACGAATTCCACTGTCCACTCTCCCCATAGCCCTGCATCAATCCCGAAAATAATCACACTGCCCCACCCTTCACATAGCCCTGTGTCAAACCACAAACTAACCCAACCCTCCCCGTAGCCCAGAGTCAATCTCTGCCCACTGCCCACTCACACACAAGAGCGCTGGATCACTCCAGAAATTAATATCACTGCCTCACTCTCTCCACATAGCCCTGTGACATTCCCCAAACTAATCTCACTGCCTCACTCTCTCCCCATAGCCCTGTATCAATCCGCAAACACATCCCACTGCCCCGGTCTCTCCCCATAGCCCTGTATCAATCCACAAACTAACCCCACCACCCCGGTCTCATCCCATAGCACTGTGTAAATCCCAAAACTAATCTCACTGCCCACTCACTCCCCATAGCCCTGTATCAATCCCCAAAGGAATCCCACAGCCCCACGCTCTCCCCATAGCAATGTATCAAACACCATTCTAATCCCTCTGCCCCACGCTCTCCCCATAGCCCTATATCAATCCCCAAACTAATCTCCTGGCCCCGCTCTCTCCCCATAGCCCTGTGTCAATCCCTAAACTAAACCCACTGCCCCGCTCTCTCCCCATAGCCCTGTATCAAACCCCAAACTAATCCTACTGCCCCGCACTCTCCCCATAGCCATGTTTCACTGCCCAAACTAATCACCTGCCCCGCTCTCTTCCGATAGCCCTGTATCAATCCCAAAATAATCGCACTGCGCCACTCTCTCCCGATAGCCCAGTATCAATCACAAACAAATTCCACTGCCCCGCTCTCTCCCCATAGCCATGTATCGATCCCCAAACTAATCCCACTACCCCACTCTCTCCCCATTGCCCTGTATAAATCCCAAACTAATCCCACTGCCCCGCTCACTCCCCGTAGCCATGTATCAACCCGAAACTAATCCCACTGCCCCGCTCCCTCCCCATAGCCCTGTATCAAACCCCAAACTAATCCTACTGTCCCACTCTCTCCCCATAGCCCTGTATCAATCCCCAAACTAATCCCACTGCCTCACTCTCCTCCCATAGCCCTGTCTCAATCCCCAAACTAATCCCTCTGCCCCACTCTCCCCATAGACATGTATCAATCCAAAACTAATTCCACTGCCCCACTCTCTCCCCATAGCCTTGTATCAATCCCAAACTAATCCCACTGCCTCACTCTCGCCCCATAGCCCTGTATCAATCCCAAACTAATCCCACTGCCCCACACTCTCCCCATAGCCTTCTATCAAATCCCAAACTAATCCCACTGCTCCACTAGCTCCCCATTGCCATGTATCAATCCCCAAACTAATCCCTCTGCCTCGCTCTCTCCCCATAGCCCTTTATCAAACACAAACTAATCCCCCTGCCCCGCTCTCTCCCCATAGCCCTGTGTCAATCCCTAAACTATTCCCCCTGCCCCGCTCTCCCCCCATAGCCCTGTATCAATCCCTAAACTAACCCCACTGCCCCGCTCTCATCCCATAGCCCTGTGTCAATCCCAAAACTAATCTCACTGCCCACTCACTCCCCATAGCCCTGTATCAATCCCCATTCGAATCCCACTGCCCCACTCTCTCCCGATAGCCCTGTATCAATCCACAAACGAATCCCACTGCCCGCTCTCTCCCCATAGCCCTGTATCAATCCCGAACATAATCCCACAGCCCCGCTCTCTCCCATAGCCCTGGATCAATCCAAACTAATCCCACTGCCCCGCTCGCTCCCCATTGCAATGTATCGATCCCCAAAGTAATCCCACTACCCCACTATCTCGCCAGAGACCTTTATCAATCCAAAACTAATCCCACTGCCCCGCTCTCTCCCCATAGCCATGTATCAATCCCCAAACTAATCCCACTGCACCACTCTCTCCCTAAAGCCCTGTATCAATCAGAAACGAATCTCACTGCCCACCCACTCCCCATTGCCCCGTTTCAATCCCCAAACTAAATCCACTGCCCCGCTCTCTTCTCAAGGCCCTGTACCAAACCCCAAACTAATCCCACTGCCCCGCTCGCTCCCCAGCCCTGTATCAATTCCCCAAACAGATCCCACTGCCCCACGCTCTCCCCATAACCCTGTAACCATCCCCAAACTAATCCCACTGCCCCACGATCTCCCCATAGACCTGAATCAATCCCAAACTAATCCCTGTGCACCGGTCTCTCCCCATTGCCCTGTATCAATCCACAAACTAATCCCCTGGCCCCGCTCTCTTCCCATAGCCCTTTATCAAACCCCAACTAATCCCCCAACCCCGCACTCTCCCCATAGCTCTGTGTCAATCTGTAAACTAATCCCCCTGCCCCGATCTCTCCCCATAGCCCTGTGTCAATCCCTAAACTAATCCTACTGCCCGCTCTCTCCCCATATCCCTGTATCAATCCCCAAACTAATCCTACTGTCCCGCTCTCTCCCCATAGCCCTGTATCAATCCCCAAACGAATCCCACTGCCCCACGCTCTCCCCATAGCACAGTATCAAACCCCATTCTAATCCCCCTGCCCCACGCTCTCCCCATAGCCCTGTATCAATCCCCAAACTAATTCCACTGCCCAACTCTCTCCTCGTAGCCATGGATCAATCCGCAAACTAATCCCACTGCCCCCTCTCCCCCATTGCCATGCATCAATCCCCAAACTAATCCCTCTCCCCCACTCTCCTCCATATCCCTGGATCAATCCCCAAACTAATCCCACTGCCCCACTCTCTCCCCATAGCCCTGTATAAATCCCAAACTAATCACACTGCCTCACTCTCCCCCATAGCCCTGTATCAATCCCAAACTAATCCCACTGCCCCACATTCTCCCCGTAGCCCTCTATCAAATCCCAAACTAATCCCACTGCTCCACTCTCTCCCCTTTGCCATGTATCAATCCTCAAACTAATCCCACTGCTCCGCTCTCTCCCCATAGCCTTGTATCAATCCCAAACTTGTCTCACTGCCCCGCTCTCCCCATAGCCCTGTATCAATCCCCAAACTAATCTCACCGCCCCGCTCTCTCCCCATAGCCCTGTGTCAATCCCCAAACTAATCCCACTGCCCACTCACTCCCCATAGCCCTGTTTCAATCCCCAAACTAATCTCACCGCCCCGCTCTCTCCCCATAGCCCTGTGTCAATCCCCAAAGTAATCCCACTGCCCCGCTCACTCCCCATAGCCCTGTATCAATCCCCAACTAATCCCACTGCACCACTCTCTCCCCATTCGCCCTGTGTCAATCCACAAACTAATCCGACTGCCCCGCTGACTCCCCATAGCCCTGTATCAATCCCCAACCAATCCCACAGCCCCGCTCTCTCCCCATAGCCCTGTGTCAATCCACAAACTAATCCCACTGCCCCACTTTCTCCCCATCGCCCTGTACCAATCTCCAAATTAATCCCACCGCCCCGCTCTTTCCCCATAGCCCTATATGAATCCGAAAATGATCCCACAGCCCCGCTCACTCCCCATTGCCCTGTATCAATTCCCCAACTAATCCCACTGCCGCGCTCTCCCCATAGCCCTATGTCAATTCCCAAATTAATCCCACTCTCCCCATAGCCCTGTGTCAATTCCAAAACTAATCTCACTCTCCCCACAGCCCTTGGTCAACCCTAAACTGGTCCCATTCTCCCCATAGCCCTGTATCAGTCCCCAAACTAATCCAACTGCCCCACTCTCCACCCATAGCCTTGTATCAATCCCAAACTAATCACACTGTCCCATTCTCTCCCCATAGGCCCGTGTCACTCCCCAAACTAATCTCAACGCACCGCTCTCTCCCCATAGCCCTGTATCAACTCCCAGACTAATATCACTGCCTCACTGTCTCCACATAGCCCTTTATCAACCCCAAACTAATCCCACTGCCCCACTCTCTCGCCATAGACTCCATCAATCCCCAAACTAATCTCACTGCCCCGCTCTCTCCCCATAGCCCTGTATCAAACCCCAAGGTAATCCCACTGCCCCAATCTCCCCATAGCCCTGTGTCAATCCCAAAACTAATCCCATCCCCCCATATCCCTGGATCAATCCCCAAACTAATGCCACTGCCCCACGCACTTCCTATAGCCCTGTATCAATCCCCAAACTAATACCACTGCCCCGCGCTCTCTCCATAGCACTGTGTCAATCCCTAAACTAATCCCACTGCCCCCTCTCTCCCCATAGCCCTGCATCAATCCCCAAACTAATCCTACTGCCCCGCTCTCTCCCCATAGCCGTGTATCAATCCTCAAACTAATCCAATGCCCCCTCTCTCCCTATAGCCCTCTATCAATCCCAAACTAATCCCACTGCCCCACTCCCTCGCTATAGCCCTTTATCAATCCCCAAACTAATCGAACTGCCCTGCTCTCTCCCCATAGCCCTGTATCAACCCCAAACTATTCGCAATGCCCAACTCTCTCCTCATAGCCCTGCATCAATACCCAAACTAATCCCACAGCCGCACTCTCTCCCCATATCCCTGTATCAATCCCAAAACTAATCACCCTGCCCCACTCTCTCCTCATAGCCCTGTATCAATCCCGAAACTAATCCCACTGCCCCGCTCTCTTCCCATAGCCCTGTATCAATCCCCAGACTAATCCTTCTACCCCCTCTCATCCCATAGCCATGTATCAATTCCCAAACCAATCCCATTGCCCCGCTCTCAACCCATAGCCCTCTATCAATCCAAATTAATCCCACTGCCCCACTCTCTCCCTGTAGCCCTCTATCAATGCCCAAACTAATCCCACTGCCTTGCTCTCTCCCCATAACGCTGTATCAATCCCAAACTATTCGCATTGCCCCACTCTCTCCTCATAGCTTTATCAATCCCAACACAAATCCCACTGCCTCACTCTCTCACCATAATCCTGTATCGGTCCCCAAACTAGTCCCCCTGCCCCACTCTCTCCACATAGCCCTATATCAATCCCAAACTATTTGCATTGCTCCAACCTCTCCCTGCAGCCAGGCATACATCCTCATACTAATCCCAATGCCCACACCGTCCATTGCCCTCGTCCGACCCCCTAAATAATACCGCTGCCGGCCTCAGCCCTTGGCACTCCTATCAATTCCCAAACTAATCCCACTGTCCCCATCGGCCTGTATCAACCCCCAATCTAATCCCACTGTTCCACACTCCCCACAGCCCTGTACCAATCCCCAAACTAATTCCATTACCCCACTCTCTCCCCATAGCCCTGTAACAATCCCAAATTCTACGCATTGCCCCATTCTCTCCCCATAGCCCTGTGTGAATCCCCAAACTAATCCCACTGTCCCACTCTCTCCCCATAGCCCTGTAATAAACCTCAAACTAATCCCACTGCCACACTCTCTCAATAGCCCTGTGCCAATCCCCAAACTAATACCACTGCCCCACTCTCTCCCCATAGAACTGTGTCAACCTGCAAACAAATCCCACTGTCCCACTCTCCACATAGCCCTGTGTCAATACCCAAACTAATCCCACTGCCCCACTCTCTCCACATAGTCCTGTGTCAATCTCCAAATTAATCCCACCCTCCTCGTAGCCCAGTGTCAATCCCAAAACTAATCCCACTGCCCCAATCTCTCCCCATAGCACTGTATCAATCCTCAAACTAATGCCCCTTTCCCCATAGCCCTGTAACATTCCCCAAACTAATCCCACTGCCCCACTCTCTCCCCATTGCCCTGTATCAATCCCCAAACTAATCCCACTGCCCCACTCTCTCCCCATAATCCTGTATCAATCCCCAAACTAATCCAAACCTCCCAGAGTCTGATTCAATCCCCAAACTAATCTCACTGCCCCGCAGTCTCCACATAGCCTTGTACCAATCCCCATACTAATCCCACTGCCCACTCTCCCCATAGCCCTGTATCAATCCCCAAACAAATTCCACTGACCCGCTCTCTCCCCATAGCCCTGTACATAGAACATAGAACATAGAAAATACAGCACAGAACAGGCCCTTCGGCCCACGATGTTGTGCCGAACCTTTGTCCTAGATTAATCATAGATTATCATTGAATTTACAGTGCAGAAGGAGGCCATTCGGCCCTTTGAGTCTGCACCGGTTCTTGGAAAGAGCACCATACCCAAACTCAACACCTCCACCCAACACCAAGGGCAATTTGGACATTAAGGGCAATTTATCATTGGCCAATTCACCTCACCCGCACATCTTTGGACTGTGGGAGGAACCCGGAGCACCCGGCGGAAACCCACGCAGACACGGGGAGGACGTGCAGACTCCGCACAGACAATGACCCAAGCCGGAATCGAACCTGGGACCATGGAGCTGTGAAGCAATTGCGCTATCCACAATGCTACCGTGCTGCCCTTAAGAACAAATAAATCTACACTATATCATTTTACCGTCATCCATGTACCTATCCAATAGCTGCTTGAAGGTCCCTAATGTTTCCGACTCAACTACTTCCACAGGCAGTGCATTCCATGCCACCACTACTCTCTGGGTAAAGAACCTACCTCTGATATCCCTCCTATAGCTTCCACCTTTCACCTTAAATTTATGTCCCCTTGTAATGGTGTGTTCCACCCGGGGAAAAAGTCTGACTGTCTACTCTATCTATTCTCCTGATCATCTTATAAACCTCTATCAAGTCGCCCCTCATCCTTCTCCGCTCTAATGAGAAAAGGCCTAGCACCCTCAACCTTTCCTCGTAAGACCTACTCTCCATTCCAGGCAACATCCTGGTAAATCTTCTTTGCACCTTTTCCAGAGCTTCCACATCCTTCCTAAAATGAGGCAACCAGAACTGTACACAGAACTCCAAATGTGGCCTTACCAAAGTTTTGACCAGCTGCATCATCACCTCACGGCTCTTAAATTCAATCCCTCTGTTAATGAACGCGAGCACACCATAGGCCTTCTTCACAGCTCTATCCACTTGAGTGGCAACTTTCAAAGATGTATGAACACAGACCCCAAGATCTCTCTGCTCCTCCACATTGCCAAGAACTCTACCGTTAACCCTATATTCCGCATTCATATTTGTCCTTCCAAAATGGACAACCTCACACTTTTCAGGGTTAAACTCCATCTGCCACTTCTCAGCCCAGCTCTGCATCCTATCTATGTCTCTTTGCAACCGACAACAGCCCTCCTTACTATCCACAACTCCACCAATCTTCGTATCGTCTGCAAATTTACTGACCCACCCTTCAACTCCCTCATCCAAGTCATTAATGAAAATCACAAACAGCAGAGGACCCAGAGCTGATCCCTGCGGTACGCCAGTGGTAACTGGGATTCAGGCTGAATATTTGCCATCCACCACCACTCTCTGACTTCTATCGGTTAGCCAGTTCGTTATCCAACTGACCAAATTTCCCACTATCCCATGCCTCCTTACTTTCTGCATAAGCCTACCATGGGGAACTTTATCAAATGCCTTACTAAAATCCATGTACACTACATCCACTGCTTTACCTTCATCCACATGCTTGGTAACCTCCTCAAAGAATTCAATAAGATTTGTAAGGCAAGACCTACCCCTCACAATTCCGTGCTGACTATCCCTAATCAAGCAGTGTCTTTCCAGATGCTCAGAAATCCTATCCTTCAGTACCCTTTCCATTACTTTGCCTACCACCGAAGTAAGACTAACTGGCCTGTAATTCCCAGGGTTATCCCTAGTTCCTTTTTTGAACAGGGGCACGACATTCGCCACTCTCCAATCCCCTGGTACCACCCCTGTTGACAGTGAGGACGAAAAGATCATTGCCAACGGCTCTGCAATTTCATCTCTTGCTTCCCATAAATCCCTAAACAAATTCCACTGACCCGCTCTCTCCCCATAGCCCTGTATCAATCCCCAAACTAATCCCACTGACACGCACTCTCCACATAGCCCTGTATCAATACCCAAATTAACCCCACTGCCCCGCACTCATCCCATAGCCCTGTGTCAATCCCTAAACTAATCCCATTTCCCCATATCCCTGTATCAATCCCTATTCTAATCCCACTGCCCCACGCTCTCCCCATAGCCCTGTGTCAAGCCCAAACTAATCCCACTGCCCCGCTTTCTCCACATAGCCCTGTGTCAATCCCTAAACTAATCCCACTGCCCCGTCTTTCCCCATAGCCCTATATCAATCCCCAAACTAATCCTATTGCCCCGCTCTCTCCCCATAGCCCTGTTTCAATCCCCAAACAAATCCCCCTGTCCCACTCTCTCCCTATAGCCCTGTATCAATCCGCAAACAAATCCCACTGCCCCGCTCTCTCCCCATAGCCCTGTATCAATCCCCAAACTAATCCCACCGGCCCGCTCTCTCCTCATAGCCCTGTATCAATCCCCAAACTAATCCCACCGCCCCGCTCTCTCCCCATAGCCCTGTATCAATCCCCAAACTAATCTCACTGCCCCGCTCTCTCTCCATAGCCCTGCATCAATCCCCAAATTTATCCCACTGCCCCGCTCTCTCCTCATAGCCCTGCATTAATCCCAAACTAATCCCACTGCCCCGCTTTCTCCCCATAGCCCTGTATCAAACGCAAAACATCCCACTGCCCGGTTATCTCCCCATAGCCCTATATCAAACCCAAACTAATCCCACTTCCTCACTCCCCCCCCATAGCACTGTATCAATCCCCAAACTAATCACACTGCCCCGCTCTCTCCCCATCGACCTGTATCAATCCCAAACTAATCTCACTGTCCTGCTCTCCCCATTACCCTGTATCAATACCCAAACTAATCTCATCGCCCCGCTCTCTCCGCATCGCCCTGTACCAATCTCCAAATTAATCCCACGGCCCCGCTCTCTCCCCTTAGCACTATATCAATCCGAAAATGATCCCACTGGCCCGCTCGCTCCCCATAGCCCTGTGTCAATCCCCAAACTTATCCCACTGCACCGCTCTCTCCCCATTGCCCTGTGTACGTCTCTAAACTAATCCCACTGCCCCGCTCTCTCCCCATAGCACTGTATCAATCCCCAAACTAATCCCACTGCCCCACTCTCTCCCCATATCTCTATATCAATCCCAAACCAATCCCACTGCCCCACACTCTCCCTATAGCTCTGTATCAATCGCAAAACTAATCCCACTGCCCCGCTCTCTCCGGATAGCCCTGCTTCAATCCCCAAACTAATCCCCCTGCCCCGCTCTCTCTCCATAGGCCTCTATCAACCCCAAACTAATCACACTGCACCACTCTCTGCCTGTAGTCCCGTATCAATCCTCAATCTAATCCCACTGCCCCGCTCTCTCACCATAGTCCTGTATCAATCCCCAAACTTATCCCACTTCCCCGCTCTCTCCCCATAGCCCTCTATCAATCCCAAACTAATCCCACTACCACGCTCTTTCCCCATAGCCATGTATCAACCCCCAAACTAATCCCACTGTCCCATTCTCTCCTCATAGCCATGAATCAATTCCCAAACTAATCCCACTGCCCCACTCTCTCCCCATAGCCCTGTATCAATCCCAAACCAATGCCACTGCCCCACTCGCTCCCCATAGCCCTATATCAATCCCAAAATGATTCCACTGCCCCGCTCCCTCCCCATAGCCCTGTACAAATTCCCCAACTAATCCCACTGCCCGGCTCTCCCCATAGCCCTGTGTCAATTCTCAAATTAATCCCACTCTCCCAATAACCCTGTGTCAATTCCCAATCTAATCCCACTCTCCCCATAGCCCTGTGTCAATTCCCAAACTAATCCCACTCTCCCCACAGCCCTTGGTCAATCCAAAACTGATCCCATTCTCCCCATAGCGCTGTATCAATCCCCAAACTAATCCCACTGCCCAACACTCCACCCATAACCCTGTATCAATCCCAAACTAATCCCACTGCCTCACTCTCTCCCCATATCCCTGTATTAATCCCAAACAAATCCCACTGCCCCACTCTCTCCCCACAGCCGTGTATCAAACCCAAACTAATCTCACTGCCCACTCACTACACAGAGCCCCGTTTCAAACCCCAAACAAATTCCATTGCGCCGCTATCTCCCCATCGCCCTGCACCAATCCTCAAACTAATTCCACTGAACACTCTCCCCATAGCCTTGTATCAATCCCGAAACTAATCCCACTGCCCAATCCTTCCCATAGCCCGGTGTCAATCCCCAAACTAACCCAACCATCCCCGTAGCCCAGTCAATCCCCAAACTAATATCACAGCCCACTCACCCACCATAGCCCTGTATCAATCCTCAAATTAATATCACTGCCTCACTCTCTCCACATAGCCCTGTGTCAATCCCCACACTAATCTCACTGCCTCACTCTCTCCCCATAGCGCTGTATCAAACCCCAAACAAATCCCCCTGTCCCACTCTATCCCTATAGCCCTTTATCAATCGGCAAACAAATCCTACTGCCCGCTCTCTCCCCACAGCCCTGTATCAATCAGCAAACTAAGCCCACTTCTCGGCTCTCTCCCCAGAGCCCTGTATCAATTCCCAAAATAATCCCACCGCCCCGCTCTCTCCCCATAGCCCTGTATCAATCCCCAAACTAATCCCACCGCCCCGCTCTCTCCCCATAGCCCAGTATCAATCCCCAACCTAATCCCACTGCACCACCCTCTCCCCATAGCCCTGTATCAATACTAAACTAATCCCACTGCCCGGCTCTCTCCCCATAGCCCTATATCGAATCCAAACTAATTCCACTGCCTCACTCTCCCCCGCCCCCCATAGCACTGTATAAATCCCCAAACTAATCCCACTGCCACGCTCTCCCCATAGCCCTGGATCAATCCCCAAACTAATCTCATCGCCCCGCTCTCTCCCCGTAGCCCTGTATCAATCCCAAATTAATCCCACTGCCCCACTCTCTCCCTGTAGCCCTATATCAATCCCAACACTAATCCCACTGCCTCACTCTCTCACCATAATCCTGTATCGGTCCCCAAATTAGTCCCCCTGCCCCACTCTCTCCTCATAGCCCTATATCAATCCCAAACTATTTGCATTTCCCCAATCTCTCCCTGCAGCCAGGCATAAATCCTCATACTAATCCCACTGCCCACTCCCTCCATTGCCCTCGTCCGACCCCCTAAATAATACCGCTGCAGGCCTCAACCCAAGGCACTCCTATCAATTCCCAAACTAATCCCACTGTCCCCATAGGCCTGTAACAACCCTCAATCTAATCCCGCTGTCCCACACTCCCCACAGCCCTGTATCAATCCCCAAACTAATTCCATTACCCCATTCTCTCCCCATAGCCCTGTAACAATCCCAGACTCTACGCATTGCCCCATTCTCTCCCCATAGCCCTGTATGAATCCCCAAACTAATCCCACTGTCCCACTCTCTCCCCATAGCCCTCTATCAATCCCCAAACTAATCCCACTGCCCCACCCTCCCCGTAGCCCTGTGCCAATCCGCAAACTAATACCACTGCTCCACTCTCTCCCCATAGTCCTGTGTCAATCTCCAAACTAATCCCACCCTCCCCGTAGCCCAGTGTCAATCCCAAAAATAATCCCACTGCCCAATCTCTCCCCATAGCACTGTATCAATCCTCGAACTAATGCCACCTTCCCCATAGTCCTGTAAAATTCCCCAAACTAATCCCACAGTCCCACTCTCTCCCCATTGCCCTGTATCAATCCCCAAACTAATCCCACTGCCCCACTCTACCCATAGCCCTGTATCAAACCACAAACAAATTCCACTGACCCGCTCTTTCCCCATCGCCCTGTATCAATCCCAAACTAATCCCACTACCACGCTCTTTCCCCATAGCCATGTATCAATCCCCAAACTAATCCCACTGTCCCATTCTCTCCTCATCGCCATGCATCAATCCCTATTCTAATCCCACTGCCCCACGCTCTCCCCATAGCCCTGTGTCAAGCCCAAACTAATCCCACTGCCCCGCTTTCTCCACATAGCCCTGTGTCAATCCCTAAACTAATCCCACTGCCCCGTCTTTCCCCATAGCCCTATATCAATCCCCAAACTAATCCTATTGCCCCGCTCTCTCCCCATAGCCCTGTTTCAATCCCCAAACAAATCCCCCTGTCCCACTCTCTCCCTATAGCCCTGTATCAATCCGCAAACAAATCCCACTGCCCCGCTCTCTCCCCATAGCCCTGTATCAATCCCCAAACTAATCCCACCGGCCCGCTCTCTCCTCATAGCCCTGTATCAATCCCCAAACTAATCCCACCGCCCCGCTCTCTCCCCATAGCCCTGTATCAATCCCCAAACTAATCTCACTGCCCCGCTCTCTCTCCATAGCCCTGCATCAATCCCCAAATTTATCCCACTGCCCCGCTCTCTCCTCATAGCCCTGCATTAATCCCAAACTAATCCCACTGCCCCGCTTTCTCCCCATAGCCCTGTATCAAACGCAAAACATCCCACTGCCCGGTTATCTCCCCATAGCCCTATATCAAACCCAAACTAATCCCACTTCCTCACTCCCCCCCCATAGCACTGTATCAATCCCCAAACTAATCACACTGCCCCGCTCTCTCCCCATCGACCTGTATCAATCCCAAACTAATCTCACTGTCCTGCTCTCCCCATTACCCTGTATCAATACCCAAACTAATCTCATCGCCCCGCTCTCTCCGCATCGCCCTGTACCAATCTCCAAATTAATCCCACCGCCCCGCTCTCTCCCCTTAGCACTATATCAATCCGAAAATGATCCCACTGGCCCGCTCGCTCCCCATAGCCCTGTGTCAATCCCCAAACTTATCCCACTGCACCGCTCTCTCCCCATTGCCCTGTGTACGTCTCTAAACTAATCCCACTGCCCCGCTCTCTCCCCATAGCACTGTATCAATCCCCAAACTAATCCCACTGCCCCACTCTCTCCCCATATCTCTATATCAATCCCAAACCAATCCCACTGCCCCACACTCTCCCTATAGCTCTGTATCAATCGCAAAACTAATCCCACTGCCCCGCTCTCTCCGGATAGACCTGCTTCAATCCCCAAACTAATCCCCCTGCCCCGCTCTCTCTCCATAGGCCTCTATCAACCCCAAACTAATCACACTGCACCACTCTCTGCCTGTAGTCCCGTATCAATCCTCAATCTAATCCCACTGCCCCGCTCTCTCACCATAGTCCTGTATCAATCCCCAAACTTATCCCACTTCCCCGCTCTCTCCCCATAGCCCTCTATCAATCCCAAACTAATCCCACTACCACGCTCTTTCCCCATAGCCATGTATCAACCCCCAAACTAATCCCACTGTCCCATTCTCTCCTCATAGCCATGAATCAATTCCCAAACTAATCCCACTGCCCCACTCTCTCCCCATAGCCCTGTATCAATCCCAAACCAATGCCACTGCCCCGCTCTCTCCCCATAGCCCTATATCAATCCCAAAATGATTCCACTGCCCCGCTCCCTCCCCATAGCCCTGTACAAATTCCCCAACTAATCCCACTGCCCGGCTCTCCCCATAGCCCTGTGTCAATTCTCAAATTAATCCCACTCTCCCAATAACCCTGTGTCAATTCCCAATCTAATCCCACTCTCCCCATAGCCCTGTGTCAATTCCCAAACTAATCCCACTCTCCCCACAGCCCTTGGTCAATCCAAAACTGATCCCATTCTCCCCATAGCGCTGTATCAATCCCCAAACTAATCCCACTGCCCAACACTCCACCCATAACCCTGTATCAATCCCAAACTAATCCCACTGCCTCACTCTCTCCCCATATCCCTGTATTAATCCCAAACAAATCCCACTGCCCCACTCTCTCCCCACAGCCGTGTATCAAACCCAAACTAATCTCACTGCCCACTCACTACACAGAGCCCCGTTTCAAACCCCAAACAAATTCCATTGCGCCGCTATCTCCCCATCGCCCTGCACCAATCCTCAAACTAATTCCACTGAACACTCTCCCCATAGCCTTGTATCAATCCCGAAACTAATCCCACTGCCCAATCCTTCCCATAGCCCGGTGTCAATCCCCAAACTAACCCAACCATCCCCGTAGCCCAGTCAATCCCCAAACTAATATCACAGCCCACTCACCCACCATAGCCCTGTATCAATCCTCAAATTAATATCACTGCCTCACTCTCTCCACATAGCCCTGTGTCAATCCCCACACTAATCTCACTGCCTCACTCTCTCCCCATAGCGCTGTATCAAACCCCAAACAAATCCCCCTGTCCCACTCTATCCCTATAGCCCTTTATCAATCGGCAAACAAATCCTACTGCCCGCTCTCTCCCCACAGCCCTGTATCAATCAGCAAACTAAGCCCACTTCTCGGCTCTCTCCCCAGAGCCCTGTATCAATTCCCAAAATAATCCCACCGCCCCGCTCTCTCCCCATAGCCCTGTATCAATCCCCAAACTAATCCCACCGCCCCGCTCTCTCCCCATAGCCCAGTATCAATCCCCAACCTAATCCCACTGCACCACCCTCTCCCCATAGCCCTGTATCAATACTAAACTAATCCCACTGCCCGGCTCTCTCCCCATAGCCCTATATCGAATCCAAACTAATTCCACTGCCTCACTCTCCCCCGCCCCCCATAGCACTGTATAAATCCCCAAACTAATCCCACTGCCACGCTCTCCCCATAGCCCTGGATCAATCCCCAAACTAATCTCATCGCCCCGCTCTCTCCCCGTAGCCCTGTATCAATCCCAAATTAATCCCACTGCCCCACTCTCTCCCTGTAGCCCTATATCAATCCCAACACTAATCCCACTGCCTCACTCTCTCACCATAATCCTGTATCGGTCCCCAAATTAGTCCCCCTGCCCCACTCTCTCCTCATAGCCCTATATCAATCCCAAACTATTTGCATTTCCCCAATCTCTCCCTGCAGCCAGGCATAAATCCTCATACTAATCCCACTGCCCACGCCCTCCATTGCCCTCGTCCGACCCCCTAAATAATACCGCTGCAGGCCTCAACCCAAGGCACTCCTATCAATTCCCAAACTAATCCCACTGTCCCCATAGGCCTGTAACAACCCTCAATCTAATCCCGCTGTCCCACACTCCCCACAGCCCTGTATCAATCCCCAAACTAATTCCATTACCCCATTCTCTCCCCATAGCCCTGTAACAATCCCAGACTCTACGCATTGCCCCATTCTCTCCCCATAGCCCTGTATGAATCCCCAAACTAATCCCACTGTCCCACTCTCTCCCCATAGCCCTCTATCAATCCCCAAACTAATCCCACTGCCCCACCCTCCCCGTAGCCCTGTGCCAATCCGCAAACTAATACCACTGCTCCACTCTCTCCCCATAGTCCTGTGTCAATCTCCAAACTAATCCCACCCTCCCCGTAGCCCAGTGTCAATCCCAAAACTAATCCCACTGCCCAATCTCTCCCCATAGCACTGTATCAATCCTCGAACTAATGCCACCTTCCCCATAGTCCTGTAAAATTCCCCAAACTAATCCCACAGTCCCACTCTCTCCCCATTGCCCTGTATCAATCCCCAAACTAATCCCACTGCCCCACTCTACCCATAGCCCTGTATCAAACCACAAACAAATTCCACTGACCCGCTCTTTCCCCATCGCCCTGTATCAATCCCAAACTAATCCCACTACCACGCTCTTTCCCCATAGCCATGTATCAATCCCCAAACTAATCCCACTGTCCCATTCTCTCCTCATCGCCATGCATCAATCCCCAAACTAATCCCACTGCCCCACTCTCTCCCCATAGCCCTGTATCAATCCCAAACAAATGTCACTGCCCCGCTCTCTCCCCATAGCCCTATATCAATCCCAAAATGATTCCACTGCCCCGCTCCATCCCCATAGCCCTGTACAAATTCCCCAACTAATCCCACTGCCCCCCTCTCCCCATAGCCCTGTGTCAATTCTCAAATTAATCCCACTCTCCCCATAGCCCTGTGTCAATTCCCAAACTAATCCCACTCCCCCACAGCCCTTGGTCAATCCAAAACTGATCCCATTCTCCCCATAGCGCTGTATCAATATCCAAACTAATCCCACTGCCCAACACTCTACCCATAACCCTGTATAAATCCCAAACTAATCCCACTGCCTCACTCTCTCCCGATATCCCTGTATTAATCCCAAACAAATCCCACTGCCCCACTCTCTCCCCACAGCCCTGTATCAATCCCAAACTAATCTCACTGCCCACCCACTACTCAGAGCCCCGTTTCAAACCCCAAACTAATTCCATTGCGCCGCTATCTCCCCATCGCCCTGCACCAATCCTCAAACTAATTCCACTGAACACTCTCCCCATAGCCTTGTATCAATCCCGAAACTAATCCCACTGCCCCATCCTTCCCATAGCCCGGTGTCAATCCCCAAACTAACCCAAACATCCCCGTAGCCCAGTCAATCCCCAAACTAATATCAATGCCCACTCACCCACCATAGCCCTGTATCAATCCTCAAATTAATCTCACTGCCTCACTCTCTCCACATAGCCCTGTGCCAATCCCCACACTAATCTCACTGCCTCACTCTCTCCCCATAGCGCTGTATCAAACCCCAAACAAATCCCCCTGTCCCACTCTATCCCTATAGCCCTTTATCAATCGGCAAACAAATCCTACTGCCCGCTCTCCCCCACAGCCCTTTATCAATCACCAAACTAAGCCCACTACTCGGCTCTCTCCCCAGAGCCGTGTATCAATCCCCAAATTAAGCCCACTTCCCCGCTCTCTCCCCAGAGCCCTGTATCAATTCCCAAAATAATCCCACTGCCCCGCTTTCACCTCATAGCCCTGTATCAATCCCGAAACTAATCCCACCGCCCCGCTCTCTCCCCATAGCCCTTTATCAATCCCCAAACTAATCCCACTGCACCACCCTCTCCCCATAGCCCTGTATCAATACTAAACTAATCCCTCTACCCGGCTCTCTCCCCATAGCCCTGCATCAATCCCAAAACTAATCCCACTGCCCTGCTCTCTCTCCATAGCCCTCTATCAACCCCAGACTGATCACACTGCCCCACTCTCTGCCTGTAACCCTGTATCAATCCCCAATCTAATCACATTGCCCCGCTCTCTACCCATAGCCCTGTATCAAACTCCAAACTTATCCCACTGCCCCACTGTCTCCCCATAGACCTGTATCAATCCGAAACTAATCCCACTACCACGCTCTCTCCCCATAGCCATGAATCAATTCCCAAACTAATCCCACTGCCCGACTCTCTCCCCATAGCCCTGTATCAATCCCAAACTGATCCCACTGCCCCGCTCTCTCCCCATAGCCCTATATCAATCCCAAAATGATCCCACTGCCCCGCTCGCTCCCCATAGCCCTGTGTCAAATCTCAAATTAATCCCACTCTCCCCATAGCCCTGTGTCAATTCCCAATCTAATCCGGCACTCCCCATAGCCCTGTGTCAATACCCAAACTAATCCCACTCTCCCCACAGCCCTTGGTCAATCCTAAACTGATCCCATTCTCCCCATAGCGCTGTATCAATCCCCAGACTAATCCCACTGCCCAACACTCTACCCATAACCCTGTATCAATCCCCAAACTAATCCCACTGCCCAACACTCTACTCATAACCCTGTATCAATCCCAAACTAATCCCACTGCCCCACTCACTCCCCATAGACCTGTATCAACTCCCAAACTAATATCACTGGCCCACTCTCTCCCCTTGGCCCTGTATCAATCCCAAACAAATCCCACTGCCCCACTCTCTCCCCATATCCCTGTATTAATCCCAAACCAATCCCACTGCCCCACTCTCTCCCCACAGCCCTGTATCAATCCCAAACTAATCTCACTGCCCACTCACTACCCAGAGCCCCGTTTCAATCCCCAAACTAATTCCATTGCGCCGCTATCTCCCCAACGCCCTGCACTAATCCTCAAACTAATTCCACTGACCAATCTCCCCATAGACTTGTATCAATCCCGAAACTAATCCCACTGCCCCATCCTTCCCAATACCCGGAGTTAAGCCCCAAACTAATATCACTGCCCACTCACCCACCATAGCCCTGTATCAATCCACAAATTAATATCACTGCCTCACTCTCTCCACATAGCCCTGTGTAAATCCGCAAACTAATCTCAGTGCCTCACTCTCTCCCCATAGCACTGTATCAATACCCAACCTAATCTCACTGCCTTGCTCCCCCCATTGCCCTGTATCAATCCCGAAACTAATATCACCGCCCCGCTCTCTCCCCACAGACCAGTATCAATCCCCAAACTAATCACACTGCCCCGCTCTCCCTATAGCCCTGTGCCAATTCTCAATCTACTCCCACTCTCCCCATAGCCCTGTGTCAAGTCTCTAACTAATCCCACTCTCCCGACAGCCCTTGGTCAATCCTAAACTGATCTCATTCTCCCCATTGCCCTGTATCAATCCCCAAACTAATCCCACTGCCCCAGTCTCTACCCAGAGCCCTGTATCAATCCCAAACTAATTTCACTGCCTACTCACTCCCAATTGCCCCGTTTCATTCCCCATACTAATTCCATTGCGCCGCTATCTCCCCATCGCCCTGGACCTATCCTCAAACTAATTCCACTGACCACTCTCCCCATAGCCCTGTATCAATCCCGAAAGTAATCCTACTGCCCCACCCTTCCCATAGCACTGTATCAATCCCCAAACTAATCCCACCGCCCCACCCTCTCCCCATAGCCCTGTATCAATCCCCAAACAAATCCCACTGCCTGTCTCTCTCCCCATAGCCCTATATCAAACCAAAACGAATCCCACTGCCTCAGTCTCCCCCCCATAGCACTGTATCAATCCCCAAACTAATCCCACTGCCCCGCTCTCTCCCCATAGACCTGTATCAATCCCCAAACTGATCCCACTGCCCCACTCTCTCCCCATCGCACTGTACCAATCTCCAAATTAATCCCACCGCCCCGCTCTCTCCCCATAGACATATTTCAATCCGAAAATGATCCCACTGCCCCGCTCGCTCCCCATAGCCCTGTATCGATCGCCAAACTAATCCCACAGCCCCGCTCTCTCCTCATAGCCCTGTGTCAATCCCGAAACTAATCCCACTGCCCCGCTCTCTCCCCATAGCCCTGTATCAAACCCCAAACCAATCCCACTGCCCCACTCTCTCACTATAGCCCTGTATCAATCCCCAAACTAACCCCACTGCCCCGCTCTCTCCCCATAGCCCTGCATCAATCCCCAAACTAATCCCACTGCCCCCTCCCTCCACACAGCCCTCTATCAACCCCAAACTAATCCCACTGCCCCACTCTCTCCCTGTAGCCCTGTTTCAATTCTCAAACTAATCCCACTATCCCGCTCTCTCCCCATAGCCCTGTATCAATCCCCAAATTTATCCCACTGCCCCTCTCTCTCCCCATAGCCCTGTATCAATCCCAAACTCATCCCACTGCAACGCTCTCTCCCCATAGCCATGTATCAGTCCCCAAACTAATCCCACTGCCCCACTCTCTCCACATAACCAGGAATCTCTCCCCAAACTAATCTCACTGCCCCACTCTCTCCTCATAGCCCTGTCTCAATCCCAAACCAATCCCACTGCCACACTCTCTCCCTATAGCCCTGTTCAATCCCAACCAAATGCCACTGCCCCGCACTCTCCCCATAGCCCGATATGAATCCCAAAATGATCCCACTGACCCGCTCGCTCCCCATAGCCCTGTATCAATTCCCCAACCAATCCCCCTGCCACGCTCTCCCCATAGCCCTGTTTCAATCCACAAGGCAGCACGGCAGCATTGTGGTTAGCATAATTGCTTCACAGCTCCAGGGTCCCAGGTTCGATTCCGGCTTGGTTCACTGTCTGTGCGGAGTCTGCACATCCCCCCGTGTGTGCGTGGGTTTCCTCCGGGTGCTCCGGTTTCCTCCCACAGTTCAAAGATGTGCAGGTTAGGTGGATTGGCCATGATAAATTGCCCTTAGTGTCCAAAATTTCCCTTAGTGTTGCGTGGGGTTACTGGGTTGGGTGGGGTTACTGGGTTATGGGGATAGGGTGGAGGTGTGGACCTTGGGTAGGGTGCTCTTTCCAACAGCCGGTGCAGACTCGATGGGCCGAATGGCCTCCTTCTGCACTGTAACTTCTATGAACTAATGCCTTTGCGCCGCTATCTCCCCATAGCGCTGTACCAATCTTCAAACTAATTCCACTGTCCACTCGCCCCATCGCCCTGTATCAATCCCGAATCTAATCTCACTGCCTTGCTCTCCCCATTGCCCTGTATCAATCCCCAAACTAATCTCACCGCCCCGCTCTCTCCCCACAGACCTGTATCAATCCCCAAACTAATCCCACTGCCCCGCTCTCCCTATAGCCCTGTGTCAATTCTCAAATTAATCCCACTCTCCCCACAGCCCTGTGTCAATTCCCAATCTAATCCCACTCTCCCCATAGCCCTGTGTCAAGTCCCAAACTAATCCCACACTCCCCACAGTCCTTGGTCAATCCTAAACTGATCCCATTCTCCCAGAGCCCTGTATCAATCCCAAACTAATCTCACTGCCCACTCACTCCCCATTGCCCCGTTTCATTCCCCAAACTAATTCCATTGCGCCGCTATCTCCCCATCGCCCTGTACCAATCTTGAAACTAATTCCACTGACCACTCTGCCCCTAGCCCTGTATCAATCCCGAAACTAGTCCCACTGCTCCACCCTTCCCATAGCCCGGTGTCAATACCCAAATTTACCCAACCCTCCCCGTAGCCCAGAGTCAATCCCCAAACTAATATCACTGCCCACTCACCCACCATAGCCCTGTATCAATCCTCAAATTAATATCGCTGCCTCACTCTCTCCACATAGCCCTGTGTCAATCCCCATACTAATCTCACCGTCTCACTCTCTCCCCATAGCGCTGTATCAATCCCCAAACAAATCCCCCTGTCCCACTCTCTCCGTATAGCCCTGTATTAATCCGCAAACAAATCACACTGCCCCGCTCTCTCCCCATAGCCCTGTATCAATCCCGAAACTAAGCCCACTTCTCGGCTCTCTCCCCAGAGCCCTGTATCAATCCCCAAACTAATCCCACTGCCCCGCTCTCTCCTCATAGCCCTGTATCAATCCCCAAACTAATTCCACCGCCCCGCTCTCTCCCCATAGTCCTGTATCAATCCCCAAACTAATCTCACTGCCCGCTCTCTCCCCATAGCCCTGTATCTATCCCCAAACTAATCCCACTGCCCCGCTATCTCCCCATAGACCTGTATCAAACCCAAACTAATCCCAGTGCCTCACTCTCCCCCATAGCACTGTATGAATCCCCAAACTAATCCCACTGCCCCGCTCTCTCCCCATAGACCTGTATCAATCCCAAACTAATCTCACTGCCCCGCTCTCCCCATAGCCCTGTATCAATCCCCAAACTAATCCCACTACACCGCTCTCTCCTCATAGCCCTGTATCAATCCCCAAACTAATCCCACCGCCCCGCTCTCTCCCCATAGCCCTGTATCAATCCCCAAACTAATCTCACTGACCCGCTCTCTCCCCATAGTCCTGTATCAATCCCCAAACTAATCCCACTGCCCTGCTATCTCCCCATAGCCCTGTAACAAACCCAAACTAATCCCAGTGCCTCACTCTCCCCCCATAGCACTGTATGAATCCCCAAACTAAACCCACTGCCCCGCTCTCTCCCCATAGACCTGTATGAATCCCAAACTAATCTCACTGCCCCGCTCTCCCCATAGCCCTGTATCAATCCCCAAACTAATCTCATCGCCCTGCTCTCTCCCCATAGCTCTGTATCAATCCGCAAACTAATCCCACTACCCCACTCACTCCCCATCGCACTGTACCAATCTCCAAATTAATCCCAACTCCCCGCTCTCTCCCCATAGCCCTATATCAATCCCAAAATTAATCCGATCTCCCCATATCCCTGTGTCAATCCCAAAACTATTCTCACTGCCCAGTCTCTCCCCATAGCCGTGTATCAATCCGCAAACTAATCCCACTTCCCCACGCTATTCCCATAGCCCTGTATCAATCCCAGACTAATCCCTCAGCCCCGCTCTCTCCCCATAGCGCTGTATCAACCCCAAACTAACCCCACAGCCCCGCGCTATCCCTATAGCCCTGTGTCAATCCCTAAACTAATCCCACTGCCCCAATCTCTCCCCATAGCCCTCTATCAATCCCCAAACTAATCCCACTGCCCCGCTCTTTCCCCATAGCCCTGTATCATTCCCCAAACTAATCCCACTGCCCCGCTCTCTCCCAACAGCCCTGTATCTATCCCAAACTAATCCCACTGCCACGCTGTCGCCCCATAGCCATGTATCAATCCCCAAACTAATCCCACTGCCCCACTCTCTCCCCATACCCCTGTATCAATCCCAAACTAATCCCACTGCACCACTCTGACCCCACAGCCCTGTATCAACCCCAAACTAATCTCACTGCCCACTCACTTCCCATCGCTCCGTTTCAATCCCCAAACTAATTCCTTTGCCCCGCTATCTCCCCATAGCCCTCTACCAATTCTCAAACCAATTCCACTCGCCCCATAGACCTGTATCAATCCCGAAAGTTATCTCCCTGCCTTGCTCTCCCCATAGCCCTGTATCAATCCCCTAACTAATCTCACCGCCCCGCTCTCTCCCCATAGAACTGTATCAACCCCCAACCTAATCCCACTGCCCAACCCTCTCCCAATCGCCATGTACCGATCTCCAAATTAATCCCACTGCCCCGCTCTCTCCCCATAGCCCTACATCAATCCCAAAATGATCCCACTGCCCCGCGCTCTCCCCATAGCCCTGTATCAATCCGCAAACTAATCCCACTATCCCACTCTCTCCCCATAGCCCTGTATCAATCCCCAAACTAATCCCACTGCCACACTCTCTCCCCATTACCCTTTCTCAATCCCCAACTAATCTCACGTCCCCGCTCTCTCCCCATAGCCGTGTATCAATCCCCAAATTAATCTCACTTACCCGCTCTCTCCCCATAGCCCTGTATCAATCCCAAACTAATCCCACTGCCCCGCTCTCTCCCCATAGCCCTGTATCAATCACCAAACTAATCTCACTGCCCCGCTCTCTCCCTATAGCCCTGTATCAATCCCCAAACTAATCCCACTGCCCCACTCTCTCTCCATAGCCCTGCATCAAATCGAAACTAATCTCCCACTGCACCGCTCTCTCCCCATAGACCTGTATCAATCCCAAACTAATCACTGCCCTGCTCTCCCCATTACCCTGTATCAATCCCCAAACTAATCTCATCGCCCCGCTCTCTCCCCATCGCCCTGTATCGATCTAAAAATGATCCCACTATCCAGCTCTCTCCCCATAGCCCTGTATCAATCTGAAACTGATCGCACTGTCCGCTGTCTCCCCAAGAGCCTCTATCGATTCCCAAACTAATTCCACTGTCCCCCTCTCCCCATAGCCTTTATCAATCCCCAAACCATTCCCACTCTCCCCGCAGCCCTTGGTCAATCACAAACTAATCCCACACTCCCCATAGCCTGAGTGAGTGAGACACAGACAGTGTGAGAATTTGGTAATTTGGTGCAGTGAGGTAACCAGGAAAGGTAAGTGGTTAATCTAATTTTTCTGTTTTTCAGATAAAAGTGCAGTGTAGATTAGTGTCTGATTGGCTCAAGCTGCCCCCACCCTAATTGCTGAGAGGCAGTTATCTGGCAGTCACCTGAGGCCTGTTAAGGGGCACAAAGGTACACATTGTATTCTTCTCATTGAAGTTTTAGTGTGAGTCATCCTAAAGCCTGTATAAAAGACAGACAGAAAGCGCACATTAGTAAGCATTGCACAGGTCAATGAGACACAGCCTGAGTGAGAGAGATACAGACCGAGTGAGAATTTGGTAATTTGGTGCGTGAGGTAATTCGTTGAAGAGTGGGAGAAGGTGCTTTTTCCCTACTGTTTTGTTCTCTCTCTTTCTTCGGGCCTAATTTCGGGAGCCGTTCGGAGGAGGAGGAGCAGTCCGGTGAGTATAAAAACCTAACGGTAACTTCCTGTTTTCCAGTTTCTGTCCCAAAAGTGACGTCCGAGGGAAGCTGTGATCTGATTGGTTGATAGCAAATCTGCCCCAAATTTAAAATAAAACACAGCTAAACTCGTAAACTTAAATTAAACTAATTAATTAATTAGTGATGGCTGGTCAGGTGATGTGCTTGAGCTGCTTGATGTGGGAGCTGGCAGATCCAATTGCGAGCTGTTGGCTGCTCGAAGAGCTCTGGCTCAGAGTTGATGAGTTGGAGTCTGAGCTTCAAACATTGAGGCACATCCGGGGTGTGGGGGGGGGGAGACTTACCTGGACACTTTGTTTCAGGAGGCAGTCATACCTGTCAGAGTAAGTAGTTTAAATCCTGCCAGTGGCCAGGGACAGCAGGGTCTGACTGCAAGTCAGGCAGGTGAAGGGATCCAGCAGTCAGGAACTCAGGAGCCTCAGCCCTTGACCCTGCTCAACAGGTATGAGGCACTTTCTCCCTGTGTGGATGGCGAACAGGGCTGCAGGAAGGATGAGTCAGCTGAGCAAGGCACCGTGGTTCAGCAGGCCATTCAAGGGGAGGGAGTAAATAGGCAAGTTGTAGTTGTTGGGGATTCTATTATGAGGTGGATAGATAATATCCTTTGTGAGCAGGATAAAGAGTCCCGCATGGTATGTTGCCTGCCCTGAACTAGGGTGCGGGACATCTCTGACCGGCTTGAAAGGAGACTGGAGAGGGAGGGTTAGGATCCAGTTGTTGTGTCCCATGTCGGTACCAACAACATAGGCAAGCCTAGGAAAGAGGACCTGTTTAGAGATTATAAAGAGTTAGGATTCAAATTTAAAAAACAGGTCCTCAAGGATCATAATCTCCGGATTACTGCCCGAGCCACGTGCAAATTGGCATAGGGAGGCAAGAATAAGGGAAGTTAACACGTGGCTGAAAGAGTGGTGTGGGAAAGAGGGGTTCCTTTTCATGGGACACTGGCATCAGTTTTGGGACAGAGGGGACCTATACTGTTGGGATGGTCTCCACCTGAACCCAGCTGGGACCAGTGTCCTGGCGAAAAGAGTAAATAGGGTGGTTAATAGGGCTTTAAACTAAAGATTGGGGCGGGGGGGAGGGAAAATCAGGGAACCAAGAGGTGAAGTCATCAGTGGGAAAAGTAGCTGCTTAGGGATACAAAAAAGCACGAAAAGACAAAACTCAGGAGATGTTACGATAGTCCCCATCCGACAAAATATGACACAGTGTATGGAAAGGCTCAGTAAACCAGGGTCCACCACACTAAGAAAACAAAAAGGGATGGTCAATAGAGAATTAAAGGTGCTATATTTAAATGCGCGCCGTGTACGGAACAAGGTAGATGAGCTTCTGGCCCAGATTGTGACTGGCAGGTATGCTGTGGTAAGCATCACAGAAACGTGGTTGCAGGGGGTTCAGGACTGGCATTTAAACATCCAGGGATTCACAACCTATCGAAAAGACAGAGAGGTGGGCACAGGGGGCGGGGTTGCCTTGTTAATTAGGAATGAAATTAATTCAATAGCACTAAACGACATCGGGCCAGATAATGTGGAGTCTGTGTGGGTAGAGTTGAGGAACCACAAAGGCAAAAAAAGCATAATGGGAGTTATGCACAGGCCTCCTAACAGTGGTCAGGACCGGCGGCACAAAATGCACCACAAAATAGAAAGTGCATGTCAGAAAGGCAAGGTCACAGTGATCATGCTGGACTTCAATATGCAGATGAACTGGGTAAATAATGCTGCCAGTGGACCCAAGGAAAGGGAATTCATTGAATGTTTACAGGAGGGCTTTTTGGAACAGCTTGTGATGGAGCCCACGAGGGAACAGACCATTCTGCACTTAGTGTTATGTAATGAGCCAGACTTGATTAAAGATCTTAAAGTAAGGGAGCACTTAGGAGGCAGTGATCATAATATGGTCGAATTCAATCTCCAATTTGAAAGAAAGAAGGTAGAATAAGATGTAAAGGTGTTACAGTTAAATAAAGGGAACTACAGGGGCATGAGGGAGGAACTGACGAAAATCGACTGGGAGCAGAGCCTAGTGGGAAAGACAGTAGAACAGCAATGGCAGGAGTTTCTGGGTGTAATTGAGGACACAGTACAGAGGTTCATCCCAAAGAAAAGAAAGGTTATCAGAAGGGGAATTAGGCAGCCATGGCTGACAAAGGAAGTTAGGGAATGCATCAAAGCTAAAGAGAAAGCCTATAATGTGGCAATGAGTAGTGGGAAGTCAGAAGATTGGGAAGGCTACAAAAACAAACAGAGGATAACAAAGAGAGAAATAAGGAAAGAGTGAATCAAATATGAAGGTAGGCTAGCCAGTAACATTAGGAATGATAGCAAAAGTTTCTTTAAATACATTAAAAACAAACGGGATGCAAAAGGTGACACTGGGCTGCTCGAAAATGACGCTGGTAATCTATTGATGGGAGACAAGGAAATAGCTGAGGAACTAAATAAGTACTTTGAACATAGAACATAGAACATAGAAAATACAGCACAGAACAGGCCCTTCGGCCCACGATGTTGTGCCGAACCTTTGTCCTAGATTAATCATAGATTATCATTGAATCTACAGTGCAGAAGGAGGCCATTCGGCCCCCTGAGTCTGCACCAGCTCTTGGAAAGAGCACCCGACCCAAACTCAACACCTCCACCCAACACCAAGGGCAATTTGGACATTAAGGGCAATTTATCATTGGCCAATTCACCTAACCCGCACATCTTTGGACTGTGGGAGGAAACCGGAGCACCTGGAGGAAACCCACGCAGACACGGGGAGGACGTGCAGACTCCGCACAGACAATGACCCAAGCCGAAATCGAACCTGGGACCATGGATCTGTGAAGCAATTGTGCTATCCACAATGCTACCGTGCTGCCCTTAAGAACAAATAAATCTACACTATATCATTTTCCCGTAATCCATGTACTTTGCGTCAGTCTTCACAGTAGAAGACATGAGTAATATCCCAACAATTCCGGAGAGTCAGGGGGCAGAGTTGAATATGGTAGGCATCACAAAGGAGAAAGTGCTAGAGAAACTAAGAGGTCTAAAAATTGATAAATCTCCGGGCCCAGATGGGTTAAATCCTAGAGTTCTAAAGGAGATAGCTGAAGAAATAGTGGAGGCGTTCGTTGTGATCTTTCAAAAGTCACTGGAGTTCGGGAAAGTCCCAGAGGATTGGAAAATCGCTGTTGTAACCCCCCTGTTCAAGAAGGGAACAACGCAAAAGGTGGAAAATTATAGGCCAATTGGCCTAACCTCGGTTGTTGGCAAGATTCTAGAATCCATTATTAAGGATGAGATTTCTAAATTCTTGGAAGCGCAGGGTCGGATTTGGACAAGTCAGCATGGATTTAGTAAGGGGAGGTCGTGCCTGACAAACCTGTTAGTGTTCTTTGAAGAGATAACAAATAGGTTAGACCAAGGAGAGCCAATGGATGTTATCTATCTTGACTTCCAAAAGGCATTTGATAAGGTGCCTCACGGGAGACTGCTGAGTAAAATAAGGGCCCATGGTATTCGAGGCAAGGTACTAACATGGATTGACGATTGGCGGTCAGGCAGAAGGCAGAGAGTTGGGATAAAAGGTTATTTTTCGAAATGGCAACCGGTGACGTGTGGTGTCCCACAGGGTTCAGTGTTGGGGGCCACAGCTATTCTCTTTATATATTAACGATCTAGATGACGTGACTGGGGGCATTCTGGCGAAGTTTGCCGATGATACAAAGATAGGTGGAGGGGCAGGTAGTATGGAGGAGGTGGGGAGGCTGCAGAAAGATTTAGACAGTTTAGGAGAGTGGTCCAAGAAATGGCTGATGAAATTCAACGTGGGCAAGTGCGCGGTCTTGCACTTTGGAAAAAAGAATAGTGGCATGGACTATTTTCTAAACGGTGACAAAATTCATAATGCTGAAGTGCAAAGGGACTTGGGAGTCCTAGTCCAGGATTCTCTAAAGGTAAATTTGCAGGTTGAGTCCGTAATTAAGAAAGCAAATGCAACGTTGTCATTCATCTCAAGAGGCTTGGAATATAAAAGCAGGGATGTACTTCTGAAGCTTTATTAAGCATTAGTTAGGCCCCATTTAGAATACTGTGAGCAATTCTGGGCCCCACATCTCAGGAAGGACATACTGGCACTTGAGCGGGTCCAGCGGAGATTCACACGGATGATCCCAGGAATGGTAGGCCTAACATACGATGAACGTCTGAGGATCCTGGGATTATATTCATTGGAGTTTAGGAGGTTGAGGGAAGATCTAATAGAAACTTACATGATAATGAATGGCTTAGATAGGGTGGATGTAGGGAAGTTGTTTCCATTTGCAGTGGAGACTAGGTCCCGGGTGCACAGACTTAGAATAAAAGGGAGTCACTTTAGAGCAGTGATGAGGAGAAATGTCTTCAGCCAGAGAGTGGTGGGTCTGTGGAATTCATTTCCACAGAGGGCGGTGGAGGTCGGGACGTTGAGTGTCTTTAAGACAGAAGTTGATAAATTCTTGATATCTCGACGAATTAAGGGCTATGGAGAGAGCGGGTAAATGGAGTTGAAATCAGACATGATTGAATGGTGGAGTGGACTCGGTGGGCCGAATGGCCTTACTTCCGCTCATATGTCTTATGGTCTTATGGTCTAATAGCCCTGGGTCAATTCCCAAACTAATCCCACTCTCCCCACGGCCTTTGGTCAATCCTAAACTGACCCCATTCTCCCTATAGCCCTGTATCAATCCCCAAACTAATCCCACTGCCCCACTCTCTCCCCAGAGCCCTGTATCAATCCGAAACTAATCCCACTGCTCCGCTCTCTCCCCGTAGCCCTGTATCAATCCCCAAACTAATCCCATCTCCCCATAGCTGTATCAATCCCTAAACTAATCCCATCTCACAATATCACTGCGTCAATCCCAAAACGAATCTAACTACCCTGCTCTCTCCCCATAGCCCTGGACCAATCCCCAAACTAATCCCACTGGTCCACTCTCTCCCATAGCCCTGTATCAATCCTAAACTAATCCCACTGCCCTACTCTCTCCCCATTGTCCTGCATCAATCCCCAAACTAATTCCACTGTCCCACTCTCTCCCCAAAGCCCTGTATCATTCCCCAAACTAATCCTACTGCCCCGCTCGCTCCCCATAGCCCTGTATCAATGACGGAACTAATCCCACTGCCCCACTCTCCCCCAGAGCCCTGTATCAATCCCAAACTAATCCCACTGCCCCACTCTCTCCCCATAGCCCCGTTTCAATCCCCAAACTAATCCCATTGCCCGGCGCTCGCCCCATTGCCCTGTGTCAATCCCAATCAAATCACACTGCCACACTCTCCTCATTGCCCTGTATAAATCCCCAAACGAATCCGACTGCCCCACTCTCCCCATAGCCCGGTGGCAATCCCCAAACTAATCTCACTCTCCCCATAGTCCTGTGTCAATCTCCAAACTAAAATCACTGCCCCACCCTCCCCATAGCCATGTATCAAACATCAAACTAATCCCACGCCCCACTCTCCCCATGACCTTGTACCAATCCTCAAACTAATTCCACTGTCCACTCTCCCCATAGCCCTGTATCAATCCCCAAACAACTCCCACTGCCCCACTCTCTCCCCATAGCCCTGTATCAATCCCCAAACTAATCCCAGTGCCCCACCCTTCCCATAGCCCGGTGACAATCCCCAAACTAATCCAACCCTCCCCGTATCCCAGAGTCATTCCCCAAATTAATATCACTGCCTCACTCTCTCCACATCGCCCTGTGTCAATCACCAAACTAATCGCACTGCCTCACTCTCTCCTCAGAGCCCTGTATCAATCCCCAAACTAATCTCCCTGTCCAACTCTCTCCCGATAGCCCTGTATCAATCCCCAAACTAATCCCACTGTCCCACTCTCTCCCCATAGCCCTGTATCAATGCCACACTAATCCCACTGCCTCGCTCTCTCCCCATAGCCCTGTATCAATCCCCAAACTAATCCCACTGTCCCACTCTCTCCCTGTAAGTCTGTATCAATCCCTAAACTAATCCCACTGCCCGGCTCTCTCCCCATAGGTATTCATCAATCCCCAAACTAATCCCAATGCCCGGCTCTCTCCGTATATCCATGTATCAATCCCAAGACTAAACGCACTGCCCCGCTCTCTCCCTGTAATTCTGTATCAATTCCCAAACTAATCCCACTCCCCGACTCTCTCCCCATAGCTATTCATCAGTCCCCAAACTAATCCCACTGCCCCGCTCTCTCCCTATAGCCCTGTATCAATCCCAAGACTAATCGCACTGCCCCGCTCTCTCCCTATAACCCTGTATCAATCGCCAAACTAGTCCCACTTCCCCACGCTCTCCACATAGCCCTATATCAATTCCCAAACTAATCCCACTCTCACCATAGCCCTGTGTCAATCCCCAAACTAATACCACTCTCCCACAGCCCTGTATCAATTCCCAAACGAATGCCACTCTCCCCACAGCCCTGTGTCAATTCCCAAACTAATCCCACTCTCCCCACAGCCCTGGAAAATCCCCAAACTAATCCTACTCTCCCAACTGCCCTTGGTCAATCCCCAATCTAATCCCACTCTCGCCACAGGCCTGGGTCGTTCCCCAATCTTATCCTACTCTCCCATAGCCCTGGGTCAATCCCAAATGCTAACCCCACTCTCGCCATAGCCCTGGGTTAATCCCCAAACTAATCCCACTCTCCCCATAGACCTGTGGGAACTTTCCCATCATGATCACATTTCTGATTGTGGAATCTTACTGTGCAATCAACCTGCCTGTTATCAGTTTGTACACCTTCGAGTAGAAAGAGAGAAAGAAATCCATCTTCGGAGAGTCTGAACTTAATTTTGAAAGTGTACCATTTTTGGGCTCTTCCTGTGCACAAGCTGCCTGCAGAATTCCCCAAATTAAAAACAAGGTGAGAGATGAGCGTGAGTGTTGAGTTAACAGAAATCTGTTGGGGTTATCAAACTGACCGTTTTCATGGAATATAAATTGTTTCAATATGAATTCTAATCTCAGAAATTGACGTCAGAGGATTTCAGCGAAAAACCCCACAGACATCCCAAACTATTCAGAAATTCAGGGGGATATAAATATTAACATCAAGACTGAAGTAAGGACAGGACATTGCTAGATCTGTTGCTGTGTCCTGAATTAACATAACCACAGACAGGACAAATGCCTCTGGCCTCTCCTGTGAAGACGCATCTTTCGTAAATAATCACAGAGCACAGACTGAAAACATTCATGACAGACAGTCAGGGGGTAGGTCTGCACACAGATCTCTGAGGAGATCTCAATCAATACTGTTTCTAATCATTTTCCAATAGAATTTTAACTTATGCTTCAATTCTGTTATACAGAAATGTGGTCCCTGCGGGAGGATTGTGTTAAGACAGCAGCTTGATGGATCCATTGCTGTGTCATTTATCAATAGTAAGGAGATTGGTACCTCTTGTCAGTCATTTACAGATCAATAGTGAGCTGTCCTCAGAGGCAGACATTCCACACGTGTCAGAGACTAGGGCTGGAGTTTGCTCACAGCTCACTGAGGATAGACCTGAGTCTGAGGGTCTCCAGCTCTCAAACCAATCCTCCCAGATCACTGACAACATTGCCCCTCTTGTTCAGTGTGTGCCTGTGTGTGTTGCTGAGTGGAGCTTCAGTGTGATGTGAGAGAGCTTGAAGCGAGATTTGCTGGTGGTGTGAGGAAGTGGAGTTCCCCGATCCTAACTGCCCCAGCTTGTATTGTGCCTGGTGGGAGTGGGACCACACAGGGCTGCAGGCCCGGCCTCCTGTCCTCCCACCGCTCTGCTTGAGGTGGGAGTCTGACCATCCAGGGCTGCGGGCCCAGCCTCCTGTCCTCCCACGCCTCTGCCTGAGTAAGGAGTGGGACCACCCACGGCTGCAGGCCCAGCCTTCTGTCCTCCCACCCCTCTGTCTGAGGTGGCAATGGGACCATCCAGGGCTGCAGGCCCAGCCTGCTGTCCTCCCACCCCTCTGCCTGAGGTGGGAGTGGGACCAACCAGGGCTGCAGGCCCAGCCTCCTGTCCCCCCACCCCTCTGCCTGAGGTGGGAGTGGGACCATCCAGGGCTGCAGGCCCAGTCTCATGTCCTCCCACCCCTCTACCTTAGGTGGGAGTGGGACAATCCAGGGCTGCAGGCCCAGCCTCCTGTCCTCCCACCCCTCTGCCTGAGGTGGGAGTGGGACCATCCGGGGCTTCAGGCCCAGCCTCTTGTCCTCCCACACCCCTGCTTGAGGTCGGCGTGGGGCCACCTGGGGCTGCAGGCCCAGCCTCCTGTACTCCCACCCCTCTGCCTGAGGTGGGAGTGGGACCGTCCAGGGCTCCAGGCCCAGCCTCCTGTCCTCCCACCCCTCTGCCTGAGGTGGGAGTGGGACCATACAGAGCTGCAAGCCCAGCCTCCTGTCCTCCCACCCGTCTGCCTGAGGTGGGAGTAGGACCATCCAGGGATGCAGGCCCAGCCTCCTGTCCTCCCACCCCTCTGCCTGAGGTTGGAGTGGGACCATCCAGGGCTGCAGGCCCAGCCTCCTGTCCTGCCACCCCTCTGCCTGAGGTGGGAGAGGGACGAGGAATCCGGAGCACCCGGAGGAAACCCACGCACAATCGGGGAGGATGTGCAGACTCCGCACTGACAGTGCCCCACGCCGGAATCGAACCTGGGAACCTGGAGCTGTGAAGCATTTGTGCTATCCACAATGCTACCGTGCTGCCCACTGACACTTTGTTGAACAAAATAGTGCGCAATCTCAATAGGAATTTAAATCTAGAACCGCAATGTAACGTGGCTGATTGGAATGAACGTTAAAGAGTGCCATTTGACTCCGTAGAGATGTGGATTGCCTGCCGAGAGTGGAGAGATCTTGGCCGTCGCTCATCTAGGCGGAACGATCATCAGGACTCCTTTCGAAAAACAAGTGGCAGGTCCGAGGATCAACTTTTCCAGTCTCAACATCATCGCAATCGCCTGGAAGCGGGCCTGCTGGAAATAGTGATCGTCACTAAAGCTAGTTACTTAAACTAAACAGATGAAATGATATCCCTGAATGCGGGTATTTCCAGGTGGTGCAGCCCACGGAAACTGCAACACTAAAGTCCCCAGGTGCAGTGGTAAATTCTTCTGCCATTTTGTGTCACACTCTTTTTATTTTCCTTTGAAAAGTTACATTGATCCCACGAATTCATCGACCGTTCACAGATACACTTCAACTTTCACGACCTGCAGAATGCTGTGAGCAAACAAACTGAACTGACAATGCAATTGCTCTCCATCAATCATTGCACACTGAATAATATTATTTTACACTTGGAGGATTCGAGGTTGTATTTAAAGCCAACAATTTGTCTTCAATGGTAAATGTTTTTGGCGTTGTGTTCGTTTGATCTTTGAGTTTTAAAAAAGGGAGTAGTGAGTGAGAAGTCACAAATTAATCTTCGAAGCTGAAATTCAACCCACCTATAATACTGGAGGAGTTCTCTTCAGAATCTTCTGAAAAACAAGATCAATGTAACCCAAACAATAACTGCTGTAATATTCCACCCATCTGAGGGAGTCAATAGAAAGACAATCTAGAAAACAGCAAAAATAAAAATAATGTTTTTGGAAAAAATGTGCTTTTACAGACATTAAAGCGTCATAGCTGCACAGGCGGAATCGGAGACACCTTTGGCATTATAAATCACAATTTTTGACGCTGTGCACATTTATAAGAATGTATTGACTCGCATAATTTTCGCTGAATCACAGTCCAGAATACAGTGCAGAAAAGGACTTTCGTCCCATCGAGGCTGTCCCGCCTCATGAAAGGCACCCGATCGGCCATTGATAATCCCATTTGTCAGTAAGTGGTTCGTAGCCTCGAAGTTTAAGATCGTAAGACATAGGAGCAGAATTAGGTCACTCGACCCTTCGAGTCTCCTCTGCTATTCAATCATGGCTGATATTTTTCTCATCCCCATTCTCCTGCATTCGCCACATAACCCCCGATCCCCTTATTAATCAAGAACCTAGCTATCTCTGTTAAAAACACTCAGTGATTTGGTCTCCACAAGACGTGCCAATTGCTCCTCCAGCTACTTTTTATAGGATGTGAGTCAACCCACCTCTACCACGCTCCCAGGAAGTGCGTTCCAGACAGTCACCACACTTCGAGAGAAAAGCTTTTTCCTGAAGCCGCCCCTGTCCCTCTCACCGCTCACCTTGAACCTGCGTCCCCACCTGAGCGACTCTTCAACTAAGGGGAACAGCTGTTTTCTGTGCACCCTGTTCATGCCCCTCATAACCTTGTGCACCTCGGCCTGGTCGCCCCCCAGTCTTCTTTGTTCCATCCCAGGCAACATCCTGGTGAAACGCCTCTGCAAAGCCTCCAATGCAATCACACCCTTCCTATAATGTGGCAGCCAGAACTACACCTATTACTCCAGCTGTGGCCTCACCAATGTTCTATATAACGCCAACATGACTTCCTACATTTTTAATCTGTGTCCTGATTGATAAAGGCAAGTATACCAAATGCCTTTTTAACCACCCTATTCTCCTTCCATTCTGCATCCAGAGCCCTATTGACAAACACGGCAAGGTTTTTTTGTTCCTCAGGACTTCCGTGTGGTGCATTCATTGAATATGTCCTGGTCAAATTTTCCCTTCAAAAGTGTAACTCCTCACACTTTTCACGATTAAATTCTACCCGCCTATCTGCACATTTGACCATACCGTCTATCTCTCCCTGCAACCAAAAACTCTCAGCCTCACTGTTAACCACCCGGCCTATCTTTGTGTCACCCGAAAACCTACTGCTCCTACCACCCATATAGCATCTAAGTCATTTATATAAAAACGAATAATCAAGGTCACAGCACTGATCACTGCGAACGCCACTGGCTGCCAGTCACTAATGGAGCCGTCTGTTATCACCCTCTGTTTCCTACAGTTCGGCCAGTTTTCAATCCAGCTTATCAAGTTCCCCTGTATCCCATGCGCTTGACAATAATTCAATTAAACCCTTCCAATCCCTTGCCCACACTGTCTAATTTAACCTAAATCATCCTAGCAATTAATTTCCCGCACTTTGAAATTCTTCCCAGATTTATGTTCTAACATTGTTACTACCCATTTCTCTGATTTATATTCATATTTTTTTGAAGGCAGATTTAGAATGAAGGTTGTTAAACAAAAGGTAGTCATTGGCTTAAATGCCTGAATAAGAGGCAATTTGTAGGAATAAATAGTGTATACGCAATGCGAGTGATTTTATAACCTAAGAATTACTAATATCAGAAAGGACCGACATACAATTAAAAGAAGTTACACAAAATGGTTGTTAGCTGAGTGAGAAATACTAAAGACACAAAATGGCCTTCAACGGAATTAGACACATTCCTGAACAACCATTATTTGGTATAAGTTGCAAACTGGTGTAAATAACATCTCTTAATTAAAGACAGCAGAGATAGTCAGGGAGACTCGGGTGATTGATATTAAGTCATTGAATGGGAAACAGGCATGGGAGATTCTGGGTAGGCAAGGGAGGCACGCAGAGAGAAGTACAAGGAACATTTTTCAACCTCGCCAGCCCAAGGTCTCCAGATGCAGGCAGGAGAGATAACTTTAATAGTTAGTATGAGTGACTTCTTCATGAAGTCAGGGGCTGGTAAGGTACCAATCCACTATACGTAATGTCAAATTTAATTGAATATATAACTAATGTTATATATAAAATCTATAATCAATATCATTGGACAAGTTCCAACCGAAATGGGCTGTGTAGCTGTTCAGTTAATGTACAAGAATGAATGCTTTCCTTCGTTCGGTGGAGAGACGGTTTGGGACTTTAACAGACGCCATCCCCCGGTGCCGAAATAAACAGTTTGATGCGAGGACCATCCCTGAACGTTGAGTGATTTATTTGAGATCCTCTCCCGCTAACATACTTCAGACTTCATCTGATTTGTATCATTCGTTGTCAATTAATCTTTCACCAAAAGTGTCCTTCCATTACCTTGTAATCAGTCAACGACTTTCTGTATTGTCAATACAATCATCTGATCTGAGAATGGACACTGCTAATCTGCGTGGTGCTAACAACAAATGGCAAAGGGACTGCTTCGAAATCTGCAGGGGTGCAAAGTATCCTGTTGACTGTCTAAACCGCCAAACCGAATGTTGACAAAAGGAAAATAAGTTATCAATTCGATTTCCAAGAAGTGAACAGTAATATTTAGCAGAATGTGACATTATACAGTGTCAGTTCGTTGAAAAGGAACATACAAACCTCTGGAATGCATCTGAGAGGAAAGGCGACCATGTGGTATATTTTCAATCTCTTCCTAAAACATATGGTCTGTTGCAGCATCTGAATGCTTGTCGTCAGTCACAGCACCTGTTGAATAGATTTTGGTCGGATTGTTTATTCTATCCCACGTCTTTTAATCGTGAAAAGTGGGCTAATTAAAAAAAACATCCCATGAATGATGACAATCAAGTGAAAGACACGAAAGCAAAATAGTAAATGCTGGATATTATCAGCGGCTATGGCATCATATATGGAGAGAGGCACGAAAATGTGTTTTGCGATGAATGTAACTGTCCCAGAACGACGAAACTAATATTGGATTGAAATGTTCACTCTGTTTCTCTCTCTACAAATGCTGCCGCACCACTCGTGTATTTGCAGCATTCCCTGCTTTGATTTAGAATTATAACTTCCAAAAATGTTTGAACAGTAATACCATAGTTTTCCTGCAGTGCAGAAGGAGGTCAAACCGCCCATTGGCACTGCACGGTCTCTCTGAAATATAACTCCACCCATGCTCACTTCCACTCTCCAGGTAACCCCTCGTAATCTGCAAATCTTTGTGTAAGTAAGGGACAATGATGCATCGCGAATCCATCTACCTGCACTTCTTTGGACTGTTAAAGGACACCGGAGAACCAGAAGGAAACCTACCCATTCAGGGGAAAATGTAAAAACTACACACAGACTGTCACTCACGACCGGAATTGGTTCCAGTTCACTGATGCAGTAATGTATCAGTGCTAACCATTTTGCCACTGTGGCGCCTATAACTCTGTTCCTTCGAGATAAGAGAAAAGGCGAATTCAGTTCAATGTGGAGGAGATTATTTGCAACTTTACTTGAGTGTATCCATCTGCATGTGCATATGTATGTGCGTACATTTGCTTGTGTGTCTGTGTACTTGTCTGTTTGTGTGGCGGTTTGGGCTGTGTCTTTCTGAGGCTCGGTATCAGTGTGCCTTTCTGTTGATCTATGTGTGCACGTCAGCGAGAGAGAACGTGGGAGGGTGCGTGGTGTTACCGTCTGTGGCTGTGTTTGCGTGTCTGACTTTGTGTGAGAGAATGTTTCTGTGTGTATGCTTTGTACACATCTGTGCGAAGGAAATAGAGGTACAGAGAGCGGAAGAGAGTAAAAGATATAGAGACTGACGGCATTTGTCTGAAAATGCGTATGTTCCCCTCAATATTGCAATTCCATTAACATCTGCGGAGAGGGCAAATTGGTAGCGTTAGTATAATGGAATTGTTCAACATATCTTATTTCCGTGTGAGATGTCTTCGTGTTCAGTTCGGTGTTGGATTTTCAATGTGGTCAATTTATCGGATTGTAGAATAATCATTTTTGAATGCAGTAATTTAATGAAAACTTTCATCTCCATAAATACTGCGCATATTATACCGAGGATGATCGAAACCGGGCCCGTGAGGCTTTTCTGCCTCACATCTCCACGATCCCGGGTTCAAATCCGGCCTTGGCTGACTATTTGGAGGATGCACATTGTCCCCGTGTTTGCGTGGGTTTCCTCCGGGTGTTCCGGTTTCCTCCCAAAGTCCAAAGATGTGCAAGTTAGGTGGATTGGACATGTGAAATTGTCACGTAATGTCCAGATTTGTGTGGGCTAAGCGGATGTGATTAGGGGGGAGGGGGTGCATCTTGGTGGGGTGCTCTTTCAAGGGACTGTGCAGAGTTGATGGGCCGAATGGTCTCCATGTGCACTGTAGGAATTCTATGATGACTTGGACACAGAAACTGCTGGGGTGGAAAATCCAGTGGAGTGAAGAAGATGCGCGGAAATAATACTTGAAGGCAAAGTCCAAACGGCTAGAATAAAATGCCTTATCAACTGAGACAATAAATACATCTCCTGAGGTCGCATGTAACGATGAATGGATTGGAGCAATAAAGGTGGATGTTTTAACTCACGCCCCTTTCCAAAGTAGACACATTTCCGATTCGGCCAGTACAGAGAACGCAATGACGTTCCAAAAATATATTAATATATGTTCCAGCATGTCCAATGGCATTGACTGGAAAATACGATGAGAACAACTCGATATGACCCGATATCAGCAATTAGTTTCAGCTCAGGGACCGGTTTGAAGGCTCACCACTTTTTGTTCGTTTTCTCTGTATTCGCGCCATCAGTGCAACCAATTCGCAGGTTAAGATCGTTCCCAGTGATACGCAGAAGGCCAACGGGATGGAAGTGACTTCCGGTTCTTAATTGAAGAATCAAATATAAATTATTACATGAAATAGAAATTAACACCGTCTCACAATAATTTTTTTGTTATTAATTTTCCATTTTCATGAATTAATAAAAGGATTAGTATAAAAATAATAACAATATGCTGAATATAAATGGGATTGATAAGTCTTGAAATATTTACAGCACTATTTAGTAATGAGAAACAAATTGCACACGAGAATATAGATCATAAAATATAATTTACAGTGCAGAAGGAGGCCATTCGGCCCATCGAGTCCGCAAAGGCCGTTGGAAAGAGCACCCTACTTAAACCGACAACTTCACCCCAACCCAGTACCCCACCTAGGTGTTTTGCACATTAAGGGTAATTCGGCATGGCCAATTCACCTGTGGACTGTGGGAGGAAAACAGAGCACCGGGTGGAAACCCAGGCAGACACGGGGAGAACGTGCAGGCTGGTATCTTTCTTAAAAAGTGAGCAACACGGTAGCACAGTGGTTAGCACAGTTGCTCCACAGCTCAAGGGTCCCAGGTTCGATTCCCGGCTTGGGTCACTATCTGTATGGAGTCTGGAACTTCTCCCCGTGTGTGTGTGGATTTCCTGCGGGTGCTCCGGTTTCTTCCCACAGTCCAAAGATGTGCAGGTTAGGTGGATTGGCCATTCTAAATTGCCCTTATCTCCAAAAGGTTTAGGAGGAGTCACTTGGTTACGGGGATAGGTTGGAAGTGTGGGCTTAAATGGAATTCCCTGTCCAAGGCCGGTGCAAACACGATCGGCCAAATGGCCTCCTTCTGCCTGTAAATTCTATGATTCCACGCAGACAATGTCCCGAGCCTGGGATTGAACCTGCGACCCTAGAGCTGCGAAGCCCCTGTGCAACCGTGTCGCCCACGTTCAAGGAATATTGCACTTTAGATTGTGGGATTCCGCTTTCAAAAATTAACGTTTTTATTAACGTTGTAAAACTATGGGTATTGCTAAACGGGGAGACGTATCCATTTGAGATATTCACCAGCACAAATCACACCGGCATCTTCCTTGTGATCACAGTCAGTTGGAGCTGAAGATGCAGAAGGACAGTCAGAGAGAAATGATTCTCTCCCTGTGCACTTCACCTCATCCAGCTTTATATCGCCGTCAGCCGTTCCAAATACGGCCCCTCCTGGGGCCAAGAGGGCAGAGCCACAAGCTAGCTGTCTGCAGACAACATTGGCATCTGCCATGTCCCAGGAATCGTCACACACCGAGCCCCAGTGCTGATTGGACAATATCTCCACTCTCCCGGAGCAGCTTGTGTTCCCACCAACTAGGCGCAATTCTCGCCCGGGATCTGCGAAGGCAATCAATTGTGTTATTAATGTAGAGTAAGCGAACAGTACAACTCAGAGGTCTGGTATATTCAAGACGAGGAAGCACCTGACTCTCGAACGCATTGGCGCTGCTCCATGGTCATTGCAGTTTCTGTTGAAAAGAGAAACAGGCTGAATACATGGGACATCAGTGTTTGCAAACATACCCACGCGCCATCCCCTCCCCTGCATCACCTGAACAAACAACACCGGCATCTTCGCGGTGATCACAATTATGTTGACCCCACGGATTTGAATGACACTTCCAAACGGTCGACTCGTGTGAATTGCACGCCAACCCACTGACCCAAATAGGGCCGAAACCTGCTCCGAAAGTCGAAGTGTCGAAGACAAGTTTTACGTGTGGGCCGCATTGCAACTGATTACAGATCACTGCTCCTTCATGGCCACCAAGATTTTCCGAGCACACTGTTCCCCATTCCCCATTGTAGAATACTTCCAATCTCCCCTCACAGCGATGCTTTCCGTTCACCATCCGGATTTCTTTAAGTTCTGTCAATAAAAGCAAATCCCAAGTGTCCAATGAAATCTGTTCTTTCCGTACAGCATACGTTGCACCGATATATATATATAATTGAGTTAATGTAACGAATGTAACGAATGATGCTGTTCGTGCATGTAATCAACAACGAGCGACACGGATTTGATAAAAAATAGTTATTTCGGTAAACCTTGTTGTACTCTCTGTGCAGTTTGCAGAACGAATAGAACGGGAAGGTTCTGCAGCTGCAGCCTGCGGACATGATCTGAGTGCATGCGAAAACCATGCCTCAGTACTGATATAAGTTTAGTTACAAAATTGAAATCCCGTGGTTTATCGTGTGCGTGTGTGTGCGTGTGCGTGTGTGTGTGTCAGAGACAGAGAGAGAGAGGGAGACTGTGAGGCTCAGCATATACACATATTTACCTCGAGGTGCGAATTGTATGAATAGCTAAGGACATAATCAAGTTTGACCTGTTTAGTGGTCAGATTAGCAGTTCTTTTCTGATCAGTTGAGCTTCGTCGTGTTCCCGGCGTTAAATATGGAGACAACTGTTGCATCAAACTCATATTAACCATTTTGACTTCATGAACCGTAGTATAAAGGCAACATGTTTGTCGAGGAGAACATTTTGGGGCATAGTAGTTACCAAAAGTTGATGGCAATAAAATAAAGGAATGAGTCAAAAGTAGAAGAATGGACGTAGCAATAGTGAATTAATTCTAAAATGTGAAATACTGGTCGGAATATTAAAAGAAACTTCATACATAAGAACATAGATTATTGTTTGTACAGAAATTTAGTTAGCAGTGTACATAAATGTTTATGGTTGGGCAATAAACAAATAAATAACTGATACACGTAGAAATGATACAACATTTATCATGGTTTGTTTTTAATTAACATGTCAGCACGGTAGCATAGTGGTTAGCACAGTTGTTTCACACCTCCAGGGCCCCAGATTCCATTCCCGGCTTGGGTCACTGTCTGTGCGGAGTCTGCATGTTCTCCCCGTGCCTGCGTGGGTTTCCTCCGGGTTCTCCGGTTTCTTCTCACAGTCCAAAGATGTGCAGGTTTGGTGGATTGGCTTTGCTAAATTGTCCTTAGTGTCCCAAAAAGGTTAGGTGGTGTTACGGGGATATATTGGAGGTATGGGGATAGGGTGTAGGTACGGGCTTAGGTAGGGTGCTCTTTCCAAGGTCCGGCGCAGAGTTGATGGGCCGAATGGCCTCCTTCGGCACTGTAAATTCTATTAAAAAAGGGCGGCATGGTAGCACAGTGTTTAACATTTTTGCGTCACAGCTCCAGGCTCCCAGATTTCATTCCCGGCTTGGGTCACTATATGTGCGGAGCCTGCACGTCCTCTCTGTGTCTGCGTGGGTTTCCTTCTGTTGCTACGTTTACTCCCAGAGTCCAAAGATGTGCAGGTTAAGTGGATTGGGCATGCTACATTGCCCTTAGTGTCCCAAAAAGGCTACGTGGGATTACTAGGTTACGGATGTGGGTTTAAGTGGGATGCTAATTCCAAGGGCCGGTGCAGACTCGATGGGCGGAATGGCCTCCTTCTGCACTGCAAATACTATGGCGATTGGTTCAACCAGGTCGGTCATGGCATCATTGAGGAGGAGTTTATAGAATGTAACCACGATAGTTTCCTATAAGAGTATGTAATGGAACCTATGGTGGAGCAAGCGACTCTAGATCTGGCTCTGTGTAATGAGGCAAGATTGATTAATGATCTCATAGTTAGTGATCATCTGGGAAGGAGCGATCACAATATTGTGGAATTTAAAATACAGATGGATGGTTAGTGGATAAAATCAAACACTAGTGTTTTGTGCTTGAACAAAGGAGATTACAATGGGATGAGAGCAGAGCTGGCTAAGGTAGACTGGGAGCAAGACATTATGACGAAGCGGTTGAGGAAAAGCGGAGATCCTTCCAAGCAATTTTTCACAGTGCTCAGCAAACGTTTATACCAACAAAAAGGAAGGACGAGAGATAGAGGGAAAATCGACCGTGGACATCTAAGGAAATAAGGGAGAGTATCAACTTGGAGGAACAATCATGCAACCTGCCAAAGATTAGTGGGAGACTAGAACATTGCGAAATCATGAGGGGGCAACAGAAAGCTACTAAAAAAGCTATAAAAATAAGAGTAAGATAGATTAAGAGATTAAACGTGCTCTGAATATAAAAACAGATAGGAAAAGCTTCAACAAGTATATACAACAAAGAAGAGTGGCTGAGGTAAATATTGGTCATTTAGATGATGAGAAGGGTGATTTAATAATGGGAAATGAGGAAATGGCTGAGGAACTGAACCGGTTTCTTGGATCGTTCTTCACAGTGGAAGACACACATAACATGCCAGTCACTGATGGAAATGAGGCTTTGACAGCTGGGGACATTGAGACGATTGTTTTCACGAAGGAGGTAGTGATGGGCAAGCTACCGGGGCTAAAAGTAGACACGTCTCCTGGCCCTGATGGAATGCATCCCAGAGTGCTAAAAGAGATGGCAAGGGAAATTGCAAATGCACTAGTGATAATTTACCAAAATTCACTAGACTCTGGGGTGTTCCCGGCGGATTGGAAATTAGCTAACGTAACACCACTATTTAAAAAAGGAGGTAGGCAGAAAGCGGGTAATTATAGGCCAGTTAGCTTAAGTTCGGTAGTCGGGTAGATGCTGGAATCTATCATCACGGAAGAAATAGCGAGGCATCTGGGTGGAAATTGTCCCATTGGGCAGACGCAGCATGGGTTCATAAAGGGCAGGTCGCACCAAACTAACTTAGTGGGAATTTTTGAGGACATTACCAGGGCGGTAGACAACGGGGAGCCAATGGATGTTGTATATCTGGATTTTCAGAAAGGTTTTGACAAGGTGCCACACAAAAGGTTGCGAAATAAAATAATGATGCATGGCGTTAAGGGTAAAGTGGTTGCATCGATAGAGGATTGGATCATTATTAGAAAGCAAAGGGTAGGGGTGAATGGGTGTGTCTCTGGTTTGCTAGTGGTGTCCCTCAGTGGACAGTGTTGGGCCCACAATTGTTCACAATTTGCATAGATGATTTGGAGTTGGGGACGAAGACAATGTGTCCAAGCGTGCAGACGACACTAAGATGAGTGGTAAAGCAGATGGTGCAGAGGAAACTGGAAGTCTGCAGATGGATTTGGATAGTTTCAGTGAATGGGCTATGGTCTGGCAGATGGAATACAATGTTGAAGAATGTGAGGTTATCCATTTTGGTAGGAATAACATCAAAAGGGATTACTATTTAAATGCTAAAATATTAAAACATGCTGCTGTGCAGAGAGACATGGGTGTCCTAGTGCATGAACGGCAAAATGTTGGTTTACAGGTGCAACATGTGATTAAGAAGGTGAATGGTGTAGTGTCCTTCATTGCCAGGGGGATGGAGTTTAAGACTAGGGTCGTTATTCTCCAACTGTATGAGGTGTTATTGAGGCAACACCTGGAGTATTATGTTCGGTTTTGTTCTCCTTCCCTGAGAAAAGACGTACTGGCACTGCAGGGTGTGCAGACGAGATTCAATCGGTTAATCCCAGTGTTGAGGGGGTTGGATTACGAGGAGAGATTGAGTAGACTGGGACTGTACTCATTGCAATTAGAAAGATGCGGGGAGGCGGGGGGGGGGTGGATCTTTTTGAAACATATAAAATATTAAGGCAATTCTGAAGGATAGATGCGTGCAGGTCGTTTCCACTGGTGGGTGAATGCACAACTAGGGGGCATAGCCTCAAAATAAAGGGAAGTATATTATGGACTGACCTCAGTAGGAACTTCTTCTCCCAAAGGGTTGGGAATCTATGGAAAGCTTTTGTGGCTCCTTCATTAAATGTTATCAAGATAAAGATAGATTATGTTTTGAAGAATAAAGGAATAAATGGTTATGGAGCTGAATCCATAAAAGATCAGCTATTATCTAATTGAATGGCGGAGCAGGCTGAAATGGCCAGATGGCCGACTCCTGCTCCTAGTTCTAATGTATGTAACTGGTGGATTTGAAAGCTACTCATTTTAACGATAGGTAGACGTGAAAAAATTAAACGAATGATCACGAGAATAATCTGTTCCCCATAGGGGAATTGGAATGAGCATCCTAGATTGCAGGCAACTTGAATGTTCCCTAGCAGGACTATTTAAGGTGAAGATAGAAAAAACCCCCGCAGAACAAAGTGATCGAAATAACGTGTCAGATGCAGTTATTTGGGGTGACGCTTTTCTGCCGAATAAATATCACACTGGTACAGAACGCACTTATTTGTGTCCTGCTTCTATATATTTGTTTCAGTGTGCCAATTTGGTTCGGGCAATGCAGAGAATCACATCATTGAGGGCACCCTCCCTGAACACATGACTCTCACGTCCGATTTATGAAAACAGCCGTGTTTACCCCACGATTGAGAGGAACAATCCCACAGAAATGCTTCGTGACCGGAACAGTTCAATTCATCCAACCAAATCGGCTCTGAGACCAGTGCACACGAACCAGGCAATGTCACGTTCACGGCATTTCCACAACCCAGCTGTTTGCAAACCACGGCAGCGTCGGCTAGATCCCAGGAATCGCCACAGACTGATCCCCAGGACCCATTGTAGTAAACTTCCACTCTGCCAGAACATGGACTGTCACTGTCCGATAGCCTCAACCGCTTATGATCTAAGGGATAATAATTCAAGATGGTTATACTTCTAATCAATTGACAGTAGTCACTTAATCCAACCTACTTTGTTTTTCCGGTAAAACTAAAATCTGACTTTTTAGACTGCCTGCCACAAATTACCGCCATTAAAGTGACATTTGCCATATCATATCACAAGTAATGTGGAAAAGAAGTCATGTGTTATTACTTTTGATTCGGAAAACGTTCTCCTCCAGTTTGCCAATTTCATGCCAAACAAGTCTCATGTATTTGTACTGTCCATTGAATTTGTTCCACTGAAGAATGTTACATTATTTCGTCTCTTCCCTGGCCTTTTTGTTGATCATATGACATTTTGATTATCACCTTCTGTTTATATTGTTGTCAAGCATACAATATATTCACAACGTTCGTCTCTATCGTCCTGTTTGGACTCTCGTTCACAACCAACTTTAGTGTCTGATACGAACATTGTCAAATACAGCACATCCAAACACAAAAGCGCAACACATCCGCCTTTAAATAACAATAAGTTTTTGGATATGTTCTCTGGAATTTTTGCCCACAGCTGAATTCTTCGTCTGACAAAATATGCTGAAGGCATGTTTATAATATTTGCTGCACATTGGAACTTGAAACATGTCAGCCTCAGAACGCCTGTTTCAATTGACATAGAGACGCGTGATACATGCACCACGACATGCCAAATTGTCTCTCTGAATTTGTCACCACTTTAATGGGACATCTAGTAGTAGAATTCCAGCACACCTGTCTAAACATTGATAATGCAGAATTCAAATTTTCTTCAAAATTGCCACTTGGTTTGGAAACAGGCATGACGTTTTAATCCATCAGATTCTTCCTTATAATTACCACTTACGTCAACCTCACCATTGTTAAATTTTGCCGATATCACGCCCTATTTTGAGCCGATCGGGTCTGATGTGCCAATATTTGTTCCTGGACTCCGTTTCCACCCTCCATAAATTTCATTTTTCTTCTGCGCTTTTAAATTTGTCCCGACTAGTGTCCTGGTCACAATATTACTTGTGATTTCTAATATAATTTACCGCCTTAAACACAAAACAATCTATCTTCAGGTCTACATGTCCAAAGATGTTGTTGCCATTACAGAGACCTGGTTGAGGGAAGGGCAGGATTGGCAGGTAAACGTTCCAGGATTTAGATGTTTCAGGCGGGATAGAGGGGGATGTAAAAGGGGAGGCGGAGTTGCGCTACTTGTTCGGGAGAATATCACAGCTATACTGCGAGAGGACACCTCAGAGGGCAGTGAGGCTATATGGGTAGAGATCAGGAATAAGAAGGGTGCAGTCACAATGTTGGGGGTATACTACAGGCCTCCCAACAGCCAGCGGGAGATAGAGGAGCAGATAGGTAGACAGATTTTTGGAAAAGAGTAAAAACAACAGGGTTGTGGTGATGGGAGACTTCAACTTCCCCAATATTGACTGGGACTCACTTAGTGCCAGGGGCTTAGACGGGGCGGAGTTTGTAAGGAGCATCCAGGAGGGCTTCTTAAAACAATATGTAAACAGTCCAACTAGGGAAGGGGCGGTACTGGACCTGGTATTGGGGAATGAGCCCGGCCAGGTGGTAGATGTTTCAGTAGGGGAGCATTTCGGTAACAGTGACCACAATTCAGTAAGTTTTAAAGTACAGGTGGACAAGGATAAGAGTGGTCCGAGGATGAATGTGCTAAATTGGGGGAAGGCTAATTATAACAATATTAGGCGGGAACTGAAGAACATAGATTGGGGGCGGATGTTTGAGGGCAAATCAACATCTGGCATGTGGGAGGCTTTCAAGTGTCAGTTGAAAGGAATACAGGACAGGCATGTTCCTGTGAGGAAGAAAGATAAATACGGCAATTTTCGGGAACCTTGGATGACGAGTGATATTGTAGGCCTCGTCAAAAAGAAAAAGGAGGCATTTGTCAGGGCTAAAAGGCTGGGAACAGACGAAGCCTGTGTGGCATATAAGGAAAGTAGGAAGGAACTTAAGCCAGGAGTCAGGAGGGCTAGAAGGGGTCATGAAACGTCATTGGCAAATAGGGTTAAGGAAAATCCCAAGGCTTTTGACACGTACATAAAAAGCAAGAGGGTAGCCAGGGAAAGGGTTGGCCCACTGAAGGATAGGCAAGGGAATCTATGTGTGGAGCCAGAGGAAATGGGCGAGGTACTAAATGAATACTTTGCATCAGTATTCACCAAAGAGAAGGAATTGGTAGATGTTGAGTCTGGAGAAGGGGGTGTAGATAGCCTGGGTCACATTGTGATCCAAAAAGATGAGGTGTTGGGTGTCTTAAAAAATATTAAGGTAGATAAGTCCCCAGAGCCGGATGGGATCTACCCCAGAATACTGAAGGAGGCTGGAGAGGAAATTGCTGAGGCCTTGACAGAAATCTTTGGATCCTCGCTGTCTTCAGGGGATGTCCCGGAGGACTGGAGAATAGCCAATGTTGTTCCTCTGTTTAAGAAGGGTAGCAAGGATAATCCCGGGAACTACAGGCCGGTGAGCCTTACTTCAGTGGTAGGGAAATTACTGGAGAAAATTCTTCGAGACAGGATCTACTCCCATTTGGAAGCAAATGGACGTATTAGTGAGAGGCAGCACGGTATTGTGAAGGGGAGGTCGTGTCTCACTAACTTGATAGAGTTTTTCGAGGAGGTCACTAAGATGATTGATGCAGGTAGGGCAGTAGATGTTGTCTATATGGACTTCAGTAAGGCCTTTGACAAGGTCCCTCATGGTAGACTAGTACAAAAGGTGAAGTCACACGGGATCAGGGGTGAACTGGCAAGGTGGATACAGAACTGGCTAGGCCATAGAAGGCAGAGGGTAGCAATGGAGGGATGCTTTTCTAATTGGAGGGCTGTGACCAGTGGTGTTCCACAGGGATCAGTGCTGGGACCTTTGCTCTTTGTAGTATATATAAATGATTTGGAGGATAATGTAACTGGTCTGATTAGTAAGTTTGCAGACGACACAAAGGTTGGTGGAATTGCGGATAGCGATGAGGACTGTCTGAGGATACAGCAGGATTTAGATTGTCTGGAGACTTGGGCGGAGAGATGGCAGATGGAGTTTAATCTGGACAAATGTGAGGTAATGCATTTTGGAAGGGCTAATGCAGGTAGGGAATATACAGTGAATGGTAGAACCCTCAAGAGTATTGAAAGTCAAAGAGATCTAGGAGTACAGGTCCACAGGTCATGTCTCACTAACTTGATAGAGTTTTTCGAGGAGGCCACTAAGATGATTGATGCAGGTAGGGCAGTGGATGTTGTCTATATGGACTTCAGTAAGGCCTTTGACAAGGTCCCTCATGGTAGACTAGTACAAAAGGTGAAGTCACACGGGATCAGGCTAGGTCATAGACGGCAGAGAGTAGCAATGGAAGGATGCTTTTATAATTGGAGGGCTGTGACCAGTGGTGTTCCACAGGGATCAGTGCTGGGACCTTTGCTCTCTGTAGTATATATAAATGATTTGGAGGAAAATGTAACTGGTCTGATTAGTAAGTTTGCAGACGACACAAAGGTTGGTGGAATTGCGGGTAGCGATGAGGACTGTCAGAGGATACAGCAGGATTTAGATTGTTTGGAGACTTGGGCGGAGAGATGGCAGTTGGAGTTGAATCCGGACAAATGTGAGGTAATGCATTTTGGAAGGTCTAATGCAGGTAGCGAATACACAGTGAATGGTAGAACCCTCAAGAGTATTGAAAGTCAAAGAGATCTAGGAGTACAGGTCCACAGGTCATTGAAAGGGGCAACGCAGGTGGAGAAGGTAGTCAAGAAGGCATACGGCATGCTTGCCTTCATTGGCCGGGGCATTGAGTATAAGAATTGGCAAGTCATGTTGCAGCTGTATAGAACCTTAGTTAGGCCACACTTGGAGTATAGTGTTCAATTCTGGACGCCACACTACCAGAAGGATGTGGAGGCTTTCGAGAGGGTGCATAAGAGATTTACCAGAATATTGCCTGGTATGGAGGGCATTAGCTATGAGGAGCGGTTGAATAAACTCGGTTTGTTCTCAGTGGAACGAAGGAGGTTGAGGGGCGACCTGATAGAGGTCTACAAAATTATGAGGGGCATAGACAGAGTGGATAGTCAGAGGCTTTTCCCCAGGGTAGAGGGGTCAATTACTAGGGGGCATAGGTTTAATGTGAGAGGGGCAAGGTTTAGAGTAGATGTACGAGGCAAGTTTTTTACGCAGAGGGTAGTGGGTGCCTGGAACTCACTACCGGAGGAGGTGGTGGAAGTAGGGACGATAGTGACATTTAAGGGGCATCTTGACAAATACATGAATAGGATGGGAATAGAGGGATACGGACCCAGGAAGTGTAGAAGATTGTAGTTTAGTCGGGCAGCATGGTCGGCACGGGCTTGGAGGGCCGAAGGGCCTGTTCCTGTGCTGTACATTTCTTTGTTCTTTGTTTGTTATCAAACATAGCTCATGGGGTTTAAAAGCCTGCCACACCTCAATGAATGGGTCGTTATTATCACCAGCGTGGGGGTTAATAACACTCCTAATGGGATAATTTGCGGGAGGAGGTGCTGGTGGAAAAGTTTCCTCCACCTTAAGTTGGAGTGATAAATCAAGAACAGCCTGATTAACAGAGGTGAAGGGTTGTGCCATATTCACGGCTTGCGTATGTGACCGAGTGCGTGTTGCTACGGGGGATGCGTTAGCAGGAGTTTCATTGGCTGTGGGACCATAAGGTGTAGGCTGTACTTGGGACAGTGGAATTGTAGGATCGGGGAGTGCAGGATGAGGGCCGGGGTCCAGGGTCAAATCCTCCTCCTCTTCCGTATCTCCTGAATAGGGAAACATCGGCATGCCAGAGCAACTGGGAGGATCCTCCTTTCTATTCAATCTGATGGGCTATTTTTTCCACTCTGAAATTAAAGATTTCCATTTGAAGCCGGCGTTTTTCTGCCAAATGATTTTCTCAGCCGAAATGCAATTATCGTAGTTCCAAGTGCCCCCTAGTGGTCAAGTATCGTTACCCAATTTATTGTTCAGTGCTGCAGAAAATCTCCGGAAATTACATTCTTGAGAAGGGTTTTCGGAACACATAAAAAATAGAGGGGAATTGCCCTCGGTTTTGTCTAAACTCTGTCCCATAATGTCAGTAAAATGTGCCCCTGACAACAAAAAATGATCACAAAAAAATCCCTGGTACCAAGTCAAATTGCAGGGTCCCTGACCCAAACATAAGCCTGTATAACAAGAGGTTCCTGACCTGAGGCGAACCACAATTTGGGTCCCTGACCCCCGAAGTACTCTTCTAACAGTACAATTTAGATTCTAGCACTGTCACCTGTTTAGTTATTTCCGTCAGGGATGAGGGGTTGAACCACCAACCCGAGAGAGAGAGAGGGAACAGGGTTAATCTTACATTGTGCCAGCGTCCGTCTCTTTCCTCCGGGTCTGGCTCGATCACTTCTTCAGTCCCCCACGGAATTCACTCAGGATATTGGTAACTGCTCGCTTGCGCCAAATGCTGAAGTCAATATTTTCCCGCTTCTGTAATAGAAAGATTCAACACAATCGTTTTGACAGAATAAAAAAGCTTTATTTTCGAAAAGACTACATGCAGTACTGGCTGAAACTTGAAGTCACAGAGCAGTCAACACAACTGCTGAGTCTTTCGCAAGTTCCGCGCTTTCGCAGAGAATTAGCACAATATTTATACATTATCATCATCAAGATTGCGTGACAACAGAATAGTCAGGAATATGATCGGAAATACAAACGGAAGCATAGAACAGACCTTTTTTGGTCACATCACTCAGACCATTATCTTGTCCTTGGCGGGAACATTGAAAGATCGGAATATAATTATTTCTTCCTGAACTTATCTTGTTTAATTCCTACTGCTCTGGGTTATGACGAGTTAGTTTTATCAGGAGTTGCCGAGGTCCGGTGTTTTGGGATGGCTCGACCTTCGCTGATCTTTTCAGATTTCAAGTTATGCATTCAAGTTGGCCTTATCAGTCTTACAGACTGAAGTGGCTAGGGCAGCTTTTCCTACAGGGGTCTGGTGAACTGTGAGCTTTCTTTACATGGGCCTGATGTGCTGGAATGAGTAGTTCAGCCTTTCTTACATTGTATCAAACATTTTTACCAGTCTTCCCATTGACCAGTTTTCCCATCATGCCATTACTTAATTCGTACCATATCACAACTCTGTAGCATATCATTATTTACAGTGGTCCCTGGCTGGTATATCATTATTTACAGTGGTCACTGGCTAGTATATCATTATGTACAGTGGTCCCTTGGTAGCATATCATTATTTACAGTGGTCACTGGGTAGTACATCTTTATTTACAGTGATCCCTGGATAGTATATCATTATTTCCAGTGGTTCCTACGTGGTATGTCATTATTTACAGTTTTTTCTGGATAGCATATCATTATTTACAGTGGCCCCCAGGTAGTATATCACTATTTACAGTGGTCCCTGGGCAATGTATCATAATTCACAGTGGCCCCTGGCTAGTATATAATTATTTACAGTGGGCCCTGTGCAGTATATCATTATTTACAGTGGTCGCTGGGTAGTATATCATTGTTTACAGTGCCCCTGGATTCGATGTCATTATTTATCGTGGTCCCTGGGCAGTATGTCATTACTTATAGTGGTCCATGGGTAGTATGTCATTATTTACAGTGATCCCAGGGCAGTATATTTGAGTGCAGCACGATAGCATTGTGAATAGCACAATTGCTTCACAGCTCCAGGGTCCCAGGTTCGATTCCGGCTTGGGTCACTGTCTGTGCGGAGTCTGCACATCCTCCCCGTGTGTGCGTGGGTTTCATCCGGGTGCTCCGGTTTCGTCCCACAGTCCAAAGATGTGCAGATTATGTGGATTGGGCATGATAAATTGCACTTAGTGTCCAAAATTGCCCTTAATGTTGGGTGGGGTTACTGGGTTATGGAGATAGGGTGGAGGTGATCAACCTTGGGTGGGGTGCTCTTTCCAAGAGCCGGTGCAGACTCGATGGGCCGAATGGCCTCCTTCCGCACTGTAAATTCTATATCATTATGTACAGTGGTCCCTGGGTAGTAAGTCATTAGTTGCAGCGGTCCCTCTGTGGTATATTATCATTTACTGTGGTCCTGGGATACTTTATCATTATTTCCAGTGGTCTCTGTGTAGTACATCATTATTTACAACGCACGCAGAGTGGTATTTCCTCATTTACAGAGGTCCCTAGGTAGTATACCTTTATTTACAGTGCTCCCTGTGTAGTATCTCATTATTTACATTGGCCCCTGGTTCAGTATATCATTATTTACATTGGCCACTAGATAGTATAACATTATTTGCAATGGTCCCTGGGTAGTCATCTCTATTTACAGTGGTCCCTATGTGGTATATCATTAATTACAGTTGTCCCTGGGTCGTATATCTTTATTTACTGTGATCCCTGTCTAGTATATCATTATTTCCCGTTGTCCCTACGTGGTATATCATTATTTACAATGGTGCCTGGAGAGTATATCATTATTTACAGTTGTCCCTGGGTAGTATATCGTTATTTACAGTGGTCCCTAGGGCAGTATATCATTGTTTATAGTGGTCCTGGTTTCGATTTCATTATTTATAGTGGTTCCTGGGTAGTTTCTCATTATTTACAGTGGTCCCAGGGTAGTCAATCATTATGCACAGAGGTCACTGGATAATATATCATTATCTACAGTGGTCCCTGGGCAGTATATCATTATTTACAGTGGTCTCTGTGTAGCAGATCATTATTTACAGTGGTCCTGGGTAGTTTAACATTATTTACAGTGGTCCCTGTGTAGTACATCATTAGTTGCCGTGGTCTATCTGTAGTATATTATTATTTACAGTAGTCGTGGGATATTTAATCATTATTTGCAGTGGCCCCTGGGTAGCATATCATTATTTCAGTGGGTCCTGGGCAGTATATCATTATATACAGTGGTACCTGGGCAATGTCTCACTTTTTCCTGTGGTCCCTGGGTACTACATCATTATTTACAGAGGTCACTGTGTAGTATGTCATTATTTACAGTAGTCCCTGGGTAGCATATCATTATTTACAATGGTCCCTTGGTAGTATATCATTATTTACAGTGGTCACTGGATAGTATATTATTATTTGCAATGGCCCCTGTGTAGTATATCACTATTTACAGTGGTCCCTAGGTGGTATATCATTAATTCCAGTGATTCCTGGTAGTATATCTTTATTTACAGTGATCCCTGGGTAGTATTTCGTTATTTACAGTGGGCCCTGTGCAGTATATCATTATTTACAGTGGTCCCTGGGTAGTATATCATTGTTTATAGTGGTCCTGTGTTCGATTTCATTATTTAACGTGGTTCCTGGGTAGTATCTCATTATTTACAGTGTTCCCTTGGTAGAATATCATTACTTCAAGTGGTCCCTGGGCAGGATATCATTACTTACAGTGGTCCCTGGGTAGTATATCATTAGTTACAGTGGTCACTGGATTGTATAGCATTATTTGCAATGGCCCCTGTGTAGTATATCACTATTTACAGTGGTCCCTAGGTGGTAGATCATTAATTCCAGTGGTTCCTGGTAGTATAACTTTATTTACAGTGATCCCTGGGTAGTATATCGTTATTTACATTGGGCCCTGTTCAGTCTATCATTATTTACAGTGGTCCGTGGATAGTATATCATTGTTTATAGTGGTCCTGTGTTCGATTTCATTATTTAACGTGGTTCCTGGGTAGTAACTCATTATTTACAGTGTTCCCTTGGTCGAATTTCATTACCTAAAGTGGTCCCTGGGCAGGATATCATTACTTACATGGGTAGTAGATCATTATTTAAAGTGGTCCTGGGCAGTACGTCATTAGTTGCCGTGGTCCCTCTGTAGTATATTATTATTTACAATGGTCCTGGGATATTTTATCATTATTTATTTCCCCGTGAGTAGTATATCATTACTTACAGTGGTCCCTTTGCGATATATTATTATTTTCAGCTGTCCCTGGGTAGGATATCGTTATTTACAGTGGTCCCTGGATTATATATCATTATTTACAGTGGGGCCTGGGCAGTATGTGATTACTTACGGTGGTCCCTGGGCAAGATATCACTTTTTCCAGTGCTCCTTGTGTACTACATCATTATTTACAGTGGTCCTTGGGTAGTATATAATTATTTACAGTGCTCCCTATGCAGTATATCATTATTTACAGAGGTCACACAATAGTATGTTGTTATTTACTGTAGCCCCTGGCTGTTACATCATTATTTGCAGTGGTCCATGGCTAGTATATTGTTATTTACAGTTGTCTCTGGGCAGGTTATCATTATTTACAGTGGTCCCTTGGTAGTATATCATTATTTACAGTGGCCACTATGTAGGATTTCATTATTGAAGTGGCCACTGAGTAGTATATCATTATTGACTGTGATCCCTGGACAATATAACATTGTTTATTGTGGTCGCTGTATAATACATCATTATTTACAGTGGTCCATGTGTAGTACGTCATTATTAGCAACGGTCCAGGGCGGAGTTTCATTATTTACAGTGGTCCCTGGACAGTATACCATTATTTACAGCGGTTCGTGGGTTGTATATCTGTGTTTACAGTGGTCCCTGGGTACGATAACATTCTTTCACGTGGTCCCTGGGTAGTCTATCATTATTTACAATGGTCGCTGGGTTGTTTGTCATTAATTACAGTGGTCCCGGGGCAGTATATCATTATTTACGTTGGTCACTGGATAGCATATTATTATTTACAGTTGTCACTGAATTGTATGTCATTATTTATTGTGGTCACTGTGTAGCATATCATTATTTACAGTGGTCATGGGATAGTGTATCATTATTTACAATGGTCCCTGGGTAGAATATTATTATTTACAGTATTGACTGTGCAGTATATCATTATTTATAGTGGTCACTGTGTAGTATATCATTATTTACAGTGATTCCTGCGTAGTATATAATTATTCACAGTGGTCCCTGGGTAGTACATCATTATTTACTGAGGTCTCTGCGTAGTATCTCATTATTTACAGTAGTCCTTAACTTGTATATCATTGTTTACCGTAGTCACTGGTTAGTATATCATTATTTACACTTGTCCCTGGGTATTATTACATTATTTACAGTGGTCCCTTGGTTTTATATCATTACTTACAGTGGTCCCTGGGTAGTATATCATTGTTTGCAATGGTCCCTATGTTCGATATCATTAATTAACGTGGTCCCTGGGTAGTATATCATTATTTACACTGGTCCCTGGGTAGTCAATCATTATGCACAGAGGTCACTAGATAGTATATCATTATTTACAGTGGTCCCTGGGCAGTATATCATTATTTACAGTGGTCCCTGGGTAGTAGATCATTATTTACAGTGGTCCTGGGTAGTTTAATATTATTTACAGTGGTCCCTGTTTAGTACATCATTAGTTGCCGTGGACTCTCTGTAGTATATTATTATTTACAGTGGTCGTGGGATATTTCATCATGATTTGCAGTGGTCCAGTTTTCGATGTACAGTATATCATTATTTACAGTCGTTCGTGGGTAGTATATCTTTATTTACAGTGGTCCCTGGGTAGTATGTCATTTTTTACAGTGGTCCTTTGATAGTATATCATTATTCATAGTGGTCCCTGGGTAGAACATCATTATTTACAGAGGTCACTGTGTAGTATGTCATTATTTACAGTAGTCCCTGTTTGGTATATCGTTATTTACAGTGGTCATTGGCTAGTATATCATTATTTACATTTGTCCCTGGGTAGTCTATCATTATGTAAAGTGCTCCCTTGGCAGTATATCATTATTTACCATGGTCCCTGGGTAGTATGTCATTGTTTGCAGAGGTCCCTGGGTTCGATATCATTATTTAACGTGGTCCCTGGGTAGTATATCATTATTTACAACGGTTCCAGGGCAGCATGTTGGCGCAGTGGGTTAGCCCTGCTGCCTCACGGCGACGAGTTCCAAGGTTCGATCCCGGCTCTGGGTCACTGTCCGTGTGGAGTTTGCATTGGTGTCATCCCCACAACCTAAAGATGTGAAATCTAGGTGGTTTGGCCACACGAAATTGATTCTTAATTGGAAAATTTCAATTGGGTACTCTAAATGTATTATTATTTTTTAAAATTACAGTGGTCCCTGGGCAGAATATTATTATTTACCGTGGTCCCTGGGTGGTATATCTTTATTTACAGATGTCCCTGTGTAGTACATCATTGTTTACAACGGTGCCAGGTTTGAATTTAATTATTTACAGTGGTCCCTCTGCAATATATCATTATTTACAGTGTTCGCTGTGTTCTTTTACATTGCTTACAGTGGCCCCCTGGGCAGTATATCATTATTTGCAGTGGTCACTGGATAGCATATCATTATTTACAGTATTCACTGTGTAGTATATCATTATTTATCGTGGTCACTGAGTAGTATAACATTATTTACAGTGGTTCCTGGGAATTACATCATTATTCACAGTGGTCTCTGGGTAGTATATCATTATTTACAGTGGTCCCTGGATAGTACATCATCATTCACAGTGTCCCCTGTGTAGAATATTATTATTTGCAGTGGTCACTGTGTAAAATATCATTATTTATAGTGGTCACTGTGTAGTGTATCATTACTTACAGTGGTCCATGGGTAGTATGTCACTATTTACAATGATCCCTTGGTAGTATCTAATTATTCACAGTGGTCCCTGCGTAGCACCTCATTATTTAAGGAGGTCACTGTGTAGTATGCATTATTTACAGTTGTCGCTGGGTAGCATATCATTATTTACAATGGTCCCTTGGTAGTATATCATTATTTACAGTGGTCACTGGATAGTATATCATAATTTGCAATGGCCCCTGTGCAGTATATCACTATTTACAGTGGTTCCCTAGATGGTATATCATTACTTACAGTGGTCCCTGGGCAGGATATACACAGTACATCATTAGTTACAGTGGTCCGAGGGCAGTATATCATGATCTACAGTGTCCTTGGATATTTATCATCATTTACAGAGGTCACTGGATACTGTGTCATTATTTGCAGTGGTCCTTGGATAGTATATCATGAGTTACAGTGCTCCCGGGTAGTATATCATAATTTACAGTGTTCCCTGGGTAGAATATCATTACTTACAGTGGTCCCTGGGCAGGATATCATTATTTACAGTGGTCACTGAGTAGTATATCATTATTGACCGTGATCCCTGGATAGTATAACATTGTTTACAGTTGGCCCTGTATAATACATCATTATTTAGTGGTCGATGTGTAGTGCGTCATTATTTACAACGGTCCAGGGTGGAATTTCATTTTTTACAGTGGTCCCTGGACAGTATATCATTATTTACAATGGTTCGTGGGTAGTATATCTTTATATACAGTGGTCCCTGGGTAGTATGTCATTATTTACAGTGATCCCGTGGTAGTGTATCATTATTAACAGTGGTCCCTGGGTATTACATCATTATTTACAGAGGTCACTGTGTAGTACGTAATTATTACAGTATTCCCTGGCTGGTATATCATTATTTACAGCAATCACTGGCTAGTATATTATTATTTACACTTGTCTCTGGGTAGTATATCATTATTTGAAGTGGTCCCTTGGTAGTATAACATTAGTTACATTGTTCACTGGATAGCATATCATTATTTACAGTGGTCACAATATAGTATATCATTATTTGAAAAGGTCACTGTGTCGTATATCATTATTTACAGTGGTCCCTGGGTAGTTTATTATCATTAACAGTGGTCTCTTGGTCGAATATTATTATTTACAGTATTGACTGTGTAGTATATCATTATTTATATTGGTCACTGTGTAGGATGTCATTATTTACAGTGGTTCCTGTGTAGTATACCATTATTAACAGTGGTCCCTGGGTTGTACATTTTTATTTACAGAGGTCACTGAGTAGTATGTCATTATTTACAGGAGTCCCTGGCTTGTATATCATTATTTACCGTGGTCACTGGCTAGTATATCATTATTTCCACTTGTCACTGGTTAGTATATCATTATTTACAGTGGTCCCTTGGTATTATATCATTATTTACAGTGGTCCCTGGGTAGTAGATCATTGTTTGCAATGGTCCCTAGGTTCGACATCATTATTAAACGTGATCCCTGGGTAGTCTATCATTATTTACAGTGGACCCTGGGCAGTACATCATTATTTACTGTGGTCCTAAGGTAGTATATCATTATTTACAGTCGTCATCTGGGTAGTATATCATTATTTACAGTAGTCCCTGGACAGTATATCATTATTCACAGTGGTTCCTGGGTAGTATGTCGTAATTTACAGTGTTCCGTGGGCATTATGCCATTATTTACAGTGGTCCCTGCAGTATGTCATTACTTACAGTCCTCCGGGGCAGTATGTCATTATTTACAATGGGCCCTGGGTAGCATATCATTATTTACAATGATACTTGGCAGTGTGCCATTATTTACAGTGGTCCCTGGGTAGTATGTCATTATTTTGATGGTCAGTGTGTAGTATATCATTATTGACAGTGATCCCTGGATAGTATGTTATTGTTTTCAGTTGTCCCTGTATAGCACATCATTATTTACAACGGTCCAGGGTGGATTTTCATTACTTACAGTGGTCCCTGGACAGTATATCATTCTTTACACTTGTCCCTGGGTTAGATCTCATTATTTACAGTGGCCCCTTGTTAGTATACCATTATTTACCATGGTCGCTGAGTAGCATATCATTGTTTACAGTGGTCCCTGGGTTCGATATCATGATTTAAAGTGGTCCCTGGGTAGTATATCATTATTTACAGTGGTCCCTGTGTAGTACATCTTTATTTACAGAGGTCACTGAGTAGTATGTCATTATTTACAGTATTCCCTGGCTTGTATATCATTATTTACCGTAGTCACTGGCTAGTATATCATTATTTCCACTTGTCCATGGTTAGTATATCATTATTTACAGTGGTCCCTTGGTATTATATCATTATTTACAGTGGTCCCTGGGTAGTATATCGTTGTTTGCAATGGTCCCTAGGTTCGAAATCATTATTAAACGTGGTCCCTGGGTAGTATATCATTATTTACAGTGGTCCCTGGGCAGTATATCATTTTTTACTGTGGTCCTAAGGTAGTATATCATTATTTAAAGTGGTCATCTGGGTAGAATATCATTATTTACAGTGGTCCCTGGGTAGATCATCATTATTTACACTCGTCCCTGGGCAGTATTATCATGATTTACAGTGTCCTTGGGTATTTATCATCGTTTACAGAGGTCACTGGATAGTGTGTCATTGTTTACACTGGTCCCTGGGTGTATATAATTATTTCCAGTGGTCCCTGGGCAGTATATCATTATTTACAGTGGTCCCTGGGTAGTATATCATTATTTCCAGTTGTCCCTGTGTGTATATCATTATATACAGTGGTCCCTGAGCAGTAGATCATTATTTACAGTGGACCCTGAGTTGTACATCTTTATCTACAGAGGTCACTGAATAGTATGTCATTATTTACAGTTGTCCCTGGCTTGTATATCATTATTTACCGTGGTCACTGGCTAGCATATCATTATTTCCACTTGTTCCTGGTTATATTATGATCTACAGTGCCCTTGGGTATTTATCATCATTTACAGAGGTCACTGGATACTGTGTCATTATTTGCAGTGGTCCCTGGATAGTATATCATTAGTTACAGTGGTCCTGGGGAGAATATCATTACTTACAGTGGTCCCTGGGCAGGAAATCATTATTTACAGTGGTCCCTGGGGGGAATATAATTACTTACAGTGGTCCCTGGGAAGGATATCATTATTTACAGTGGTCCCTGAGTAGTAGATGATTATTTACAGTTGTCCCGGTTAGTTTAACATTATTTACAGTGGCCTCTGTGTAGTACGTCATTTGTTGCAGTGCTCCCTCTGTAATGTATTATTATTTACAGTGGTCCTGGAATATTTTATCATTATTTACTGTGGCCCCTGGGTAGAATATCATTACTTAGAGTGGCCACTGTGTAGTATGTCATTATTTACAGTAGTCCCTGGCTGGTATATCATTATTTACAGGGCTCACTGGCTATTATGTCATTATTTACAGTTGTCCCTGGGTAGGTTATCATTATTTACAGTGGACCCTTGGTAGTATATCATTGTTTGCAGTGGTCCCTGAGTTCGATATAATTATTTAACCTGGTCCCTTGGTAGTATATCATGAAAAACAGTTGTCCCAGTGCAGCACGGTGGCGCAGTGAGTTAGCCCTGCTGCCTCACGGCGCCGAGGTCCAAGGGTCGAACTCGGCTCTGGGTCACTGTCCGTGTGGACTTTGCACATTCTCTCCTAGTTTGCATGGGTTTCATCCCCACAACCCAAAGGTGTGCAGTCTAGGTGGATTGGCCACGCTAAGTTGCCCCTTATTTGAATAATTTCAATTGGGTACTCTAAATTTATTTTATTTTTTAAATTTACAGTGGTCCCTGGGCAGAATATCATTATTTACCGTAGCCCCTGGGTAGTATGTCTTTATTTACAGTGACCCCCTGTGTAGAGCATCATTGTTTACAAAAGTACCAGTTTGGAATTTCATTATTTTCAGTGGTCCCTCTGCAATATATCATTATTTACAGTGGTCGCTGTGTTGTTTTTCATTTCCGTGGTCTCGGGGCAGTATATCATTATTTACAGTGGTCACTGGATAGCATATTATTATTTACAGTGGTCCCTGAATAGTATATCATTAATTACAGTGCTCCTTGGGTAGTATATAATTATTTACAGTGGTCCCTGAGTAGTAGATCATTAGTTACAGTTGTCCCGGTTAGTTTAACATTAATTACAGTGGTCTCTGTGTAGTACGTCATTTGTTGCAGTGCTCCCCCTGTAATGTATTATTATTTACAGTGGTCCTGGAATATTTTATCATTATTTACTGTGGCCCCTGGGTAGTATGTCGTTATTTAAAGTGGTCAATGGGTAGAATATTATTATTTACAGTATTCACTGTGTATTATATCATTATTTATAGTGGTCACTGTGTAGTATATCATTATATATCGTGCTTCCTGGGCAGCGTATCATTATTCACAGTAGTCCCTGGGGAGTACATCATTATTTACTGAGGTCACTAAGTAGTATGTCATAATTTACAGTAGATCCTGGCTTGTATATTATTATTTCCAGTGGTCACTGGCTAGTATATCGTTATTTACACTTGTCCCTGGATAGTATATCATTATTTACAGTGGTTCCTTGGTAGTATATAATTATTTACAGTGGTCCATGGGTAGTATATCATTGTTTGCAATGGTCCCTACGCTCGATATCATTATTTAACGTGGTCCCTGGGTAGTATATCATTATTTACAGTGGTCCTTGGGAAGGACATCATTATTTACTGTGGTCCCAAAGCAGTATATCATTATTTACAGTGGTCGCTGGGAAGTATACCATGATTTACAGTGTGGGAGTGCAGAATCGCGCCCACAGTGTCCAGCAACGTCTCCCCCTCCTGGATGTGCCTCAGTGTTTGAAGCTGAGACTCCAGCTCATCAACTCTGAGTCGGAGCTCTTCGAGCAGCCAACACTTACTGCAGATGTGGTCGCTGCAGCTCGCAATGGGATCTGCCAGTTTCCACATCAAGCAGCCCAAGCACATCACCTGACCAGCCATCACTAATTAATTAATTAGTTTAATTTAAGTTTACGAGTTTAGCTGTGTTTTTTTTAAAATTTGGGGCAGATTTACTATCAACCAATCAGATCACAGCTTCCCTCTGACGTCACTTTTGGAGAAAGAAAACTGGAAAACGAAGTTACGGTGAGGTTTTTAATATCACAGAGACTGCTTCTCCTCCTCCGCACGGCTCCCAAAATTAGGCCGGAGAAAGAGAGCGAACAAATCAGTCAGGAAAAAGCACTTTCTCCCTCTCTTCACCGAATTACCTCACTGCACCAAATTACCAAATTCTCACTCTGTCTGTGTCTCACTCACTCAGGCTGTGTCTCCTTGACCTGCGCAATGCTGCAAATATCTTTATTTACAGTGTTCTGTGGGCAGTATGCCATTATTTACAGTTGTCCTTGCAGTATGTCAATATTTGCAGTTGTCCTGGGGCAGTCTGTCATTATTTACAATGGCCCCTGGGTAGGATATCATTATTTACAGTTATCACTGGGGTGTATATCATTATTTACAGTGGTCTATGGCAGTATGCCATTGTTTACAGACACCCCTGGGCAGTATGTCTTTATTTATAGTGGTTCCTGCGCAGCATATCATTATTGACAGTGGTCCCTGCGTAGTATGTCAGTGTTCATAGTTGTCCCTGTGTTCTACAAGGTCCCACGCTGGAATTTCATTATTTACAGTGGTCCCTGAGTTGTATATCATTATTTGCAGTGGCCAAAGTGAAGTATGTCATTATTTACAGTGGCCCCTTGGTAGAATATCATTATTTACATTGATCCCTGGGCAGTATATCATTATTTACAGTGCTCCCATGACAGTATATAATTATTTACATTGGTCCCTGGCTAGCACGTCATTATTTACAGTGGTCCGTGGGCAGTATATTATTATTTACAATGGTCCCTGGGTAGTATATCATTATTTACAGTGGTCACTGGATAGTATTTCATTATGTGCAGTGGTCCGTGGCTAGTACATCATTATTTACAGTGGTGCCTGGGCAGTATATAATTATTTACAATGGACCTTGGGTAGAATAGCATTATTTACAGTGAGACCTGTGCAGTATATCGTTATTCGCAGTGGTCCCTGGGTGGTATATCATTATTAACACTGGTCCCTGGGTAGGATATCATACTTACAGTGGTCACTGGTTAGTATTTCGTTATTTACATTGGTCCCTGGCTAGTACATCATTATTCACAGTGGTCCCTGGATAGTAAATCATTATTTACAGTTGACACTGTGTGGTATATCATTATTTACAGTGGTCCCTGCGCAGTTTATAATTATTTACAATGGTCCTTGGTGAGTATACCATTATTTACAGTGAGCCCTGTGCAGTATATAATTATTCACAGTGGTCCCTGGATAGTAAATCATTAATTACAGTGGTCGCTGGGTAGTTTATTATTAATTACAGTGGTCCCTGGGCTGTATATCATTATTTACAGTGGTCACTGGATAGCATATTATTATTTACAGTGGTTACTGAATAGTATATCTTTAATTACAGTGCTCCCTGGGCAGTATATCATTCTTTACAGTGGCCCCTGGGTAGTATTTCATTATCTACAGTGGTGCGTGGGTAGAATATTACTATTTACAGCAGTTACTGTCTGGCATATCATTATTTATAGTGGTCACTGTGTAGTATATCTTTATTTACAGTGGTCCCGGGGTAGTATGCCATTATTTTCAGTGATCCCTTGGTAGTATATCAATATTCACAGTGGTCCCTGGGTAGTACATCATTATTTACAGTGGTCCCTTGGTAGTACATCATTATTTACAGAGGTCGCTGTGTAAAATGTCTTTATTTACAGTAGTCCCTAGCTGTTAAATCATTATTTACACTGGTCACTGGCTAGTATATCATTATTTACTGTTGTCCCTGGATAGTATATCATGATTGACAGTGATCTCTGGATCGTATATCATTATTTACAATGGTCCCTGTATAGTATATCATTATTTACAGTGGTTCCTGCAGTATGTCATTATTTGCATTGGTCCCTGGGCAGTATATCACTATTTACCGTGGTTCTTGGCAGTATTCCATTATATACAGTGGTCCCTGGGCCGTGTGTCATTGTTTACAGTGGTCCCTGTGCAGAATAGCATTATTTACAGCGTTTCCTGGATACGATATCGTTATTGACAGTGGCCCTGGACATTATATCATTATTTACTGTTATCGCTGGATCGTATGTCGTTATTTACAATATAGCCTGACACAGGGAGGTAGCCATACCCAAGGTGCAGGACAAGAGTAGCTAAAAACAAACATTACGCAAACAATTATTATTTGTGCAAATAGAAAATACCAAATTAGTTTTCAGTCCATTAAACACAACAAATGACTAAACACATTTCATTGCATCTTTCACTGTGATTGTCAAATGATTGTTCATTGCAATAATCACAGGCGGTTTCTAATTATTGTTGACACCATAATCAAATTGAGATTGTTATTCAGTGGAATAGAATCTGTAATTCCTGACCACACAACAATAATAGCATCAATTAAAAATGCATTTGTTCAGCTCACAATCCCAATCAATGGGATTCTCCCTCGGCAGCGTCCTCCAATTCCGCCGGCAGCGCACCCATGTCGGCGGGTTTCTCGCTGGCGTGGGGTGGTCACAATGGGAAACCTCATTGACCGGCTGCAGGAATGGAGGGCTCGATTCTCCACTCCCGCGCCGGTTGGGAGAATCGCCTGGGCCGCCAAAATTCCCGCGAAGCCGGTCCGACGCCCTCCCCCGATTCTCCCAAGCGGCGGGAACGGCCCCGTCGAGTTCCGCGGGCCGAAGGCCGGAGAATCGCCCGAGATACTCAAAATGGCGATTCTCCTGCACCCCTGCTATTTGCTATTCTCAGGCCCGGATGGGCCGAGCGGCCAGCCCAAAACTGCTGGCTCCCCCCGGCGCCATCTGCACCTGGTCGCTGCTGTCGGGAACAGCGCGGGAACGCTGGGGGTGGGGGGGGGGGGTGGGGGGGGGTGGGGCGTCCTGCGGGGGAGGGGGGGGGGATCCTGCACCGGGGGGTACCTCAAATGTGGGGTGGGCCGCGATCGGTGCCCACCAATCGTCGTGCCATCCTCTCTGAAGGAGGACCTCCTGCCTTCCTCAGCCCCGCAAGATCTGTCCGCCATCTACTTGCTGGGCGGACTCGGAGAGGACGGCAACCACGCATGCGCGGGTGACGCCAGGTATGCGGCGCCGGCCGTTTCATGTATGCAGCGCCGCCTTTACTCGGCGAAAAGGCCTGGCGCGTGTAATTGACACATCCCCGCTCCTCGCCCATTATCGGGCCTTGAATTGGTCGGGATAGGGGCCGTTTCACGCCGTCGTGAACCTCGACAACGTAAACGACGGCGTGTGCAGTTCGGCGCGGGAGTAGAGAATCCCGCCCGGAGAATCCCGGTGGGTGCACAGCGCCGGATAACGGGGCTGGCGGGACGGAGAACCGGGTACAGGACATTAAACCGATGATCATTTTCCAAGAGAATTATCATGCCAAGATACTGATTAATCCATTGATCACTAACGGTCTGAATAACCATTTTAACTTCCCACAATAATATGTATTGGGAAATATTTCCCATGTCTATGATACCAGCAATTATGTCTCAGGATTTAATTCCATTCATCAAAGTAAGTTGTGCCATGACTGAATAGTGTGAGAATTCTCTCTGCCTGTTTCCACCAAAGAAAACTGAGCAAATCGGGCAGCACGGTTGCATAGTGGTGCCACTATGACGTCACAGCGCCAGGGTCCCAGGTTCGATTCCCGCTTGGGTCACTGTCTGTGCGGAGTCTGCACGTTCTCCCCTTGTGTGCGTGGGTTTCCTCCGGGTGATCTGATTGTCTCCAACAGTCCACAGATGTGCAGGTTCGGTGGATTGGCCACACGAAATTGCCCTCAGGTTGGATGGGCTTACTGGGTTATGGGGATAGGGTGGAGGTGTGGGCTTGGGTAGGGTGCTCTTTCCAAGAGCCGGTGCAGACTCGATGGGCCGAATGGCCTCCTTCTGCACTGTAAATTGTATGATCTCTGAAATCCAATGACGGAAGGCAGGATGACACATATTACACCATCATGTTTGCACAACATTGACAGAAAGCATCATATTCGTTTACAGTCCATTGAACGCAGTAAATAAAGAAAAACATTTAATTTGAATGTGATTATTGAAGGATTGATTATTCCAGTAATCACAGGCGTAAAGAAATATTGTTCAGACAATAATCATAATAAGCTTGTTCTTTAAAATAGAGTCAGTAATTCCTGATCTTACAATAATAACACAATAAATTTAACATGCAAATTTCAGCTCACAATGAACTAAACTGTGATTATCTCCGTGATACCGACACTCTACCAATTCTTGAGGATGCAGATTTGAAGGCCAGCATAGAAGCATAATGGTTAGCACAGTGGCTTCACAGCTCCAGGGTCCCACGTTCGATTCCAGGCTTGGGACTCTGTCTGTGCCGAGTCTGCATGTTCTCCCCGTGTCTGCGTGTGTTTCCTCCGGGTGCTGCGGTTTCCTCCCACAAGTCCCGAAAGACGTGCTGTTCGGTAAGTTGGACATTCTGAAATCTCCCTCTGTTCACTCGAACAGGCGTTGGAGTGTGGCGACTGGGGGCTTTTCACAGTAACTTGATTGTACTGTTAATGTAAGTCTACTTGTGACAATAAAGATTATTCTTATGATTAATAAAGATTATTATTATATTAATAGTTGAACACATGATGCCTTGTCTTCCGCTGTCTGGCCCAGAAGGAGTGGGATTATCTCCTCCAGTCTCTCAGTCCCATTACCTCGTGTTCGTTGTTCAAGACAAAACCTTGCAACATAGACTATTGATTGCGATTTTGGACTCCTGACTCAGCAATACCTGATACAAATAGATAGAACAAAGAACAAAGCACAAATAAAAGTACAACATGGATATTGGCCCTACGGCCCTCAAGCCTGTGCTGAACATGCTGCCCATCTACTTATAATCTTCTGCACTTCCGTGGTCTGTATCCCTGTATTCCCATTCTGCTCACGTATTAGTCATGTAATTCAGGTTATGACAACTGCAGCAACTAATTCATTAAATGGGCAGAGGAGTAACTAAACCTGAGAGCAGGGATTAGAATTTAACATTTAATTTTACAGTAAAAATCCAGCGTCAGGACCATATAGTTAATTGTAACTTAATCTGATAACAATTTAAATGATTATTTTGAATGATTTAACAAGTGCATAAATGCCACTCCGTGGGGTGCAGTGCTCCAACTGTGAGATGTGGGAGAACCGTGACACTTCCAGTGTTCCGGTCGACTAGGTCTGCAGCAGGTGTAGTCAATGGCAGCTCCACACAGATCTCGTGGTTCGGTTGGAAATGCAATTGGATGCACCTAGCTGCATGTAGGTGGCGGAAATCATCATGATAGAGGTTCTGGAGACGTGGTCACACCGAAGGTGCAGGCAGCTACTTGCTGCCTGCTGAAAAGGGCAGGCAGTCAGCGCTGGAATCCCCTGTTGCCGCCCCCCTCTCTAATAGGTATACTGTGTTGGATACATTTGCGAGGGTAGACTATCAGGGGAAAGCAACAGCAGCCAGAACAGTGGCACCACAACTGGCTCTGTTACTCAGCAGGAGAGGGCAAAGTGCAGGAAAGCGACAGTTACAGGGACTCTACAGTAAGGGGCACAGATAGGCGCTTCTGTGGACAGGAAAGAGACTCCAGGTTGGTATGTTGCCTCCCAAGTGCCAGGGTCAAGGTTGTCGCTGAACGAACACAGGACGTCCTGAAGGGGGAGGGTGAACAGCCAGAGGTCTTAGTTCACATAGGTACTAACGACATCGGAAGGAAGAGTGATGAGGTCCTGCGGAAGGAGTTCAGGAAGTAAGGCAGTAAGCTAAAAAGCTGAACCTCGAGGGTTGTAATCTCAGGATTACTCCCTGTGCCACGTGACAGTGAGGCTAGAAATAAGAGGACAGTCCAGCTAAACACGTGGCTAAACTGGTGGTGTAGGAGGGAGGATTTCAGATTTCTGGGCCATTGGGCAATCTTCCGGGACAGGTGGGATCTGGACAAAAAGGTCGCAAAGCTTCAAACCTGGAGGGGCATCACTATCCTCGCTGGGAGGTTTGTTAGTGTCACCCGGGAGAATTGAAACTAATATGAAAGGGAGTGGGAACCAGAGCGGTAGCTCAGCAGGTGTAATAACTGAAGGGGAAATGGAGAACACAAATACCTGAACAACATCACCCTCAGGCAGAGCAGAAAAGGTGCCGAGGGTGAGAAGGGAGGTGCTCAATGCAGGATTGAGGGTGGTGGACCTAAATGTGCGCAGTTCAGAACAAGGTAAATTTGCATGTTGCACACATTGAAATTGGCTGGTACGATGTTGTTGGAATCAGAGACGTGGCTGCAAGGTGATCAGGGTGGGATCAAAATATGCAAGGATAAGTGTTCTATCGAAAAGACAGGCAGATGGCAAAGGGGGCGTGCTTGCATTGTTAATAAGGAATGAAGTTAAATCGATAGCAAGGAGCGATATAGGATCAGAAGGCAGAGAATCCCCGTGGGCAGAGTTGAGGAATCGAAAAGATAAAAAGACTCTGATCGGAGTTATTTGCAGGACCCGGAGCAGTAACCAAGATGTGGAGCAGAAAATAAATCAGGAGATAGAAAAGGCATGCAATCATGGGGGACTTCAGTATGGAGGTGGACAGGAAAAATCAGGTTGGACGTGGATACCAAGAAAAGGAATTTGTGGAAAGTCTAAGAGATGTTTTTTTTGAGCAGCTTGTGACAGAGCCGACTAGGGAACAGGCAATTCTGGATTTGGTGATGTGTAATGAAGCAGACTTGATTAGGGAACTAAAGGTGAACGAACCCTTCGACACCAGTGCCCACAATATGATAGAATTTACCCTGCAGTTTGAGAGGGAGAAGCTGGAGTCAGATGTAACAGTATCACAATTAATAGGGGTAACTACAAAGACATGAGGGAGGAGCTGCCCAGAGGTGATTGGAAAATGAGCCTAGCAGGGAAGACAGTGGAACAGCAATGGCAGGAATTTGGGGGGGTTATTCGGGAGGAACAACAGAATGTCATCCCAAGGAGGAGGAAACATACCAAGGGGAGGACAAGGGGTCCATGGCTCACGAGGGAAGTCAAGGACAGCAGTACAGCCAAATAAAAAGCAAACAATGTGGTGCGGAATAGTGGGATGCCATAAAATTGGGAAGCCTTTCATCGCGAGCAGAAGTCAACTGAAAATAACAATAAAGGAGGAGGAGATGAAATATGAGTGCAAGCTCGTTAGTAATGTAAAAGACGATAAGAAGATGTTCTTTTCAATATATAAAAGGTAAGAGAGAGACAAGAAACCGACATTGGACCACTGTAAAATGCGATTGGAGAAGTAATAATAGGTAACAAAGAAATGGAGGCGAACTTTATAGTTACTTTGCATCAGTCGTCACGGTGGAAGACACCAGTGGGATGCCAGAGCTCCAGGAGAGCCAGGGGGCAGAGGGGAGTGCCGTGGCCATCACTAAGGAGAAGGTTCTGCGGAAACTGAAATGTCTGAAGGTGGACGGATGGACTACATCCCAGGGTTCTAAAAGAGATAGCTGAGGAGATTGTGGAGGCAGTGGCGGGAATCTTTCAGGAATCACTGAAGGCAGAAAGGTCCCAGAGGACTGGAAAGTTGCTCCGCTGTTTAAGAAGGGAGGGATTCAGAAGGCGGGAAATTATCGGCCGGTTAGCCTGACTTTGGTCATTGGTAGGATTTTAGATCCATTATTAAGGATGAGATTGCGGAGTACTTGGAAGTGCATTGTAAAATAGGACTGAGTCAGCACGGCTTCGTCAAGGGGAGGTCATGTCTGACAAATCTGTTCGAGTTCTTTGAAGAATAAACACGGAAGTTAGACAAGGGAGAATCAGTGGACGTGATTTATTTAGATTTCCAGAGGGCCTTTGACATGGTGCCACATTACAGACTGTTAAATTGATTAAGAGCCCATGGTGTTCAGGGAAAGATCCTTGGATGGAAAAAGAATTGGCTGACTGGCAGAGGCAGAGAGTGGGGATAAAGGGGTCTTTTTCAGGATGGCAGCAGGTGTCTAGTCGTGTGCCTCAGGAGTCTGTGCTGGGACCACAACTTTCCACAATATACATTAATGATCTGGAAGAAGGAACCGAAGGCAGTGTTGTAGAGTTTGCCGATGTTACAAAGATCTGTCGAGGGACAGGTAGTATTGAGGAAATGGGGAGGGGGGGAGAGGGGTTGCAGAAGGACTCAGGCTGGCAGATTGTGCAAAGAAGTGGCAGATGGAATACAATGTGGAAAAGTGTGAGGTTATGCACTTTAGAAGGAGGAATGGAGGAATTGACTATTCTCGAAATGGGGAAATGCTTCGGAAATCAGAAGCACAAAGGGACTTGGGAGACCGTGTTCACGATTCTCTTAAGGTTAACGTGCAGGTTCAGTCGACAGTTAGGAAACCAATTGCAATGTTAGCATTCATGTCGAGAGGGCGAGAGTGCAAGAGCAGGGATGTATTTCTGAGGCTGTATAAGGCTCTGGTCAGGCCCCATTTGGAGGATTGTGAGCAGTTTTGGGCCCTGTATCTGAAGAAGGATGTGCTTCCCTTGGAAAGGGTCCAGAGGAGGTTCACTAGAACGATCCCTGGAATGAAGAGTTTGTCGTATGAGGAGCGGTTGAGGTCTCTGGGTCTGTACTCGTTGGAGTTTAGAAGGATGAGGGGGGGATCTTATTGAAACTTCCAGGATACTGCGAGTCCTGGATAGAGTGGGCGTGGGGAGGATGTTTCCACTTGTAGGAAAAACTAGAACCAGAGGACACCATCTCAGACTAAAGGGACGATGCTTTAAAATAGAGATGAGGAGGAATTTATTCAGCCAGAGGGTGGTGAATCTGTGGAACTCTTTGCCACAGAAGGCTCTGGAGGCCAAATCACTGAGTGTCTTTAAGACGAAGATAGATAGGTTCTTGGTGAATAAGGAGATCAGGGGTTATGAGGAGAAGGTGTGACGGTAGGAGAATGAGGATGAGAAACATATCAGCCATGATTGAATGGCGGAGCAGGCTCGCTGGGCCTAGTGGCCAAGTTCAGCCCCTGTGTCTTATGGTCTTATGGACGTAAATGTCCAACTCGGTTTGAAATGTTGCTTTGGGTGTCTGCCTCCATTATTCTTACAGAAAATGAGGTAATGAAAGGATGTGAGGAACAAGCGGGAAATGAGATTGAGGCAGAAGCTGAGCAGTGATTAAATTGAATGGTGGAGGAGGTGTGAGTGACCGTGTAGTCTCCCCATGTTGCCATTTGTTATCAGTTCCGGCTCTGCATTACTCGCTTATGAATGTAGCTGCATGATAATATATTTCAGTTACATCTTTCCAACAGATATTTATATTGTTCATGGAAACAGTTCATTTATATCCAGATTATCCAAAATTTATATCATCTTAAATGTGTGGAACGAATCTCACATCATCGTCTTTTATTCCCAATAACCCGGCCACAGTCAATCCAATCATCCCGACGGGAAAACAGCTTCTAAACGATTCACACAGCGAGTGGCTCTGATCTGGCCTGCACGGCCTGGGACACGGGTGCCGGCAGATACAACAGTGGTTTCACAGGGAATGGTAGGAGTGACAGAAATCAAATGTATGTCTCCAGGGAAAGGCGCTCCAGTCGGATTGAATCATCTGCTCATCTATAGAGCCGCTGAGGTCAAACGGAATCAATGTCCTCCTTCGGGACTGCACGCACTTTTAAGGCTTTGGATGTGGTCTGGCTGTGAGATGATGTGGACCAACACCTGCAGGTTCCCTCCAAGTTCCCCACCACCGCGAGTATTCTCACTGTAATCCTTTCTATTCACTGTGTCCATGTGTGAACTCACCGTCCGCTTTAGCTCACTGCTTACTTCACAGCATCAACTTCATTGTAAGTTCCAATCTGTCTGACCCTGGGCGCTGTCTGTGCTGTTAGTATTGAAAACATCTGTGTCGCTCCCAATAAAAGCAGACGCACATTTACTAATTAGAGGGAGGTCTGTCTTTTTTCAGGTTGCTTTACAATTATTTTTAAAAGCGGCTGTGCCACGTGTTTGCTTTCTGGACTCTCACTGGGGAAAGACAAGTTCTATTCCAGCTCTGCACAATAACTGACCTGTCACACTCTGTCAGCTATTCACAACTTAAATGGTGCAATACTGCATGAAGGACATTTACTTTATCCAGGATCTGATTTTATAATTTAGGAACACGTTTGTTTACTCAGCAAATGTATTAATCCGGATTGTGTTTCCCACATGATACCCAGTTCCCCATATCTCCAAGAACACTCCCTCCCACTCTATCTCTCCCTTGAATTCTCTCCCCCTCTCACACTCTCTCCCTCTCTCACACTCTCTCATACTCTCCCTCGCTCAAATTCCTTCCAACCCATACACTCTCTCACACTCTCTCCCTCTCTCTCCCTCTCCCTCTATCACACTCCCTTCCTCTCTCGCACTCTAAACCTCTCTCACACGGTCTCCCTCTCTCACACTATCCCCCTCTCACACCCCCTCTCTCACACTCTCCCTCTCTCACACTCTCCCTCTCCCTCCCTCCCTCACACTCACCCTCTCTCACACTCCCTCCCTCTTTCGCACTCAAGCCCTCTCTCACACTCTCACACCCCCTCTCTCGCACTCTCTCCCACTCTCACACTTCCTCCCTCTCTCGCCCTCTAACACCCTCTCGCACTCCCTCACTCACCCATTTTCGCACTCTCTCTCTCTCTTGCAGTCCCTCCCTCTCTCACATCCCCTCCATCTCTTGCACTCTCACCCTCTCTCACACTCTTCCCTCTCACACTCTCTCCCTCTAACACATTCTCTACCTCACTCACCTCCCTCTCTCACACTCCCTCCCTCTCTCCCACTCTCTCCCTCTCTCACACGCTCTCTGTGTCTAACACACACTCCCTTCCTCACGCACTGACTGTCCGTTTCTCACACTCCCTCACTCATCCTCCCTCTCTCCCACTCTCTCCCTCTCTCACACGCTCTCTTTGTCTAACACACACTCCCTTATTCACGCACGGTCCCTTTCTCACACTCCCTCACTCACACTCCCTCCACCTCTCACACTCTCTCCCTCTCTCACACACTCTCCCTGTCTCAACACCCTCCATCTCTCACACTCCTTCTCTCACACTCCCTCCCTGTCTCACATCTCTCACACTCTCTCCCTCTCTCACACTCTCTCCCTCACTCAAACTCCCTCCACCTCTCACACTCCCGTCCTGTCTCACACTCTCTCCCTGTCTCAAACTCCCTCCATCTCTCACACTCCCTCCATCTCTCACACTTCCTCTCTCCAATTCCTGCTACTCTCATACTTTCTTCTTCATTGATACTCACTCCCTCTCTCGCACTCTCTCTAATACATTTTCCCTTGTCTCTCACTTATTCCTCTCTCACATTCTGTCTCTCTCTCACACTCTCCCCCTCCCTCTCTCTCTCTCTCTCTCTCCATGCCTCCCTCCCTCCCTCACTCATACTTCATTTAGAAACATTCTCACACATTCCGTCCCTCTCTCACACTCGTCCCCTCCCTCTCTCTCCCTTCCTCTATGCCTCCCTCCCTACCTCGCTCATTTCTCATTTCGACACTTTCACTCACACTCTGTCGCTAAATCTCTCTCCCTCCATGCCTCCTTCGCTCTCACACAACTCCCTCACTGGCACTTTCTCTCACGCTCTTTCCCTCTCTCACACTTTCTATCACTCTCTTTTCCCACTCACACGTTCTCTCTCACTCTTTCCCTCTCACACACGTTCTCTCACAATCTTTCCCTCTTCCACTCCCTCAGGCACTCAGTCGCTCTCTCCTTTACTTATGTCTGAGATTATATTAGTATTTTATACACAATCCTTCTCACCCAATCTGCCTCCCTCACCCACTAACCCGCTCGGTCTCCACTCTCTGCTTCCCTTTCTCTCAGACAATCCTCCTCCTTCTCTCGTTTCATCCTTTATTTCTCCACCCTCTTTCGCTCCCATTCTATCTCCTCCCACCCTCTTTCTCTCTCAGCCTGTTTCCTATCAGCACATCTCCCAGACCCGTTCTCTCTTCCTCCACATCTCACCCCGCCTCTCTCCCAGCTTAAGTGTGTGCACCAGATGGATGGCCGGTGTCAGTTAGAGACGTGGTATCAGTTTTCACAGCTGACTATTTTTTAATGCTGCTCTCTGAGGTGATGAGTTTGTATCTGCTGCAGCCTCTGAGTTTGCTGAGGTTCCAATGATTCTAAATGTTTTCTTAGTCTGAGGGGCTGAATCAGATTTAGATATGGGATCACATACATTGCGCTTTAAATTGTTCCAGATTTTGGAGACATTGAAATTTGCTACTTATTCTCAAACAGAATCTACTGTAATTAAATAAAGGAATGGCCACAGCTGCACCCCAGAGTGCAGTGGAACCACACAGAGAAACACACCGACAATTGGAACTGAATCACTGAATGGTCACAGTTACAGAGACAGCTGCACCCCAGAGCGCAGTGGACCCACCCAGACAAACACACTGACAATTGGAACTGAATCACTGAATGGTCAGAGTTACAGAGGCAGCTACACCGCAGAGTGCAGTGGACCCAGCCAGAGAAACACACTGACAATTGGAACTGAATCACTGAATGGTCAGAGTTACAGAGGCAGTTACATCACTGAGTGCAGTGCACCCACCCAGAGAAACACACTGACAATTGGAACTGAATCACTGAATGGTCACAGTTACAGAGACAGCTACACCCCAGAGCGCAGTGGACCCACCCAGAGAAACACACTGACATTTGGAACTGAATCACTGAATGGTCAGCGTTACAGAGGCAGCTACATCACTGAGTGCAGTCGACCCACCCAGAGAAACACACTGACAATTGGAACTGAATCATTGAAAGGTCACAGTGGATTGAGGTGAAACAATCTGAAATGTCGAGATGGGACTGATGGTGTCTGAGTGGAAAGCTTCCTTTCTGTTAATGTTAGCTGAACAATGTGATCAGCGCGGTCCAGTGTTTGGAAAGAGGTCACTCACTCCCCCAAAAAATTTGCTTTCACTGAACTTAATATCGTAATCTGTTTGTTCGCATCTTTGAAAAATAAGTTAAATGATGTCACAACCTCAATATCCCTGAGGTGGTTCCACAGGGTATTAATTAAAAGCTTGGAGAATATCTAACCTCAGAGTTTCAGACAGAGAGATTGCCAATCGCAGGAAGGGACACATCATTTCACAGTGAAAATGCTTTATCCAATTCAGACTGCTGAGAAAATATTCTACCCAATCCTTGCAATTGTTGGTGTTCCTGGTAAGTTACTGTCACCATTGAAGGTGTGTAAATCTATGTGTGAACTGCTCTCTGATTTTAAACTGTGACTGAAAATGTTTAACGCTGATCTCGTGCTCACTGTTACACAGACACCTGGTCAACGATATAATTCACTTAATTCAAATCTCGTTAATAATGTCTATGGTCTGAATCCATTTCATCAACTAACAGTAAACCTGTCTGTAACTCACGGGAGCTCTGATCAATAAAGTTGGTATGTTGAGTGGAATCTTGTATAATGTCAGATTGGATCTCAATGAAGGCAATCTCTCTGAAGGTGGATCACTAATCAGATTGGAATATCTGGTCCAATTATCTATCTATTACTGGGACGATCTGTCCGTGTGGAATTGTATTGTGTGTGGGTCAGTAACTGGACTGAAATTAGTTGGTTCTGTTTTGAAATGCTGTATTTTATTGGGGAGTGGTCGCTCCATACTGTGGCGTTTTCTCCCTGTGTTTTAACTTTGGAATAGATTGAAAACAGGAAGAGTTTGGCTGTGTTTTAAAGTTGTTTGACATTTATTGTATGAAGTGAAATGTCTGTATCTCTGTTTTCTATTGACCTACTCCAACAGGACCAGATATCACCCACACTCTCATATTTCATAAAACCCACAGCAGTGCAGTATTCTAATAGGTTTTGTGATATTTTCTCATTTCTATTCATCCTGAAATGAGGTCACATGTTTGATCAATTTTTATGGGTGTTTTTGCTTCACACGATTTGTGAATCTATTCACCTGAACCCAGAAACCCCTCCAGCCCATTCACACACTTGTTTTCCAAGGAGTGATTGGGGGACTTATTGTTCTGATCAAAATGCAGCAGCGGATACTGATCTGTCGGAACATTAATGTCCCATTGAAATACCCACTTTGCTAATTCATAATTAATGATGATGTGTGCCTGTAATTAGTTGTATCCTTCCTCTGTATTCAGTATCGCTCACAATTTGATTTTGTCTGTAAATTGTGTCATTGTCATTCTGCTTCCCGATCCCATATTGTTGATGGGAATGGTGCAGGAGAGTGATCCCAGTGCTGATCCTTGTGGAACACCACTTCCCACCTTCCACTAACCAGCCTAAATCCCTTTAACTCCTCTCCCTGTTTTCTGTGTGTGTCGCCAGCATGTGTCCATCCTGCTGCTGTGTCCCCTAACTCCACTGGCTCTGAGATTACTCATCAGTCTGTTATGTCGGATCTTACTGACAACCTTTAGAAAATGAAACTGTTTAACATCTATCATACTACTCAGATCTATTATTTCTGGTAGTTATTGAAGTGATTGGATGAAATGTGTCAGGAATAATGTTGACTTTGGAATATGTGCCGACTATTTAGTATAATCTGTGTTACTGGATTTATTTTAACTCATGCTTCTAATTCCATTTTTCCAATTGTTGACATTGTGACTGGAAGATGTTATTATATTCTGTTCTAAATTCAAGAACAACAGAGACCGACTTCTGCTTTTCAATTCTTTGGTAGTTATTCTGGTGATGATCAGTGAATAGTAATATTGTCTCTGCTGTTTCTCTCTGTCTATTTTATGAAAATGTGTTGTTGAAATCCACCCGCCTCCAGTAATCTCCCTCTACCTGGACCCACCCTCTGGCCTCCTATCAGCTCTTGATCTTTTCATTGAGATCTGTCAGTGCGACATCGACGGTCTCAATTTCTCGGTGCCTCTCACCAATTCTATCCTTACTCACTCTGAACTTGCTCCAATCCTCTCTCTGATATCCAACCATGGCCTGATTATCTAAGCTGCTCACAAGGGTGGTGCCATTATTGTCTGGTGTACTGACCTCTTCCTCACAGAGGCTGACCGTCAACGCTCAGACCCATCCTGCTACCTCCGCCAGTACCAGCAGCACACCACCAAACATCATGATATTGTTTCCAGGACTTTCACTGACCTCATCGACTCTGGATATCATCTGTCCACAGCCTCAGACATCATAGGCCCACAACCCCACACATCCTGCATCAACCTCCCGCTTCTACCTCCTTCCCAAAATCCACAAACAGGAAAGTCCCAGTAGACCCATTATTTCGGCCTGTTCCAGCCCCATCAAGATCATTTCATCCGAACTTGATTCCATCCGCTTTACCCTGTTCTGCCCCTTCCAAAAGACATTGGTGTCACAGTGACACAATGGTTTGCACTGATGCCTCACAGCAACAGGGTCCCCGGATCAATTCCCACCTTGCGTGACTGTCTGTGTGGAGACTGCACTTTTTCTCCGTGTCTGTGTGGGTTTCCTCCGGGTGCTTCGGTTACCTCCCACAGTCCAAAGATGTGCAGGTTAGGTGGATTGGCCATGCTAAATTACTCCGTAGTGTCCAAAAAGATGTGCAGGTTACATTAAGGGGTTAACGAGATAGGCGGGGGAGTGAGCTTGGTTGAGGTACTCTTTCAGAGGTTTGGTACAGAATTAATGGACCGAATGGCCTCCTTTTGCACTGTGGGGATTCTATGATTCCTGATTCCTCTGGTGCCATAAACAAGGTCCATATCCCTGGCCCTAACCGCCTAATCTTCACAATGGATGTCCAATCCCTCTGCACCTCCGTTCCCCAACACGAGGGTTGTGTACCGATCCTCATTCCTGCTTCCTGTAAAGACTGCATCTCTTTCTCCCACTTTCTCCGCCTCCATCGCCTCTGTTCTGATAATGACGTGATCGCAAATAGCCCGTCTGGCATATCTGTCTTTTCCTTAACCGGGCTGTCCCCACCACCTTCCTTTGTTAACAGGGCTCTCAATCGTATTCAATTCATTTCTCACTCGTCTATCCTCACACACACCCTCCCTCTCGGAAACATGATAGTGTCTCCCTCTCCTCACTTTCCACACCATCAGCCTCCCTATTGAAAGGAAAATCCTCCTCCATTTCTGCCAACTCCAGCATGATGTCACCACCAAACACATCTTCACCACTCTCCAACCACCCCCCTCAATTTCTGCATTCCGCAGGTACCGCTCCCTCCCCCTTGTCCACTTCCCCATCACACCCCACACCCCTTTCCCTTCCCCCAGCACCTCCCCCTGCAATTAGAGACGGTGCAACAACTGTCCCTTTACCTCCTCCCGCCTCATTGTTCTCAGCAGCAAACTCACCTTTCTGGGGAAGCAGCGTTTCACTTCTGTGCCTTCAATTTGTTCTACTGTATTCGCTGGAGCCAATACCGTCTCCTCTACATTGGCGAGACTAAACGCAGACTGGGAGACTGCTTTGTGGAACACCTTCACTCAGCCCACAGCATGGCCCCAGCCTTCCTGTTGTGGCCATGTTAACTCAGCACCTTGCTCTCAGGCCCACATGTTTGTCCTTGGCCTGCTGCAAGAATGCAGTGAAGCCCAACGCAAGCTGCAGGAGCAACATCTCATCGTCCAATTAGGATGTTACATCCCGCAGGACGAAACTTTAATTTAAACAACTTTATTCTGGGGACTTTCTCCTCCATCGTAACGCTCTTGTTTTGGAATTTTCCTACTTTATTGTCATAGAATCATAGAATTTACAGTGCAGAAGGAGGCCATTCGGCCCATCGAGTCTGCACCGGCTCTTGGAAAGAGCACCCTACCCAAGGTCCACACCCCCACCCTATCCCCATAACCCAGTAACCCCACCCAACACTAAGGGCAATTTTGGACACTAAGGGCAATTTATCATGGCCAATCCACCTAACCTGCACATCTTTGGACAGTGGGAGGAAACCGGAGCACCTGGAGGAATCCCACGCACACACGGGGAGGATGTGCAAACTCTGCACAGACAGTGACCCAAGCTGGAATCGAACCTGGGATCCTGGAGCTGTGAAGCAATTGTGCTACCCACAAGGCTGCCGTGCTGCCCCATTGTCGAATGCATTGAGTCCGAATCTGGAGAGAGTCTATTCCGGCCAAGTGAACCCTGGGGGATGTCCAATGCCGGAGCGGGAATATTCCTGAGAAAAGCTTTGCAGGGATTGTTTTCAAACAGGGAGAGGATGGATTCCTGGTAACAGTGATTTTGGGATGTTCCAGACATGGCAATGGGGGATTCCTGGGAGCGGGTGCTTTACGAATGACTAAACCTGGGATGGGTGTGCCCTCGGAATGTTCTGGAGACTGGACAGACTCTATTCTGGACAGGCTTGGTTGCACGCTAGCACAGTGGTTGGCACAGTTGATTCACAGCTCCAGGGTGCCAGGTTCGATTCCCGGCTTGGGTCACTGTCTGTGCGGAGTCTGCACGTTCTCCCTGTGTCTCCGTGTGTTTCCTCCGGGTGCTCCGGTTTCCTCCCACAGTCCAAAGATGTGCAGGTTAGGTGGATTGGCCAAGATATATTGTGTTTAGTTTCCAAACAATTTGGATGGGGTCACTAGGTTATGGGGATGGGGTGGGCTGAACTGGTTTTCACTTCCCAAGGGCCGGTGCAGACTCGATTGGTCGAATGGCCTCCCTTTGCACAGTACATTCTATATTTCTATTCCTCTCATGATTATGAAGTGGGAAGGTCCTGCGTTTGTTTTGTTTTTTCATTGATTACGGAGTATTCAAATAAACTAGGAGTGGGGTCCAACCCCATCAGAAATCCAGTCCAGGGAACGGTCCAATCCGGGGTGTGGTCCAATAATTGAGCTGGGATGACAATCTCTGGTATGTTTGTATCCGGTTTGGGAAACCTGGCCGGCCTGAGTGAATCCTGTAAATCAGACTAAATGAGAAATGTAACCTCTCACAAAGGTCTCTGAATTATAAACATTTTCCTACCACTGCCATCAAACTGACAGTGCTGCCATTCATACTTTTCCCCCATTCCCCATCTTTAACACTGAAGTTCCGTTTTCAACTTCCCTCTCTGCAATGTTAATCTCTGTGCCCACTCCTCCCCCAACACTGCCAGCCACCCACTGTCCATTGTATTGATGCTGAAGTTATGTCATGGTTCAGACAGGGAGATTCATTAGCCAGTAATTTCCCGCGTCTCTCCTTTCTCTCTCTGACAGTTAATATACTGGGAATTGCGATTCTGTGTCGGGGGAAGTGTGGCCTCTCTACCTGCACCACTCGCTACCTGGTGGCCATGGCAACGGCGGATCTGCTGTTTATCATCACTAACCCCATACTGACCATGATCAATCTTTATTATTTCCCCCTAAGTTTCCTGTCCCTCACCCCTGTGTGTCGTGTTAACTCTGTCCTGCTCTCCGCAGCCACTGACTGTTCTGTCTGGTTCACCCTCACTTTCTCCTTTGATCGATTTGTGGCCATTCGCTGCCACAAACTGAAAACTAAATATTGCACCGGGAAAACTGCGGCTGTGGTTCTGTCCACAAGCGGCCTCCTGCTCTGTGTGAAAAACATCCCCGGGTACTTTATATATGAACCTGGGGCGACAATCGACAATGTTCAGTGGGGCTGTGACACAAAGAGTAGCGTTTACACTGACCCGGGATGGGTTGGATATAACTGGTTTTGTCAGGTTGTAACCCCATTAATGCCGTTCTTCTCAATCCTGTTGATCAACGCTCTGACAGTGAGACACATTTTACTCACCAGTCGGGTCCGGAAGGCACTGAGGGCTCATAGTCAGGGAGACAATCGCACAGACCCAGAGATGGAGAGCAGAAGGAAGTCAATGATTTTACTCTTCAGCATCTCCGGTGCTTTCATCCTCCTCTGGACCGTGTCTGTTATTAAATTTTTCTATATGGATGTGAGCGGATTATATTACCTCACCCCCCATCAATATAATTTCCAACAAGTCGGAATTATGCTGCTGGATTTAAATTGCTGCACAAACACATTTATTTATGTGGTGACTCAGTCCAGGTTCAGGAAGCAGATCAATATCGCGGTGAAATATCCGGTTACATCAATTATTAAACTAATGAGTAAATTAAACTGACTGACAGTCCGTCAGCCAATCAGGAGCTCCAGCCGTTGACTGACAGCCTCTCCGCCAATCAGCTGCCCCAGCCGCTAACTGACAGCCTCTCAGCCAATCAGCTGCACCAGTTTATGACTGGCAGCCTCTCAGCCAATCAGGAGCTCCATACGCTGAAAGTCAGCCTTTCAGCCAATCAGCACGTCCAGTCTCTGACTGACAGCCTCTTAGCCAATCAGGAGCTCCAGCCGCTGGTCACAGTTGTGGGCGGTGGGAGAGCACTGGCAGTGCTGGCTGTGGGGGAAGGGCACTGGCAGTGCGGGCTGTAGGGGGGGTGGGAGCACTGGCATTGCTGGCTGTTTGCGGAGCACTGGCAGTCCTGGCTGTGTGGTTGGGGAGCACTGGAAGAGTTGGTTGTGGGGAGCATTGGCAGTGCTCGCTGTGGGGGTTGGGCACTGGCAGTGCTGAGTGTGTTGGGGCACTGGCAGTGCTGGCTGTGGGGGATCACTGGCAGTGCTGGCTGGGGGATCACTGGCAGTGCTGGCTGTGGGAGCCCTGGCAGTGCTGGCTTTCGGTGGAGGGCACGGGCAGTGCTGGCTGTGGGTGGAGGGCACTAGCATTGATGGATGGGAGGGCACTGGCAGTGTTGCCTGTGTGGGGAGCACTGGAGGTGCTGGCTGTGGGGGGCACTGGCAGTGCGACTGTTGGGGGTGGGCACTGACAGTGTTGGCTGTGGGGGGGGGGCACTGGCAGGGCTGACTGTGGGGGAGGGAGCGCTGTCTGTGGGGTGCACTGGCAGTGCTGGCTGTGGCGGGAACACTGGCAGTGCTGGCTGTGGGGAGCACTGGCAGTGCTGGCTGTGGGTGGAGCACAGCACAGGCAGTGCTAGCTGTGGAGGGGAGCACTGCCAGTGCTGACCTTGTGGGGGTGCACTGGCAGTGCTGTCTGTGTGGGGAGCACAGGCAGTGCTGGCTGTTGGGCGTGGGCACTGGCAGTGCTGGATGTGGGGCTGAGGGCACTGGCAGTGCTGGCTGAGGCGGGGGGGGTGGAACTGGCAGTGCTGGCTGTGGGGTGGGCACTGGCAGTGCTGGATGTGTGTGGAGAATTGGCAGTCCTGGATGCGGGGAGGTGGGGGAGCACTGGGAGTGCTCTCTGTGGGGGAGCACTGACAGTGCAGGCTGTCTGTGGGGGAGCACACGAAGTGCTGGCTCGATGGGGGAGCACAGGCAATGCTGGCTCTGTGGGGAGCAATGGCAGTGCCGGCTGTGAGGGAGGGAGCGCTGGCTGTGGGGAGTACTGGCAGTGCTGGCTGTAGCGAGAGCACTGACAGTGCTGGCTGAGGGGAGCACTGGCAGTCCTGGCTGTGGGGGAGCATTGGCAGTGCTGGCTGTAGCGAGAGCACTGGCAGTCCTGGCTGTGGGGAGCACTAGCAGTCCTGGCTGTGGGGCAGTTGTGAGCACTGGCAGGGCTTGCAGTGGGGGGATGGCACTGGATTGGGGAGCACTGGTTGGGTTGGATGCGGAAGCCGGGAGCACTGGCAGCGCTGGCTGTGGTGGGGGCACTTGCTGTGCTGGCTGTGTTTAGGGGGAGCACGGGCAGTGCTACCTCTGGAGGGCAGCACGGGCAGTGCTGGACCTGTGGTGGATCACAGGCAGTGCTGTCTGTGTGAGGAGCACTGGCAGTGCAGCATGTCTATGTGGAGCACTGGAAGTGCTGACAGAGGTGGGTGCACTGGCAGTGCTGGCTGTGGGGGAGTTTGGGGAGCACTGGCAGTGCTGGCTTTGGGGAGCACTGGCAGGGCTGGCTGTGGGGGAGCACTGGTGGTGTTGGATGTGGGAGGACGGGAACACTGGCAGTGCTGGCTGTGTTGGGGGCACTGGCAGTGCTGGACGTGTGCGGGGAGCACTGCTAGTGCTGGCTGTGTGGTGGGAGCACTGACAGTGCTGGCTGTGTGGCGGGAGCACTGACAGTGCTGGCTGTGCGGGGGAGCACTGACAGTGCTGGCTGTGTGGGGGAGCACTGATGGTGCTGGCTGTGTGGTAGGAGCACTGGCAGTGCTGGCTGCGTGGAACGGAACACTGGCAGCTCTGGCTGTGGAGGGGAGCACTGCCAATAATGGCCTTGGGTGGGAACACTGGCAATGCTGGAAGTGCGGGGAGCACTGGAAGAGCTGGCTGTAGAGGGGAGCACTAGTAGTGCTGATGTGTGGGGGAACTGGCAGTGCTGAGTGTGGGGAGCACTGGCAGGGCTGGCATTGGTGGGTGCACTGGCAGTCCTGACTGTTGTGGAGTACTGACAGTGCTGGCTGTGTGGGTGAGATCACTGACAGTGCTGGCTGTGTGTGGGGAGAACTGACAGTGCTGGCTGTGTGTGGGAGCACTGACAGTGCTGGCTGTGTTGTGGGAGCACTGACAGTGCTCGCTGTGTGGGGTGCACTGGCAGCACGGGCTGTGTGGTGGGAGCAGTGACAGTGCTGGCTGTGTGGTGGGAGCACTGACAGTGTTGGCTGTGTTTGGGGAGCAATGACAGTGCTGGCTGTGTGGGGGAGCACTGACAGTGCTGGCTGTGTGTGGGGAGCATTGACAGTGCTGTCTGTGTGGGGGAGCACTGGCAGTGCTGGCTGTGTGGGGTAGCACTGAGAGTGCTGGCTGTGTGGTGGGAGCACTGACAGTGCTGGATGTGTCTGGGGAGCACTGACAGTGCTGGCTGTGTGCGGGGAGCACTGACAGTGCTGGCTATGTGGTGGGAGCACAGACAGTGCTGGCTGTGTGGAGGGAGCACAGACAGTGCTGGCTGTGTGGGGGAGCACTGACAGTGCTGGCTGTGTGGGGGGAGCACTGACTGCTGGCTGTGTGGGGGAGCACTGACAGTGCAGTCTGTGTGGTGGGAGCACAGACAGTGCTGGCTGTGTGGAGGGCGCACTGACAGCGCTGGCTGTATGGGGGAGAACAGACAGTGCTGGCTGTGTGGTGGGAGCCCTGACAGTGCTGGCTGTGTGGCGGAGCACTGACAGTGCTGGCTGTATGGTGGGAGCACTGACTGTGTTTGCTGTGTTGGGGAGCACTGACAGTGCTGGCTGTTTGGGGGAGCACTGACAGTTCTGGTTGTGTGGTGGGAGCACTGACAGTGCTGGCTGTGTGGTGGGAGCACTGACAGTGCTGCCTGTGTGAGTGGGTGCACTAACAGTGCTGGCTGTATGGTGGGAGCACTAACAATGCTGGCTCTGTGGTGGGAGCACTGACAGTGCTGGCTGTGTGCGGGGAGCACTGACAGTGCTGGCTGTGTGGTGGGAGCATGGACAGTGCTGCCTGTGTGGTGGGAGCACTGACAGTGCTTGATGTGTGGGGGAGCACTGACAGTGCTGGCTGTGTGGGGGAGCACTGACAGTGCTGGCTGTGTGGTGGGAGCACTGACAGTGCAGGCTGTGTGGGGGAGCACTGACACTGCTGGCTGTGTGGAGGAGCACTGACAGTGCTGGCTGTGTGGGGAGAACTGACAGTGCTGACTGTGTGGTGGGAGCACTGACAGTGCTGGCTGTGTGGGGGAGCACTGACAGTGCTGGCTGTGTGAGGTGGGTGCACTAACAGTGCTGGCTGTATGGTGGGAGCACTGACAATGCTGGCTGTGTGGTGGGAGCACTGACAGTGCTGGCTGTGTGCTGGGAGCACTGACAGTGCTGGCTGTGTTGGGGGAGCACAGTCAGTGCTGGCTGTGTGGGGGAGCACTGACAGTGCTGGCTGTGTGGGGAGCACTGACAGTGCTGGCAGTGTGGGGGAGCACTGTCAGTGCTGACTGTGTGTGGGGAGCACTGACAGTGCTGGCTGTGTGGTGGGAGCACTGACGGTGCTGGCTGTGTGGTGGGAGCACTGGCTGTGCTGGCTGTGTGGAAGGGAACACTGGCAGCTCTGGCTGTGGAGGGGAGCACTTCCAGTAATGGCCTTGGGTGGGAACACTGGCAAGGCTGGAAGTGCGGGGAGCACTGGAAGTGCTGCCTGTAGAGAGGAGCACTAGGAGTGTTGATGTGAGGGGGGGGAATGGCAGTGCTGGGTGTGGGGAGCACTGGCAGGGCTGGCATTGGTGGGAGCACTGGTAGTCCTGCTGTGGGGGGAGCACTGACAGTGCTGGCTTTGTGGTGAGAGCACTGAAAGTGCTGGCTGTGTGTGGCGAGCACTGACAGTGCTGGCTGTGTGGGGGAGCGCTGACAGTGCTGGCTGTGTTGTGGGAGCACTGACAGTGCTGGCTGTGTGGGGGGGTGGGGTCACTGGCAGTACGGGCTGTGTGGTGGAAACACTGGCAGTGCTGGCAGTGTGGTGGGAGCACTGACAGCGCTGGTTGTTTATGGGGAGCACCGCCAGTGCTGGCTGTGTGGGGGAGCACTGACAGTGCTGGCTGTGTGTGGGGAGCACTGACAGTGCTGTCTGTGTGGGGGAGCACTGGCAGTGCTGGCTGTGCGGGGAGCACTGATAGTGCTGGATGTGTGTGGGGAGCACTGACAGTACTGGTTGTGTGCGTTTCACAGCAGCAGGGTCCCCGGATCAATTCCCACCTTGCGTGACTGTCTGTGTGGAGACTGCACTTTTTCTCCGTGTCTGTGTGGGTTTCCTCCGGGTGCTTCGGTTACCTCCCACAGTCCAAAGATGTGCAGGTTAGGTGGATTGGCCATGCTAAATTACTCCGTAGTGTCCAAAAAGATGTGCAGGTTACATTAAGGGGTTAACGAGATAGGCGGGGGAGTGAGCTTGGTTGAGGTACTCTTTCAGAGGTTTGGTACAGAATTAATGGACCGAATGACCTCCTTTTGCACTGTGGGGATTCTATGATTCCTAATTCCTCTGGTGCCATAAACAAGGTCCATATCCCTGGCCCTAACCGCCTAATCTTCACAATGGATGTCCAATCCCTCTGCACCTCCGTTCCCCAACACGAGGGTTGTGTACCGATCCTCATTCCTGCTTCCTGTAAAGACTGCATCTCATTCTCCCACTTTCTCCGCCTCCATCGCCTCTGTTCTGATAATGACGTGATCGCAAATAGCCCGTCTGGCATATCTGTCTTTTCCTTAACCGGGCTGTCCCCACCACCTTCCTTTGTTAACAGGGCTCTCAGTCGTATTCAATTCATTTCTCACTCGTCTATCCTCACACACACCCTCCCTCTCGGAAACATGATAGTGTGTCCCTCTCCTCCCTTTCCACACCATCAGCCTCCCTATTGAAAGGAAAATCCTCCTCCATTTCTGCCAACTCCAGCATGATGTCACCACCAAACACATCTTCACCACTCTCCAACCACCCCCCTCAATTTCTGCATTCCGCAGGTACCGCTCCCTCCCCCTTGTCCACTTCCCCATCACACCCCACACCCCTTTCCCTTCCCCCAGCACCTCCCCCTGCAATTAGAGACGGTGCAACAACTGTCCCTTTACCTCCTCCCGCCTCATTGTTCTCAGCAGCAAACTCACCTTTCTGGGGAAGCAGCGTTTCACTTCTGTGCCTTCAATTTGTTCTCCTGTATTCGCTGCTGCCAATACCGTCTCCTCTACATTGGCGAGACTAAACGCAGACTGGGAGACTGCTTTGTGGAACACCTTCACTCAGCCCACAGCATGGCTCCAGCCTTCCTGTTGTGGCCATGTTAACTCAGCACCTTGCTCTCAGGCCCACATGTTTGTCCTTGGCCTGCTGCAAGAATGCAGTGAAGCCCAACGCAAGCTGCAGGAGCGACATCTCATCGTCCAATTAGGACGTTACATCCCGCAGGACGAAACTTTAATTTAAACAACTTTATTCTGGGGACTTTCTCCTCCATCGTAACGCTCTTGTTTTGGAATTTTCCTACTTTATTGTCATAGAATCATAGAATTTACAGTGCAGAAGGAGGCCATTCGGCCCATCGAGTCTGCACCGGCTCTTGGAAAGAGCACCCTACCCAAGGTCCACACCCCCACCCTATCCCCATAACCCAGTAACCCTACACAACACTAAGGGCAATTTTGGACACTAAGGGCAATTTATCATGGCCAATCCACCTAACCTGCACATCTTTGGACAGTGGGAGGAAACCGGAGCACCTGGAGGAATCCCACGCACACACGGGGAGGATGTGCAGACTCTGCACAGACAGTGACCCAAGCTGGAATCGAACCTGGGATCCTGGAGCTGTGAAGCAATTGTGCTACCCACAAGGCTGCCGTGCTGCCCCATTGTCGAATGCATTGAGTCCGAATCTGGAGAGAGTCTATTCCGGCCAAGTGAACCCTGGGGGATGTCCAATGCCGGAGCGGGAATATTCCTGAGAAAAGCTTTGCAGGGATTGTTTTCAAACAGGGAGAGGATGGATTCCTGGTAACAGTGAATTTGGGATGTTCCAGACATGGCAATGGGGGATTCCTGGGAGCGGGTGCTTTACGAATGACTAAACCTGGGATGGGTGTGCCCTCGGAATGTTCTGGAGACTGGACAGACTCTATTCTGGACAGGCTGGGTTGCACGGTAGCACAGTGGTTGGCTCAGTTGATTCACAGCTCCAGGGTGCCAGGTTCGATTCCCGGCTTGGGTCACTGTCTGTGCGGAGTCTGCACGTTCTCCCTGTGTCTCCGTGTGTTTCCTCCGGTTTCCTCCCACAGTCCAAAGATGTGCAGGTTAGATGGATTGGCCAAGATATATTGTGTTTAGTTTCCAAACAATTTGGATGGGGTCACTAGGTTATGGGGATGGGGTGGGCTGAATTGGTTTTCACTTCCCAAGGGCCGGTGCAGACTCGATTGGTCGAATGGCCTCCCTTTGCACAGTACATTCTATATTTCTATTCCTCTCATGATTATGAAGTGGGAAGGTCCTGCGTTTGTTTTGTTTTTTCATTGATTACGGAGTATTCAAATAAACTAGGAGTGTGGTCCAACCCCATCAGAAATCCAGTCCAGGGAACGGTCCAATCCGGGGTGTGGTCCAATAATTGAGCTGGGATGACAATCTCTGGTATGTTTGTATCCGGTTTGGGAAACCTGGCCGGCCTGAGTGAATCCTGTAAATCAGACTAAATGAGAAATGTAACCTCTCACAAAGGTCTCTGAATTATAAACATTTTCCTACCACTGCCATCAAACTGACAGGGCTGCCATTCATACTTTTCCCCCATTCCCCATCTTTAACACTGAAGTTCCGTTTTCAACTTCCCTCTCTGCAATGTTAATCTCTGTGCCCACTCCTCCCCCAACACTGCCAGCCACCCACTGTCCATTGTATTGATGCTGAAGTTATGTCATGGTTCAGACAGGGAGATTCATTAGCCAGTAATTTCCCGCGTCTCTCCTTTCTCTCTCTGACAGTTAATATACTGGGAATTGCGATTCTGTGTCGGGGGAAGTGTGGCCTCTCTACCTGCACCACTCGCTACCTGGTGGCCATGGCAACGGCGGATCTGCTGTTTATCATCACTAACCCCATACTGACCATGATCAATCTTTATTATTTCCCCCTAAGTTTCCTGTCCCTCACCCCTGTGTGTAGTGTTAACTCTGTCCTGCTCTCCGCAGCCACTGACTGTTCTGTCTGGTTCACCCTCACTTTCTCCTTTGATCGATTTGTGGCCATTCGCTGCCACAAACTGAAAACTAAATATTGCACCGGGAAAACTGCGGCTGTGGTTCTGTCCACAAGCGGCCTCCTGCTCTGTGTGAAAAACATCCCCGGGTACTTTATATATGAACCTGGGGCGACAATCGACAATGTTCAGTGGGGTTGTGACACAAAGAGTTGCGTTTACACTGACCCGGGATGGGTTGGATATAACTGGTTTTGTCAGGTTGTAACCCCATTAATGCCGTTCTTCTCAATCCTGTTGATCAACGCTCTGACAGTGAGACACATTTTACTCACCAGTCGGGTCCGGAAGGCACTGAGGGCTCATAGTCAGGGAGACAATCGCACAGACCCAGAGATGGAGAGCAGAAGGAAGTCAATGATTTTACTCTTCAGCATCTCCGGTGCTTTCATCCTCCTCTGGACCGTGTCTGTTATTAAATTTTTCTATATGGATGTGAGCGGATTATATTACCTCACCCCCCCCCTCAATATAATTTCCAACAAGTCGGAATTATGCTGCTGGATTTAAATTGCTGCACAAACACATTTATTTATGTGGTGACTCAGTCCAGGTTCAGGAAGCAGATCAAGATCGCGGTGAAATATCCGGTTACATCAATTATTAAACTAATGAGTAAATTAAACTGACTGACAGTCCGTCAGCCAATCAGGAGCTCCAGCCGTTGACTGACAGCCTCTCCGCCAATCAGCTGCCCCAGCCGCTAACTGACAGCCTCTCAGCCAATCAGCAGGACCAGTTTATGACTGGCAGCCTCTCAGCCAATCAGGAGCTCCATACGCTGAAAGTCAGCCTTTCAGCCAATCAGCACGTCCAGTCGCTGACTGACAGCCTCTTAGCCAATCAGGAGCTCCAGCCGCTGGTCACAGTTGTGGGCGGTGGGAGAGCACTGGCAGTGCTGGCTGTGGGGGAAGGGCACTGGCAGTGCGGGCTGTAGGGGGGGGTGGGAGCACTGGCATTGCTGGCTGTTTGCGGAGCACTGGCAGTCCTGGCTGTGTGGTTGGGGAGCACTGGAAGAGTTGGCTGTGGGGAGCATTGGCAGTGCTCGCTGTGGGGGTTGGGCACTGGCAGTGCTGAGTGTGTTGGGTCACTGGCAGTGCTGGCTGTGGGGGATCACTGGCAGTGCTGGCTGGGGGGATCACTGGCAGTGCTGACTGTGGGAGCCCTGGCAGTGCTGGCTTTCGGTGGAGGGCACGGGCAGTGCTGGCTGTGGGTGGAGGGCACTAGCATTGATGGATGGGAGGGCACTGGCAGTGTTGGCTGTGTGGGGAGCACTGGAGGTGCTGGCTGTGGGGGGCACTGGCAGTGCGACTGTTGGGGGTGGGCACTGACAGTGTTGGCTGTGGGGGGGGCACTGGCAGGGCTGACTGTGGGGGAGGGAGTGCTGTCTGTGGGGTGCACTGGCAGTGCTGGCTGTGGCGGGAACACTGGCAGTGCTGGCTGTGGGGAGCACTGGCAGTGCTGGCTGTGGGTGGAGCACAGCACAGGCAGTGCTAGCTGTGGAGGGGAGCACTGCCAGTGCTGACCTTGTGGGGGTGCACTGGCAGTGCTGTCTGTGTGGGGAGCACAGGCAGTGCTGGCTGTTGGGCGTGGGCACTGGCAGTGCTGGATGTGGGGCTGAGGGCACTGGCAGTGCTGGCTGAGGCGGGGGGTGGCACTGGCAGTGCTGGCTGTGGGGTGGGCACTGGCAGTGCTGGATGTGTGGGGAGAATTGGCAGTCCTGGATGGGGGAGGTGGGGAGCACTGGGAGTGCTCTCTGTGGGGAGCACTGACAGTGCAGGCTGTCTGTGGGGGAGCACACGAAGTGCTGGCTCGATGGGGAGCACAGGCAATGCTGGCTCTGTGGGGAGCAATGGCAGTGCCGGCTGTGAGGGAGGGAGCGCTGGCTGTGGGGAGTACTGGCAGTGCTGGCTGTAGCGAGAGCACTGACAGTGCTGGCTGAGGGGAGCACTGGCAGTCCTGGCTGTGGGGGAGCATTGGCAGTGCTGGCTGTAGCGAGAGCACTGGCAGTCCTGGCTGTGGGGAGCACTAGCAGTCCTGGCTGTGGGGCAGTTGTGAGCACTGGCAGGGCTTGCAGTGGGGGGATGGCACTGGATTGGCGAGCACTGGGAGGGTTGGATGCGGAAGTCGGGAGCACTGGTGCGCTGGCTGTGGTGGGGGCACTTGCTGTGCTGGCTGTGTTTAGGGGGAGCACGGGCAGTGCTAGCTCTGGAGGGCAGCACGGGCAGTGCTGGACCTGTGGTAGATCACAGGCAGTGCTGTCTGTGTGAGGAGCACTGGCAGTGCAGCATGTCTATGTGGAGCACTGGAAGTGCTGACAGAGGTGGGTGCACTGGCAGTGCTGGCTGTGGGGGAGTTTGGGGAGCACTGGCAGTGCTGGCTTTGGGGAGCACTGGCAGGGCTGGCTGTGGGGAGCACTGGTGGTGCTGGATGTGGGAGGACGGGAACACTGGCAGTGCTGGCTGTGTTGGGGGCACTGACAGTGCTGGACGTGTGCGGGGAGCACTGCTAGTGCTGGTTGTGTGGTGGGAGCACTGACAGTGCTGTCTGTGTGGCGGGAGCACTGACAGTGCTGGCTGTGCGGGGGAGCACTGACAGTGCTGGCTGTGTGGGGGAGCACTGATGGTGCTGGCTGTGTGGTGGGAGCACTGGCAGTGCTGGCTGGGTGGAACGGAACACTGGCAGCTCTGGCTGTGGAGGGGAGCACTGCCAATAATGGCCTTGGGTGGGAACACTGGCAATGCTGGAAGTGCGGGGAGCACTGGAAGAGCTGGCTGTAGAGGGGAGCACTAGGAGTGCTGATGTGAGGGTGAACTGGCAGTGCTGAGTGTGGGGAGCACTGGCAGGGCTGGCATTGGTGGGTGCACTGGCAGTCCTGACTGTGGTGGAGCACTGACAGTTCTGGCTGTGTGGGTGAGAGCACTGACAGTGCTGGCTGTGTGTGGGGAGAACTGACAGTGCTGGCTGTGTGTGGGAGCACTGACAGTGCTGGCTGTGTTGTGGGAGCACTGACAGTGCTGGCTGTGTGGGGAGCACTGGCAGCACGGGCTGTGTGGTGGGAGCACTGACAGTGCTGGCTGTGTGGTGGGAGCACTGAAAGTGTTGGCTGTGTGTGGGGAGCAATGACAGTGCTGGCTGTGTGGGGGAGCACTGACAGTGCTGGCTGTGTGTGGGGAGCATTGACAGTGCTGTCTGTGTGGGGAGCACTGGCAGTGCTGGCTGTGTGGGGTAGCACTGAGAGTTCTGGCTGTGTGGTGGGAGCACTGACAGTGCTGGATGAGTCTGGGGAGCACTGACAGTGCTGGCTGTGTGCGGGGAGCACTGACAGTGCTGGCTATGTGGAGGGAGCACAGACAGTGCTGGCTGTGTGGTGGGAGCCGTGACAGTGCTGGCTGTGTGGCGGAGCACTGACAGTGCTGGCTGTATGGTGGGAGCACTGAATGTGTTTGCTGTGTTGGGGAGCACTGACAGTGCTGGCTGTTTGGGGGAGCACTGACAGTTCTGGTTGTGTGGTGGGAGCACTGTCAGTGCTGGCTGTGTGGTGGGAGCACTGACAGTGCTGCCTGTGTGAGTGGGGGCACTAACAGTGCTGGCTGTATGGTGGGAGCACTAACAATGCTGGCTGTGTGGTGGGAGCACTGACAGTGCTGGCTGTGTGCGGGGAGCACTGACAGTGCTGGCTGTGTGGTGGGAGCATGGACAGTGCTGCCTGTGCGGTGGGAGCACTGACAGTGCTTGATGTGTGGGGGAGCACTGACAGTGCTGGCTGTGTGGGGGAGCACTGACAGTGCTGGCTGTGTGGTGGGAGCACTGACAGTGCAGGCTGTGTGGGGGAGCACTGACACAGCTGGCTGTGTGGGGGAGCACTGACAGTGCTGGCTGTGTGGGGAGAACTGACAGTGCTGACTGTGTGGTGGGAGCACTGACAGTGCTGGCTGTGTGGGGGAGCACTGACAGTGCTGGCTGTGTGAGGTGGGTGCACTAACAGTGCTGGCTGTATGGTGGGAGCACTGACAATGCTGGCTGTGTGGTGGGAGCACTGACAGTGCTGGCTGTGTGCGGGGAGCACTGACAGTGCTGGCTGTGTGGGGGGAGCACAGTCAGTGCTGGCTGTGTGGGGGAGCACTGACAGTGCTGGCTGTGTGGGGAGCACTGACAGTGCTGGCAGTGTGGGGGAGCACTGTCAGTGCTGACTGTGTGTGGGGAGCATTGACAGTGCTGGCTGTGTGGTGGGAGCACTGACGGTGCTGGCTGTGTGGTGGGAGCACTGGCTGTGCTGGCTGTGTGGAAGGGAACACTGGCAGCTCTGGCTGTGGAGGGGAGCACTTCCAGTAATGGCCTTGGGTGGGAACACTGGCAATGTTGGAAGTGCGGGGAGCACTGGAAGTGCTGCCTGTAGAGGGGAGCACTAGGAGTGTTGATGTGAGGGGGGGAATGGCAGTGCTGGGTGTGGGGAGCACTGGCAGGGCTGGCATTGGTGGGAGCACTGGTAGTCCTGACTGTGGGGGGAGCACTGACAGTGCTGGCTTTGTGGTGAGAGCACTGACAGTGCTGGCTGTGTGTGGCGAGAACTGACAGTGCTGGCTGTGTGGGGGAGCGCTGACAGTGCTGGCTGTGTTGTGGGAGCACTGACAGTGCTGGCTGTGTGGGGGGGGCACTGGCATTACGGGCTGTGTGGTGGGAACACTGGCAGTGCTGGCAGTGTGGTGGGAGCACTGACAGCGCTGGTTGTTTATGGGGAGCATCGCCAGTGCTGGCTGTGTGGGGGGAGCACTGACAGTGCTGGCTGTGTGTGGGGAGCACTGACAGTGCTGTCTGTGTGGGGGAGCACTGGCAGTGCTGGCTGTGTGGGGAGCACTGAGAGTGCTGGCAGTGTGGTGGGAGCACTGACAGCGCTGGTTGTTTATGGGGAGCATCGCCAGTGCTGGCTGTGTGGGGGGAGCACTGACAGTGCTGGCTGTGTGTGGGGAGCACTGACAGTGCTGTCTGTGTGGGGGAGCATTGGCAGTGCTGGCTGTAGCGAGAGCACTGGCAGTCCTGGCTGTGGGGAGCACTAGCAGTCCTGGCTGTGGGGCAGTTGTGAGCATTGGCAGGGCTTGCAGTGGGGGGATGGCACTGGATTGGGGAGCACTGGGAGGGTTGGATGCGGAAGTCGGGAGCACTGGCAGCGCTGGCTGTGGTGGGGGCACTTGCTGTGCTGGCTGTGTTTAGGGGGAGCACGGGCAGTGCTAGCTCTGGAGGGCAGCACGGGCAGTGCTGGACCTGTGGTGGATCACAGGCAGTGCTGTCTGTGTGAGGAGCACTGGCAGTGCAGCATGTCTATGTGGAGCACTGGAAGTGCTGACAGAGGTGGGTGCACTGGCAGTGCTGGCTGTGGGGGAGTTTGGGGAGCACTGGCAGTGCTGGCTTTGGGAACACTGGCAGGGCTGGCTGTGGGGGAGCACTGGTGGTGCTGGATGTGGGAGGACGGGAACACTGGCAGTGCTGGCTGTGTTGGGGGCACTGGCAGTGCTGGACGTGTGCGGGGAGCACTGCTAGTGCTGGCTGTGTGGTGGGAGCACTGACAGTGCTGGCTGTGTGGCGGGAGCACTGACAGTGCTGGCTGTGCGGGGGAGCACTGACAGTGCTGGCTGTGTGGGGGAGCACTGATGGTGCTGGCTGTGTGGTGGGAGCACTGGCAGTGCTGGCTGCGTGGAACGGAACACTGGCAGCTCTGGCTGTGGAGGGGAGCACTGCCAATAATGGCCTTGGGTGGGAACACTGGCAATGCTGGAAGTGCGGGGAGCACTGGAAGAGCTGGCTGTAGAGGGGAGCACTAGGAGTGCTGATGTGAGGGGGAACTGGCAGTGCTGAGTGTGGGGAGCACTGGCAGGGCTGGCATTGGTGGGTGCACTGGCAGTCCTTACTGTGGTGGAGCACTGACAGTGCTGGCTGTGTGGGTGAGAGCACTGACAGTGCTGGCTGTGTGTGGGGAGAACTGACAGTGCTGGCTGTGTGTGAGAGCACTGACAGTGCTGGCTGTGTTGTGGGAGCACTGACAGTGCTGGCTGTGTGGGGAGCACTGGCAGCACGGGCTGTGTGGTGGGAGCACTGACAGTGCTGGCTGTGTGGTGGGAGCACTGACAGTGTTGGCTGTGTGTGGGGAGCAATGACAGTGCTGGCTGTGTGGGGGAGCACTTACAGTGCTGGCTGTGTGTGGGGAGCATTGACAGTGCTGTCTGTGTGGGGGAGCACTGGCAATGCTGGCTGTGTGGGGTAGCACTGAGAGTGCTGGCTGTGTGGTGGGAGCACTGACAGTGCTGGATGTGTCTGGGGAGCACTGACAGTGCTGGCTGTGTGCGGGGAGCACTGACAGTGCTGGCTATGTGGTGGGAGCACAGACAGTGCTGGCTGTGTGGGGGGAGCACTGACAGTGCTGGCTGTGTGGGGGAGCACTGACAGTGCTGTCTGTGTGGTGGGAGCACTGCCTGCTGGCTGTGTGGGGGAGCACTGACAGTGCAGTCTGTGTGGTGGGAGCACAGACAGTGCTGGCTGTGTGGAGGGCGCACTGACAGCGCTGGCTGTATGGGGGAGAACTGGCAGTGCTGGCTGTGCTGGGAGCACTGACACCGCTGGCTGTGTGGGGAGCACTGACAGTGCTGGCTGTGTGGAGGGAGCACAGGCAGTGCTGTCTGTGTGGTGGGAGCCCTGACAGTGCTGGCTGTGTGGCGGAGCACTGACAGTGCTGGCTGTATGGTGGGAGCACTGACTGTGCTTGCTGTGTTGGAAAGCACTGACAGTGCTGGCTGTTTGGGGGAGCACTGACAGTTCTGGTTGTGTGGTGGGAGCACAGACAGTGCTGGCTGTGTGGTGGGAGCACTGACAGTGCTGCCTGTGTGAGTGGGGGCACTAACAGTGCTGGCTGTATGGTGGGAGCACTAACAATGCTGGCTGTGTGGTGGGAGCACTGACAGTGCAGGCTGTGTGGTGGGAGCATTGACAGTGCTGCCTGTGCGGTGGGAGCACTGACAGTGCTTGATGTGTGGGGGAGCACTGACAGTGCTGGCTGTGTGGGGGAGCACTGACAGTGCTGGCTGTGTGGTGGGAGCACTGGCAGTGCAGGCTGTGTGGGGGAGCACTGACACTGCTGGCTGTGTGGGGGAGCACTGACAGTGCTGGCTGTGTGGGGAGAACTGACAGTGCTGGCTGTGTGGTGGGAGCACTGAAAGTGCTTGCTGTGTGGTGGAGCACTGACAGTGCTGGCTGTGTGAGGTGGGTGCACTAACAGTGCTGGCTGTATGGTGGGAGCACTGACAATGCTGGCTGTGTGGTGGGAGCACTGACAGTGCTGGCTGTGTGCGGGGAGCACTGACAGTGCTGGCTGTGTGGGGGGAGCACAGTCAGTGCTGGCTATGTGGGGGAGCACTGACAGTGCTGGCTGTGTGGGGAGCACTGACAGTGCTGGCAGTGTGGGGGAGCACTGTCAGTGCTGACTGCGTGTGGGGAGCACTGACAGTGCTGGCTGTGTGGTGGGAGCACTGACAGTGCTGGCTGTGTGGGGGGGGGCACTGGCATTACGGGCTGTGTGGTGGGAACACTGGCAGTGCTGGCAGTGTGGTGGGAGCACTGACAGCGCTGGTTGTTTATGGGGAGCATCGCCAGTGCTGGCTGTGTGGGGGGAGCACTGACAGTGCTGGCTGTGTGTGGGGAGCACTGACAGTGCTGTCTGTGTGGGGGAGCACTGGCAGTGCTGGCTGTGTGGGGAGCACTGAGAGTGCTGGCAGTGTGGTGGGAGCACTGACAGCGCTGGTTGTTTATGGGGAGCATCGCCAGTGCTGGCTGTGTGGGGGGAGCACTGACAGTGCTGGCTGTGTGTGGGGAGCACTGACAGTGCTGTCTGTGTGGGGGAGCATTGGCAGTGCTGGCTGTAGCGAGAGCACTGGCAGTCCTGGCTGTGGGGAGCACTAGCAGTCCTGGCTGTGGGGCAGTTGTGAGCATTGGCAGGGCTTGCAGTGGGGGGATGGCACTGGATTGGGGAGCACTGGGAGGGTTGGATGCGGAAGTCGGGAGCACTGGCAGCGCTGGCTGTGGTGGGGGCACTTGCTGTGCTGGCTGTGTTTAGGGGGAGCACGGGCAGTGCTAGCTCTGGAGGGCAGCACGGGCAGTGCTGGACCTGTGGTGGATCACAGGCAGTGCTGTCTGTGTGAGGAGCACTGGCAGTGCAGCATGTCTATGTGGAGCACTGGAAGTGCTGACAGAGGTGGGTGCACTGGCAGTGCTGGCTGTGGGGGAGTTTGGGGAGCACTGGCAGTGCTGGCTTTGGGAACACGGGCAGGGCTGGCTGTGGGGGAGCACTGGTGGTGCTGGATGTGGGAGGACGGGAACACTGGCAGTGCTGGCTGTGTTGGGGGCACTGGCAGTGCTGGACGTGTGCGGGGAGCACTGCTAGTGCTGGCTGTGTGGTGGGAGCACTGACAGTGCTGGCTGTGTGGCGGGAGCACTGACAGTGCTGGCTGTGCGGGGGAGCACTGACAGTGCTGGCTGTGTGGGGGAGCACTGATGGTGCTGGCTGTGTGGTGGGAGCACTGGCAGTGCTGGCTGCGTGGAACGGAACACTGGCAGCTCTGGCTGTGGAGGGGAGCACTGCCAATAATGGCCTTGGGTGGGAACACTGGCAATGCTGGAAGTGCGGGGAGCACTGGAAGAGCTGGCTGTAGAGGGGAGCACTAGGAGTGCTGATGTGAGGGGGAACTGGCAGTGCTGAGTGTGGGGAGCACTGGCAGGGCTGGCATTGGTGGGTGCACTGGCAGTCCTTACTGTGGTGGAGCACTGACAGTGCTGGCTGTGTGGGTGAGAGCACTGACAGTGCTGGCTGTGTGTGGGGAGAACTGACAGTGCTGGCTGTGTGTGAGAGCACTGACAGTGCTGGCTGTGTTGTGGGAGCACTGACAGTGCTGGCTGTGTGGGGAGCACTGGCAGCACGGGCTGTGTGGTGGGAGCACTGACAGTGCTGGCTGTGTGGTGGGAGCACTGACAGTGTTGGCTGTGTGTGGGGAGCAATGACAGTGCTGGCTGTGTGGGGGAGCACTTACAGTGCTGGCTGTGTGTGGGGAGCATTGACAGTGCTGTCTGTGTGGGGGAGCACTGGCAATGCTGGCTGTGTGGGGTAGCACTGAGAGTGCTGGCTGTGTGGTGGGAGCACTGACAGTGCTGGATGTGTCTGGGGAGCACTGACAGTGCTGGCTGTGTGCGGGGAGCACTGACAGTGCTGGCTATGTGGTGGGAGCACAGACAGTGCTGGCTGTGTGGGGGGAGCACTGACAGTGCTGGCTGTGTGGGGGAGCACTGACAGTGCTGTCTGTGTGGTGGGAGCACTGCCTGCTGGCTGTGTGGGGGAGCACTGACAGTGCAGTCTGTGTGGTGGGAGCACAGACAGTGCTGGCTGTGTGGAGGGCGCACTGACAGCGCTGGCTGTATGGGGGAGAACTGGCAGTGCTGGCTGTGCTGGGAGCACTGACACCGCTGGCTGTGTGGGGAGCACTGACAGTGCTGGCTGTGTGGAGGGAGCACAGGCAGTGCTGTCTGTGTGGTGGGAGCCCTGACAGTGCTGGCTGTGTGGCGGAGCACTGACAGTGCTGGCTGTATGGTGGGAGCACTGACTGTGCTTGCTGTGTTGGAAAGCACTGACAGTGCTGGCTGTTTGGGGGAGCACTGACAGTTCTGGTTGTGTGGTGGGAGCACAGACAGTGCTGGCTGTGTGGTGGGAGCACTGACAGTGCTGCCTGTGTGAGTGGGGGCACTAACAGTGCTGGCTGTATGGTGGGAGCACTAACAATGCTGGCTGTGTGGTGGGAGCACTGACAGTGCAGGCTGTGTGGTGGGAGCATTGACAGTGCTGCCTGTGCGGTGGGAGCACTGACAGTGCTTGATGTGTGGGGGAGCACTGACAGTGCTGGCTGTGTGGGGGAGCACTGACAGTGCTGGCTGTGTGGTGGGAGCACTGGCAGTGCAGGCTGTGTGGGGGAGCACTGACACTGCTGGCTGTGTGGGGGAGCACTGACAGTGCTGGCTGTGTGGGGAGAACTGACAGTGCTGGCTGTGTGGTGGGAGCACTGAAAGTGCTTGCTGTGTGGTGGAGCACTGACAGTGCTGGCTGTGTGAGGTGGGTGCACTAACAGTGCTGGCTGTATGGTGGGAGCACTGACAATGCTGGCTGTGTGGTGGGAGCACTGACAGTGCTGGCTGTGTGCGGGGAGCACTGACAGTGCTGGCTGTGTGGGGGGAGCACAGTCAGTGCTGGCTATGTGGGGGAGCACTGACAGTGCTGGCTGTGTGGGGAGCACTGACAGTGCTGGCAGTGTGGGGGAGCACTGTCAGTGCTGACTGCGTGTGGGGAGCACTGACAGTGCTGGCTGTGTGGTGGGAGCACTGACGGTGCTGGCTGTGTGGTGGGAGCACTGGCTGTGCTGGCGGTGTGGAAGGGAACACTGGCAGCTCTGGCTGTGGAGGGGAGCACTTCCAGTAATGGCCTTGGGTGGGAACACTGGCAATGCTGGAAGTGCGGGGAGCACTGGAAGTGCTGCCTGTAGAGGGGAGCACTAGGAGTGTTGATGTGGGGGGGGAATGGCAGTGCTGGGTGTGGGGAGCACTGGCAGGGCTGGCATTGGTGGGAGCACTGGTAGTCCTGACTGTGGGGGGAGCACTGACAGTGCTGGCTTTGTGGTGAGAGCACTGACAGTGCTGGCTGTGTGTGGCGAGCACTGACAGTGCTGGCTGTGTGGGGGAGCGCTGACAGTGCTGGCTGTGTTGTGGGAGCACTGACAGTGCTGGCTGTGTGGGGGGGAGGCACGCAGTACGGGCTGTGTGGTGGGAACACTGGCAGTGCTGGCAGTGTGGTGGGAGCACTGACAGCGCTGGCTGTTTGTGGGGAGCACCGCCAGTGCTGGCTGTGTGGGGGGAGCACTGACAGTGCTGGCTGTGTGTGGGGAGCACTGACAGTGCTGTCTGTGTGGGGGAGCACTGGCAGTGCTGGCTGTGTGGGGAGCACTGAGAGTGCTGGCTGTGTGGTGGGAGCACTGATAGTGCTGGATGTGTGTGGGGAGCACTGAGAGTACTGGTTGTGTGCGGGGAGCACTGACCGTGCTGGCTATGTGGGGTAGCACTGACAGTGTTGGCTGTGTTTGGGAGCACTGACAGTGCTGGCTGTGTGTGGGGAATACTGACAGTGCAAGTTGCGTGGTGGGAGCACAGACAGTGCTGGCTGTGTGGCGGGCGCACTGACAGTGCTGGCTGTGTGGTGGGAGCACTGACAGTGCTGGCTGTGTGGGGGTGCACTGACAGTGCTGGCTGTGTGGTGGGAGCACTGACAGTGCTGGCTGTGTGGGGAGCACTGACAGTGCTGTCTGTGTGGGGGAGCACTGACAGTGCTGGCTGTGTGGAAAGAGAACTGAAAGTGCTGGCTGTGTGGGGGAGCACTGACAGTGCTGGCTGTGTGGGGGAGCACTGACAGTGCTGGCTGTGTGGGGGGAGCACTGACGGTGCTGGCTGTGTGTTGGGAGCACTGGCAGTGCTGGCTGTGTGGAAGGGAACACTGGCAGCTCTGGCTGTGCAGGGGAGCACTTCCAGTAATGGCCTTGGGTGGGAACACTGGCAATGCTGGAAGTGCGGGGAGCACCTGAAGTGCTGCCTGTAGAGGGGAGCACTAGGAGTGTTGATGTGAGGGGGACTGGCAGTGCTGCGTGTGGGGAGCACTGGCAGGGCTGGTATTGGTGGGTGCACTGGTAGTCCGGACTGTGGGTGGAGCACTTACAGTGCTGGCTGTGTGGGTGAGAGCACTGAAAGTGCTGGCTGTGTGTGGCGAGCACTTAAAGTGCTGGCTGTGTGGCGGAGCACTGACAGTGCTGGCTGTGTTGTGGGAGCACTGACAGTGCTGGCTGTGTGGGGAGCACTGGCAGTACGGGCTGTGTGGTGGGAGCACTGACAGTGCTGGCAGTGTGGTGGGAGCACTGACAGTGCTGGCTGTGTGTGGGGAGCACTGCCAGTGCTGGCTGTGTGGGGGGAGCACTGACAGTGCTGGCTGTGTGTGGGGAGCACTGACAGGGCTGTGTGTGGGGAGCACTGACAGTGCTGACTGTGTGGGGGGAGCACTGGCAGTGCTGGCTGTGTGCGGGGAGCACTGACAGTGCTGGCTGTGTGGTGGGAGCATTGACAGTGCTGCCTGTGCGGTGGGAGCACTGACAGTGCTTGATGTGTGGGGGAGCACTGACAGTGCTGGCTGTGTGGGGGAGCACTGACAGTGCTGGCTGTGTGGTGGGAGCACTGACAGTGTTGGCTGTGTGTGGGGAGCAATGACAGTGCTGGCTGTGTGGGGGATCACTGACAGTGCTGGCTGTGTGTGGGGAGCATTGACAGTGCTGTCTGTGTGGGGGAGCACTGGCAGTGCTGGCTGTGTGGGGTAGCAATGAGAGTGCTGGCTGTGTGGTGGGAGCACTGACAGTGCTGGATGTGTCTGGGGTGCACTGACAGTGCTGGCTGTGTGCGGGGAGCACTGACAGTGCTGGCTATGTGGTGGGAGCACAGACAGTGCTGGCTGTGTGGGGGGAGCACTGACAGTGCTGGCTGTGTGGGGGAGCAGTGACAGTGCTGTCTGTGTGGGGGGAGCACTGACTGCTGGCTGTGTGGGGGAGCACTGACAGTGCAGTCTGTGTGGTGGGAGCACAGACAGTGCTGGCTGTGTGGAGGGCGCACTGACAGCGCTGGCTGTATGGGGGAGAACTGGCAGTGCTGGCTGTGCTGGGGAGCACTGACACCGCTGGCTGTGTGGGGAGCACTGACAGTGCTGGCTGTGTGGAGGGAGCACAGACAGTGCTGGCTGTGTGGTGGGAGCCCTGACAGTGCTGGCTGTGTGGCGGAGCACTGACAGTGCTGGCTGTATGGTGGGAGCACTGACTGTGCTTGCTGTGTTGGAGAGCACTGACAGTGCTGGCTGTTTGGGGGAGCACTGACAGTTCTGGTTGTGTGGTGGGAGCACTGACAGTGCTGGCTGTGTGGTGGGAGCACTGACAGTGCTGCCTGTGTGAGTGGGGGCACTAACAGTGCTGGCTGTATGGTGGGAGCACTAACAATGCTGGCTGTGTGGTGGGAGCACTGACAGTGCTGGCTGTGTGCGGGGAGCACTGACAGTGCTGGCTGTGTGGTGGGAGCATTGACAGTGCTGCCTGTGCGGTGGGAGCACTGACAGTGCTTGATGTGTGGGGGAGCACTGACAGTGCTGGCTGTGTGGGGGAGCACTGACAGTGCTGGCTGTGTGGTGGGAGCACTGACAGTGCAGGCTGTGTGGGGGAGCACTGACACTGCTGGCTGTGTGGGGGAGCACTGACAGTGCTGGCTGTGTGGGGAGAACTGACAGTGCTGGCTGTGTGGTGGGAGCACTGACAGTGCTGGCTGTGTGGGGGAGCACTGACAGTGCTGGCTGTGTGAGGTGGGTGCACTAACAGTGCTGGCTGTATGGTGGGAGCACTGACAATGCTGGCTGTGTGGTGGGAGCACTGACAGTGCTGGCTGTGTGCGGGGAGCACTGACAGTGCTGGCTGTGTGGGGGGAGCACAGTCAGTGCTGGCTATGTGGGGGAGCACTGACAGTGCTGTCTGTGTGGGGAGCACTGACAGTGCTGGCAGTGTGGGGGAGCACTGTCAGTGCTGACTGTGTGTGGGGAGCACTGACAGTGCTGGCTGTGTGGTGGGAGCACTGACTGTGCTGGCTGTGTGGTGGGAGCACTGGCTGTGCTGGCTGTGTGGAAGGGAACACTGGCAGCTCTGGCTGTGGAGGGGAGCACTTCCAGTAATGGCCTTGGGTGGGAACACTGGCAATGCTGGAAGTGCGGGGAGCACTGTAAGTGCTGCCTGTAGAGGGGAGCACTAGGAGTGTTGATGTGAGGGGAGGAATGGCAGTGCTGGGTGTGGGGAGCACTGGCAGGGCTGGCATTGGTTGGAGCACTGGTAGTCCTGACTGTGGGGGGAGCACTGACAGTGCTGGCTTTGTGGTGAGAGCACTGACAGTGCTGGCTGTGTGTGGCGAGCACTGACAGTGCTGGCTGTGTGGGGGAGCGCTGACAGTGCTGGCTGTGTTGTGGGAGCACTGGCAGTGCTGGCTGTGTGGGGAGCACTGAGAGTGCTGGCTGTGTGGTGGGAGCACTGATAGTGCTGGATGTGTGTGGGGAGCACTGACAGTACTGGTTGTGTGCGGGGAGCACTGACCGTGCTGGCTATGTGGGGTAGCACTGACAGTGTTGGCTGTGTTTGGGAGCACTGACAGTGCTGGCTGTGTGTGGGGAATACTGACAGTGCAAGTTGTGTGGTGGGAGCACAGACAGTGCTGGCTGTGTGGCGGGCGCACTGACAGTGCTGGCTGTGTGGTGGGAGCACTGATAGTGCTGGCTGTGTGGGGGTGCACTGACAGTGCTGGCTGTGTGGTGGGAGCACTGACAGTGCTGGCTGTGTGGGGAGCACTGACAGTGCTGTCTGTGTGGGGGAGCACTGACAGTGCTGGCTGTGTGGAAAGAGAACAGAAAGTGCTGGCTGTATGGTGGGAGCACTGACTGTGCTTGCTGTGTTGGAGAGCACTGACAGTGCTGGCTGTTTGGGGGAGCACTGACAGTTCTGGTTGTGTGGTGGGAGCACTGACAGTGCTGGCTGTGTGGTGGGAGCACTGACAGTGCTGCCTGTGTGAGTGGGGGCACTAACAGTGCTGGCTGTATGGTGGGAGCACTAACAATGCTGGCTGTGTGGTGGGAGCACTGACAGTGCTGGCTGTGTGCGGGGAGCACTGACAGTGCTGGCTGTGTGGTGGGAGCATTGACAGTGCTGCCTGTGCGGTGGGAGCACTGATAGTGCTTGATGTGTGGGGGAGCACTGACAGTGCTGGCTGTGTGGGGGAGCACTGACAGTGCTGGCTGTGTGGTGGGAGCACTGACAGTGCAGGCTGTGTGGGGGAGCACTGACACTGCTGGCTGTGTGGGGGAGCACTGACAGTGCTGGCTGTGTGGGGAGAACTGACAGTGCTGGCTGTGTGGTGGGAGCACTGACAGTGCTGGCTGTGTGGGGGAGCACTGACAGTGCTGGCTGTGTGAGGTGGGTGCACTAACAGTGCTGGCTGTATGGTGGGAGCACTGACAATGCTGGCTGTGTGGTGGGAGCACTGACAGTGCTGGCTGTGTGCGGGGAGCACTGACAGTGCTGGCTGTGTGGGGGGAGCACAGTCAGTGCTGGCTATGTGGGGGAGCACCGACAGTGCTGTCTGTGTGGGGAGCACTGACAGTGCTGGCAGTGTGGGGGAGCACTGTCAGTGCTGACTGTGTGTGGGGAGCACTGACAGTGCCGGCTGTGTGGTGGGAGCACTGACGGTGCTGGCTGTGTGGTGGGAGCACTGACTGTGCTGGCTGTGTGGAAGGGAACACTGGCAGCTCTGGCTGTGGAGGGGAGCACTTCCAGTAATGGCCTTGGGTGGGAACACTGGCAATGCTGGAAGTGCGGGGAGCACTGGAAGTGCTGCCTGTAGAGGGGAGCACTAGGAGTGTTGATGTGAGGGGGGGAATGGCATTGCTGGGTGTGGGGAGCACTGGCAGGGCTGGCATTGGTGGGAGCACTGGTAGTCCTGACTGTGGGGGGAGCACTGACAGTGCTGGCTTTGTGGTGAGAGCACTGACAGTGCTGGCTGTGTGTGGCGAGCACTGACAGTGCTGGCTGTGTGGGGGAGCGCTGACAGTGCTGGCTGTGTTGTGGGAGCACTGACAGTGCTGGCTGTGTGGGGGGTGGGCACGCAGTACGGGCTGTGTTGTGGGAACACTGGCAGTGCTGGCAGTGTGGTGGGAGCACTGACAGCGCTGGCTGTTTGTGGGGAGCACCGCCAGTGCTGGCTGTGTGGGGGAGCACTGACAGTGCTGGCTGTGTGTGGGGAGCACTGACAGTGCTGTCTGTGTGGGGGAGCACTGGCAGTGCTGGCTGTGTGGGGAGCACTGAGAGTGCTGGCTGTGTGGTGGGAGCACTGACAGTGCTGGATGTGTGTGGGGAGCACTGACAGGACTGGTTGTGTGCGGGGAGCACTGACCGTGCTGGCTGTGTGGGGGAGCACTGACAGTGCTGGCTGTGTGGGGGAGCACTGACAGTGCTGGCTGTGTGGGGGAGCACTGACAGTGCCTGCTTTGTGGGGGAGCACTGACAGCGCTGGCTGTGTGGGGAGCACTGACACTGCTGGCTGTGTGGTGGGAGCACAGACAGTGGTGGCTGTGTGGGGAGCACTGACGGTGCTGGCTGTGTGGGGGAGCACTGGCAGTGCTGGCTGTGTGGGGGAGCACTGACAGTGCTGGCTGAGTGTGGGGAGCACTGATAGTACTGGCTGTGTGGGGGAGCACTGACAGTGCTGGCTGTGTGTGTGTGTGGGGGGGGGGGGTGGGGCACTGAGACTGTTGGCTGTGTAGTGGGAGCACTGACAGTGCTGGCTGTGTGGGGGATCACTGACAGTGCTGGCTGTGTGGGGGAGCACTGACAGTGCTGGCTGTGTGGGGGAGCACTGACAGTGCTGGCTGTCTGGTGGGGGCACTGACAGTGCTGGCTGTGTGGGGGGAGCACTGACAGTGTTGGCTGTGTGGTGGGAGCAGTGACAGTGCTGGCTGTGTGGTGGGAGCACTGACAGTGCTGGCTGTGTGGGGGGAGCACTGACAGTGCTGGTTGTGTGGTGGAGCAATGACGGTGCTGGCTGTGTGGGGGGAGCACTGACTGTGCAGGCTGTGTGGGGGAGCACTGACAGTGCCGGCTGTGTGTGGGGAACACTGACAGTGTAGGCTGTGTGGTGGGAGCACTGTCAGTGCTGGCTGTGTGGAGGACGCACTGACAGTGCTGGCTGTATGGGGGAGAACTGGCAGTGCTGGCTGTGCTGGGGAGCACTGAGTGTTCTTTCTGTCTGGTGGGAGCTCTGACAGTGCTGGCTGTTTGGGGAGCACTGACAGTGCTGGCTGTGTGGTGGGAGCACTGGCTGTGCTGGCTGTGTGGTGGGAGCACTGACAGTGCTGGCTGTGTGGTGGGAGCACTGACAGTGCTGGCTGTGTGGGGAGCACTGACAGTGCTGGCTGTGTGGTGGGGGCACTGACAGTGCTGGCTGTGTGGGGGAGCACTGACAGTGCCTGCTGTGTGGGGGAGCACTGACAGTGCTGGCTGTGTGGGGGAGCACTGCCAGTGCTGTCTGTGTGGTGGGAGCACTGACAGTGGTGGCTGTGTGGGGAGCACTGACAGTGCTGGCTGTGTGGGGAGCACTGACAGTGCTGGCTGTGTGGGGGATCACTGACAGCGCTGGCTGTGTGGAGGGAGCACTGACAGTTCTGGCTGTGTGGAGGGAGCACTGACAGTGCTGGCTGTGTGGTGGGATCAGTGACCGTGCTGGCTGTGTGGTGAGCACTGACAGTGCTGGCTGTGTGGGGAACACTGTCAGTGCTGGCTCTGTGGTGGGAGCACTGACAGTGCTGGCTGTATGGGGGGCGCACTTATAGTGCTGGCTGTGTGGTGGGAGCACTGGCAGTGCAGGCTGTGTGGGGGAGCACTGACAGTGCTGGCTGTGTGTGGGAGCACTGACAGTGCAATCTGTGTGGGGGTGCACTGACAATGCTGGCTGTGTGTGTGTGTGTGTGTGAGTGGGGGGGGGGCGCACGGAGAGTGTTGGCTGTGTAGTGGGAGCACTGACAGTGCTGGCTGTGTGGGGGAGCAATGACAGTGCTGGCTGTGTGGGGGAGCACTGATAGTGCTGGCTGTCTGGTGGGCGCACTGACAGTGCTGGCTGTGTGGGGGGAGCACTGCCAGTGCTGGCTGTGTGTGGAGGGAGCACTGCCAGTGCTGGCTTTGTGGGGAGCACTGACAGTGCTGGCTGTGTGGTGGGAGCACTGACAGTTCTGGCTGTGGGGTGGGAGCACTGACAGTGTTGGGGGTGTGGGGGGAGCACTGGCAGTGATGGCCGTGTGGGGGATCACTGGCATCGCTGGCTGTGGGAGCATAGGCAGTGCTGTCTGTGTGGGGAACACTGGCAGTGCTGGCTGTGTGGGGGAGCACTGACAGTGCTGGGAGTGCTGGGGAGCACTGTCAGCGCTGGCTGTGTGGTGGAGCACTGACAGTGCTGGCTGTGTGGTGGGAGCACTGACAGTGCTGGCTGTTTGGGGGAGCACTGACAGTGCTGGCAGTGCGGGAGAGCACTGACAGTGCTGGCTGTGTGGAGGACGCACTGACAGCGCTGGCTGTATGACGGAGAACTGGCAGTGCTGGCTGTGCTGGGGAGCACTGAGAGTTCTGGCTGTCTGGTGGGAGCTCTGACAGTGCTGGCTGTTTGGGGAGCACTGACAGTGCTGGCTGTGTGGTGGGAGCACTGGCTGTGCTGGCTGTGTGGTGGGAGCACTGACAGTGCTGGCTGTGTGGGGAGCACTGACAGTGCTGGCTGTGTGGTGGGGGCACTGACAGTGCTGGCTGTGTGGGGGAGCACTGACAGTGCCTGCTGTGTGGGGGAGCACTGACAGTGCTGGCTGTGTGGGGGAGCACTGCCAGTGCTGGCTGTGTGGTGGTAGCACTGACAGTGGTGGCTGTGTGGGGAGCACTGACAGTGCTGGCTGTGTGGGGGAGCACTGGCAGTGCTGGCTGTATGGGGGAGCACTGACAGTGCTGGCTGTGTGTGGGGAGCACTGACAGTGCAATCTGTGTGGGGGTGCACTGACATTGCTGGCTGTGTGTGTGTGTGTGTGTGAGTGGGGGGGGCGCACTGAGAGTGTTGGCTGTGTAGTGGGAGCACTGACAGTGCTGGCTGTGTGGGGGAGCAATGACAGTGCTGGCTGTGTGGGGGAGCACTGACAGTGCTGGCTGTCTGGTGAGAGCACTGACAGTGCTGGTTGTGTGGGGGGAGCACTGCCAGTGCTGGCTGTGTGTGGAGGGAGCACTGCCAGTGCTGGCTTTGTGGGGAGCACTGACAGTGCTGGCTGTGTGGTGGGAGCACTGACAGTTCTGGCTGTGTGGTGGGAGCACTGACAGTGTTGGCTGTGTGGGGGAGCACTGACAGTGCTGGCTGTGCGGGCGAGCACTGGCTGTGCTGGCAGTGTGGTGCGAGCACTGACAGTGCTGGCTGTGTGGTGGGAGCACTGACAGTGCTGGCTGTGTGGGGGAGCACTGACAGTGATGTCTGTGTCTTGGGAGCACTGACAGTGCAGGCTGTGAGGGGGAGCACTGACAGTGCTGTCTGTGTGGGGAGCACTGGCAGTGTGGCTGTGTGGGGGAGCACTGAGAGAGCTGGCTGTGTGGTGGGAGCACTGACAGTGCTGGCTGTGTGTGGGGAACACTCCCAGTGCTGGATGTGTGGGGGAAGCACTGACAGTGTTGGCTATGTGGTGGGAGTACAGACAGTGCTGGCTGTGTGGGGGGAGTACTGACAGTGCTGGTTGTGTGGGGGAGCACTGAAAGTGCTTGCTGTGTGGGAGATGGGAGGGAGCACTGACAGTTCTGGCTGTGTGAGGAGCACTGACATGCTGGCTCTGTGGTGGGAGCACTGCCAGTGCTGGCTGTGTGGTGGAGGTACTCACAGTGCTGGCTGTGTTTTGGGAGCACTGACAGTGCTGGCTGCTTGGTGGGAGCACTGACAGTGATGGATGTGTGGGGGAACACTGACAGTGCTGGCTGTGTGTGGGGTCACTGACAGTGCTGGCTGTGGGGGGAGCACTGACAGTGCTGGCTGTGTGGGGGTGCACTGTCAGTGCTGGCTGTGGGGGGGCGCTCTGACAGTGCTGGCTGTGTGGTGGGAGCACTGACCGTGCTGGCTGTCTGAGGGGAGGACTGACAGTGCTGGCATTGTGTGGGGAGCACTGACAGTGCTGACTGTGTGGGGGAGCACTGACAGTGCTGGCTGTGTGTGGGGGAGCACTGACAGTGCTGGCTGTGTGAGGAGAACTGGCAGTGCTGGCTGTGTGAGGGGAGCACTGACAGTGCTGGCTGTGTGGGGGAGCACTGACGGTGCTCGCTGTGAATGGGGAGCACTGACAGTGCTGGCTGTGGGGGGCACTGACAGTGCTGGCTGTGTGGGGAGCACTGGCTGTGCTGGCTGTGGGGCGGGCACTGGCAGTGCTGGATGTTGGGGGATGGGCACCGGCAGTGCTAGCTGCAGTGGGGGGGGGGGGGTTGGGGGGCACTGCCAGTGCTGTTTGTGTGGTTGGAGCACTGACCGTGCTGGCTGTGTGGAGGACGCACTGACAGCGCTGGCTGTATGGGGGAGAACTGGCAGTGCTGGCTGTGCTGGGGAGCAAGGAAAGCGCTGGCTGTGTGGGGGAGCACTGACAGTTCTGGCTGTGTGGTGGGAGCTCTGACAGTGCTGGCTGTTTGGGCGAGCACTGACAGTGCTGGCTGTGTGGTGGGAGCACTGGCTGTGCTGGCTGTGTGGTGGGAGCACTGACAGTGCTGGCTGTGTGGTGGGTGCACTGACAGTTCTGGCTGTGTGGGGAACACTGACAGTGCTGGCTGTGTGGTGGGGGCACTGACAGTGCCTGCTGTGTGGGGGAGCACTGAAAGTGCTGGCTGTGTGGGGGAGCACTGACAGTGCTGGCTGTGTGGGGGGTGCACTGATAGTGCTGGCTGTGTGGGGGAGCACTGACAGTGCTGCCTGTGTGGGGAGCACTGACAGTGCTGGCTGTGTGGGGGAGCACTGTCAGTGCTGGCTCTGTGGTGGGAGCACTGACAGTGCTGGCTGTATGGGGGGCGCACTTATAGTGCTGGCTGTGTGGTGGGAGCACTGACAGTGCTGGCTGCGTCGGGGCGCACTGACAGTGCTGGCTGTATGGGGGAGCACTGCCAGTGCTGACTGTGCGAGGGTGCACTGACAGCGCTGGCTGTGTGGAGGGAGCACTGACAGTGCTGGCTGTGTGGAGGGAGCTCTGACAGTGCTGGCTGTGGGGTGTGAGCACTGACCGTGCTGGCTGTGTGGTGGGAGCACTGACAGTGCTGGCTGTGTGGGGCAGCACTGACACTGCTGGCTATGTGGGTGAGCACTGGCAGTGCTAGCTGTGTTATGGGAGCACTGACAGTGCTGGCTGTGTGGGGGGGGGGCGCACTTATATTGCTGGCTGTGTGTTGGGAGCACTGACAGTGCTGGCTGTGTGGTGGGAGCACTGACAGTGCTGGCTGTGTGGGGGGCGCACTGACAGTGCTGGCTGTATGGGGAGCACAGACAGTGCTGGCTGTGTGGCGGAGCACTGACAGTGCTGGCTGTGTGGGGGAGCACTGACTGTGCAGGCTGTGTGGGGGAGCACTGACAGTGCCGGCTGTGTGTGGGGAACACTGACAGTGCAGGCTGTGTGGTGGGAGCACTGACAGTGCTGGCTGTGTGGAGGACGCACTGACAGCGCTGGCTGTATGGGGGAGAACTGGCAGTGCTGGCTGTGCTGGGGAGCACTGACAGCGCTGGCTGTGTGGGGGAGCACTGACAGTTCTGGCTGTGTGGTGGGAGCTCTGACAGTGCTGGCTGTTTGGGGGAGCACTGACAGTGCTGGCTGTGTGATGGGAGCACTGGCTGTGTGGTGGGAGCACTGACAGTGCTGTCTGTGTGGTGGGAGCACTGACAGTGCTGGCTGTGTGGGGAGCACTGACAGTGATGGCTGTGTGGTGGGGGCACTGATAGTGCTGGCTGTGTGGGGGATCAATGACAGTTCTGGCTATGTGGGTGAGCACTGGCAGTGCTAGCTGTGTTGTGGGAGCACTGACAGTGCTGGCTGTGTGGGGGGGGGCGCACTTATAGTGCTGGCTGTGTGTTGGGAGTACTGACAGTGCTGGCTGTGTGGTGGGAGCACTGACAGTACTGGCTGTGTGGGGGGCGCACTGACAGTGCTAGCTGTATGGGGAGCACAGACAGTGCTGGATGTGCGGGGAGGGCTGACAGCGCTGGCTATGTGGGGGAGCACTGACAGTGCTGGCTGTGTCGTGGGAGCACTGACAGTGCTGGCTGTGTGGGGGAGCACTGACAGTGCTGGCTGTGTGGGGGAGCACTGTCAGTGCTGGCTGTGTGGTGGGAGCACTGACAGTGCTGGCTGTGCGGTGGGAGCACTGACAGTGCTGGCTGTGTGGTGGGAGCATTGACAGTTCTGGCTGTGCGGTGGGAGCACTGACAGTGCTGGCGGTGTGGGGTAGCATTGACAGTGCTGGCTGTGGGTTGGGAGTACTGACAATGCTGGCTGTGTGGTGGAAGCACTGACAGTGCTGGCTGTGTGGTGGGAGCACTGACAGTGCTGGCTGTGTGGGGGGCGCACTGACAGTGCTGGCTGTGTGGAGGGCGCACTTATAGTGCTGGCTGTGTGGTGGGAGCACTGACAGTGCTGGCTGTGTGGTGGGAGCACTGACAGTGCTGGCTGTGTCGGGGCAGCACTGACAGGGCTGGCTGTGTGGGAGGAGCACTGACAGTGCTGGCTGTGTGGGGGGAGCACAGACAGTGCTGGCTGTGTGGGGGAGCACTGACAGTGCTGGCTGTGTGGGGGGAGCACTGACTGTGCACGCTGTGTGGGGGAGCACTGAGAGTTCTGGCTGTCTGGTGGGAGCTCTGACATTGCTGGCTGTTTGGGGAGCACTGACAGTGCTGGCTGTGTGGTGGGAGCACTGGCTGTGCTGGCTGTGTGGTGGGAGCACTGACAGTGCTGGCTGTGTGGTGGGAGCACTGACAGTGCTGGCTGTGTGCGGAGCACTGCCAGTGCTGGCTGTGCGGTGGGAGCACTGACAGTGGTGGCTGTGTGGGGGAGCACTGACAATGCTGGCTGTGTGTGGGGAGCACTGACAGTGCAATGTGTGTGGGGGTGCACTGACATTGCTGGCTGTGTGTGTGAGTGGGGGGGGGCGCACTGAGAGTGTTGGCTGTGTAGTGGGAGCACTGACAGTGCTGGCTGTGTGGGGGAGCAATGACAGTGCTGGCTGTGTGGTGGGGGCACTGACAGTGCTGGCTGTGTGGGGGAGCACTGACAGTGCCTGCTGTGTGGGGGAGCACTGACAGTGCTGGCTGTGTGGGGAGCACTGCCAGTGCTGGCTGTGCGGTGGGAGCACTGACAGTGGTGGCTGTGTGGGGAGCACTGACAGTGCTGGCTGTGTGGGGAGCACTGGCAGTGCTGGCTGTGTGGGGGAGCACTGACAGTGCTGGCTGTGTGTGGGGAGCACTGACAGTGCAATCTGTGTGGGGGTGCACTGACATTGCTGGCTGTGTGTGTGTGAGTGGGGGGGGGCGCACTGAGAGTGTTGGCTGTGTAGTGGGAGCACTGACAGTGCTGGCTGTGTGGGGGAGCAATGACAGTGCTGGCTGTGTGGGGGAGCACTGACAGTGCTGGCTGTCTGGTGGGAGCACTGACAGTGCTGGTTGTGTGGGGGGAGCACTGCCAGTGCTGGCTGTGTGTGGAGGGAGCACTGCCAGTGCTGGCTTTGTGGGGAGCACTGACAGTGCTGGCTGTGTGGTGGGAGCACTGACAGTTCTGGCTGTGTGGTGGGAGCACTGACAGTGTTGGCTGTGTGGGGGGAGCACTGACAGTGTTGGCTGTGCGGGCGAGCACTGGCTGTGCTGGCTGTGTGGTGCGAGCACTGACAGTGCTGGCTGTGTGGTGGGAGCACTGACAGTGCTGGCTGTGTGGGGGAGCACTGACAGTGATGTCTGTGTGGTGGGAGCACTGACAGTGCAGGCTGTGAGGGGGAGCACTGGCAGTGCTGTCTGTGTGGGGAGCACTGGCAGTGCTGGCTGTGTGGGGGAGCACTGAGAGTGCTGGCTGTGTGGTGGGAGCACTGACAGTGCTGGCTGTGTGTGGGGAACACTCCCAGTGCTGGATGTGTGGGGGAAGCACTGACAGTGTTGGCTATGTGGTGGGAGTACAGACAGTGCTGGCTGTGTGGGGGGAGCACTGACAGTGCTGGTTGTGTGGGGGAGCACTGAAAGTGCTTGCTGTGTGGGGGATGGGAGGGAGCACTGACAGTTCTGGCTGTGTGAGGAGCACTGACATGCTGGCTCTGTGGTGGGAGCACTGACAGTGCTGGCTGTGTGGTGGAGGTACTCACAGTGCTGGCTGTGTGTGGGAGCACTGACAGCGCTGGCTGTGGGGGGAGCACTGACAGTGCTGGCTGTGTGGGGGTGCACTGGCAGTACTGGCTGTGGGGGGGCGCTCTGACAGTGCTGGCTGTGTGGTGGGAGCACTGACCGTGCTGGCTGTCTGAGGGGAGGACTGACAGTGCTGGCATTGTGTGGGGAGCACTGACAGTGCTGACTGTGTGGGGGAGCACTGACAGTGCTGGCTGTGTGTGGGGGAGCACTGACAGTGCTGGCTGTGTGAGGAGAACTGGCAGTGCTGGCTGTGTGAGGGGAGCACTGACAGTGCTGGCTGTGTGGGGGAGCACTGACGGTGCTCGCTGTAAATGGGGAGCACTGACAGTGCTGGCTGTGGCGGGCACTGACAGTGCTGGCTGTGTGGGGAGCACTGGCTGTGCTGGCTGTGGGGCGGGCACTGGCAGTGCTGAATGTTGGGGGATGGGCACCGGCAGTGCTAGCTGCAGTGGGGGGGGGGGGGCTGGGTTGGGGGGCACTGCCAGTGCTGTTTGTGTGGTTGGAGCACTGACCGTGCTGGCTGTGTGGAGGACGCACTGACAGCGCTGGCTGTATGGGGGAGAACTGGCAGTGCTGGCTGTGCTGGGGAGCAAGGAAAGCGCTGGCTGTGTGGGGGAGCACTGACAGTTCTGGCTGTGTGGTGGGAGCTCTGACAGTGCTGGCTGTTTGGGCGAGCACTGACAGAGCTGGCTGTGTGGTGGGAGCACTGGCTGTGCTGGCTGTGTGGTGGGAGCACTGACAGTGCTGGCTGTGTGGTGGGTGCACTGACAGTGCTGGCTGTGTGGGGAACACTGACAGTGCTGGCTGTGTGGTGGGGGCACTGACAGTGCCTGCTGTGTGGGGGAGCACTGACAGTGCTGGCTGTGTGGTGGGAGCACTGACAATAGTGGCTGTGTGGGGAGCACTGACAGTGCTGGCTGTGTGCGGGAGCACTAGCAGTGTTGGCTGTGTGGGGGAGCACTGACAGTGCTGGCTGTGCGTGGGGAGCACTGACAGTGCTGTCTGTGTGGTGGGAGCACTGACAGTGGTGGCTGTGTGGGGAGCACTGACAGTGCTGGCTGTGTGGGGAGCACTGGCAGTGCAGGCTGTGTGGGGGAGCACTGACAGTGCTGACTGTGTGTGGGGAGCACTGACAGTGCAATCTGTGTGGGGGTGCACTGACAATGCTGGCTGTGTGTGTGTGTGTGTGTGTGAGTGGGGGGGGGCGCACTGAGAGTGTTGGCTGTGTAGTGGGAGCACTGACAGTGCTGGCTGTGTGGGGGAGCAATGACAGTGCTGGCTGTGTGGGGGAGCACTGACAGTGCTGGCTGTCTGGTGGGCGCACTGACAGTGCTGGCTGTGTGGGGGGAGCACTGCCAGTGCTGGCTGTGTGTGGAGGGAGCACTGCCAGTGCTGGCTTTGTGGGGAGCACTGACAGTGCTGGCTGTGTGGTGGGAGCACTGACAGTTCTGGCTGTGGGGTGGGAGCACTGACAGTGTTGGGGGTGTGGGGGGAGCACTGGCAGTGATGGCCGTGTGGGGGATCACTGGCATCGCTGGCTGTGGGAGCATAGGCAGTGCTGTCTGTGTGGGGAACACTGGCAGTGCTGGCTGTGTGGGTGAGCACTGACAGTGCTGGATGTGCTGGGGAGCACTGTCAGCGCTGGCTGTGTGGTGGAGCACTGACAGTGCTGGCTGTGTGGTGGGAGCACTGACAGTGCTGGCTGTTTGGGGGGAGCACTGACAGTGCTGGCTGTGCGGGAGAGCATTGACAGTGCTGGCTGTGTGGAGGACGCACTGACAGCGCTGGCTGTATGACGGAGAACTGGCAGTGCTGGCTGTGCTGGGGAGCACTGAGAGTTCTGGCTGTCTGGTGGGAGCTCTGACAGTGCTGGCTGTTTGGGGAGCACTGACAGTGCTGGCTGTGTGGTGGGAGCACTGGCTGTGCTGGCTGTGTGGTGGGAGCACTGACAGTGCTGGCTGTGTGGTGGGAGCACTGACAGTGCTGGCTGTGTGGGGAGCACTGACAGTGCTGGCTGTGTGGTGGGGGCACTGACAGTGCTGGCTGTGTGGGGGAGCACTGACAGTGCCTGCTGTGTGGGATGGCACTGACAGTGCTGGCTGTGTGGGGGAGCACTGCCAGTGCTGGCTGTGTGGTGGGAGCACTGACAGTGGTGGCTGTGTGGGGAGCACTGACAGTGCTGGCTGTGTGGGGGAGCACTGGCAGTGCTGGCTGTGTGGGGGAGCACTGACAGTGCTGGCTGTGTGTGGGGAGCACTGACAGTGCAATCTGTGTGGGTGTGCACTGACATTGCTGGCTGTGTGTGTGTGTGTGCGTGAGTGGGGGGGGGGGCGCACTGAGAGTGTTGGCTGTGTAGTGGGAACACTGACAGTGCTGGCTGTGTGGGGGAGCAATGACAGTGCTGGCTGTGTGGGGGAGCACTGACAGTGCTGGCTGTCTGGTGGGAGCACTGACAGTGCTGGTTGTGTGGGGGGAGCACTGCCAGTGCTGGCTGTGTGTGGAGGGAGCACTGCCAGTGCTGGCTTTGTGGGGAGCACTGACAGTGCTGGCTGTGTGGTGGGAGCACTGACAGTTCTGGCTGTGTGGTGGGAGCACTGACAGTGTTGGCTGTGTGGGGGGAGCACTGACAGTGCTGGCTGTGCGGGCGAGCACTGGCTGTGCTGGCTGTGTGGTGCGAGCACTGACAGTGCTGGCTGTGTGGTGGGAGCACTGACAGTGCTGGCTGTGTGGGGGAGCACTGACAGTGATGTCTGTGTGGTGGGAGCACTGACAGTGCAGGCTGTGAGGGGGAGCACTGACAGTGCTGTCTGTGTGGGGAGCACTGGCAGTGCTGGCTGTGTGGGGGAGCACTGAGAGAGCTGGCTGTGTGGTGGGAGCACTGACAGTGCTGGCTGTGTGTGGGGAACACTCCCAGTGCTGGATGTGTGGGGGAAGCACTGACAGTGTTGGCTATGTGGTGGGAGTACAGACAGTGCTGGCTGTGTGGGGGGAGCACTGACAGTGCTGGTTGTGTGGGGGAGCACTGAAAGTGCTTGCTGTGTGGGGGATGGGAGGGAGCACTGACAGTTCTGGCTGTGTGAGGAGCACTGACATGCTGGCTCTGTGGTGGGAGCACTGCCAGTGCTGGCTGTGTGGTGGAGGTACTCACAGTGCTGGCTGTGTTTTGGGAGCACTGACAGTGCTGGCTGCGTGGTGGGAGCACTGACAGTGATGGCTGTGTGGGGGAACACTGACAGTGCTGGCTGTGTGTGAGAGCACTGACAGTGCTGGCTGTGGGGGGAGCACTGACAGTGCTGGCTGTGTGGGGGTGCACTGTCAGTGCTGGCTGTGGGGGGGGCGCTCTGACAGTGCTGGCTGTGTGGTGGGAGCACTGACCGTGCTGGCTGTCTGAGGGGAGGGACTGACAGTGCTGGCATTGTGTGGGGAGCACTGACAGTGCTTACTGTGTGGGGGAGCACTGACAGTGCTGGCTGTGTGTGGGCGAGCACTGACAGTGCTGGCTGTGTGAGGAGAACTGGCAGTGCTGGCTGTGTGAGGGGAGCACTGACAGTGCTGGCTGTGTGGGGGGAGCACTGACGTTGCTCGCTGTGAATGGGGAGCACTGACAGTGCTGGCTGTGGGGGGCACTGGCAGTGCTGGCTGTGTGGGGAGCACTGGCTGTGCTGGCTGTGGGGCGGGCACTGGCAGTGCTGGATGTTGGGGGATGGGCACCGGCAGTGCTAGCTGCAGTGGGGGGGGGGGGTTGGGGGGGCACTGCCAGTGCTGTTTGTGTGGTTGGAGCACTGAAAGTGCTGGCTGTGTGGGGGAGCACTGACAGTGCTGGCTGTGTGGTGGGAACACTGACAGTGCTGGCTGTGTGGGGGGAGCACTGCCAGTGCTGGCTGTGTGTGGGGGAGCACTGACAGTGCTGGCTTTATTGGGGAGCACTGACAGTACTGGCTGTGTGGTGGGAGCACTGACAGTTCTGGCTGTGTGGTGGGAGCACTGACAGTGTTGGCTGTGTGGGGGAGCACTGGCAGTGCTGGCCGTGTAGGGGATCACTGGCATCGCTCGCTGTGGGAGCATTGGAAGTGCTGTCTGTGTGGGGAACACTGGCAGTGCTGGCTGTGTGGGGAAGCACTGACAGTGTTGGCTATGTGGTGGGAGTACAGACAGTGCTGGCTGTGTGGGGGGGAGCACTGAGAGTGCTGGTTGTGTGGGGGAGCACTGACAGTGCTGGCTGTGTGAGGAGCACTGACATGCTGGCTCTGTGGTGGGAGCACTGCCAGTGCTGGCTGTGTGGTGGAGGTACTGACAGTGCTGGCTGTGTTTTGGGAGCCTTGACAGTGCTGGCTGTGTGGTGGGAGCACTGACAGTGGTGGCTGTGTGGGGAGCACTGACAGTGCTGGCTGTGTGGGGGAGCACTGGCAGTGCTGGCTGTGTGGGGGAGCACTGACAGTGCTGGCTGTGTGTGGGGAGCACTGACAGTGCAATCTGTGTGGGGGTGCACTGACATTGCTGGCTGTGTGTGTGTGTGAGTGGGGGGGGGGGGCGCACTGAGAGTGTTGGCTGTGTAGTGGGAGCACTGACAGTGCTGGCTGTGTGGGGGGAGCAATGACAGTGCTGGCTGTGTGGGGGAGCACTGACAGTGCTGGCTGTCTGGTGGGAGCACTGACAGTGCTGGTTGTGTGGGGGGAGCACTCCCAGTGCTGGCTGTGTGTGGAGGGAGCACTGCCAGTGCTGGCTTTGTGAGGAGCACTGACAGTGCTGGCTGTGTGGTGGGAGCACTGACAGTTCTGGCTGTGTGGTGGGAGCACTGACAGTGTTGGCTGTGTGGGGGAGCACTGGCAGTGCTGGCCGTGTGGGGGATCACTGGCATCGCTTGCTGTGGGAGCATTGGCAGTGCTGTCTGTGTGGGGAACACTGGCAGTGCTGGCTGTGTGGTGGAGCACTGACAGTGCTGGCTGTGTGGTGGGAGCACTGACAGTGCTGGCTGTTTGGGGGGAGCACTGACAGTGCTGGCTGTGCGGGCGAGCACTGGCTGTGCTGGCTGTGTGGTGCGAGCACTGACAGTGCTGGCTGTGTGGTGGGAGCACTGACAGTGCTGGCTGTGTGGGGGAGCACTGACAGTGATGTCTGTGTGGTGGGAGCACTGACAGTGCTGGCTGTGTGGTGGGAGCACTGACAGTGCTGGCTGTTTGGGGGGAGCACTGACAGTGCTGGCTGTGCGGGCGAGCACTGGCTGTGCTGGCTGTGTGGTGCGAGCACTGACAGTGCTGGCTGTGTGGTGCGAGCACTGACAGCGCTGGCTGTGTGGTGGGAGCACTGACAGTGCTGGCTGTGTGGGGGAGCACTGACAGTGATGTCTGTGTGGTGGGAGCACTAACAGTGCTGGCTGTGAGGGGGAGCACTGACAGTGCTGTCTGTGTGGGGGAGCACTGGCAGTGCTGGCTGTGTGGGGGAGCACTGAGAGTGCTGGCCGTGTGGTGGGAGCACTGACAGTGCTGGCTGTGTGGGGGAAGCACTGAAAGTGTTGGCTATGTGGTGGGAGTATAGACCGTGCTGGCTGTGTGGCGGGAGCACTGACAGTGCTGGTTGTGTGGGGGAGCACTGACAGTGCTTTCTGTGTGGGGGATGGGAGGGAGCACTGACAGTGCTGGCTGTGTGAGGAGCACTGACATGCTGGCTCTGTGGTGGGAGCACTGCCAGTGCTGGCTGTGTGGTGGAGGTACTGACAGTGCTGGCTGTGTTTTGGGTGCACTGACAGTGCTGGCTGTGTGGTGGGAGCACTGACAGTGATGGCTGTGTGGGGGAGCACTGACAGTGCTGGCTGTGTGTGGGAGCACTGACAGTGCTGGCTGTGGGGGGAGCACTGACAGTGCTGGCTGTGTGTGGGTGCACTGGCAGTGCTGGCTGTGGGGGGGCGCTCTGACAGTGCTGGCTGTGTGGAGGGAGCACTGACCGTGCTGGCTGTGTGAGGGGAGGACTGACAGTGCTGGCATTGTGTGGGGAGCACTGACAGTGCTGACTGTGTGGGGGAGCACTGACAGTGCTGGCTGTGTGTGGGGGAGCACTGACAGTGCTGGCTGTGTGAGGAGCACTGGCAGTGCTGGCTGTGTGAGGGGAGCACTGACAGTGCTGGCTGTGTGGGGGAGCACTGACGGTGCTCGCTGTGTATGGGGAGCACTGACAGTGCTGGCTGTGGGGGGGCACTGACAGTGCTGGCTGTGTGGGGAGCACTGGCTGTGCTGGCTGTGGGGCGGGCACTGGCAGTGCTGGATGTTGGGGGATGGGCACCGGCAGTGCTAGCTGCAGTGGGGGGGGGGCTGGGTTGGGGGGCACTGCCAGTGCTGTTTGTGTGGTTGGAGCACTAACCGTGCTGGCTGTGTGGTGGGAGCTCTGACAGTGCTGGCTGTTTGGGCGAGCACTGACAGTGCTGGCTGTGTGATGGGAGCACTGACAGTGCTGGCTGTGTGGTGGGAGCACTGATAGTGCTGGCTGTGTGGTGGGAGCACTGACAGTGCTGGCTGTGTGGGGAACACTGACAGTGCTGGCTGTGTGGTGGGGGCACTGACAGTGCCTGCTGTGTGGGGGAGCATTGAAAGTGCTGGCTGTGTGGGAGCACTGACAGTGCTGGCTGTGTGGTGGGAGCACTGACAATAGTGGCTGTGTGGGGAGCACTGACAATGCTGGCTGTGTGCGGGAGCACTGGCAGTGTTGGCTGTGTGGGGGAGCACTGACAGTGCTGGCTGTGTGTCGGGAGCACTGACAGTGCTGGCTGTGTGGGGGTGCACTGACATTGCTGGCTGTGTTTGTGTGTGTGTGTGGGGGGGGGGGCACTGAGAGTGTTGGCTGTGTAGTGGGAGCACTGACAGTGCTGGCTGTGTGGGGGAGCAATGACAGTGCTGTATGTGTGGGGGAGCACTAACAGTGCTGGCTGTCTGGTGGGCGCACTGACAGTGCTGGCTGTGTGGGGGGAGCACTTCCAGTGCTGGCTGTGTGTGGGGGGAGCACTGACAGTGCTGGCTTTATTGGGGAGCACTGACAGTACTGGCTGTGTGGTGGGAGCACTGACAGTTCTGGCTGTGTGGTGGGAGCACTGACAGTGTTGGCTGTGTGGGGGGAGCACTGGCAGTGCTGGCCGTGTAGGGGATCACTGGCATCGCTGGCTGTGGGAGCATTGGAAGTGCTGTCTGTGTGGCGAACACTGGCAGTGCTGGCTGTGTGGGGGAGCACTGACAGTGTTGGCTATGTGGTGGGAGTACAGACAGTGCTGGCTGTGTGGGGGGAGCACTGACAGTGCTGGTTGTGTGGGGGAGCACTGACAGTGCTTGCTGTGTGGGGGATGGGAGGGAGCACTGACAGTGCTGGCTGTGTGAGGAGCACTGACATGCTGGCTCTGTGGTGGGAGAACTGCCAGTGCTGGCTGTGTGGTGGAGGTACTGACAGTGCTGGCTGTGTTTTGGGAGCACTGACAGTGCTGGCTGTGTGGTGGGAGCACTGACAGTGATGGCTGTGTGGGGGAGCACTGACAGTGCTGGCTGTGTGTGGGAGCACTGACAGTGCTGGCTGTGGGGGGAGCACTGACAGTGCTGGCTGTGTGGGGGTGCACTGGCAGTGCTAGCTGTGGGGGGCGCTCTGACAGTGCGGGCTGTGTGGTGGGGGCACTGACCGTGCTGGCTGTGTGAGGGGAGGACTGACAGTGCTGTCATTGTGTGGGGAGCACTGACAGTGCTGGCTGTGTGAGGAGCACTGGCAGTGCTGGCTGTGTGAGGGGAGAACTGACAGTGTTGGCTGTGTGGGGGAGCACTGACGGTGCTCGCTGTGTATGGGGAGCACTGACAGTGCTGGCTGTGGGGGGCACTGACAGTGCTGGCTGTGTGGGGAGCACTGGCTGTGCTGGCTGTGGGGCGGGCACTGGCAGTGCTGGATGTTGGGGGATGGGCACCGGCAGTGCTAGCTGCAGTGGGGGGGGCTGGGTTGGGGGGCACTGCCAGTGCTGTTTGTGTGGTTGGAGCACTGACCGTGCTGGCTGTGTGGAGGACGCACTGACAGCGCTGGCTTTATGGGGGTGAACTGGCAGTGCTGGCTGTGCTGGGGAGCACTGACAGCGCTGGCTGTGTGGGGGAGCACTGACAGTTCTGGCTGTGTGGTGGGAGCTCTGACAGGGCTGGCTTTTTGGGCGAGCACTGACAGTGCTGGCTGTCTGGTGGGAGCACTGGCTGTGCTGGCTGTGTGGTGGGAGCACTGACAGTGCTGGCTGTGTGGTGGGAGCACTGACAGTGCTGGCTGTGTGGGGAACACTGACAGTGCTGGCTGTGTGGTGGGGGCACTGACAGTGCTGGCTGTGTGGTGGGAGCACTGACAGTGCTGGCTGTGTGGGGAACACTGACAGTGCTGGCTGTGTCGTGGGAGCACTGACAGTGCCTTCTGTGTGGGAGAGCACTGAAACTGCTGGCTGTGTAGGGAGCACTGACAGTGCTGGCTGTGTGGTGGGAGCACTGACAATAGTGGCTGTGTGGGGAGCACTGACAGTGCTGGCTGTGTCGGAGAGCACTGGCAGTGTTGGCTGTGTGGGGGAGCACTGACAGTGCTGGCTGTGTGTGGGGGAGCACTGACAGTGCTGGCTGTGTGGGGGTGCACTGACATTGCTGGCTGTGTTTGTGTGTGTGTGTGGGGAGGGGCGGCACTGAGAGTGTTGGCTGTGTAGTGGGAGCACTGACAGTGATGGCTGTGTGGGGAGCAATGACAGTGCTGGCTGTGTGGGGGAGCACTATCAGTGCTGGCTGTCTGGTGGGCGCACTGACAGTGCTGGCTGTGTGGGGGGAGCACTGCCAGTGCTGGCTGTGTGTGGGGGGAGCACTGACAGTGCTGGCTTTAATGGGGAGCACTGACAGTGCTGGCTGTGTGGTGGGAGCACTGACAGTTCTGGCTGTGTGGTTGGAGCACTGACAGTGTTGGCTGTGTGGGGGGAGCACTGGCAGTGCTGGCCGTGTAGGGGATCACTGGCATCGCTGGCTGTGGGAGCATTGGAAGTGCTGTCTGTGTGGGGAACACTGGCAGTGCTGGCTGTGTGGGGGAGCACTGACAGTGCTGGCTGTGTGGGGGAGCACTGTCACTGCTGACTGTGTGGGGAGCACTGACAGTGCTGGCTGTGCGGTGGGTGCACTGACACTGCTGGCTGTGTGGTGGCAGCACTGACATTGCTGGCTGTGTGATGGGAGCACTGACAGTGCTGGCTGTGTGGGGGAGCACTGACAGTGTTGGCTGTGTCGGGGAGCACTGACAGTGCTGGCTGTGTGGGGGAGCGCTGACAGTGCTGGCTGTGTGGTGGGAGCATTGACAGTGCTGGCTGTGTGGGAGGACCACTAACAGTGCTGGCTGTGTGGTGGGAGCACTGACAATGCTGGCTGTGTGGGTGAGCACTGACAGTGCTGGCTGTGCTGGGGAGCACTGAGAGTTCTGGCTGTCTGGTGGGAGCTCTGACAGTGCTGGCTGTTTGGGGAGCACTGACAGTGCTGGCTGTGTGGTGGGAGCACTGACAGTGCTGTCTGTGTGGGGGAGCACTGACAGTGCTAGCTGTGTGGGGGAGCACTGACAGTGCTGGCTGTGTGGGTGAGCACTGACAGTGCTGGCTGTGCTGGGGAGCACTGAGAGTTCTGGCTGTCTGGTGGGAGCTCTGACAGTGCTGGCTGTTTGGGGAGCACTGACAGTGCTGGCTGTGTGGTGGGAGCACTGGCTGTGCTGGCTGTGTGGTGGGAGCAATGACAGTGCTGGATGTGTGGTGGGAGCACTGACAGTGCTGGCTGTGTGGGGAGCACTGACAGTGCTGGCTGTGTGGTGGGGGCACTGACAGTGCTGGCTGTGTGGGGGAGCACTGACAGTGCCTGCTGTGTGGGGGAGCACTGACAGTGCTGGCTGTGTGTGGGAGCACTGCCATGCTGGCTGTGTGGTGTGAGCACTGACAGTGGTGGCTGTGTGGGGAGCACTGACAGTGCTGGCTGTGTGGGGGAGCACTGGCAGTGATGGCTGTGTGGGGGAGCACTGGCAGTGCTGGCTGTGTGTGGGGAGCACTGACAGTGCAATCTGTGTGGGGGTGCACTGACATTGCTATCTGTGTGTGTGTGTGTGAGTGGGGGGGGGCGCACTGAGAGTGGTTGTTGTGTAGTGGGAGCACTGACTGTGCTGGCTTTGTGGGGGAGCAATGACAGTGCTGGCTGTGTGGGGGAGCACTGACAGTGCTGGCTGTCTGGTGGGCGCACTGGCAGTGCTGGCTGTGTGGGGGGACCACTGCCAGTGCTGGCTGTGTGTGGAGGGAGCACTGCCAGTGCTGGCTTTGTGGGGAGCACTGACAGTGCTGGCTGTGTGGTGGGAGCACTGACAGTTCTGGCTGTGTGGTGGGAGCACTGACACTGTTGGCTGTGTGGGGGCAGCACTGACAGTGCTGGCCGTGTGGGGGATCACTGGCATCGCTGGCTGTGGGAGCATTGGCAGTGCTGTCTGTGTGGGGAACACTGGCAGTGCTGGCTGTGTGGTGGAGCACTGACAGTGCTGGCTGTGTGGTGGGAGCACTGACAGTGTTGGCTGTTTGGGGGGAGCACTGACAGTGCTGGCTGTGCGGGCGAGCACTGGCTGTGCTGGCTGTGTGGTGCGAGCACTGACAGTGCTGGCTGTGTGGTGGGAGCACTGACAGTGCTGGCTGTGTGGGGGAGCACTGACAGTGATGGCTGTGTGGTTGGAGCACTGACAGTGCTGGCTGTGTGTGGGGAGCACTCCCAGTGCTGGCTGTGTGGGGGAAGCACTGACAGTGTTGGCTATGTGGTGGGAGTACAGACAGTGCTGGCTGTGTGGGGGGAGCACTGACAGTGCTGGTTGTGTGTGGGGGGGGGGGGAACTGACAGTGCTTGCTGTGTGGGGGATGGGAGGGAGCACTGACAGTGCTGGCTGTGTGAGGAGCACTGACATGCTGGCTCTGTGGTGGGAGCACTGCCAGTGCTGGCTGTGTGGTGGAGGTACTGACAGTGCTGGCTGTGTTTTGGGAGCACTGACAGTGCTGGCTGTGTGGTGGGAGCACTGACAGTGATGGCTGTGTGGGGAGCACTGACAGTGCTGGCTGTGTGTGGGAGCACTGACAGTGCTGGCTTTGGGGGGAGCACTGACAGTGCTGGCTGTGTGGGGGTGCACTGGCAGTGCTGGCTGTGGGGGGGGGCGCTCTGACAGTGCTGGCTGTGTGGAGGGAGCACTGACCGTGCTGGCTGTGTGAGGGGAGGACTGACAGTGCTGGCATTGTGTGGGGAGCACTGACAGTGCTGACTGTGTGGGGGAGCACTGACAGTGCTGGTTGTGTGTGGGGGAGCACTGACAGTGCTGGCTGTGTGAGGAGCACTGGCAGTGCTGGCTGTGTGAGGGGAGCACTGACAGTGCTGGCTTTGTGGGGGAGCACTGACGGTGCTCGCTGTGTATGGGGAGCACTGACAGTGCTGGCTGTGGGGGGCACTGACAGTGCTGGCTGTGTGGGGAGCACTGGCTGTGCTGGCTGTGGGGCGGGCACTGGCAGTGCTGGATGTTGGGGGATGGGCACCGGCAGTGCTAGCTGCAGTGGGGGGGGGGCTGGGTTGGGGGGCACTGCCAGTGCTGTTTGTGTGGTTGGAGCACTGACCGTGCTGGCTGTGTGGAGGACGCACTGACAGCGCTGGCTGTATGGGGGAGAACTGGCAGTGCTGGCTGTGCTGGGGAGCACGGAAAGCGCTGGCTGTGTGGGGGAGCACTGACAGTTCTGGCTGTGTGGTGGGAGCTCTGACAGTGCTGGCTGTTTGGGCGAGCACTTAGTGCTGGCTGTGTGGTGGGAGCACTGGCTGTGCTGGCTGTGTGGTGGGAGCACTGACAGTGCTGGCTGTGTGGTGGGTGCACTGACAGTGCTGGCTGTGTGGGGAACGCTGCCAGTGCTGGCTGTGTGGTGGGTGCACTGACAGTGCCTGCTGTGTGGGGGAGCACTGAAAGTGCTGGCTGTGTGGGGGAGCACTGACAGTGCTGGCTGTGTGGTGGGAGCACTGACAATAGTGGCTGTGTGGGGAGCACTGACAGTGCTGGCTGTGTGCGGGAGCACTGGCAGTGTTGGCTGTGTGGGGGAGTACTGACAGTGCTGGCTGTGCGTGGGGAGCACTGACAGTGCTGGCTGTGTGGGGCAGCAATGACAGTGCTGGCTGTGTGGGGGAGCACTAACAGTGCTCGCTGTCTGGTGGGCGCACTGACAGTGCTGGCTGTGTGGGGGGAGCACTGCCAGTGCTGGCTGTGTGTGGGGGGAGCACTGACAGTGCTGGCTTTATTGGGGAGCACTGACAGTACTGGCTGTGTGGTGGGGGCACTGACAGTTCTGGCTGTGTGGGGGAGCAATGACAGTGCTGGCTGTGTGGGGGAGCACTGACAGTGCTGGCTGTCTGGTGGGAGCACTGACAGTGCTGGTTGTGTGGGGGGAGCACTGCCAGTGCTGGCTGTGTGTGGAGGGAGCACTGCCAGTGCTGGCTTTGTGGGGAGCACTGACAGTGCTGGCTGTGTGGTGGGAGCACTGACAGTTCTGGCTGTGTGGTGGGAGCACTGACAGTGTTGGCTGTGTGGGGGGAGCACTGACAGTGCTGGCTGTGCGGGCGAGCACTGGCTGTGCTGGCTGTGTGGTGCGAGCACTGACAGTGCTGGCTGTGTGGTGGGAGCACTGACAGTGCTGGCTGTGTGGGGGAGCACTGACAGTGATGTCTGTGTGGTGGGAGCACTGACAGTGCAGGCTGTGAGGGGGAGCACTGACAGTGCTGTCTGTGTGGGGAGCACTGGCAGTGCTGGCTGTGTGGGGGAGCACTGAGAGAGCTGGCTGTGTGGTGGGAGCACTGACAGTGCTGGCTGTGTGTGGGGAACACTCCCAGTGCTGGATGTGTGGGGGAAGCACTGACAGTGTTGGCTATGTGGTGGGAGTACAGACAGTGCTGGCTGTGTGGGGGGAGCACTGACAGTGCTGGTTGTGTGGGGGAGCACTGAAAGTGCTTGCTGTGTGGGGGATGGGAGGGAGCACTGACAGTTCTGGCTGTGTGAGGAGCACTGACATGCTGGCTCTGTGGTGGGAGCACTGCCAGTGCTGGCTGTGTGGTGGAGGTACTCACAGTGCTGGCTGTGTTTTGGGAGCACTGACAGTGCTGGCTGCGTGGTGGGAGCACTGACAGTGATGGCTGTGTGGGGGAACACTGACAGTGCTGGCTGTGTGTGAGAGCACTGACAGTGCTGGCTGTGGGGGGAGCACTGACAGTGCTGGCTGTGTGGGGGTGCACTGTCAGTGCTGGCTGTGGGGGGGGCGCTCTGACAGTGCTGGCTGTGTGGTGGGAGCACTGACCGTGCTGGCTGTCTGAGGGGAGGACTGACAGTGCTGGCATTGTGTGGGGAGCACTGACAGTGCTTACTGTGTGGGGGAGCACTGACAGTGCTGGCTGTGTGTGGGCGAGCACTGACAGTGCTGGCTGTGTGAGGAGAACTGGCAGTGCTGGCTGTGTGAGGGGAGCACTGACAGTGCTGGCTGTGTGGGGGAGCACTGACGTTGCTCGCTGTGAATGGGGAGCACTGACAGTGCTGGCTGTGGGGGGCACTGGCAGTGCTGGCTGTGTGGGGAGCACTGGCTGTGCTGGCTGTGGGGCGGGCACTGGCAGTGCTGGATGTTGGGGGATGGGCACCGGCAGTGCTAGCTGCAGTGGGGGGGGGGGTTGGGGGGCACTGCCAGTGCTGTTTGTGTGGTTGGAGCACTGAAAGTGCTGGCTGTGTGGGGGAGCACTGACAGTGCTGGCTGTGTGGTGGGAACACTGACAGTGCTGGCTGTGTGGGGGGAGCACTGCCAGTGCTGGCTGTGTGTGGGGGAGCACTGACAGTGCTGGCTTTATTGGGGAGCACTGACAGTACTGGCTGTGTGGTGGGAGCACTGACAGTTCTGGCTGTGTGGTGGGAGCACTGACAGTGTTGGCTGTGTGGGGGAGCACTGGCAGTGCTGGCCGTGTAGGGGATCACTGGCATCGCTCGCTGTGGGAGCATTGGAAGTGCTGTCTGTGTGGGGAACACTGGCAGTGCTGGCTGTGTGGGGAAGCACTGACAGTGTTGGCTATGTGGTGGGAGTACAGACAGTGCTGGCTGTGTGGGGGGAGCACTGAGAGTGCTGGTTGTGTGGGGGAGCACTGACAGTGCTGGCTGTGTGAGGAGCACTGACATGCTGGCTCTGTGGTGGGAGCACTGCCAGTGCTGGCTGTGTGGTGGAGGTACTGACAGTGCTGGCTGTGTTTTGGGAGCCTTGACAGTGCTGGCTGTGTGGTGGGAGCACTGACAGTGGTGGCTGTGTGGGGAGCACTGACAGTGCTGGCTGTGTGGGGGAGCACTGGCAGTGCTGGCTGTGTGGGGGAGCACTGACAGTGCTGGCTGTGTGTGGGGAGCACTGACAGTGCAATCTGTGTGGGGGTGCACTGACATTGCTGGCTGTGTGTGTGTGTGAGTGGGGGGGGGGGGGCGCACTGAGAGTGTTGGCTGTGTAGTGGGAGCACTGACAGTGCTGGCTGTGTGGGGGAGCAATGACAGTGCTGGCTGTGTGGGGGAGCACTGACAGTGCTGGCTGTCTGGTGGGAGCACTGACAGTGCTGGTTGTGTGGGGGGAGCACTCCCAGTGCTGGCTGTGTGTGGAGGGAGCACTGCCAGTGCTGGCTTTGTGAGGAGCACTGACAGTGCTGGCTGTGTGGTGGGAGCACTGACAGTTCTGGCTGTGTGGTGGGAGCACTGACAGTGTTGGCTGTGTGGGGGAGCACTGGCAGTGCTGGCCGTGTGGGGGATCACTGGCATCGCTTGCTGTGGGAGCATTGGCAGTGCTGTCTGTGTGGGGAACACTGGCAGTGCTGGCTGTGTGGTGGAGCACTGACAGTGCTGGCTGTGTGGTGGGAGCACTGACAGTGCTGGCTGTTTGGGGGGAGCACTGACAGTGCTGGCTGTGCGGGCGAGCACTGGCTGTGCTGGCTGTGTGGTGCGAGCACTGACAGTGCTGGCTGTGTGGTGGGAGCACTGACAGTGCTGGCTGTGTGGGGGAGCACTGACAGTGATGTCTGTGTGGTGGGAGCACTGACAGTGCTGGCTGTGTGGTGGGAGCACTGACAGTGCTGGCTGTTTGGGGGGAGCACTGACAGTGCTGGCTGTGCGGGCGAGCACTGGCTGTGCTGGCTGTGTGGTGCGAGCACTGACAGTGCTGGCTGTGTGGTGCGAGCACTGACAGCGCTGGCTGTGTGGTGGGAGCACTGACAGTGCTGGCTGTGTGGGGGAGCACTGACAGTGATGTCTGTGTGGTGGGAGCACTAACAGTGCTGGCTGTGAGGGGGAGCACTGACAGTGCTGTCTGTGTGGGGGAGCACTGGCAGTGCTGGCTGTGTGGGGGAGCACTGAGAGTGCTGGCCGTGTGGTGGGAGCACTGACAGTGCTGGCTGTGTGGGGGAAGCACTGAAAGTGTTGGCTATGTGGTGGGAGTATAGACCGTGCTGGCTGTGTGGCGGGAGCACTGACAGTGCTGGTTGTGTGGGGGAGCACTGACAGTGCTTTCTGTGTGGGGGATGGGAGGGAGCACTGACAGTGCTGGCTGTGTGAGGAGCACTGACATGCTGGCTCTGTGGTGGGAGCACTGCCAGTGCTGGCTGTGTGGTGGAGGTACTGACAGTGCTGGCTGTGTTTTGGGTGCACTGACAGTGCTGGCTGTGTGGTGGGAGCACTGACAGTGATGGCTGTGTGGGGGAGCACTGACAGTGCTGGCTGTGTGTGGGAGCACTGACAGTGCTGGCTGTGGGGGGAGCACTGACAGTGCTGGCTGTGTGTGGGTGCACTGGCAGTGCTGGCTGTGGGGGGGCGCTCTGACAGTGCTGGCTGTGTGGAGGGAGCACTGACCGTGCTGGCTGTGTGAGGGGAGGACTGACAGTGCTGGCATTGTGTGGGGAGCACTGACAGTGCTGACTGTGTGGGGGAGCACTGACAGTGCTGGCTGTGTGTGGGGGAGCACTGACAGTGCTGGCTGTGTGAGGAGCACTGGCAGTGCTGGCTGTGTGAGGGGAGCACTGACAGTGCTGGCTGTGTGGGGGAGCACTGACGGTGCTCGCTGTGTATGGGGAGCACTGACAGTGCTGGCTGTGGGGGGCACTGACAGTGCTGGCTGTGTGGGGAGCACTGGCTGTGCTGGCTGTGGGGCGGGCACTGGCAGTGCTGGATGTTGGGGGATGGGCACCGGCAGTGCTAGCTGCAGTGGGGGGGGGGCTGGGTTGGGGGGCACTGCCAGTGCTGTTTGTGTGGTTGGAGCACTAACCGTGCTGGCTGTGTGGTGGGAGCTCTGACAGTGCTGGCTGTTTGGGCGAGCACTGACAGTGCTGGCTGTGTGATGGGAGCACTGACAGTGCTGGCTGTGTGGTGGGAGCACTGATAGTGCTGGCTGTGTGGTGGGAGCACTGACAGTGCTGGCTGTGTGGGGAACACTGACAGTGCTGGCTGTGTGGTGGGGGCACTGACAGTGCCTGCTGTGTGGGGGAGCATTGAAAGTGCTGGCTGTGTGGGAGCACTGACAGTGCTGGCTGTGTGGTGGGAGCACTGACAATAGTGGCTGTGTGGGGAGCACTGACAATGCTGGCTGTGTGCGGGAGCACTGGCAGTGTTGGCTGTGTGGGGGAGCACTGACAGTGCTGGCTGTGTGTCGGGAGCACTGACAGTGCTGGCTGTGTGGGGGTGCACTGACATTGCTGGCTGTGTTTGTGTGTGTGTGTGGGGGGGGGGCACTGAGAGTGTTGGCTGTGTAGTGGGAGCACTGACAGTGCTGGCTGTGTGGGGGAGCAATGACAGTGCTGTATGTGTGGGGGAGCACTAACAGTGCTGGCTGTCTGGTGGGCGCACTGACAGTGCTGGCTGTGTGGGGGGAGCACTTCCAGTGCTGGCTGTGTGTGGGGGGAGCACTGACAGTGCTGGCTTTATTGGGGAGCACTGACAGTACTGGCTGTGTGGTGGGAGCACTGACAGTTCTGGCTGTGTGGTGGGAGCACTGACAGTGTTGGCTGTGTGGGGGGAGCACTGGCAGTGCTGGCCGTGTAGGGGATCACTGGCATCGCTGGCTGTGGGAGCATTGGAAGTGCTGTCTGTGTGGCGAACACTGGCAGTGCTGGCTGTGTGGGGGAGCACTGACAGTGTTGGCTATGTGGTGGGAGTACAGACAGTGCTGGCTGTGTGGGGGGAGCACTGACAGTGCTGGTTGTGTGGGGGAGCACTGACAGTGCTTGCTGTGTGGGGGATGGGAGGGAGCACTGACAGTGCTGGCTGTGTGAGGAGCACTGACATGCTGGCTCTGTGGTGGGAGAACTGCCAGTGCTGGCTGTGTGGTGGAGGTACTGACAGTGCTGGCTGTGTTTTGGGAGCACTGACAGTGCTGGCTGTGTGGTGGGAGCACTGACAGTGATGGCTGTGTGGGGGAGCACTGACAGTGCTGGCTGTGTGTGGGAGCACTGACAGTGCTGGCTGTGGGGGGAGCACTGACAGTGCTGGCTGTGTGGGGGTGCACTGGCAGTGCTAGCTGTGGGGGGCGCTCTGACAGTGCGGGCTGTGTGGTGGGGGCACTGACCGTGCTGGCTGTGTGAGGGGAGGACTGACAGTGCTGTCATTGTGTGGGGAGCACTGACAGTGCTGGCTGTGTGAGGAGCACTGGCAGTGCTGGCTGTGTGAGGGGAGAACTGACAGTGTTGGCTGTGTGGGGGAGCACTGACGGTGCTCGCTGTGTATGGGGAGCACTGACAGTGCTGGCTGTGGGGGGCACTGACAGTGCTGGCTGTGTGGGGAGCACTGGCTGTGCTGGCTGTGGGGCGGGCACTGGCAGTGCTGGATGTTGGGGGATGGGCACCGGCAGTGCTAGCTGCAGTGGGGGGGGCTGGGTTGGGGGGCACTGCCAGTGCTGTTTGTGTGGTTGGAGCACTGACCGTGCTGGCTGTGTGGAGGACGCACTGACAGCGCTGGCTTTATGGGGGTGAACTGGCAGTGCTGGCTGTGCTGGGGAGCACTGACAGCGCTGGCTGTGTGGGGGAGCACTGACAGTTCTGGCTGTGTGGTGGGAGCTCTGACAGGGCTGGCTTTTTGGGCGAGCACTGACAGTGCTGGCTGTCTGGTGGGAGCACTGGCTGTGCTGGCTGTGTGGTGGGAGCACTGACAGTGCTGGCTGTGTGGTGGGAGCACTGACAGTGCTGGCTGTGTGGGGAACACTGACAGTGCTGGCTGTGTGGTGGGGGCACTGACAGTGCTGGCTGTGTGGTGGGAGCACTGACAGTGCTGGCTGTGTGGGGAACACTGACAGTGCTGGCTGTGTCGTGGGAGCACTGACAGTGCCTTCTGTGTGGGAGAGCACTGAAACTGCTGGCTGTGTAGGGAGCACTGACAGTGCTGGCTGTGTGGTGGGAGCACTGACAATAGTGGCTGTGTGGGGAGCACTGACAGTGCTGGCTGTGTCGGAGAGCACTGGCAGTGTTGGCTGTGTGGGGGAGCACTGACAGTGCTGGCTGTGTGTGGGGGAGCACTGACAGTGCTGGCTGTGTGGGGGTGCACTGACATTGCTGGCTGTGTTTGTGTGTGTGTGTGGGGAGGGGCGGCACTGAGAGTGTTGGCTGTGTAGTGGGAGCACTGACAGTGATGGCTGTGTGGGGAGCAATGACAGTGCTGGCTGTGTGGGGGAGCACTATCAGTGCTGGCTGTCTGGTGGGCGCACTGACAGTGCTGGCTGTGTGGGGGGAGCACTGCCAGTGCTGGCTGTGTGTGGGGGGAGCACTGACAGTGCTGGCTTTAATGGGGAGCACTGACAGTGCTGGCTGTGTGGTGGGAGCACTGACAGTTCTGGCTGTGTGGTTGGAGCACTGACAGTGTTGGCTGTGTGGGGGGAGCACTGGCAGTGCTGGCCGTGTAGGGGATCACTGGCATCGCTGGCTGTGGGAGCATTGGAAGTGCTGTCTGTGTGGGGAACACTGGCAGTGCTGGCTGTGTGGGGGAGCACTGACAGTGCTGGCTGTGTGGGGGAGCACTGTCACTGCTGACTGTGTGGGGAGCACTGACAGTGCTGGCTGTGCGGTGGGTGCACTGACACTGCTGGCTGTGTGGTGGCAGCACTGACATTGCTGGCTGTGTGATGGGAGCACTGACAGTGCTGGCTGTGTGGGGGAGCACTGACAGTGTTGGCTGTGTCGGGGAGCACTGACAGTGCTGGCTGTGTGGGGGAGCGCTGACAGTGCTGGCTGTGTGGTGGGAGCATTGACAGTGCTGGCTGTGTGGGAGGACCACTAACAGTGCTGGCTGTGTGGTGGGAGCACTGACAATGCTGGCTGTGTGGGTGAGCACTGACAGTGCTGGCTGTGCTGGGGAGCACTGAGAGTTCTGGCTGTCTGGTGGGAGCTCTGACAGTGCTGGCTGTTTGGGGAGCACTGACAGTGCTGGCTGTGTGGTGGGAGCACTGACAGTGCTGTCTGTGTGGGGGAGCACTGACAGTGCTAGCTGTGTGGGGGAGCACTGACAGTGCTGGCTGTGTGGGTGAGCACTGACAGTGCTGGCTGTGCTGGGGAGCACTGAGAGTTCTGGCTGTCTGGTGGGAGCTCTGACAGTGCTGGCTGTTTGGGGAGCACTGACAGTGCTGGCTGTGTGGTGGGAGCACTGGCTGTGCTGGCTGTGTGGTGGGAGCAATGACAGTGCTGGATGTGTGGTGGGAGCACTGACAGTGCTGGCTGTGTGGGGAGCACTGACAGTGCTGGCTGTGTGGTGGGGGCACTGACAGTGCTGGCTGTGTGGGGGAGCACTGACAGTGCCTGCTGTGTGGGGGAGCACTGACAGTGCTGGCTGTGTGTGGGAGCACTGCCATGCTGGCTGTGTGGTGTGAGCACTGACAGTGGTGGCTGTGTGGGGAGCACTGACAGTGCTGGCTGTGTGGGGGAGCACTGGCAGTGATGGCTGTGTGGGGGAGCACTGGCAGTGCTGGCTGTGTGTGGGGAGCACTGACAGTGCAATCTGTGTGGGGGTGCACTGACATTGCTATCTGTGTGTGTGTGTGTGAGTGGGGGGGGGCGCACTGAGAGTGGTTGTTGTGTAGTGGGAGCACTGACTGTGCTGGCTTTGTGGGGGAGCAATGACAGTGCTGGCTGTGTGGGGGAGCACTGACAGTGCTGGCTGTCTGGTGGGCGCACTGGCAGTGCTGGCTGTGTGGGGGGACCACTGCCAGTGCTGGCTGTGTGTGGAGGGAGCACTGCCAGTGCTGGCTTTGTGGGGAGCACTGACAGTGCTGGCTGTGTGGTGGGAGCACTGACAGTTCTGGCTGTGTGGTGGGAGCACTGACACTGTTGGCTGTGTGGGGGCAGCACTGACAGTGCTGGCCGTGTGGGGGATCACTGGCATCGCTGGCTGTGGGAGCATTGGCAGTGCTGTCTGTGTGGGGAACACTGGCAGTGCTGGCTGTGTGGTGGAGCACTGACAGTGCTGGCTGTGTGGTGGGAGCACTGACAGTGTTGGCTGTTTGGGGGGAGCACTGACAGTGCTGGCTGTGCGGGCGAGCACTGGCTGTGCTGGCTGTGTGGTGCGAGCACTGACAGTGCTGGCTGTGTGGTGGGAGCACTGACAGTGCTGGCTGTGTGGGGGAGCACTGACAGTGATGGCTGTGTGGTTGGAGCACTGACAGTGCTGGCTGTGTGTGGGGAGCACTCCCAGTGCTGGCTGTGTGGGGGAAGCACTGACAGTGTTGGCTATGTGGTGGGAGTACAGACAGTGCTGGCTGTGTGGGGGGAGCACTGACAGTGCTGGTTGTGTGTGGGGGGGGGGGGAACTGACAGTGCTTGCTGTGTGGGGGATGGGAGGGAGCACTGACAGTGCTGGCTGTGTGAGGAGCACTGACATGCTGGCTCTGTGGTGGGAGCACTGCCAGTGCTGGCTGTGTGGTGGAGGTACTGACAGTGCTGGCTGTGTTTTGGGAGCACTGACAGTGCTGGCTGTGTGGTGGGAGCACTGACAGTGATGGCTGTGTGGGGAGCACTGACAGTGCTGGCTGTGTGTGGGAGCACTGACAGTGCTGGCTTTGGGGGGAGCACTGACAGTGCTGGCTGTGTGGGGGTGCACTGGCAGTGCTGGCTGTGGGGGGGGCGCTCTGACAGTGCTGGCTGTGTGGAGGGAGCACTGACCGTGCTGGCTGTGTGAGGGGAGGACTGACAGTGCTGGCATTGTGTGGGGAGCACTGACAGTGCTGACTGTGTGGGGGAGCACTGACAGTGCTGGTTGTGTGTGGGGGAGCACTGACAGTGCTGGCTGTGTGAGGAGCACTGGCAGTGCTGGCTGTGTGAGGGGAGCACTGACAGTGCTGGCTTTGTGGGGGAGCACTGACGGTGCTCGCTGTGTATGGGGAGCACTGACAGTGCTGGCTGTGGGGGGCACTGACAGTGCTGGCTGTGTGGGGAGCACTGGCTGTGCTGGCTGTGGGGCGGGCACTGGCAGTGCTGGATGTTGGGGGATGGGCACCGGCAGTGCTAGCTGCAGTGGGGGGGGGCTGGGTTGGGGGGCACTGCCAGTGCTGTTTGTGTGGTTGGAGCACTGACCGTGCTGGCTGTGTGGAGGACGCACTGACAGCGCTGGCTGTATGGGGGAGAACTGGCAGTGCTGGCTGTGCTGGGGAGCACGGAAAGCGCTGGCTGTGTGGGGGAGCACTGACAGTTCTGGCTGTGTGGTGGGAGCTCTGACAGTGCTGGCTGTTTGGGCGAGCACTTAGTGCTGGCTGTGTGGTGGGAGCACTGGCTGTGCTGGCTGTGTGGTGGGAGCACTGACAGTGCTGGCTGTGTGGTGGGTGCACTGACAGTGCTGGCTGTGTGGGGAACGCTGCCAGTGCTGGCTGTGTGGTGGGTGCACTGACAGTGCCTGCTGTGTGGGGGAGCACTGAAAGTGCTGGCTGTGTGGGGGAGCACTGACAGTGCTGGCTGTGTGGTGGGAGCACTGACAATAGTGGCTGTGTGGGGAGCACTGACAGTGCTGGCTGTGTGCGGGAGCACTGGCAGTGTTGGCTGTGTGGGGGAGTACTGACAGTGCTGGCTGTGCGTGGGGAGCACTGACAGTGCTGGCTGTGTGGGGCAGCAATGACAGTGCTGGCTGTGTGGGGGAGCACTAACAGTGCTCGCTGTCTGGTGGGCGCACTGACAGTGCTGGCTGTGTGGGGGGAGCACTGCCAGTGCTGGCTGTGTGTGGGGGGAGCACTGACAGTGCTGGCTTTATTGGGGAGCACTGACAGTACTGGCTGTGTGGTGGGGGCACTGACAGTTCTGGCTGTGTGGTGGGAGCACTGACAGTGTTGGCTGTGTGGGGGGAGCACTGGCAGTGCTGGCTGTGTAGGGGATCACTGGCATCGCTGGCTGTGGGAGCATTGGAAGTGCTGTCTGTGTGGGGAACACTGGCAGTGCTGGCTGTGTGGGGGAGCAGTGACAGTGTTGGCTATGTGGTGGGAGTACAGACAGTGCTGGCTGTGTGGGGGGTGCACTGACAGTGCTGGTTGTGTGGGGGAGCACTGACAGTGCTTGCTGTGTGGGGGATGGGAGGGAGTACTGACAGTGCTGGCTGTGTGAGGAGCACTGACATGCTGGCTCTGTGGTGGGAGCACTGCCAGTGCTGACTGTGTGGTGGAGGTACTGACAGTGCTGGCTGTGTTTTGGGAGCACTGACAGTGCTGGCTGTGTGGTGGGAGCACTGACAGTGGTGGCTGTGTGGGGAGCACTGACAGTGCTGGCTGTGTGGGGGAGCACTGGCAGTGCTGGCTGTGTGGGGGAGCACTGACAGTGCTGGCTGTGTGTGGGGAGCACTGACAGTGCAATCTGTGTGGGGGTGCACTGACATTGCTGGCTGTGTGTGTGTGTGAGTGGGGGGGGGGGGCGCACTGTGAGTGTTGGCTGTGTAGTGGGAGCACTGACAGTGCTGGCTGTGTGGGGGAGCAATGACAGTGCTGGCTGTGTGGGGGAGCACTGACAGTGCTGGCTGTCTGGTGGGAGCACTGACAGTGCTGGTTGTGTGGGGGGAGCACTCCCAGTGCTGGCTGTGTGTGGAGGGAGCACTGCCAGTGCTGGCTTTGTGGGGAGCACTGACAGTGCTGGCTGTGTGGTGGGAGCACTGACAGTTCTGGCTGTGTGGTGGGAGCACTGACAGTGTTGGCTGTGTGGGGGAGCACTGGCAGTGCTGGCCGTGTGGGGGATCACTGGCATCGCTTGCTGTGGGAGCATTGGCAGTGCTGTCTGTGTGGGGAACACTGGCAGTGCTGGCTGTGTGGTGGAGCACTGACAGTGCTGGCTGTGTGGTGGGAGCACTGACAGTGTTGGCTGTTTGGGGGGAGCACTGACAGTGCTGGCTGTGCGGGCGAGCACTGGCTGTGCTGGCTGTGTGGTGCGAGCACTGACAGTGCTGGCTGTGAGGTGGGAGCACTGACAGTGCTGGCTGTGTGGGGGAGCATTGACAGTGATGTCTGTGTGGTGGGAGCACTGACAGTGCTGGCTGTGTGGTGGGAGCACTGACAGTGCTGGCTGTTTGGGGGGAGCACTGACAGTGCTGGCTGTGCGGGCGAGCACTGGCTGTGCTGGCTGTGTGGTGCGAGCACTGACAGTGCTGGCTGTGTGGTGCGAGCACTGACAGTGCTGGCTGTGTGGTGGGAGCACTGACAGTGCTGGCTGTGTGGGGGAGCACTGACAGTGATGTCTGTGTGGTGGGAGCACTGACAGTGCTGGCTGTGAGGGGGAGCACTGACAGTGCTGTCTGTGTGGGGGAGCACTGGCAGTGCTGGCTGTGTGGGGGAGCACTGAGAGTGCTGGCTGTGTGGTGGGAGCACTGACAGTGTTGGCTATGTGGTGGGAGTACAGACAGTGCTGGCTGTGTGGCGGGAGCACTGACAGTGCTGGTTGTGTGGGGGAGCACTGACAGTGCTTGCTGTGTGGGGGATGGGAGGGAGTACTGACAGTGCTGGCTGTGTGAGGAGCACTGACATGCTGGCTCTGTGGTGGGAGCACTGCCAGTGCTGACTGTGTGGTGGAGGTACTGACAGTGCTGGCTGTGTGGGGAGCACTGACAGTGCTGGCTGTGTGGGGGAGCACTGGCAGTGCTGGCTGTGTGGGGAGCACTGACAGTGCTGGCTGTGTGTGGGGAGCACTGACAGTGCAATCTGTGTGGGGGTGCACTGACATTGCTGGCTGTGTGTGTGTGTGAGTGGGGGGGGGGCGCACTGAGAGTGTTGGCTGTGTAGTGGGAGCACTGACAGTGCTGGCTGTGTGGGGGAGCAATGACAGTGCTGGCTGTGTGGGGAGCACTGACAGTGCTGGCTGTCTGGTGGGAGCACTGACAGTGCTGGTTGTGTGGGGGGAGCACTCCCAGTGCTGGCTGTGTGTGGAGGGAGCACTGCCAGTGCTGGCTTTGTGGGGAGCACTGACAGTGCTGGCTGTGTGGTGGGAGCACTGACAGTTCTGGCTGTGTGGTGGGAGCACTGACAGTGTTGGCTGTGTGGGGTAGCACTGGCAGTGCTGGCCGTGTGAGGGATCACTGGCATCGCTTGCTGTGGGAGCATTGGCAGTGCGGTCTGTGTGGGGAACACTGGCAGTGCTGGCTGTGTGGTGGAGCACTGACAGTGCTGGCTGTGTGGTGGGAGCACTGACAGTGTTGGCTGTTTGGGGGGAGCACTGACAGTGCTGGCTGTGCGGGCGAGCACTGGCTGTGCTGGCTGTGTGGTGCGAGCACTGACAGTGCTGGCTGTGAGGTGGGAGCACTGACAGTGCTGGCTGTGTGGGGGAGCATTGACAGTGATGTCTGTGTGGTGGGAGCACTGACAGTGCTGGCTGTGTGGTGGGAGCACTGACAGTGCTGGCTGTTTGGGGGGAGCACTGACAGTGCTGGCTGTGCGGGCGAGCACTGGCTGTGCTGGCTGTGTGGTGCGAGCACTGACAGTGCTGGCTGTGTGGTGCGAGCACTGACAGTGCTGGCTGTGTGGTGGGAGCACTGACAGTGCTGGCTGTGTGGGGGAGCACTGACAGTGATGTCTGTGTGGTGGGAGCACTGACAGTGCTGGCTGTGAGGGGGAGCACTGACAGTGCTGTCTGTGTGGGGGAGCACTGGCAGTGCTGGCTGTGTGGGGGAGCACTGAGAGTGCTGGCTGTGTGGTGGGAGCACTGACAGTGCTGGCTGTGTGTGGGGAGCACTCCCAGTGCTGGCTGTGTGGGGGAAGCACTGACAGTGTTGGCTATGTGGTGGGAGTACAGACAGTGCTGGCTGTGTGGCGGGAGCACTGACAGTGCTGGTTGTGTGGGGGAGCACTGACAGTGCTTGCTGTGTGGGGGATGGGAGGGAGCACTGACAGTGCTGGCTGTGTGAGGAGCACTGACATGCTGGCTCTGTGGTGGGAGCACTGCCAGTGCTGGCTGTGTGGTGGAGGTACTGACAGTGCTGGCTGTGTTTTGGGAGCACTGACAGTGCTGGCTGTGTGGTGGGAGCACTGACAGTGATGGCTGTGTGGGGAGCACTGACAGTGCTGGCTGTGTGTGGGAGCACTGACAGTGCTGGCTGTGGGGGGAGCACTGACAGTGCTGGCTGTGTGGGGGTGCACTGGCAGTGCTGGCTGTGGGGGGGCGCTCTGACAGTGCTGGCTGTGTGGAGGGAGCACTGACAGTGCTGGCTGTGGGGGGGGGGCGCTCTGACAGTGCTGGCTGTGTGTGGGGGAGCACTGACAGTGCTGGCTGTGTGAGGAGCACTGGCAGTGCTGGCTGTGTGAGGGGAGCACTGACAGTGCTGGCTGTGTGGGGGAGCACTGACGGTGCTCGCTGCGTGTGGGGAGCACTGACAGTGCTGGCTGTGGGGGGCACTGACAGTGCTGGCTGTGTGGGGAGCACTGGCTGTGCTGGCTGTGGGGCGGGCACTGGCAGTGCTGGATGTTGGGGGATGGGCACTGGCAGTGCTAGCTGCAGTGGGGGGGGGGGGCTGCGATGGGGGGCACTGCCAGTGCTGTTTGTGTGGTTGGAGCACTGACCGTGCTGGCTGTGTGGAGGACGCATTGACAGCGCTGGCTGTATGGGGGAGAACTTGCAGTGCTGGCTGTGCTGGGGAGCACTGACAGCGCTGGCTGTGTGGGGGAGCACTGACAGTTCTGGCTGTGTGGTGGGAGCTCTGACAGTGCTGGCTGTTTGGTGGGAGCACTGACAGTGCTGGCTGTGTGGTGGGAGCACTGATAGTGCCGGCTGTGTGGTGGGAGCACTGACAGTGCTGGCTGTGTGGGGAATACTGACAGTGCTGGCTGTGTGGTGGGGGCACTGACAGTGCCTGCTGTGTGGGGAAGCACTGAAAGTGCTGGCTGTGTGGGAGCACTGACAGTGCTGGGTGTGTGGTGGGAGCACTGACAATAGTGGCTGTGTGGGGAGCACTGACAGTGCTGGCTGTGTGCGGGAGCACTGGCAGTGCTGGCTGTGTGTGGGGAGCACTGACAGTGCTGGCTGTGTGGGGGTGCACTGACATTGCTGGCTGTGTTTGTGTGTGTGTGTGGGGGGGGGGCACTGAGAGTGTTGGCTGTGTAGTGGGAGCACTGACAGTGCTGGCTGTGTGGGGGAGCAATGACAGTGCTGGCTGTGTGGGGGAGCACTAACAGTGCTGGCTGTCTGGTGGGCGCACTGACAGTGCTGGCTGTGTGGGGGGAGCACTTCCAGTGCTGGCTGTGTGTGGGGGGAGCACTGACAGTGCTGGCTTTATTGGGGAGCACTGACAGTACTGGCTGTGTGGTGGGAGCACTGACAGTTCTGGCTGTGTGGTGGGAGCACTGACAGTGTTGGCTGTGTGGGGGGAGCACTGCTGGCCGTGTAGGGGATCACTGGCATCGCTGGCTGTGGGAGCATTGGAAGTGCTGTCTGTGTGGGGAACACTGGCAGTGCTGGCTGTGTGGGGGAGCACTGACAGTGTTGGCTATGTGGTGGGAGTACAGACAGTGCTGGCTGTGTGGGGGGAGCACTGACAGTGCTGGTTGTGTGGGGGAGCACTGACAGTGTTGCTGTGTGGGGGATGGGAGGGAGCACTGACAGTGCTGGCTGTGTTTTGGGAGCACTGACAGTGCTGGCTGTGTGGTGGGAGCACTGACAGTGGTGGCTGTGTGGGGAGCACTGACAGTGCTGGCTGTGTGGGGGAGCACTGGCAGTGCTGGCTGTGTGGGGGAGCACTGACAGTGCTGGCTGTGTGTGGGGAGCACTGACAGTGCAATCTGTGTGGGGGTGCACTGACATTGCTGGCTGTGTGTGTGTGTGAGTGGGGGGGGGGGCGCACTGAGAGTGTTGGCTGTGTAGTGGGAGCACTGACAGTGCTGGCTGTGTGGGGGAGCAATGACAGTGCTGGCTGTGTGGGGAGCACTGACAGTGCTGGCTGTCTGGTGGGAGCACTGACAGTGCTGGTTGTGTGGGGGGAGCACTCCCAGTGCTGGCTGTGTGTGGAGGGAGCACTGCCAGTGCTGGCTTTGTGGGGAGCACTGACAGTGCTGGCTGTGTGGTGGGAGCACTGACAGTTCTGGCTGTGTGGTGGGAGCACTGACAGTGTTGGCTGTGTGGGGTAGCACTGGCAGTGCTGGCCGTGTGCGGGATCACTGGCATCGCTTGCTGTGGGAGCATTGGCAGTGCTGTCTGTGTGGGGAACACTGGCAGTGCTGGCTGTGTGGTGGAGCACTGACAGTGCTGGCTGTGTGGTGGGAGCACTGACAGTGTTGGCTGTTTGGGGGGAGCACTGACAGTGCTGGCTGTGCGGGCGAGCACTGGCTGTGCTGGCTGTGTGGTGCGAGCACTGACAGTGCTGGCTGTGAGGTGGGAGCACTGACAGTGCTGGCTGTGTGGGGGAGCATTGACAGTGATGTCTGTGTGGTGGGAGCACTGACAGTGCTGGCTGTGTGGTGGGAGCACTGACAGTGCTGGCTGTTTGGGGGGAGCACTGACAGTGCTGGCTGTGCGGGCGAGCACTGGCTGTGCTGGCTGTGTGGTGCGAGCACTGACAGTGCTGGCTGTGTGGTGCGAGCACTGACAGTGCTGGCTGTGTGGTGGGAGCACTGACAGTGCTGGCTGTGTGGGGGAGCACTGACAGTGATGTCTGTGTGGTGGGAGCACTGACAGTGCTGGCTGTGAGGGGGAGCACTGACAGTGCTGTCTGTGTGGGGGAAGCACTGACAGTGTTGGCTATGTGGTGGGAGTACAGACAGTGCTGGCTGTGTGGCGGGAGCACTGACAGTGCTGGTTGTGTGGGGGAGCACTGACAGTGCTTGCTGTGTGGGGGATGGGAGGGAGCACTGACAGTGCTGGCTGTGTGAGGAGCACTGACATGCTGGCTCTGTGGTGGGAGCACTGCCAGTGCTGGCTGTGTGGTGGAGGTACTGACAGTGCTGGCTGTGTTTTGGGAGCACTGACAGTGCTGGCTGTGTGGTGGGAGCACTGACAGTGATGGCTGTGTGGGGGAGCACTGACAGTGCTGGCTGTGTGTGGGAGCACTGACAGTGCTGGCTGTGGGGGGAGCACTGACAGTGCTGGCTGTGTGGGGGTGCACTGGCAGTGCTGGCTGTGGGGGGGGCGCTCTGACAGTGCTGGCTGTGTGGAGGGAGCACTGACAGTGCTGCCTGTGGGGGGGGGGGGCGCTCTGACAGTGCTGGCTGTGTGTGGGGGAGCACTGACAGTGCTGGCTGTGTGAGGAGCACTGGCAGTGCTGGCTGTGTGAGGGGAGCACTGACAGTGCTGGCTGTGTGGGGGAGCACTGACGGTGCTCGCTGCGTGTGGGGAGCACTGACAGTGCTGGCTGTGGGGGGCACTGACAGTGCTGGCTGTGTGGGGAGCACTGGCTGTGCTGGCTGTGGGGCGGGCACTGGCAGTGCTGGATGTTGGGGGATGGGCACTGGCAGTGCTAGCTGCAGTGGGGGGGGGCTGCGATGGGGGGCACTGCCAGTGCTGTTTGTGTGGTTGGAGCACTGACCGTGCTGGCTGTGTGGAGGACGCATTGACAGCGCTGGCTGTATGGGGGAGAACTTGCAGTGCTGGCTGTGCTGGGGAGCACTGACAGCGCTGGCTGTGTGGGGGAGCACTGACAGTTCTGGCTGTGTGGTGGGAGCTCTGACAGTGCTGGCTGTTTGGTGGGAGCACTGACAGTGCTGGCTGTGTGGTGGGAGCACTGATAGTGCCGGCTGTGTGGTGGGAGCACTGACAGTGCTGGCTGTGTGGGGAACACTGACAGTGCTGGCTGTGTGGTGGGGGCACTGACAGTGCCTGCTGTGTGGGGAAGCACTGAAAGTGCTGGCTGTGTGGGAGCACTGACAGTGCTGGGTGTGTGGTGGGAGCACTGACAATAGTGGCTGTGTGGGGAGCACTGACAGTGCTGGCTGTGTGCGGGAGCACTGGCAGTGCTGGCTGTGTGTGGGGAGCACTGACAGTGCTGGCTGTGTGGGGGTGCACTGACATTGCTGGCTGTGTTTGTGTGTGTGTGTGGGGGGGGGGCACTGAGAGTGTTGGCTGTGTAGTGGGAGCACTGACAGTGCTGGCTGTGTGGGGGAGCAATGACAGTGCTGGCTGTGTGGGGGAGCACTAACAGTGCTGGCTGTCTGGTGGGCGCACTGACAGTGCTGGCTGTGTGGGGGGAGCACTTCCAGTGCTGGCTGTGTGTGGGGGGAGCACTGACAGTGCTGGCTTTATTGGGGAGCACTGACAGTACTGGCTGTGTGGTGGGAGCACTGACAGTTCTGGCTGTGTGGTGGGAGCACTGACAGTGTTGGCTGTGTGGGGGGAGCACTGCTGGCCGTGTAGGGGATCACTGGCATCGCTGGCTGTGGGAGCATTGGAAGTGCTGTCTGTGTGGGGAACACTGGCAGTGCTGGCTGTGTGGGGGAGCACTGACAGTGTTGGCTATGTGGTGGGAGTACAGACAGTGCTGGCTGTGTGGGGGGAGCACTGACAGTGCTGGTTGTGTGGGGGAGCACTGACAGTGCTTGCTGTGTGGGGGATGGGAGGGAGCACTGACAGTGCTGGCTGTGTGAGGAGCACTGACATGCTGGCTCTGTGGTGGGAGCACTGCCAGTGCTGGCTGTGTGGTGGAGGTACTGACAGTGCTGGCTGTGTTTTGGGAGCACTGACAGTGCTGGCTGTGTGGTGGGAGCACTGACAGTGATGGCTGTGTGGGGGAGCACTGACAGTGCTGGCTGTGTGTGGGAGCACTGACAGTGCTGGCTGTGGGGGGAGCACTGACAGTGCTGGCTGTGTGGGGGTGCACTGGCAGTGCTGGCTGTGGGGGGGGTGCGCTCTGACAGTGCTGGCTGTGTGGTGGCAGCACTGACCGTGCTGGCTGTGTGAGGGGAGGACTGACAGTGCTGGCATTGTGTGGGGAGCACTGACAGTGCTGACTGTGTGGGGGTGCACTGACAGTGCTGGCTGTGTGTGGGGGCGCACTGACAGTGCTGGCTGTGTGAGGAGCACTGGCAGTGCTGGCTGTGTGAGGGGAGAACTGACAGTGTTGGCTTTGTGGGGGAGCACTGACGGTGCTCGCTGTGTATGGGGAGCACTGACAGTGCTGGCTGTGGGGGGCACTGACAGTGCTGGCTATGTGGGGAGCACTGGCTGTGCTGGCTGTGGGGCGGGCACTGGCAGTGCTGGATGTTGGGGGATGGGCACCGGCAGTGCTAGCTGCAGTGGGGGGGGGGGCTGGGTTGGGGGGCACTGACAGTTCTGGCTGTGTGGTGGGAGCTCTGACAGGGCTGGCTGTTTGGGCGAGCACTGACAGTGCTGGCTGTGTGGTGGGAGCACTGGCTGTGCTGGCTGTGTGGTGGGAGCACTGACAGTGCTGGCTGTGTGGTGGGAGCACTGACAGTGCTGGCTGTGTGGGGAACACTGACAGTGCTGGCTGTGTGGTGGGGGCACTGACAGTGCCTGCTGTGTGGGGGAGCACTGAAAGTGCTGGCTGTGTGGGGAGCACTGTCAGTGCTGGCTGTGTGGTGGGAGCACTGACAATAGTGGCTGTGTGGGGAGCACTGACAGTGCTGGCTGTGTCGGAGAGCACTGGCAGTGTTGGCTGTGTGGGGGAGCACTGACAGTGCTGGATGTGTGTGGGGGAGCACTGACAGTGCTGACTGTGTGGGGGTGCACTGACATTGCTGGCTGTGTTTGTGTGTGTGTGTGTGGGGAGGGTGGGCACTGAGAGTGTTGGCTGTGTAGTGGGAGCACTGACAGTGCTGGCTGTGTTTGGAGCAATGACAGTGCTGGCTGTGTGGGGGAGCACTAACAGTGCTGGCTGTCTGGTGGGCGCACTGACAGTGCTGTCTGTGTGGGGGGAGCACTGCCAGTGCTGGCTGTGTGTGGGGGAGCACTGACAGTGCTGGCTTTAATGGGGAGCACTGACAGTGCTGGCTGTGTGGTGGGAGCACTGACAGTTCTGGCTGTGTGGTTGGAGCACTGACAGTGTTGGCTGTGTGGGGGAGCACTGGCAGTGCTGGCCGTGTAGGGGATCACTGGCATCGCTGGCTGTGGGAGCATTGGAAGTGCTGTCTGTGTGGGGAACACTGGCAGTGATGGCTGTGTGGGGGAGCACTGACAGTGCTGGCTGTGTGGGGGGAGCACTGTCACTGCTGACTGTGTGGGGAGCACTGACAGTGCTGGCTGTGCGGTGGCTGCACTGACAGTGCTGGCTGTGTGGTGGCAGCACTGACATTGCTGGCTGTGTGATTGGAGCACTGACAGTGCTGGCTGTGTGGGGGAGCACTGACAGTGTTGGCTGTGTCGGGGAGCACTGACAGTGCTGGCTGTGTGGGGGAGCACTGACAGTGCTGGCTGTGTGGTGGGAGCACTGACAGTGCTGGCTGTGTGGGAGGACCACTAACAGTGCTGGATGTGTGGTGGGAGCACTGACAATGCTGGCTGTCTGGTGGGAGCACTGACAGTGCAGGCTGTGTGTGGGAGCACTGACAGTGCTGGCTGTGAGTTGGGAGCACTGACAGTGCTGGCTGTGTGCGGGGAGCACTGACAGTACTGGCTGTGTGGGGAGCACTGACAGTGCTGGCTGTGTGCGGGGAGCACTGACAGTACTGGCTGTGCCGGGAGCAATGACAGTGCTGTCTCTGTGGGGGAGCACTGACAGTGCTAGCTGTGTCGGGGAGCACTGACAGTGCTGGCTGTGTGGGTGAGCACTGACGGTGCTGGCTGTGTGGTGGGAGCACTCGCAGCACTGGCAGTACTGGCTGTGTGAGGGAGCACTGGCAGTGCGGGCTGTGGAGGTTGGGGTGCACTGGCTGTGCTGGTAGTGTGGTGGGAGCACTGACAGTGCCGGCTGTGTGGTGGGAGCACTGACAGTGCTGGCTGTGTGGGGGAGCACTGACAGTGCTGGCTGTGTGGTGGGAGCACTGACAGTGCTGGCTGTGTGGGGGAGCACTGACAGTGCTTCCTGTGTGGGGGAGCACTGAGAGTGCTGGTTGTTTGGGTGGGAGCACAGACAGTGCTGGCTGTGTGGTGGAGCAATGACAGTGCTGGCTGTGTGGGGGGAGCACTGACTGTGCAGGCTGTGTGGGGGAGCACTGACCGTGCCGGCTGTGTGTGGGGAACACTGACAGTGTAGGCTGTGTGGAGGACGCACTGAAAGTGCTGGCTGTATGGGGGAGAACTGGCAGTGCTGGCTGTGCTGGGGAGCACTGAGAGTTCTGGCTGTCTGGTGGGAGCTCTGACAGTGCTGGCTGTTTGGGGAGCACTGACAGTGCTGGCTGTGTGGTGGGAGCACTGGCTGTGCTGGCTGTGTGGTGGGAGCAATGACAGTGCTGGCTGTGTGGTGGGAGCACTGGCAGTGCTGGATGTGTGGGGAGCACTGACAGTGCTGGCTGTGTGGTGGGGGCACTGACAGTGCTGGCTGTGTGGGGGAGCACTGACAGTGCCTGCTGTGTGGGGGAGCACAGACAGTGCTGGCTGTGTGGGGGAGCACTGCCATGCTGGCTGTGTGGTGTGAGCACTGACAGTGGTGGCTGTGTGGGGAGCACTGACAGTGCTGGCTGTGTGGGGGAGCACTGGCAGTGATGGCTGTGTGGGGGAGCACTGACAGTGCTGGCTGTGTGTGGGGAGCACTGACAGTGCAATCTGTGTGGGGGTGCACTGACATTGCTATCTGTGTGTGTGTGTGTGTGAGTGGGGGGGCGCACTGAGAGTGTTGGCTGTGTAGTGGGAGCACTGACAGTGCTGGCTGTGTGGGGGAGCAATGACAGTGCTGGCTGTGTGGGGGAGCACTGACAGTGCTGGCTGTCTGGTGGGCGCACTGACAGTGCTTGCTGTGTGGGGGAGCACTGCCAGTGCTGGCTGTGTGTGGAGGGAGCACTGCCAGTGCTGGCTTTGTGGGGAGCACTGACAGTGCTGGCTGTGTGCTGGGAGCACTGACAGTTCTGGCTGTGTGGTGGGAGCACTGACAATGTTGGCTGTGTGGGGGCAGCACTGGCAGTGCTGGCCGTGTGGGGGATCACTGGCATCGCTGGCTGTGGGAGCATTGGCAGTGCTGTCTGTGTGGGGAACACTGGAAGTGCTGGCTTTGTGGGGGATCACTGACAGTGCTGGCTGTGCGGGGGAGCACTGGCTGTGCTGGCTGTGTGGTGCGAGCACTGACAGTGCTGGCTGTGTGGTGGGAGCACTGACAGAGCTGGCTGTGTGGGGGAGCACTGACAGTGATGTCTGTGTGGTGGGAGCACTGACAGTGCTGGCTGTGAGGGGGAGCACTGACAGTGCTGTCTGTGTGGGGGAGCACTGGCAGTGCTGGCTGTGTGGGGGATCACTGAGAGTGCTGGCTGTGTGGTGGGAGCACTCCCAGTACTGGCTGTGTGGGGGAAGCACTGACAGTGTAGGCTATGTGGTGGAGTACAGACAGTGCTGGCTGTGTGGGGGGAGCACTGACAGTGCTGGTTGTGTGTTGGGGGGGGGGGACTGACAGTGCTTGCTGTGTGGGGGATGGGAGGGAGCACTGACAGTGCTGGCTGTGTGAGGAGCACTGACATGCTGGCTCTGTGGTGGGAGCACTGCCAGTGCTGGCTGTGTGGTGGAGGTACTGACAGTGCTGGCTGTGTTTTGGGAGCACTGACAGTGCTGGCTGTGTGGTGGGAGCAATGACAGTGATGGCTGTGTGGGGGAGCACTGACAGTGCTGGCTGTGTGTGGGAGCACTGACAGTGCTGGCTGTGGGGGGAGCACTGACAGTGCTGGCTGTGTGGGGGTGCACTGGCAGTGCTGGCTGTGGGGGGGCGCTCTGACAGTGCTGGCTGTGTGGAGGGAGCACTGATCTTGCTGGCTGTGTGAGGGGAGGACTGACAGTGCTGGCATTGTGTGGGGTGCACTGACAGTGCTGACTGTGTGGGGGAGCACTGACAGTGCTGGCTGTGTGTGCGGGAGCACTGACAGTGCTGGCTGTGTGAGGAGCACTGGCAGTGCTGGCTGTGTGAGGGGAGCACTGACAGTGCTGGCTGTGTGGGGGAGCACTGACGGTGCTCGCTGTGTATGGGGAGCACTGACAGTGCTGGCTGTGGGGGGCACTGACAGTGCTGGCTGTGTGGGGAGCACTGGCTGTGCTGGCTGTGGGGCGGGCACTGGCAGTGCTGGATGTTGGGGGATGGGCACCGTCAGTGCTAGCTGGGGGGGGCTGGGTTGGGGGGCACTGCCAGTGCTGTTTGTGTGGTTGGAGCACTGACCGTGCTGGCTGTGTGGAGAACGCACTGACAGCGCTGGCTGTATGGGGGAGAACTGGCAGTGCTGGCTGTGCTGGGGAGCACTGACAGCGCTGGCTGTGTGGGGGAGCACTGACAGTTCTGGCTGTGTGGTGGAAGTTCTGACAGTGCTGGCTGTTTGGGCGAGCACTGACAGTGCTGGCTGTGTGGTGGGAGCACTGACAGTGCTGGCTGTGTGGTGGGAGCACTGACAGTGCTGGCTGTGTGGTGGGAGCACTGACAGTGCTGGCTGTGTGGGGAACACTGACAGTGCTGGCTGTGTGGTGGGGGCACTGACAGTGCCTGCTGTGTGGGGGAGCACTGAAAGTGCTGGCTGTGCGGGAGCACTGACAGTGCTGGCTGTGTGGTGGGAGCACTGACAGTGCTGGCTGTGTGTGGGGAGCACTGACAGTGCTGGCTGTGTGGGGGTGCACTGACATTGCTGGCTGTGTTTGAGTGTGTGTGTGTGGGGGGGGGGCACTGAGAGTGTTGGCTGTGTAGTGGGAGCACTGACAGTGCTGGCTGTGTGGGGGAGCAATGACAGTGCTGGCTGTGTGGGGGAGCACTAACAGTGCTGGCTGTCTGGTGGGCGCACTGACAGTGCTGGCTGTGTGGGGGGAGCACTTCCAGTGCTGGCTGTGTGTGGGGGGAGCACTGACAGTGCTGGCTTTATTGGGGAGCACTGACAGTACTGGCTGTGTGGTGGGAGCACTGACAGTTCTGGCTGTGTGGTGGGAGCACTGACAGTGTTGGCTGTGTGGGGAGCACTGGCAGTGCTGGCCGTGTAGGGGATCACTGGCATCGCTGGCTGTGGGAGCATTGGAAGTGCTGTCTGTGTGGGGAACACTGGCAGTGCTGGCTGTGTGGGGGAGCACTGACAGTGTTGGCTATGTGGTGGGAGTACAGACAGTGCTGGCTGTGTGGGGGGGCACTGACAGTGCTGGATGTGTGGGGGAGCACTGACAGTGCTTGCTGTGTGGGGGATGGGAGGGAGCACTGACAGTGCTGGCTGTGTGAGGAGCACTGACATGCTGGCTCTGTGGTGGGAGCACTGCCAGTGCTGGCTGTGTGGTGGAGGTACTGACAGTGCTGGCTGTGTTTTGGGAGCACTGACAGTGCTGGCTGTGTGGTGGGAGCACTGACAGTGATGGCTGTGTGGGGGAGCACTGACAGTGCTGGCTGTGTGTGGGAGCACTGACAGTGCTGGCTGTGGGGGGAGCACTGACAGTGCTGGCTGTGTGGGGGTGCACTGGCAGTGCTGGCTGTGGGGGGGGGCGCTCTGACAGTGCTGGCTGTGTGGTGGGAGCACTGACCGTGCTGGCTGTGTGAGGGGAGGACTGACAGTGCTGGCATTGTGTGGGGAGCACTGACAGTGCTGACTGTGTGGGGGAGCACTGACAGTGCTGGCTGTGTGCGGGGCAGCACTGGCAGTGCCCCCAACCCAGCCCCCCCCACTGCAGCTAGCACTGCCGGTGCCCATCCCCCAACATCCAGCACTGCCAGTGCCCGCCCCACAGCCAGCACAGCCAGTGCTCCCCACACAGCCAGCACTGTCAGTGCCCCCCACAGCCAGCACTGTCAGTGCTCCCCATACACAGCGAGCACCGTCAGTGCTCCCCCACACAGCCAACACTGTCAGTTCTCCCCTCACACAGCCAGCACTGCCAGTGCTCCTCACACAGCCAGCGATGCCAGTGATCCCCTACACAGCCAACACTGTCAGTGCTCCCACCACACAGCCAGAACTGTCAGTGCTCCCACCACACAGCCAGCACTGTCAGTGCTCCCCAATAAAGCCAGCACTGTCAGTGCTCCCCCACACACAGCCAGCACTAGCAGTGCTCCCCCCACACAGCGAGCACTGTCAGTGCGCCCACCAGACAGCCAGCACTGTTAGTGCTCCCCCACACAGCCAGCACTGTCATTGCTCCCACCACACAGCCAGCACAGCCAGTGCTCCCACCACACAGCCAGCACTGTCAGTGCTCCCCAAACAGCCAGCACTGTCAGAGCTCCCACCAGACAGCCAGAACTCTCAGTGCTCTCCAGCACAGCCAGCACTGCCAGTTCTCCCCCATACAGCCAGCACTTTCAGTGCGTCCTCCACACAGCCAGCAGTGCTCCCCCACACAGCCATCACTGTCAGTGCTCCCACCACACAGCCAGCACTGTCAGTGCTCCCACCACACAGCCAGCACTGTCAGTACCTCCACCACACAGCCAGCACTGTCGGTGCTCCCACCACAGAGCCAGCATGTCAGTGCTCCTCACACAGCCAGCACTGTCAGTGCTCCCTCCCATCCCCCGCACAGCCAGCACTGTCAGTGCTCCCCCCCCACACAGCCAGCACTGTCAGTGCTCCCCACACAGCCAGCACTGTCAGTGCTCCCCCACACAGCCAGCACGGTCAGTGCTCTCACCACACAGCCAGCACTGTCAGAGCGCCCCCCCCCCACATAGCCAACACTGTCAGTGCTTCCCCCACACAGCCAGCACTGTGAGTGCTCCCCACACACAGCCAGCACTGTCAGTGCTCCCACCACACAGCCAGCACTCTCAGTGCTCCCCCACACAGCCAGCACTGCCAGTGCTCCCACACACAGACAGCACTGTCAGTGCTCCCCCTCACAGCCAGCACTGTCAGTGCTCCCACCACACAGACATCACTGTCAGTGCGCCCCCACACAGCCAGCACTTTCAGTGCTCCCACCACACAGCCAGCAGTGTCAGCGCTCGCACCACACAGCCAGCACAGCCAGTGCTCCCCCAAACAGCCAGCACTGTCAGTGCTCCCACCACACAGCCAGCACTGTCAGTGCTCCACCACACAGCCAGCGCTGTCAGTGCTCCCAGCACAGCCAGCACTGTCAGTGCTCCCCCACACAGCCAGCACTGCCAGTGTTCCCCACACAGACAGCACTGCCAATGCTCCCACAGCCAGCGATGCCAGTGATCCCCTACACGGCCAGCACTGCCAGTGCTCCCCCACACAGCCAACACTGTCAGTGCTCCCACCACACAGCCAGAACTGTCGGTGCTCCCACCACACAGGCAGCACTGTCAGTGCTCCCCAATAAAGCCAGCACTGTCAGTGCTCCCCCCACACACAGCCAGCACTGGCAGTGCTCCCCCCACAAAGCCAGCACTATCAGTGCGCCCACCAGACAGCCAGCACTGTTAGTGCTCCCCCACACAGCTTGCACTGTCATTGCTCCCCCACACAGCCAGCACTGTCAGTGCTCCCACTACACAGCCAACACTCTCAGTGCCCCCCCCCCCCCCCACACACACACACAAACACAGCCAGCACTGTTAGTGCTCCCCACACACAGCCAGCACTGTCAGTGCTCCCCACACACCACTACTGTCAGTGCTCCCACCACACAGCCAGCACTGTCAGTGCTCCCCCACACAGCCAGCACTGTCAGTGCTCCCCCACACAGCAGGCACTGTCAGTGCCCCCACCTCACAGCCAGCACTGTCAGTGTTCCCCACACAGCCAGCACTGTCAGTGCTCCCACCACACAGCCAGCACTGTCAGTGCTCCCACCACACAGCCAGCACAGCCAGTGCTCCCACCACACAGCCAGCACTGGCAGTGCTCCCTCCCATCCCCCACACAGCCAGCACTGTCAGTGCTCCCCCCCACACAGCCAAAACTGTCAGTGCTCCCCACACCGCCAGCACTGTCAGTGCTCCCCCACACAGCCAGCTCTGTCAGTGCTCCCCCACACAGCCAGCACTGTCTGTGCTCCCACCACATAGCCAACACTGTCAGTGCTTCCCCACACAGCCAGCACTGTGAGTGCTCCCCACACACAGCCAGCACTGTCAGTGCTCCCACCACACAGCCAGCACTCTCAGTGCTCTCCCACACAGCCAGCACTGCCAGTGCTCCCCCACACAGACAGCACTGTCAGTGCTCCCCCTCACAGCCAGCACTGTCAGTGCTCCCACCACACAGACATCACTGTCAGTGCGCCTCCACACAGCCAGCACTGTCAGTGCTCCCACCACACAGCCAGCACTGTCAGTGCTCGCACCACACAGCCAGCACAGCCAGTGCTCCCCGCACAGCCAGCACTGTGAGTGCTCCCCCCAAACAGCCAGCACTGTCCGTGCTCCCACCACACAGCCAGCACTGTCAGTGCTCCACCACACAGCCAGCCCTGTCAGTGCTCCCCAGCACAGCCAGCACTGTCAGTGCTCCCACACACAGCCAACACTGCCAGTGTTCCCCACACAGACAGCACTTCCAATGCTCCCACAGCCAGCGATGCCAGTGATCCCCTGCACAGCCAACACTGTCAGTGCTCCCACCACACAGCCAGAACTGTCAGTGCTCCCACCACACAGCCAGCACTGTCAGTGCTCCCCAAAAAAGCCAGCACTGTCAGTGCTCCCCCCCACACACAGCCAGCACTGGCAGTGCTCCCCCCACACAGCCAGCACTCTCAGTGCGCCCACCAGACAGCCAGCACTGTTAGTGCTCCCCCACACAGCCAGCACTGTCATTGCTCCCCCACACAGCCAGCACTGTCTGTGCTCACACCACATAGCCAACACTGTCAGTGCTTCCCTGTGTGGGGGGAGCACTGGCAGTGCTGGCCGTGTAGGGGATCACTGGCATCGCTGGCTGTGGGAGCATTGGCAGTGCTGTCTGTGTGGGGAACACTGGCAGTGCTGGCTGTGTGGGGGAGCACTGACAGTGCTGGCTGTGCTGGGGTGCACTGACAGCGCTGGCTGTGTGGTGGAGCACTGACAGTGCTGGCTGTGTGGTGGGAGCACTGACAGTGCTGGCTGTTTGGGGGATCACTGACAGTGCTGGCTGTGCGGGGGAGCACTGGCTGTGCTGGCTGTGTGGTGCGAGCGCTGACAGTGCTGGCTGTGTGGTGGGAGCACTGAAAGTGCTGGCTGTGTGGGGGCGCACTGACAGTGATGTCTGTGTGGTGGGAGCACTGACAGTGCTGGCTGTGAGGGGGAGCACTGACAGTGCTGTCTGTGTGTGGGAGCACTGGCAGTGCTGGCTGTGTGGGGGAGCACTGAGAGTGCTGGCTGTGTGGTGGGAGCACTGACAGTGCTGGCTGTGTGTGGGGAGCACTCACAGTGCTGGCTGTGTGGGGGAAGCACTGACAGTGTTGGCTATGTGGGGGGGGGCGCTCTGACAGTGCTGGCTGTGTGGTGGGAGCACTGACCGTGCTGGCTGTGTGGGGGAAGCACTGACAGTGCTGGCTGTGTGGGGAGCACTGACAGTGCTGGCTGTGTGGGGGGGAGCACTGACAGTGCTGGCTGTGCGGGGGATTGGAGGGAGCACTGACAGTGCTGGCTGTGTGAGGAGCACTGACATGCTGGCTCTGTGGTGGGAGCACCGACAGTGCTGGCTGTGTGGTGGAGGTACTGACAGTGCTGGCTGTGTGGTGGGAGCACTGACAGTGCTGGCTGTGTGGTGGGAGCACTGACAGTGATGGCTGTGTGGGGGAGCACTGACAGTGCTGGCTGTGTGTGGGAGCACTGACAGGGCTGGCTGTGGGGGGAGCACTGCCAGTGCTGGCTGTGGGGGGGCGCTCTGACAGTGCTGGCTGTGTGGTGGGAGCACTGACCGTGCTGGCTGTGTGAGGGGAGGACTGACAGTGCTGGCATTGTGTGGGGAGCACTGACAGTGCTAACTGTGTGGAGGAGCACTGACAGTGCTGGCTGTGTGTGGGGGAGCACTGACAGTGCTGGCTGTGTGAGAAGCACTGGCAGTGCTGGCTATGTGAGGGGAGAACTGACAGTGTTGGCTGTGTGGGGGAGCACTGACGGTGCTCGCTGTGTATGGAGAGCACTGACAGTGCTGGCTGTGGGGGGCACTGACAGTGCTGGCTGTGTGGGGAGCACTGGCTGTGCTGGCTGTGGGGCGGGCACTGGCAGTGCTGGATGTTGGGGGATGGGCACCGGCAGTGCTAGCTGCAGTGGGGGGGGGGCTGGGTTGGGGGGCAATGCCAGTGCTGTTTGTGTGGTTGGAGCACTGACCGTGCTGGCTGTGTGGAGGACGCACTGACAGCGCTGGCTGTATTGGGGAGAACTGGCAGTGCTGGCTGTGCTGGGGAGCACTGACAGCGCTGGCTGTGTGGTGGAGCACTGACAGTGCTGGCTGTGTGGTGTGAGCACTGACAGTGCTGGCTGTGCTGGGGAGCACTGACAGCGCTGGCTGTGTGGTGGAGCACTGACAGTGCTGGCTGTGTGGTGGGAGCACTGACAGTGCTGGCTGTTTGGGGGAGCACTGACAGTGCTGGCTGTGCGGGGGAGCACTGGCTGTGCTGGCTGTATGGTGCGAGCACTGACAGTGCTGGCTGTGAGGGGGAGCACTGACAGTGCTGTCTGTGTGGGGGAGCACTGGCAGTGCTGGCTGTGTGGGGAGCACTGAGAGTGCTGGCTGTGTGGTGGGAGCACTGACAGTGCTGGCTGTGTGTGGGGAGCACTCACAGTGCTGGCTGTGTGGGGGAAGCACTGACAGTGTTGACTATGTGGTGGGAGCACAGACAGTGCTGGCTGTGTGGGGGGGAGCACTGACAGTGCTGGCTGTGTGGGGGAGCACTGACAGTGCTGGCTGTGTGGGGAGCACTGACAGTGTTGGCTGTGTGGTGGGGAGCACTGACAGTGCTGGCTGTATGGGGGATGGGAGGGAGCACTGACAGTGCTGGCTGTGTGAGGAGCACTGACATGCTGGCTCTGTGGTGGGAGCACCGACAGTGCTGACTGTGTGGGGGAGCACTGACAGTGCTGGCTGTGTGTGGGGGAGCACTGACAGTGCTGGCTGCGTGAGGAGCACTGGCAGTGCTGGCTGTGTGAGGGGAGAACTGACAGTGTTGGCTGTGTGGGGGAGCACTGACGGTGCTCGCTGTGTATGGGGAGCACTGACAGTGCTGGCTGTGGGGGGCACTGACAGTGCTGGCTGTGTGGGGAGCACTGGCTGTGCTGGCTGTGGGGCGGGCACTGGCAGTGCTGGATGTTGGGGGATGGGCACCGGCAGTGCTAGCTGCAGTGGGGGGGGGCTGGGTTGGGGGGCACTGCCAGTGCTGTTTGTGTGGTTGGAGCACTGACCGTGCTGGCTGTGTGGAGGACGCACTGACAGCGCTGGCTGTATAGGGGTGAACTGGAAGTGCTGGCTGTGTGGGGGAGCACTGACAGTTCTGGCTGTGTGGTGGGAGATCTGACAGTGCTGGCTGTGTGGTGGGAGCACTGGCTGTGCTGGCTGTGTGGTGGGAGCACTGACAGTGCTGGCTGTGTGGTGGGAGCACTGACAGTGCTGGCTGTGTTGGGAACACTGACAGTGCTGGCTGTGTGGTGGGGGCACTGACAGTGCCTGCTGTGTGGGGGAGCACTGAAAGTGCTGGCTGTGTGGGGGAGCACTGACAGTGCTGGCTGTGTGGTGGGAGCACTGACAATAGTGGCTGTGTGGGGAGCACTGACAGTGCTGGCTGTGTGGGGGAGCACTGGCAGTGTTGGCTGTGTGGGGGAGCACTGACAGTGCTGGCTGTGTGTGGGGGAGCACTGGCAGTGCTGGCTGTGTTTATGTGTGTGTGTGTGGGGAGGGGGGGCACTGAGAGTGTTTGCTGTGTAGTGGGAGCACTGACAGTGCTGGCTGTGTGGGGAGCAATGACAGTGCTGGCTGTGTGGGGGAGCACTAACAGTGCTGGCTGTCTGGTGGGCGCACTGACAGTGCTGGCTGTGTGGGGGAAGCACTGCCAGTGCTGGCTGTGTGTGGGGGGAGCACTGACAGTGCTGGCTTTAATGGGGAGCACGGACAGTGCTCGCTGTGTGGTGGGAGCACTGACAGTTCTGGCTGTGTGGTTGGAGCACTGACAGTGTTGGCTGTGTGGGGGAGCACTGGCAGTGCTGGCCGTGTAGGGGATCACTGGCATCGCTGGCTGTGGGAGCATTGGAAGTGCTGTCTGTGTGGGGAACACTGGCAGTGTTGGCTGTGTGGCGGAGCACAGACAGTGCTGGATGTGTGGGGGGAGCACTATCAGTGCTGACTGTGTGGGGAGCACTGACAGTGCTGGCTGTGTGATGGGAGCACTGACAGTGCTGGCTGTGTGGGGGAGCACTGACAGTGTTGGCTGTGTCGGGGAGCACTGACAGTGCTGGCTGTGTGGGGGAGCACTGACAGTGCTGGCTGTGTGGTGGGAGCACTGACAGTGCTGGCTGTGTGGGAGGACCACTAACAGTGCTGGCTGAGTGGTGGGAGCACTGACAATGCTGGCTGTCTGGTGGGAGCACTGACAGTGCAGGCTGTGTGTGGGAGCACTGACAGTGCTGGCTGTGAGTTGGGAGCACTGACAGTGCCTGCTGTGTGGTGGGTGCACTGACATTGCTGGCTGTGCGGTGGGAGCAGTGACAGTGCTGGCTGTGTGCGGGGAGCACTGCCAGTACTGGCTGTGTGGGGAGCACTGACAGTGCTGGCTGTGTGCGGGGAGCACTGACAGTACTGGCTGTGCCGGGAGCAATGACAGTGCTTTCTGTGTGGGGGAGCACTGACAGTGCTAGCTGTGTGGGGAGCACTGACAGTGCTGGCTGTGTGGGTGAGCACTGACGGTGCTGGCTGTGTGGTGGGAGCACTGGCAGCACTGGCAGTACTGGCTCTGTGAGGGAGCACTGGCAGTGCGGGCTGTGGAGGTTGGGGTGCATTGGCTGTGCTGGCTGTGTGGTGGGAGCACTGACAGTGCCGGCTGTGTGGTGGGAGCACTGACAGTGCTGGTTGTGTGGGGAGCACTGACAGTGCTGGCTGTGTGGTGGGAGCACTGACAGTGCAGGCTGTGTGGGGGAGCACTGACAGTGCTTCCTGTGTGGGGGAGCACTGAGAGTGCTGGCTGTTTGGGTGAGAGCACAGACAGTGCTGGCTGTGTGGTGGAGCAATGACAGTGCTGGCTGTGTGGGGGGAGCACTGACTGTGCAGGCTGTGTGGGGGAGCACTGACAGTGCCGGCTGTGTGTGGGGAACACTGACAGTGTAGGCTGTGTGGTGGGAGCACTGTCACGGCTGGCTGTGTGGAGGACGCACTGAAAGTGCTGGCTGTATGGGGGAGAACTGGCAGGTCTGGCTGTGCTGGAGAGCACTGAGAGTTCTGGCTGTCTGGTGGGAGCTCTGACAGTGCTGGCTGTTTGGGGAGCACTGACAGTGCTGGCTGTGTGGTGGGACACTGGCTGTGCTGGCTGTGTGGTGGGAGCAATGACAGTGCTGGCTGTGTGGTGGGAGCACTGACAGTGCTGGCTGTGTGGGGAGCACTGACAGTGTTGGCTGTGTGTTGGGGGCACTGACAGTGCTCGCTGTGTGGGGGAGCACTGACAGTGCCTGCTGTGTGGGGAGCACTGACAGTGCTGGCTGTGTGGGGGAGCACTGGCAGTGATGGCTGTGTGGGGGAGCACTGACAGTGCTGGCTGTGTGTGGGTAGCACTGACAGTGCAATCTGTGTGGGGGTGCACTGACATTGCTATCTGTGTGTGTGTGTGTGTGAGTGGGGGGGGGCGCACTGAGAGTGTTGGCTGTGTAGTGGGAGCACTGACAGTGCTGGCTGTGTGGGGGAGCAATGACAGTGCTGGCTGTGTGGGGGAGCACTGACAGCGCTGGCTGTCTGGTGGGCGCACTGACAGTGCTGGCTGTGTGGGGGGAGCACTGCCAGTGCTGGCTGTGTGTGGAGGGAGCACTGCCAGTGCTGGCTTTGTGGGGTGCACTGACAGTGCTGGCTGTGTGGTGGGAGCACTGACAGTTCTGGCTGTGTGGTGGGAGCACTGACAGTGTTGGCTGTGTGGGGGCAGCACTGGCAGTGCTGGCCGTGTGGGGGATCACTGGCATCGCTGGCTGTGGGAGCATTGGCAGTGCTGTCTGTGTGGGGAACACTGGCAGTGCTGGCTGTGTGGGGGAGCACTGACAGTGCTGTCTGTGCTGGGGAGCACTGACAGTGCTGGCTGTTTGGGGCGAGCACTGACAGTGCTGGCTGTGCAGGCGAGCACTGACAGTGCTGGCTGTGTGGAGGACGCACTGACAGCGCTGGCTGTATGACGGAGAACTGGCAGTGCTGGCTGTGCTGGGAGCACAGACAGTGCTGGCTGTGTGTGGGAGCACTGACAGTGCTGGCTGTGGGGGGAGCACTGACAGTGCTGGCTGTGTGGGGGTGCACTGGCAGTGCTGGCTGTGGGGTTGCGCTCTGACAGTGCTGGCTGTGTGGTGGGAGCACTGTCACGGCTGGCTGTGTGGAGGACGCACTGAAAGTGCTGGCTGTATGGGGGAGAACTGGCAGGTCTGGCTGTGCTGGAGAGCACTGAGAGTTCTGGCTGTCTGGTGGGAGCTCTGACAGTGCTGGCTGTTTGGGGAGCACTGACAGTGCTGGCTGTGTGGTGGGACACTGGCTGTGCTGGCTGTGTGGTGGGAGCAATGACAGTGCTGGCTGTGTGGTGGGAGCACTGACAGTGCTGGCTGTGTGGGGAGCACTGACAGTGTTGGCTGTGTGTTGGGGGCACTGACAGTGCTCGCTGTGTGGGGGAGCACTGACAGTGCCTGCTGTGTGGGGGAGCACTGACAGTGCTGGCTGTGTGGGGGAGCACTGCCATGCTGGCTGTGTGGTGTGAGCACTGACAGTGGTGGCTGTGTGGGGAGCACTGACAGTGCTGGCTGTGTGGGGGAGCACTGGCAGTGATGGCTGTGTGGGGGAGCACTGACAGTGCTGGCTGTGTGTGGGTAGCACTGACAGTGCAATCTGTGTGGGGGTGCACTGACATTGCTATCTGTGTGTGTGTGTGTGTGTGAGTGGGGGGGGCGCACTGAGAGTGTTGGCTGTGTAGTGGGAGCACTGACAGTGCTGGCTGTGTGGGGGAGCAATGACAGTGCTGGCTGTGTGGGGGAGCACTGACAGCGCTGGCTGTCTGGTGGGCGCACTGACAGTGCTGGCTGTGTGGGGGGAGCACTGCCAGTGCTGGCTGTGTGTGGAGGGAGCACTGCCAGTGCTGGCTTTGTGGGGTGCATTGACAGTGCTGGCTGTGTGGTGGGAGCACTGACAGTTCTGGCTGTGTGGTGGGAGCACTGACAGTGTTGGCTGTGTGGGGGCAGCACTGGCAGTGCTGGCCGTGTGGGGGATCACTGGCATCGCTGGCTGTGGGAGCATTGGCAGTGCTGTCTGTGTGGGGAACACTGGCAGTGCTGGCTGTGTGGGGGAGCACTGACAGTGCTGTCTGTGCTGGGGAGCACTGACAGTGCTGGCTGTTTGGGGCGAGCACTGACAGTGCTGGCTGTGCAGGCGAGCACTGACAGTGCTGGCTGTGTGGAGGACGCACTGACAGCGCTGGCTGTATGACGGAGAACTGGCAGTGCTGGCTGTGCTGGGAGCACAGACAGTGCTGGCTGTGTGTGGGAGCACTGACAGTGCTGGCTGTGGGGGGAGCACTGACAGTGCTGGCTGTGTGGTGGGAGCACTGACCGTGCTGGCTGTGTGAGGGGAGGACTGACAGTGCTGGCATTGTGTGGGGAGCACTGACAGTGCTGACTATGTGGGGGAGCACTGACAGTGCTGGCTGTGTGTGGGGTAGCACTGACAGTGCTGGCTGTGTGTGGGGTAGCACTGACAGTGCTGGCTGTGTGAGGAGCACTGGCAGTGCTGGCTGTGTGAGGGGAGAACTGACAGTGTTGGCTGTGTGGGGGAGCACTGACGGTGCTGGCTTTGTGGTGTGCACTGACAGTGCTGGCTGTGTGGTGGGAGCACTGACAGTTCTGGCTGTGTGGTGGGAGCACTGACAGTGTTGGCTGTGTGGGGGCAGCACTGGCAGTGCTGGCCGTGTGGGGGATCACTGGCATCGCTGGCTGTGGGAGCATTGGCAGTGCTGTCTGTGTGGGGAACACTGGCAGTGCTGGCTGTGTGGGGGAGCACTGACAGTGCTGGCTGTGCTGGGAGCACTGACAGTGCTGGCTGTTTGGGGGGAGCACTGACAGTGCTGGCTGTGCAGGCGAGCACTGACAGTGCTGGCTGTGTGGAGGACGCACTGACAGCGCTGGCTGTATGACGGAGAACTGGCAGTGCTGGCTGTGCTGGGAGCACTGACAGTGCTGGCTGTGTGTGGGAGCACTGACAGTGCTGGCTGTGGGGGGAGCACTGACAGTGCTGGCTGTGTGGGGGTGCACTGGCAGTGCTGGCTGTGGGGGGGGGGGCGCTCTGACAGTGCTGGCTGTGTGGTGGGAGCACTGACCGTGCTGGCTGTGTGAGGGGAGGACTGACAGTGCTGGCATTGTGTGGGGAGCACTGACAGTGCTGACTGTGTGGGGGAGCACTGACAGTGCTGGCTGTGTGTGGGGGAGCACTGACAGTGCTGGCTGTGTGAGGATCACTGGCAGTGCTGGCTGTGTGAGGGGAGAACTGACAGTGTTGGCTGTGTGGGGGAGCACTGACGGTGCTCGCTGTGTATGGGGAGCACTGACAGTGCTGGCTGTGGGGGGCACTGACAGTGCTGGCTGTGTGGGGAGCACTGGCTGTGCTAGCTGTGGGACGGGCACTGGCAGTGCTGGATGTTGGGGGATGGGCACCGGCAGTGCTAGCTGCAGTGGGGGGTGGGGCTGGGTTGGGGGGCACTGCCAGTGCTGTTTGTGTGGTTGGAGCACTGACCGTGCTGGCTGTGTGGTGGGAGCACTGACAGTGCTGGCGGTGTGGGGGAGCACTGACAGTGCTGGCTGTGTGGGGAGCACTGACAGAGCTGTCGGTGTGGGGAGCACTGACGGTGCTGGCTGTGTGGTGGGAGCTCTGGCAGTGCTGGCTGTGTGGAAGGGAACACTGGCAGCTCTGGCTGTGGAGGGGAGCACTGCCAGTAATGGCCTTGGGTGGGAAAACTGGCAATGCTGGAAGTGCGGGGAGCACTGGAAGTGCTGCCTGTAGGTGGGAGCACTAGGAGTGTTGATGTGAGGGGGGACTGGCAGTGCTGGGTGTGGGGAGCACTATCAGGGCTGGCATTGGTGTGAGCACAGGTATTCCTGACTGTGGGTGGAGCACTGACAGTGCTGGCTGTGTGGGTGAGAGCACTGACAGTGCTTGCTGTGTGTGGGGAGCACTGACAGTGATGGCTGTGTGGGGGGAGCACTGCCAGTGCTGGCTGTGTGGGTGAGCACTGACAGTGCTGGCTGTGTGTGGAGAACACTGAGAGTGCAGGCTGTGTGGTGGGAGCACTGACGGTCCTGGCTGTGTGCAGGGCGCACTGGCAGCGCTGGCTGTATAGAACATAGAACATAGAAAATACAGCACAGAACAGGCCCTTCGGCCCACGATGTTGTGCCGTACCTTTGTCCTAGATTAATCATAGATTATCATTGAATTTACAGTGCAGAAGGAGGCCATTCGGCCCTTTGAGTCTGCACCAGCTCTTGGAAAGAGCACCCTACCCAAACTCAACACCTCCACCCAACACCAAGGGCAATTTGGACATTAAGGGCAATTTATCATTGGCCAATTCACCTAACCCGCACATCTTTGGACTGTGGGAGGAAACCGGAGCACCCGGAGGAAACCCACGCAGACACGGGGAGGACGTGCAGACTCCGCACAGACAATGACCCAAGCCGGAATCGAACCTGGGACCATGCATCTGTGAAGCAATTGTGCTATCCACAATGCTACCGTACTGCCCTTAAGAACAAATAAATCTACACTATATCATTTTCCTGTAATCCATGTACCTATCCAACAGCTGCTTGAAGGTCCCTAATGTTTCCGACTCAACTACTTCCACAGGCAGTGCATTCCATGCCCCCACTACTCTCTGGGTAAAGAAACTACCTCTGATATCCCTCCTATATCTTCCACCTTTCACCTTAAATTTATGTCCCCTTGTAATGGTGTGTTCCACCTGGGGAAAAAGTCTCTGACTGTCTACTCTATCTATTCCCCTGATCATCTGATAAACATCTATCAAGTCGCCCCTCATCCTTCTCCGCTCTAATGAGAAAAGGCCTAGCACCCTCAACCTTTCCTCGTAAGACCTACTCTCCATTCCAGGCAACATCCTGGTAAATCTTCTTTGCACCTTTTCCAGAGCTTCCACATCCTTCCTAAAATGAGGCGACCAGAACTGTACACAGTACTCCAAATGTGGCCTTACCAAAGTTTTGTACAACTGCATCATCACTTCACGGCTCTTAAATTCAATCCCTCTGTTAATGAACGCGAGCACACCATAGGCCTTCTTCACAGCTCTATCCACTTGAGTGGCAACTTTCAAAGATGTATGAACATAGACCCCAAGGTCTCTCTGCTCCTCCACAATGCCAAGAACTCTACCGTTAACCCTGTATTCCGCATTCATATTTGTCCTTCCAAAATGGACAACCTCACACTTTTCAGGGTTAAACTCCATCTGCCACTTCTCAGCCCAGCTCTGCATCCTATCTATGTCTCTTTGCAGCCGACAACAGACCTCCTTACTATCCACAACTCCACCAATCTTCGTATCGTCTGCAAATTTACTGACCCACCCTTCAACTCCCTCATCCAAGTCATTAATGAAAATCACAAACAGCAGAGGACCCAGAACTGATCCCTGCGGTACACCACTGGTAACGGGGATCCAGGCTGAATATTTGCCATCCACCACCACTCTCTGACTTCTATCGGTTAGCCAGTTCGTTATCTAACTGGCCAAATTTCCCACTATCCCATGCCTCCTTACTTTGTGCAGAAGCCTACCATGGGGAACTTTATCAAATGCCTTACTAAAATCCATGTACACTACATCCACTGCTTTACCTTCATCCACATGCTTGGTCACCTCCTCAAAGAATTCAATAAGATTTGTAAGGCAAGACCTACCCCTCACAAATCCGTGCTGACTATCCCGAATCAAGCAGTGTCTTTCCAGATGCTCAGAAATCCTATCCTTCAGTACCCTTTCCATTACTTTGCCTACCACCGAAGTAAGACTAACTGGCCTGTAATTCCCAGGGTTATCCCTAGTTCCTTTTTTGAACAGGGGCACGACATTCGCCACTCTCCAATCCCCTGGTACCACCCCTGTTGACAGTGAGGACGAAAAGATAATTGCCAACGGCTCTGCAATTTCATCTATTGCTTCCCATTGAATCCTTGGATATATCCCGTCAGGCCCGGGGGACTTGTCTACCCTCAAGTTTTTCAAAATGCCCAACACATCTTCCTTCCTAACAAGTATTTCCTCGAGCTTACCAATCTGTTTCACACTGTCCTCTCCAACAATATCGCCCCTCTCATTTGTAAATACAGAAGAAAAGTACTCATTCAAGACCTCTCCTATCTCTTCAGACTCAATACTCAATCTCCCGCTACTATCCTTGATCGGACCTACCCCCAGTATGGGGGAGAGCTGGCAGTGCTGGCTGTGCTGGGGAGCTCTGACAGCGCTGGCTGTGTGGGGGAGCACTGACAGTGCTGGCTGTGTGAAGGGAGAACTGACAGTGCTGGCTGTTTGGGGGGAGCACTGACAGTGCTGGCTGTGCGGGGGAGCACTGGCTGTGCGGGCTGTGTGGTGGGAGCACTGACAGTGCAAGCTGTGTGGTGGGAGCACTGACAGTGCTGGCTGTGTGGGGGAGCACTGACAGTGCTGGATGTGTGGTGGGAGCACTGACAGTGCTGGCTGTGTGGGGGAGCACTGACAGTGCCTGCTGTGTCGGGGAGCACTGACAGTGCTGGCTGTGCGGGGGAGCACTGACAGTGCTGGCTGTGTGGTGGGAGCACTTACAGTGGTGGCTGTGTGGGGGAGCACTGACAGTGCTGGCTGTGTGGGGGAGCACTGGCAGTGATGGCTGTGTGGGGAGCACTGACAGTGCTGGCTGTGTGTGGGAGCACTGACAGTGCCGGCTGTGTGGGGAGCACTGACAGTGCTGGCTCTGTGTTTGTGGAGGGGAGGGGAGTTCACTGAGAGTGCTAGCTGTGTAGTGGGAGCACTGAGTGTGCTGGCTGTGTGGTGTGAGCACTGACATTTCTGGCTGTGTGGTGGGAGCACTGACAGTGTTGGCTGTGTGGGGGGCGCACTGGCAGTGCTGGCCGTGTGGGGATCACTGGCATCGCTGGCTGTGGGAGCATTGGCAGTGCTGTCTGTGTGGGGAACATTGGAATTGCTGGCTGTGTGGGGGTGCAAAGGCAGGGCTGGCAATGGGCAGAACACTGGCAGTGCTGGCTGTCGGGAGCACTGGCAGCGCTGATGGTTGAGTGAGCACTGGCGGTGCTGGCTGTGGGAGCACTGGCAGTGCCGGCTGGATAGGGGAGCACTGGCAGGGCTGGCTGTGTGGAATGGAACACTGGCAGCTCTGGCTGTGGAAGGGAGCACTGCCAGTACTGGCCTTGGGTGGGAGCACTGGCAATGCTGGAAGTGGGGGAGCACTGCAAGTGCTGGCTGTAGGGGGAAGCACTAGGAGTGATGATGTGAGGGTGGTACTGGCAGTGCTGGGTGTAGGGCGCACTGGCAGTGCTGGCATTGGTGGGAGCACTGACAGTGCTGGTTGTGTGGGGGGAGCACTGGCAGTGCGGGCTAAGTGGTAGGAGCACTGACAATGCTGACTGTGTGGTGGGACCACTGACAGTGCTGGCTGTGCGGTGGGAGCACTGACAGTGCTGGCTGTGTGAGGGGAGCACTAACAGTGCTGGCTGTGTGGTGGGAGCACTGACAGTGCTGGCTGTGTGAGGGGAGCACTAACAGTGCTGGCTGTGTGGTGGGAGCACTGACAGTGTTGGCTGTGTGGTGGGAGCACTGACAGCGCTGTCTGTGTGGTGGGAGCACTGTCAGTGCTGGCTGTGTGGTGGGCGCACTGACAGTGCTGGCTGTATGGGGGAGCACTGCCAGTGCTGGCTGTGTTGGGAGCACTGGCTGTGCTGGCTGTGTGGTGGGAGCACTGACAGTGCTGGCTGTGTGGTGGGAGCACTGACAGTGCTGGATGTGTGGGGGGAGCACTGACAGTGCTGGGAGTATGGTGGGAGCACTGACAGTGCTTGATGTGTGGGGGAGCACTGACAGTGCTGGCTGTGTGGGGGAGCACTGACATTGCTGGCTGTGTGGTGGGAGCACTGACAGAGCTGGCTGCGTGGTGGGAGCACTGACAGTGCTGGCTGTGTGAGGGGGGCACTAACAGTGCTGGCTGTATGGCGGGAGCACTGACAGTGCTGGCTGTGTGGTGGGAGCACTGACAGTGCTTGCTGCGTGGCGGAAGGCACTGACAGTGCTGGCTATGTGGGGGCGCACTGACAGTGCTGGCTGTATGGGGGAGCACTGCCAGTGCTGGCTGTGTTGGGAGCACTGGCTGTGCTGGCTGTGTGGTGGGAGCACTGACAGTGCTGGCTGTGTGGTGGGAGCACTGACAGTGCTGGATGTGTGGGGGGAGCACTGACAGTGCTGGGAGTGTGGTGGGAGCACTGACAGTGCTTGATGTGTGGGGGAGCACTGACAGTGCTGGCTGTGTGGGGGAGCACTGACATTGCTGGCTGTGTGGTGGGAGCACTGACAGTGCTGGCTGCGTGGTGGGAGCACTGACAGTGCTGGCTGTGTGAGGGGGGCACTAACAGTGCTGGCTGTATGGTGGGAGCACTGACAGTGCTGGCTGTGTGGTGGGAGCACTGACAGTGCTTGCTGCGTGGCGGAAGGCACTGACAGTGCTGGCTATGTGGGGGAGCACTGACAGTGCTGGCTGTTTGGTGGGAGCACTGACAGTTCTGGCTGAGTGGTGGGAGCACTGACAGTGCTGGCTGTGTGGTGGGAGCACTGACAGTGCTGGCTGTGTGGTGGGATCACTGACAGTGCTGGCTGTGTGGGGGAACACTGAAAGTGCTTGCTGTGTGGGGGAGCACTGGCTGTGCTGGCTGTGTGGTGGGAGCACTGACAATGCCGGCTGTGTGGTGGGAGCACTGACAGTGCTGTCTGTGTGGGGGAGGACTGACAGTGCTGGCTGTGTGGTGGGATCACTGACAGTGCTTGCTGTGTGGGGGAGCACTGACAGTGCTGGCTGTGCGGGGGTTCACTGATAGTGCTGGCTGTGTGGTGGGGGCACTGACAGTGCTGGCTGTCTGAGGGCAGGCACTAACAGTGCTGGCTGTATGGTGGGAGCACTGACAATGCTGGCTGCGTGGTGGGGCCACTGACAGTGCTGGCTGTGTGCGGGGAGCACTGACAGTGCTTGCTGTGTGGTGGGTGCACTGACAGTTCCGGCTGTGTGGTGGGACCACTGGCAGTGCTGGCTGTGTGGGGGGAGCACAGTCAGTGCTGGCTGTGCGGGGGGAGCACTGACAGCGCTGGCTGTGTGGGGGGAGCACTGACAGTGCTGGCTGTGTGGTGGGAGCACTGACAGTGCTGGCTGTTTGGGGAACACTGACAGTACGGGCTGTGTGGGGGAGCTCTGGCTGTGCTGGCTGCCTGGTGGGAGCACTGACTGTGCTGGCTGTGTGGGGGAGCACTGACAGTGCTGGATGTGTGGTGGGAGCACTGACAGTGGTGGCTGTGTGTGGGAGCACTAACAGAGCTGGCTGTATGGTGGGAGCACTGACAATGCTGGCTGTGTGTTGGGAGCACTGACAGTGCTGGCTGTATGGTGGGAGCACTGACAATTCTGGCTGTGTTGTGGGAGCACTGACAGTGCTGGCTGTGTGCGGGGAGCACTGACAGTGCTGGATGTGTGGTGGTAGCAGTGACAGTGATCGCTGTGTGGTGGGAGCACTGACAGTGCTGGAAGTGTGTGGTGAGCACTGTCAGTGCTGGCTGTGTGGGGAGCACTGACAGTGCTGGCTGTGTGGGGGAAGCACTGACAGTGCTGGCTGTGAGGGGGGAGCACTGTCAGTGCTGACTGTGTGGGGAGCACAGACAGTGCTGGCTGTGCGGTGGGAGCACTGACAGTGCTGGCTGTGTGGTGGGAGCACTGACACTGCTGGCTGTGTGATGGGAGCAGTGACAGTGCTGGCTGTGTGGGGGAGCACTGACAGTGCTGGCTGTGTCGGGGAGCACTGACAGTGCTGGCTGTGTGGGGGAGCACTGACAGTGCTGGCTGTGTGGTGGGAGCACTGACAGTGCTGGATGTGTGGGTGGACCACTTACAGTGCTGGGTGTGTGGTGGTAGCACTGACAATGCTGGCTGTCTTGTGGGAGCACTGACAGTGCAGGCTGTGCGTGGGAGCACCGACAGTGCTGGCTGTGAGTTGGGAGCACTGACAGTGCTGGCTGTGTGGTGGGTGCACTGACATTGCTGGCTGTGCGGTGGGAGCACTGACAGTGCTGGCTGTGTGCGGGGAGCACTGACAGTACTGGCTGTGTGGGGAGCACTGACAGTGCTGGCTGTGTGCGGGGAGCACTGACAGTACTGGCTGTGCGGGGAGCAATGACAGTGCTGGCTGTGTGGGGGAGCACTGACAGTGCTAGCTGTGTGGGGGAGCACTGAAAGTGCTGGCTGTGTGGGTGAGCACTGACGGTGCTGGCTGTGTGGTGGGAGTACTGGCAGCAGTGGCAGTACTGGCTGTGTGAGGGAGCACTGGCAGTGCGGGCTGTGGAGGTTGGGGTGCACTGGCTGTGCTGGCTGTGTGGTGGGAGCACTGACAGTGCCGGCTGTGTGGTGGGAGCACTGACAGTGCTGGCTGTGTGGGGGAGCACTGACAGTGCTGGCTGTGTGGTGGGAGCACTGACAGTGCTTGCTGTGTGGGGGAGCACTGACAGTGCCGGCTGTGTGGTGGGAGCACTGACAGTGCTGGCTGTGCGGGGGTTCACTGACAGTGCTGGCTGTGAGGTGGGAGCACTGACAGTGCTGGCTGTCTTAGGGCGGGCACTAACAGTGCTGGCTGTATGGTGGGAGCACTGACAATGCTGGCTGCGTAGTGGGAGCACTGACAGTGCTGGCTGTGTGCGGGGAGCACTGACAGTGCTTGCTCTGTGGTGGGTGCACTGACAGTTCCGGCTATGTGGAGGGTGCAATGACAGTGCTGGCTGTGTGGGGGGAGCACAGTCAGTGCTGGCTGTGCGGCGGAGCACTGACAGCGCTGGCTGTGTGGGGGGAGCACTGACAGTGCTGGCTGTGTTGTGGGAGCACTGACAGTGCTGGCTGTGTGGTGGGAGCACTGACAGTGCTGGCTGCGTGCTGGGAGCACTGACAGTGCTGGCTGTGTGGTGGGAGCACTGACAGTGCTGGCTGTTTGGGGAGCACTGACAGTACTGGCTGTGTGGGGGAGCACTGGCTGTGCTGGCTGCCTGGTGGGAGCACTGACAGTGCTGGCTGTGTGGGGGAGCACTGACAGTGCTGGCTGTGTGGGGAGCACTGACAGTGCTGGCTGTTTTGGGGAGCACTGACAGTGCTGGATGTGTGGTGGGGGCACTGACAGTGGTGGCTGTGTGTGGGAGCACTAACAGAGCTGGCTGTATGGTGGGAGCACTGACAATGCTGGCTGTGTGGTGGGAGCACAGACAGTGCTGGCTGTATGGTGGGAGCACTGACAATTCTGGCTGTGTTGTGGGAGCACTGACAGTGCTGGCTGTGTGCGGGGAGCGCTGACAATGCTTGCTCTGTGGTGGGTGCACTGACAGTTCCGGCTATGTGGTGGGTGCAATGACAGTGCTGGCTATGTGGGGGGAGCACAGTCAGTGCTGGCTGTGCGGCGGAGCACTGACAGCGCTGGCTGTGTGGGGGGAGCACTGACAGTGCTGGCTGTGTGGTGGGAGCACTGACAGTGCTGGCTGTGTGTTGGGAGCACTGACAGTGCTGGCTGCGTGCTGGGAGCACTGACAGTGCTGGCTGTGTGGTGGGAGCACTGACAGTGCTGGCTGTTTTGGGAGCACTGACAGTACTGACTGTGTGGGGGAGCACTGGCTGTGCTGGCTGCCTGGTGGGAGCACTGAAAGTGCTGGCTGTGTGGGGGAGCACTGCCAGTGCTGACTGTGTGGGGAGCACTGACAGTGCTGGCTGTTTTGGGGAGCACGGACAGTGCTGGATGTGTGGTGGGAGCGCTGACAGTGGTGGCTGTGTGTGGGAGCACTAACAGAGCTGGCTGTTTGGTGGGAGCACTGACAATGCTGGCTGTGTGTTGGGAGCACAGACAGTGCTGGCTGTATGGTGGGAGCACTGACAATTCTGGCTGTGTTGTGGGAGCACTGACAGTGCTGGCTGTGTGCGGGGAGCACTGACAGTGCTGGCTGTGTGGGGGAGCACTGACAGTGCTGGCTGTGTCGGGGAGCACTGACAGTGCTGGCTGTGTGGGGGAGCACTGACAGTGCTGGCTGTGTGGTGGGAGCATTGACAGTGCTGGCTGTGCGGTGGGAGCACTGACAGTGCTGGCTCTGTGGTGGGAGCACTGACAGTGCTCGCTGTGTGTTGGGAGCACTGACAGTGCTGGCTGCCTAGTGGGAGCACTGACAGTGCTGGCTGTGTGCGGGGAGCACTGACAGTGCTTGCTCTGTGGTGGGTGCACTGACAGTTCCGGCTATGTGGTGGGTGCAATGACAGTGCTGGCTGTGTGGGGGGAGCACAGTCAGTGCTGGCTGTGCGGCGGAGCACTGACAGCGCTGGCTGTGTGGGGGGAGCACTGACAGAGCTGGCTGTGTGGTGGGAGCACTGACAGTGCTGGCTGTGTGGTGGGAGCACTGACAGTGCTGGATGCGTGCTGGGAGCACTGACAGTGCTGGCTGTGTGGTGGGAGCACTGACAGTGCTGGCTGTTTGGGGAGCACTGACAGTACTGACTGTGTGGGGGAGCACTGGCTGTGCTGGCTGCCTGGTGGGAGCACTGACAGTGCTGGCTGTGTGGGGGAGCACTGACAGTGCTGACTGTGTGGGGAGCACTGACAGTGCAGGCTGTTTTGGGGAGCACTGGCTGTGCTGGCTGCCTGGTGGGAGCACTGACAGTGCTGGCTGTGTGGGGGAGCACTGCCAGTGCTGACTGTGTGGGGAGCACTGACAGTGCTGGCTGTTTTGGGGAGCACGGACAGTGCTGGATGTGTGGTGGGAGCACTGACAGTGGTGGCTGTGTGTGGGAGCACTAACAGAGCTGGCTGTATGGTGGGAGCACTGACAATGCTGGCTGTGTGGTGGGAGCACAGACAGTGCTGGCTGTATGGTGGGAGCACTGACAATTCTGGCTGTGTTGTGGGAGCACTGACAGTGCTGGCTGTGTGCGGGGAGCACTGACAGTGCTGGCTGTGTGGTGGGAGCACTGACAGTGCTCGCTGTGTCTTGGGAGCACTGACAGTGCTGGCAGTGTGTGGTGAGCACTGTCAGTGCTGGCTGTGTGGGGAGCACTGACAGTGCTGGCTGTGTGGCGGGAGCACTGACAGTGCTGGCTGTGTGGGGGGAGCACTGTCAGTGCTGACTGTGTGGGGAGCACAGACAGTGCTGGCTGTGTGGTGGGAGCACTGACAGTGCTGGCTGTGTGATGGAAGCAGTGACAGTGCTGGCTGTGTGGGGGAGCACTGACAGTGCTGGCTGTGTCGGGGAGCACTGACAGTGCTGGCTGTGTGGGGGAGCACTGACAGTGCTGGCTGTGTGGTGGGAGCACTAACAGTGCTGGATGTGTGGGGGTCCATTAACAGTGCTGGCTTTGTGGTGGGAGCACTGACAATGCTGGCTGTGTGGTGGGAGCACTGACAGTGCAGGCTGCGTGTGGGGAGCACTGACAGTGCTGGCTGTGAGTTGGGAGCACTGACAGTGCTGGCTGTGTGGTGGGTGCACTGACATTGCTGGCTGTGTGCGGGGAGCACTGACAGTGCTGGCTGTGTGGTGGGAGCACTGGCAGTGCTGGCTGTTTGGTGGGAGCATTGACAGTGCTGGCTGTGCGGTGGGAGCACTGACAGTGCTGGCTGTGTGTGGTGAGCACTGTCAGTGCTGGCTGTGTGGGGAGCACTGACAGTGCTGGCTGTGTGGGGGGAGCACTGACAGTGCTGGCTGTGTGATGGGAGCACTGACAGTGCTGGCTGTGTGGGGGAGCACTGACAGTGTTGGCTGTGTCGGCGAGCACTGACAGTGCTGGCTGTGTGGGGGAGCACTGACAGTGCTGGCTGTGTGGTGGGAGCACTGACAGTGCTGGCTGTGTGGTGGGAGCACTGACAGTGCTGGATGCGTGCTGGGAGCACTGACAGTGCTGGCTGTGTGGTGGGAGCACTGACAGTGCTGGCTGTTTGGGGAGCACTGACAGTACTGACTGTGTGGGGGAGCACTGGCTGTGCTGGCTGCCTGGTGGGAGCACTGACAGTGCTGGCTGTGTGGGGGAGCACTGACAGTGCTGACTGTGTGGGGAGCACTGACAGTGCAGGCTGTTTTGGGGAGCACTGGCTGTGCTGGCTGCCTGGTGGGAGCACTGACAGTGCTGGCTTTGTGGGGGAGCACTGCCAGTGCTGACTGTGTGGGGAGCACTGACAGTGCTGGCTGTTTTGGGGAGCACGGACAGTGCTGGATGTGTGGTGGGAGCACTGACAGTGGTGGCTGTGTGTGGGAGCACTAACAGAGCTGGCTGTATGGTGGGAGTACTGACAATGCTGGCTGTGTGGTGGGAGCACAGACAGTGCTGGCTGTATGGTGGGAGCACTGACAATTCTGGCTGTGTTGTGGGAGCACTGACAGTGCTGGCTGTGTGCGGGGAGCACTGACAGTGCTGGCTGTGTGGTGGGAGCACTGACAGTGCTCGCTGTGTGTTGGGAGCACTGACAGTGCTGGCAGTGTGTGGTGAGCACTGTCAGTGCTGGCTGTGTGGGCAGCACTGACAGTGCTGGCTGTGTGGGGGGTGCACTGACAGTGCTGGCTGTGTGGGGGGAGCACTGTCAGTGCTGACTGTGTGGGGAGCACAGACAGTGCTGGCTGTGTGGTGGGAGCACTGACAGTGCTGGCTGTGTGATGGGAGCAGTGACAGTGCTGGCTGTGTGGGGGAGCACTGACAGTGCTGGCTGTGTCGGGGAGCACTGACAGTGCTGGCTGTGTGGGGGAGCACTGACAGTGCTGGCTGTGTGGTGGGAGCACTAACAGTGCTGGATGTGTGGGGGTCCATTAACAGTGCTGGCTTTGTGGTGGGAGCACTGACAATGCTGGCTGTGTGGTGGGAGCACTGACAGTGCAGGCTGCGTGTGGGGAGCACTGACAGTGCTGGCTGTGAGTTGGGAGCACTGACAGTGCTGGCTGTGTGGTGGGTGCACTGACATTGCTGGCTGTGTGCGGGGAGCACTGACAGTGCTGGCTGTGTGGTGGGAGCACTGGCAGTGCTGGCTGTGTGGTGGGAGCATTGACAGTGCTGGCTGTGCGGTGGGAGCACTGACAGTGCTGGCTGTGTGTGGTGAGCACCGTCAGTGCTGGCTGTGTGGGGAGCACTGACAGTGCTGGCTGTGTGGGGGGAGCACTGACAGTGCTGGCTGTGTGATGGGAGCACTGACAGTGCTGACTGTGTGGGGGAGCACTGACAGTGTTGGCTGTGTGGGCGAGCACTGACAGTGCTGGCTGTGTGGGGGAGCACTGACAGTGCTGGCTGTGTGGTGGGAGCACTGACAGTGCTGGCTGTGTGGTGGGAGCACTGACAATGCTGGCTGTGTGGTGGGAGCACTGACAGTGCAGGCTGTGTGTGGGGAGCACTGACAGTGCTGGCTGTGAGTTGGGAGCACTGACAGTGCTGGCTGTGTGGTGGGAGCACTGACAATGCTGGCTGCGTAGTGGGAGCACTGACAGTGCTGGCTGTGTGCGGGGAGCACTGACAGTGCTTGCTCTGTGGTGGGTGCACTGACAGTTCCGGCTATGTGGAGGGTGCAATGACAGTGCTGGCTGTGTGGGGGGAGCACAGTCAGTGCTGGCTGTGCGGCGGAGCACTGACAGCGCTGGCTGTGTGGGGGGAGCACTGACAGTGCTGGCTGTGTTGTGGGAGCACTGACAGTGCTGGCTGTGTGGTGGGAGCACTGACAGTGCTGGCTGCGTGCTGGGAGCACTGACAGTGCTGGCTGTGTGGTGGGAGCACTGACAGTGCTGGCTGTTTGGGGAGCACTGACAGTACTGGCTGTGTAGGGGAGCACTGGCTGTGCTGGCTGCCTGGTGGGAGCACTGACAGTGCTGGCTGTGTGGGGGAGCACTGACAGTGCTGGCTGTGTGGGGAGCACTGACAGTGCTGGCTGTTTTGGGGTGCACTGACAGTGCTGGATGTGTCGTGGGAGCACTGACAGTGGTGGCTGTGTGTGGGAGCACTAACAGAGCTGGCTGTATGGTGGGAGCACTGACAATGCTGGCTGTGTGGTGGGAGCACAGACAGTGCTGGCTGTATGGTGGGAGCACTGACAATTCTGGCTGTGTTGTGGGAGCACTGACAGTGCTGGCTGTGTGCGGGGAGCGCTGACAATGCTTGCTCTGTGGTGGGTGCACTGACAGTTCCGGCTATGTGGTGGGTGCAATGACAGTGCTGGCTATGTGGGGGGAGCACAGTCAGTGCTGGCTGTGCGGCGGAGCACTGACAGCGCTGGCTGTGTGGGGGGAGCACTGACAGTGCTGGCTGTGTGGTGGGAGCACTGACAGTGCTGGCTGTGTGGTGGGAGCACTGACAGTGCTGGCTGCGTGCTGGGAGCACTGACAGTGCTGGCTGTGTGGTGGGAGCACTGACAGTGCTGGCTGTTTTGGGAGCACTGACAGTACTGACTGTGTGGGGGAGCACTGGCTGTGCTGGCTGCCTGGTGGGAGCACTGAAAGTGCTGGCTGTGTGGGGGAGCACTGCCAGTGCTGACTGTGTGGGGAGCACTGACAGTGCTGGCTGTTTTGGGGAGCACGGACAGTGCTGGATGTGTGGTGGGAGCGCTGACAGTGGTGGCTGTGTGTGGGAGCACTAACAGAGCTGGCTGTTTGGTGGGAGCACTGACAATGCTGGCTGTGTGTTGGGAGCACAGACAGTGCTGGCTGTATGGTGGGAGCACTGACAATTCTGGCTGTGTTGTGGGAGCACTGACAGTGCTGGCTGTGTGCGGGGAGCACTGACAGTGCTGGCTGTGTGGTGGGAGCACTGACAGTGCTCGCTGTGTGTTGGTAGCACTGACAGTGCTGGCAGTGTGTGGTGAGCACTGTCAGTGCTGGCTGTGTGGGGAGCACTGACAGTGCTGGCTGTGTGGGGGGAGCACTGACAGTGCTGGCTGTGAGGGGGAGCACTGTCAGTGCTGACTGTGTGGGGAGCACAGACAGTGCTGGCTGTGTGGTGGGAGCACTGACAGTGCTGGCTGTGTGATGGGAGCAGTGACAGTGCTGGCTGTGTGGGGGAGCACTGACAGTGCTGGCTGTGTCGGGGAGCACTGACAGTGCTGGCTGTGTGGGGGAGCACTGACAGTGCTGGCTGTGTGGTGGGAGCACTGACAGTGCTGGATGTGTGGGGGTCCATTAACAGTGCTGGCTTTGTGGTCGGAGCACTGACAATGCTGGCTGTGTGGTGGGAGCACTGACAGTGCTGGCTGTGAGTTGGGAGCACTGACAGTGCTGGCTGTGTGGTGGGTGCACTGACATTGCTGGCTGTGTGCGGGGAGCACTGACAGTGCTGGCTGTGTGGTGGGAGCACTGGCAGTGCTGGCTGTGTGGTGGGAGCATTGACAGTGCTGGCTGTGCGGTGGGAGCACTGACAGTGCTGGCTCTGTGGTGGGAGCACTGACAGTGCTCGCTGTGTGTTGGGAGCACTGACAGTGCTGGCTGCCTAGTGGGAGCACTGACAGTGCTGGCTGTGTGCGGGGAGCACTGACAGTGCTTGCTCTGTGGTGGGTGCACTGACAGTTCCGGCTATGTGGTGGGTGCAATGACAGTGCTGGCTGTGTGGGGGGAGCACAGTCAGTGCTGGCTGTGCGGCGGAGCACTGACAGCGCTGGCTGTGTGGGGGGAGCACTGACAGAGCTGGCTGTGTGGTGGGAGCACTGACAGTGCTGGCTGTGTGGTGGGAGCACTGACAGTGCTGGATGCGTGCTGGGAGCACTGACAGTGCTGGCTGTGTGGTGGGAGCACTGACAGTGCTGGCTGTTTGGGGTGCACTGACAGTACTGACTGTGTGGGGGAGCACTGGCTGTGCTGGCTGCCTGGTGGGAGCACTGACAGTGCTGGCTGTGTGGGGGAGCACTGACAGTGCTGACTGTGTGGGGAGCACTGACAGTGCAGGCTGTTTTGGGGAGCACTGGCTGTGCTGGCTGCCTGGTGGGAGCACTGACAGTGCTGGCTGTGTGGGGGAGCACTGCCAGTGCTGACTGTGTGGGGAGCACTGACAGTGCTGGCTGTTTTGGGGAGCACGGACAGTGCTGGATGTGTGGTGGGAGCACTGACAGTGGTGGCTGTGTGTGGGAGCACTAACAGAGCTGGCTGTATGGTGGGAGCACTGACAATGCTGGCTGTGTGGTGGGAGCACAGATTGTGCTGGCTGTATGGTGGGAGCACTGACAATTCTGGCTGTGTTGTGGGAGCACTGACAGTGCTGGCTGTGTGCGGGGAGCACTGACAGTGCTGGCTGTGTGGGGGGAGCACTGACAGTGCTCGCTGTGTGTTGGGAGCACTGACAGTGCTGGCAGTGTGTGGTGAGCACTGTCAGTGCTGGCTGTGTGGGGAGCACTGACAGTGCTGGCTGTGTGGGGGAGCACTGACAGTGCTGGCTGTGTGGGGGGAGCACTGTCAGTGCTGACTGTGTGGGGAGCACAGACAGTGCTGGCTGTTTGGTGGGAGCACTGACAGTGCTGGCTGTGTGATGGAAGCAGTGACAGTGCTGGCTGTGTGGGGGAGCACTGACAGTGCTGGCTGTGTCGGGGAGCACTGACAGTGCTGGCTGTGTGGGGGAGCACTGACAGTGCTGGCTGTGTGGTGGGAGCACTAACAGTGCTGGATGTGTGGGGGTCCATTAACAGTGCTGGCTTTGTGGTGGGAGCACTGACAATGCTGGCTGTGTGGTGGGAGCACTGACAGTGCAGGCTGCGTGTGGGGAGCACTGACAGTGCTGGCTGTGAGTTGGGAGCACTGACAGTGCTGGCTGTGTGGTGGGTGCACTGACATTGCTGGCTGTGTGCGGGGAGCACTGACAGTGCTGGCTGTGTGGTGGGAGCACTGGCAGTGCTGGCTGTTTGGTGGGAGCATTGACAGTGCTGGCTGTGCGGTGGGAGCACTGACAGTGCTGGCTGTGTGTGGTGAGCACTGTCAGTGCTGGCTGTGTGGGGAGCACTGACAGTGCTGGCTGTGTGGGGGGAGCGCTGACAGTGCTGGCTGTGTGATGGGAGCACTGACAGTGCTGGCTGTGTGGGGGAGCACTGACAGTGTTGGCTGTGTCGGCGAGCACTGACAGTGCTGGCTGTGTGGGGGAGCACTGACAGTGCTGGCTGTGTGGTGGGAGCACTGACAGTGCTGGCTGTGTGGTGGGAGCACTGACAGTGCTGGATGCGTGCTGGGAGCACTGACAGTGCTGGCTGTGTGGTGGGAGCACTGACAGTGCTGGCTGTTTGGGGAGCACTGACAGTACTGACTGTGTGGGGGAGCACTGGCTGTGCTGGCTGCCTGGTGGGAGCACTGACAGTGCTGGCTGTGTGGGGGAGCACTGACAGTGCTGACTGTGTGGGGAGCACTGACAGTGCAGGCTGTTTTGGGGAGCACTGGCTGTGCTGGCTGCCTGGTGGGAGCACTGACAGTGCTGGCTGTGTGGGGGAGCACTGCCAGTGATGACTGTGTGGGGAGCACTGACAGTGCTGGCTGTTTTGGGGAGCACGGACAGTGCTGGATGTGTGGTGGGAGCACTGACAGTGGTGGCTGTGTGTGGGAGCACTAACAGAGCTGGCTGTATGGTGGGAGCACTGACAATGCTGGCTGTGTGGTGGGAGCACAGACAGTGCTGGCTGTATGGTGGGAGCACTGACAATTCTGGCTGTGTTGTGGGAGCACTGACAGTGCTGGCTGTGTGCGGGGAGCACTGACAGTGCTGGCTGTGTGGTGGGAGCACTGACAGTGCTCGCTGTGTGTTGGGAGCACTGACAGTGCTGGCAGTGTGTGGTGAGCACTGTCAGTGCTGGCTGTGTGGGGAGCACTGACAGTGCTGGCTGTGTGGGGGGAGCACTGACAGTGCTGGCTGTGTGGGGGGAGCACTGTCAGTGCTGACTGTGTGGGGAGCACAGACAGTGCTGGCTGTGTGGTGGGAGCACTGACAGTGCTGGCTGTGTGATGGGAGCAGTGACAGTGCTGGCTGTGTGGGGGAGCACTGACAGTGCTGGCTGTGTCGGGGAGCACTGACAGTGCTGGCTGTGTGGGGGAGCACTGACAGTGCTGGCTGTGTGGTGGGAGCACTAACAGTGCTGGATGTGTGGGGGTCCATTAACAGTGCTGGCTTTGTGGTGGGAGCACTGACAGTGCTGGCTGTGTGGTGGGAGCACTGACAGTGCAGGCTGCGTGTGGGGAGCACTGACAGTGCTGGCTGTGAGTTGGGAGCACTGACAGTGCTGGCTGTGTGGTGGGTGCACTGACATTGCTGGCTGTGTGCGGGGAGCACTGACAGTGCTGGCTGTGTGGTGGGAGCACTGGCAGTGCTGGCTGTGTGGTGGGAGCATTGACAGTGCTGGTTGTGCGGTGGGAGCACTGACAGTGCTGGCTGTGTGTGGTGAGCACTGTCAGTGCTGGCTGTGTGGGGAGCACTGACAGTGCTGGCTGTGTGGGGGGAGCACTGACAGTGCTGGCTGTGTGATGGGAGCACTGACAGTGCTGGCTGTGTGGGGGAGCACTGACAGTGTTGGCTGTGTCGGCGAGCACTGACAGTGCTGGCTGTGTGGGGGAGCACTGACAGTGCTGGCTGTGTGGTGGGAGCACTGACAGTGCTGGCTGTGTGGTGGGAGCACTGACAATGCTGGCTGTGTGGTGGGAGCACTGACAGTGCAGGCTGTGTGTGGGGAGCACTGACAGTGCTGGCTGTGAGTTGGGAGCACTGACAGTGCTGGCTGTGTGGTGGGTGCACTGACATTGCTGGCTGTGCGGTGGGAGCACTGACAGTGCTGGCTGTGTGCGGGGAGCACTGACAGTACTGGCTGTGTGGGTAGCACTGACAGTGCTGGCTGTGTGCGGGGAGCACTGACAGTACTGGCTGTGTGGGGAGCAATGACACTGCTGGCTGTGTGGGGGAGCACTGACAGTGCTAGCTGTGTGGGGGAGCACTGACAGTGCTGGCTGTGTGGGGGAGCACTGACGGTGCTGGCTGTGGTGGGAGCACTGGCAGTACTGACTGTGTGAGGGAGCACTGGCAGTGCGGGCTGTGGAGGTTGGGGTGCACTGGCTGTGCTGACTCTGGGGGGGGGGCGTTGGGAGCACTGGCACTGGGGGCTGTGGGGGGACTATCAGTACTGGCTGTGGGGGATATACTGGCAGTGCTGGCTGTGTCGGGGAGCACTGGTAGTGCTGTTTGTGGAGGGGAGGACTGGCAGTGGGGAGGGCACTGGCAGGGATGGCTGTGGCGGGCACTGGCAGTGCAGGCTGTGGGGGATGCACTGGTGTGCTGGCTGTGGGAGGAGCACTGGCAGTGTTGGCTGTGTGGGGAACACTGGCATTACTGGCTGTGGTGAGTGCCCTGGCACTGCTGGCTCTTTGGGGAGCACTGGCAGTGCTGGCTGTGGGAGGGGGCAGAGCATTGGCAGTGCTGCCTTTGGTGGGGGAAGAGCACTGGCAGTGTTGGCTATTGGGGTGCACAGGCAATACTGGCTGTGTTGGGGAACCACTGGCAGTGCTGGCTCTGTCAGGGGAGCACTGGCAGAGCTGGCTCTGGGGTGACGACTGGCAGTGCTGGATGAAGGGGAGCACTGGCAGCGGTAACTGCGGGGGATGGCCGGTGCACTGGCTGTGCTGACTGTGGGAGCACTGGCAGTGCTGTCTGTGGGGGGGGGGAACACTGACAGTGATGGCTGTGGGGGTTGCAGTGGCAGGGTTGGCTGTGGGGAGCAATACTGGCAGCGCTGGCTTTAGGGTGCACCGGCTGTTCTGACTTTGGGGAGCACCGGCTGTGCTGACTTTGGGGAGCACTGGCAGTGCTGGCTGTGGGAGTTGCACTGGCAGGGTTGCCTGTGGGGGCAGCACTGGCAGTGCTGACTGTGGGAGCACTGGCAGTGTTGGCTGTGGGAGCACTGGCACTGCTGACTGTGGCGTGGGCACTGGCAGTGTTGGCTATTGGGGGGAATGCTGTCTGTGGGGGTGGGTGAGCACTGGCAGTTCTGGCTGTGGGGGAGTACTGGCAGTGCTAGCTGCGGACGGTTGCACTGTCAGTGCTGGCTGTGGGTGTGGGAGCACTGGCAGTGCTGGCTGTAGGGGCTGGGGGAAGTACTGGCAGTCCTGGCTGTGGGGGAGCACTGGCAGCGCTGGCTGTGGGGGAGCACTAACAGTCCTGGCTGTGGGGGAGCACTGGCAGCGCTGGCTGTGGGGGAGCATTAACAGTCCTGGCTGTGGGGAGCACTGGCAGTGCTGGCTGTGGGGGTTCGTGGGGAGCACTGGCCGTGGTAGCTGTGCGGGGGTGGGGGGTGCACTGGAAGTGCTGGCTGTGGGGAGCACTGGCAGTGCTGGCTGTGGGTGGGAGCATTGTCAGTGCTGGCTGTGGGGGAGCACTGGGAGTGCTGTCTGTGGGGGAGCACTCGCAGTGCTGGCTGTGGGGAGCACTGGCAGGGCTCGCTCTGAGGGAGGAGCGCTTTGCCCTGTCGAACCAATCTCTCCTCCTCGGACAGTCCGGTAACCTCCCTATCAGCCGATTGACTCTCCGCTGCGCCCACTCTCTGGCAACTATATCCTTTCTAAGTTAGGGAGACTGTTGCTAATTGTGTTCTCTCTTTAATTGGCTGTTTATGGCGGTTAATTTGGTCGTCTTTCTTAATTCTAATTACGTTTGCTCAAGAGTCGCCAGGTATCTTTCGATACGACAGAAGGTTCAAAACTGGAGACTGTTCAAAGACTCGCAACACGTTAGTAAGTTCGAAATCAGTGCTCATTTATTTACACACACAGTCTAATATACTCATGCACAAAACTCTACCAACTAAACTATCACTACTGCTAAAGCCCATACCCAGCTTCGCCCGCCCACTCCGTCAGAGGAACAATGGCCGTTGTTCGGTTCTGAGGCTGCTGGGGTTGAGCTGGTACAGGATAGCAGCTGAGAGCGTCTGTCTCGTAGTGTGCGCTGTCTTTGGACTTACTTGGTCTGGTGCAGCTGCTAGTCAGGTCTCTCCTCGCTGAGAGCCAAGGCCGAGAGAGAGAGTCTCTCTTGGGGGATCCTTCTTATACCCAAAAGGGGCTTCGCACGCTTTTGGGCGGACCTTGAACTTGTCCGTTTCCCAATCGTTCCTATCGATTTCCTCCAATAGAGGGGTGGGTGCCCTGATTGCTGGGCGTGTCCTAGGTGGCCGTTGGCCTGCTTTGTTCTAGTCTCCAGTGGAGCCGGGGTGTCTGCCTTGGTATTGTTTACTTAAATGTTCCCTGTTTGTCCCCGGTGATGGCTCATTAGTATGGTGATGGTTTTACAGTGTCGGTCTTGTCTGGGAGCTACAGCTCCGAGCAACAGACACACCTTGCACCTGCTTGCTTTCTCAGTATTGTCCATTTTCCCTGCATTCTTTGCAAAGTGTCCATTTTGTAATCGGGACGTGGCCATCCCAGATGGCGACAAGGCCAGTACTGTACACAGTAATCCAGTTATGGTCTCACCAAGGCCTTGTATAACTTCAGGAAGACATCTCCACTTCTGAATCCAGATCCCTCTTGCAATGAAGGGCAACATATCATTGGCCTTCGTAACTGCTTGCTGCATCCCCTCTCCACTTTCACTGACTGGTGTACAAAGTCACACAAATCCGATTGTACTTCCACATTTCCCAATATTTCACCATTTATATGACTCTATCCTTCAGTTTATTTTACATCAACATGGACAACTGACAGAAATGTCTCAGTGTGGTGGCATATGGCACAGTGGTTAGCGCAGCTGTCTACGGGACTGAGGACACAAGGGCCGATCCGTGTTGTGCTCACATAAAATGGCCACTGTGAACTGACAAAAAATGGCCACCGTGAACTGACATAAAATTGCCTCCGTGAACTGACATAAAATGGCCAACGTGAACTGTCATAAAATGGCCACCGGGAACTGACATGAAATGGCCACCGTGAACTGGCATAAAATGGCCACCGTGAACTGACATAAAATGACCACCGTGAACTGACATAAAAGGGCCACCGTGAACGGACATACAATGGCCACCTTGAACTGACATAAAATGGCCACCGTGAATTAACATAAAATGGCCTCCGTTAACTGACATAAAATGGCCACCGTGAACTGAAAGAAAATGGCCACCGGGAATTCACATAAAATGGCCACCGTGAACTGACATAAAATGGCCACCGTGAACTGATATCAAATGGCCACCGTGAACTGACATAAAATGGCCACTGTGAACTGACAGAAAATGGCCACTGTGAACTGACATAAAATGGACACCGTGAACTGACATAAAATGGCCACCGTCAACTGACAGAAAATGGCCACCATGAACTGACATAAAATGTCCACCGTCAACTGACATAAAATGGCCGACTGCTGATTGTGGATTTTGTTTTGACAGATTTCAAGAGAGAGACGGAGAGACGCAGAGACCGAGAGGGATGGAAAGGGGGGAACGCCCCCCCCCCCAATCCACAAAATGATCACGGCTGAAACTGATGGAAGGAGAACAGAAAGGGAGGGGCGGTAAGGGGGGTGTCATGTGAGGGTACCTTGAAGACATAGATGTTTAAGCAATGTACCTTTAAGAAAACAGTGATGTCAGAGAGTGGGTGGAGCTGAGGTCAGGTCAGCCATTTTGCAGTTTAGTTTTTCAGTTTGCAGGAAGAAAGCAAGGTGCTGGAGCTGAAGTCACCCAAGCTAATATATCTCTGCCATTCTACAGAAAATATATATATCCTTTAACCTGACGTGATACTGTTTAAAGGTGTTAAGTCTCTTGTATGTTTGAAGGAATATTTTAAGGAAGTATTTACTGTTGCAATATTTTCTGAGTTATCTTTGAAGTAAGGAGCGTTAAGAGATCCAATGTTTATTTGAGATGTTAGGTTGATTTCATGGAATAAACAGTGTTTTGTGTTTAAAAAAACCCACGTGTTCATAATTGTAATCCCACTCCGAGGGAAAAAAGCCACGTGCTCGGAAAAGCAACAAATACATTAAAGGGTGAGGTTGGTTGAACTCCATGATACATTTTGGGGTTCTGAAAACGCCTCCTCTATAACAGGGGGAAACAAGGAGGAGAGGGGTCACACCCCAGATCGGCCAGGAAGGGCATCACGGAGGGTCTGCGGGTGAGAGAGGGGAAGGGTTAGGGAAAGGGCGACTGTGGGGGAGGGAGCTGGGGTGTGGGGGGGGGGGGGGTCAGACACGCTGAACTAGACAACATCAGTTTGCAAATAAAGAAACAAAAGCCAAAGCCTGTTCACTGTATAATAAATGTAAACGGACCGCAATGCACAGAATTGTGAAAATGGCAATAAAAATATTTTTTCATTAAATTTAGAGGACTGAATTCATTTGTTTACCAATTAAGGGGCAATTTAGTGTGGCCAGTTCGCCTGCCCTGCACATCGTTGGGTTGAGGGGGTGTTTTGTGAGGGCCACGAAGAATCCAGCACCAGTTTTAAGGATACAAAGTAATAACATTTATTTACAATAACATATATACATAACAGTAGCAGTAACTTCCCTTGCTACATACTCCTTCCTACTGGTTCCTGAACTGGCCAGCTTTATTTATACTAGGAGTTTACTAATGGTTTCTCCGCCCCCCCCCCCCTCATTGGCGAAGCTCATACTCCCACAGGATTGTGGGATTGTCATTAGTCCCCAGCCAATGGTAAGTAGGCAGGTTATAACATCCCACCTCCCCCCAAAGTCCAAGGAATCCACCGAAGATCCTGGCGAAGGAGGGCGTCGGACTCGTTTGGCCGCTGGCCGGACACCATTTGCACACGGCGCTGGATCAGGCGACGTGTAACGAGATGGGGACCGGCGCTTCTGTGATGAACGGCGCAACGGTTGTACAGCCATGGCCCATGGACCCGAGGATTCCCCCTCTGATGCATCCTGTGTCTCTATCTCGGAGTCAGAGTCTGCTGCCTCCGTCATGTCAGCGTCTCTATCTCCATTCGGTTCCGTAACGACCTGCGCAGGTTTCGAGTGAGGCACCAGTGGAAGACTGTGAGGACTACCTTCCCTTGTCTCTGGTCTCTACGGCTGTAGAAATGAGCTCCGGGGGCGGGGAATCTTTTGAGGGGATAGTCTTCTGGACCGAACGTGGTCGACATGTTTGCGCTGGAGACGACCTTGGGCTTGCACCTGGTAAGATATAGGGCCCGTTTGGCGAAAGATTACACCAGGAACCCATTGGGCACCACCAGCAAAATTCCGAACGAACACTGGGTCACCGGGCGCAAACTGCCGAATCGGCCGATGCCGAGAAAATCCCTGTCCCTGCCATTCTTGTGTGCGGCGTACCTTTGCGCCAATGTCCGGGAAAACCATACTAAGGTGGGTGCGAAGTCTCTGGCCCATTAGGAGTTCTGCGGGAGCTACCCCAGTCACTGCATGGCGGGTGGTCCTGTACGTAAACAAAAAGCAACCCAGTCTCGTGTCCATTGAGCTGGAAGACTGCTTCTTTAGGCCTCTTTTGAATATCTGCACTGAATATCTCTCTGCCAACCCATTTGAAGCCGGGTGGTAAGGTGCAGTGCGGATATGGCGTATGCCGTTCATCTACGTGAACCTCGCAAACGCCTCACTCGTGAATGGAGTGCCGTTATCTGTGACCAGCACCTTGGGGAGGCCATGCGTACTAAACGATAAACGCATCTTTTCAATTGTTGCGCAGGACGTTGTCCCCTGCATCTTATGCACCTCTAGCCATTTAGACTGGGCGTCAATTAGTAGAAGGAACATGGAACCTTGAAATGGGCCTGCGAAATCTGCATGCAAGCGTGCCCAAGGCCGCCCTGGCCATTCCCATTGATGTCGGGGCGCGGCCAGCGGAAGCTTCTGATGCTCCTGGCAAATGGAGCAGTTTTGGGCCACCTTCTGAATGTCGGTGTCGAGGCCTGGCCACCAGATATAACTCCGGGCCAACATTTTCATTTTGGTCACACCTGGATGCCCATTGTGCAAGTCTGTTAGTATCAGCTCCTGGCCTTTTTCCGGGACACTCACACGCGTCCCCTACAAGAGGATGCCGTCTTCCACGATGAATTCTGACAGCTTGGAGGAAAATGCCCGCAACTCGCCTGGGAGCTGTCTATGCCGCCCACCATCCAGGACTATGTGCCGAACCTTTGACAGGACTGGCTCCGTCTGGGTCCACTCACGGATCTGTGATGCTGTGACAGGCAAAGTGTCCATAAAATGTAGGGTTACAACCACCTCACCGGTCGTGGGGGTCGACATGGGGCCGGTCGATAAAGGCAATCGGCTCAGTGCGTCGTCATTTGCTATCTGCGTTCCTGGTTTGTGCTCCAGAGAATACTCGTATGCAGCAAGCAACAAAGCCCAGCGCTGGATCCGTGCAGAAGCAATGGGCGGTATTGGCTTATCCTCTCTGAAAAGTCCCAGCAGAGGCTTATGATCAGTCATGATGGTGCAATGGCGGCCATACAAGTACTGATGGAAGTATTCCACCGCAAAAACCACTGCCAGGCCCTCCTTCTCGATCTGCGCGTACTTTCTCTCCGCGGCAGTCAATGTGCGGGAGGCGAAAGCTATCGGTCGCTCGGCCCCGTTCTCCATCTTGTGGTACAGGACGGCCCCAATACCATACGGGGATGCATCAGATGTGACGAGCAAAGGCTTTCCAGGATCATAGTGGGTTAGTAACCCAGACGACGACAATTGTTGCTTTACCCACTGGAAAGCGGTTTCTTGCGGCTGACCCCAAACCCAGGTGTGATTATTCTTTAGAAGAAGGTGCAAAGGGGCCAGCGTAGTTGCCAGATTGGGGAGGAACTTCCCGTAATAGTTTACAAGACCGAGAAAAGAACGAAGATGCGAAGTGTCAGTCGGGGCGGGGGCATGTTGAATTGCACGCACCTTCTCTGCGACGGGGTGCAAACCTTCGCGGTCCACCCGATACCCTAGGTAGACTACTTCCTTTGCCTGAAATACGCACTTTGTGCGACGTAAACGGACTCCAGTCTCCGAAAGGCGTCGAAGGACAGCCTCCAGATTTTCCAAATGTTCCTGCTCAGACGTCCCTGTAATCAAAACGCCATCTAAGTAGACAGCAACACGTGGTAAACCTCTCAAAATGCCCTCCATAACACGTTCAAAAATTGCGCAGGCAGAGGATACTCCAAAGGGCAACCGTGTATATTCATACAGGCCCCGGTGTGTATTATTATAGAGTAATGAACGAGAGTCCACCTGCAATTTTCACGTAGAGATCCTCTAAGCGAGGCATTGGATATCGGTCGAGTCGGGAAACCGTATTCACTGTAAGTTTATAGTCGCCACACAAGCGAACTGTGGCACCTGGCTTCATTACAGGTACAATTGGTGCTGCTCAGTCAGCAAAACGGACGGGCCTGATAATACCCAAACTCTCCAAACGAGTGAGCTCCCCTTCTACCTTCTCGAGCAAGGCGTAATGCACCGGGCGTGCCCGGAAATAGCACGGCGTGGCTCCTGGTTCGACGTGGATACAGGCTACGGCCCCTTTTATTTTCCCCAAACGAGGCTGGAATACATCTGGGTATCGTCCTAGCACCTCAGTCAACCCTTCCGAAACTGTTTGGAGGATGTGCTGCCATTACAACCGCAAATGGCGCAACCAGTCCCGACCCAACAGGCTGGGCCCATGGCCGCGCACCACAATAAGTGGGAAACGCCCCTCCTGGCGTCCATAAACAACAGAGGTCATTGTAGTTCCTGCAATGTCCAGTGGTTCCCCCGTGTAGGTGGCCAACCTGGCCTGTGAGTCGGTTAATGTAAGGGTCTGTATACCCTGCTTGATGTGGTCGAATGTCCTCTGGGCGATCACGGAGACTGCTGCGCCAGTATCCAACTCCACCTGAAGCGGGTGGCCATTGACCCGTACTGTCACCTTAATGGGGGCCACACGGGGAGCTGCCACACAATGCAGCTGCAGGCAGTCGTCCTCCGTCTCCACGTCCTCAGGAGTAGTCGCCGCACGTTCATCCACATGGAAGGTACGGCCCCTGGGCTGGTCCCAGTTTCGGTCGGAACGACGGCGCCTCTGGCGCACCCTGGACCACCGTCCGCGACGTGGTCGGCGCCTACAAGTCTGACACGGACATGGCTCGGCATCCATTGGCTCTAGAGAAGGCTCTCTTCGGGGTGGAATGTCCGACGGCCACTGGCGTCGGTCTGGATGTTGCCTCGCCCAAGGTACCGCAGGAGTGCGGGGGGACGTTTTCGGACGGAAGGGGTTGCGCCCCAAGGCATGCACTTCCATTCCCTGTAGCTCCTGTACTCCTCGTTCTGCGCTCTCTCTGGACAATACTATTTGAATGGCCTGTTGAAAAGTCAATGTTGGCTCAGCTAACAACTTTCTCTGGGTGGCCGCATTGTTAATACCGCAAAAAAAACGGTCGCGTAACAGTTCTGACAAGGTCTCACCATAGTCACAGTACTCCGCAATCCTGCGTAGCCTGGATAGAAAATCGACAAGGGATTCTCCAGGGGTCCTCTCAGCGGTATTAAACCGGTAATGCTGGACTATCGTGGATGGGGTTGGGCTAAAATTTTGCCCCACTATATTCACAGGTTCATCAAACGTTTTGGTGTCCGGCGCAGCTTGGTACGTAAGGCTACTAATCACCGCAAACATATGCGGGCCGCAGGCGGTGAGCAATATGACCACCTGGCGCTCGTTTTCGGTGATATTGTTTGCCCGGAAATAGTAACGCATCCGTTGTGTGTACTGGTTCCAGCTTTCCAGCGCAGCATCAAAAACATCCAAACGTCCGTACAGAGGCATGGTATAATAGAAAACAACTTCCAACCTGTATCCAACAAAAATCCAGGGAGGTGGCTTCAGCAGTGTAGACAGCTATTCACTTTAACCCCCGTCGCCAGTTTTGTGAGGGCCACGAAGAATCCAGCACGAGTTTCAAGGTTACAAATAATAACATTTATTTACAATAACATATATATATAACAGCAGCAACAACTTCCCTTGCTGCTTCCTCCTTCCTGCTGGTTCCAAACTGGCCAGCTTTATTTATACAGGGAGTCTGCTAATGCTTTCTCCGCCCCCCTCATTGGGGAAGCTCATACTCCCACAGGATTGTGGGATTTTCATTAGTCCCCAGCCAATGGTAAGCAGGCAGGTTATAACAATCGTCCATACTTTTCACAATTCGTTTGTGCCTCGGCGCCATGTTCGTCTTTGGCATTGTGTTCATCCTGGGAATAGAGCTCAACCCCGTAAAGAGGAAGAATACTGCAGTGGTTTCTGTCGAAGACGTGTTGAATTTCTGCAATATTTCATAATGGATTAAAATCAAGAACAGAACTTTCTCACTTGTTCCACCAAGCTCCCAATGGTTAATATTGATGATTACTCCCATAATTGCATAGAATGCCGACGGTGCTTGATGAGGTTATTCGCTTTCTCGAGTCTGCAGCGACCCTCTGCAAGAACAGCCTACCAAGACCCACTCCCAGCCTATCCCCTTAACCCTGTAACATCATCTAACCGCTGCACATTAATAGCCTAGTACGTCTGATATAAGTATGTAATTACGTGAATTATGATACATAGCTATCACAAGGACGTGGTGCGTGAGGGGAAGGATTGGCAGTTCAACATCCCGGCGTATCGAATCTTCATACAAGACAGAGTACCGGGTAAACGAGGAGGAGACATTGCATTGTGTGATAAGGACGCAGTTGCTGCAGTAAGATTATATCTTTGAAGGGTGATCAAATGACGTTTTTGGGTCGAGCGCAGGAATAAAAAAAAGGACAGCTACGTTGCTAGGTGTTTACTATAGTGCGACACGGTGGCACAGTGGTGCCTGACAGTTTCAGAGACCCGGGTTCAATTCCTATCTCAGGTGACTGTCTGTGCGGCGCTTGTGCTTTCTCCCCGTGTCTGCATGGGTTTCCACTGTGTGCTCCGGTGTCGCCCCACAGTCCAAAGATGTGAAGATTAGGTGGATTGGTATTGGAAAATTACCCCTTAGTGTTCCAAATATTCTTAACTGGGTTATGGGCGAGACTGGACGCGTGGGCTTAAGAAAGATGCTCTTTCCAAGGGCCGTTGTTGACTCGGTGGGCCTAATGGCTTTCTTCTGCGTTGTAGAGATTCCATAATACTAAAGATCCCCAAATAGTCAGTGCAAAATTGAGGAGCAAATGTTGGTAAAAATAGGAAAAATCCCAGGATATTTTATGAGTATATCAGTGGCAATAGGATGACCAGGGAAATAGTAGGGCTCATCAATGACCAAGGGAGAAATCTGTGTGCTACGCCCGAGGACATTAGCTATGTGATAAACAAATGATTCACATCTCTCTTCACCAAGAGAATGAAGAGATAGATCAAACCAATTTTATCCATGCAAATTTCATATTATTTCTGGTTATACAGAAGCATTATTGTGTTGCAACTTACAAACCTGTAATTATGTAGTATGAAAAGAACAAAAGGCCTCGTAGATTTCTATCAGAATTAATGGCTAATTCAGTTGCATTGTGATCCCGGGCACTGTGGGCCAACAGTAGGGATCAGTGAGGAGCATGATAGAAATATAGCTGCGTTGGCTTCATAAGACCTGTTCAGCTGTCTCTCCAAACACATCACTACATACATATCCACATAAATAAATAAACAGCCAAAAACAGGGAATAATAATGAACTTGAGCATTGCTTAAATCTTATATCAAACAGCTCACTCTCTGGATTAACTACAAAGGCGATGGAAGGGCTTTTGGAAATTTAAAAAAATACTATTTTTCCTTTTTAATCATTGAATTGTGAGTCACTAGATACGTGTTGGAACATACACATTTGAACGTGTTGTGGACTTAACTCACCAAGCCCTGATATATCGACAGACTCTTCAGCTGCCTGCAAAAGTGATGGGTGAATATTGCTTCATAATTCCAAGGAGCTACCGCTCGGCATTATTACCTTGCAGACCAATCATTTTGTTTTTGAATTAAATGCACTAGATTTATAAAATATCTGAAAGAATTTGCAAACATTTAAAATGACCAGCGAACAAAATGTAACAGTATTCAGGTTTTCGACACAAGGATTACATTAAGTGGCTCCAGTACAAGCAAAATGACGATTACCTACATTTCAAAATGATCACTTAGAAAGCTTCAATGGCATTGCTGCATCTACACCTCGTATGGCTCCAACGCCTCAAGAAGGCAGCTCAGTAACGAACTTCCGAACGGCCAATTAGGGATGGGTAATACATGTTGAGCTGATATTCCGCCTCCCGGTGCCAGGACTGATGGAGCGCTGCACTGCCAGAGGTAAATGCTTAGACTGGTGGACTTGAGCTCGATAAACCTGGCCGACACACTCCCCCTGGCGTCAGCACTGAGGGAGTGCTGCACATCAGAGGTAGGCGTACACATTCTACAATTTAACCTACATAATCCACGCGGACACGCCCCCTCACTGCCAGTACTGGGCGTGAGCAGGCACACGATGCTTGAATTGCCTGCTGTGCCTGGCATCATTCTAGGTGCCTATGTGTGCACGAGTTAAATCGCTTACAAAATAGACATTGCGGTATTATATGGGTGGTGGAGACTTTAGTTTTACATAAGTGCGCCCTCAACCACTCAGAGGAATAGCTGAATCCTTGCTTGGAAAATACCCAGCGAAATGATTTGGACAGAGAGTGTCACTTTACAAATGGTCTGGGGTGTTACTATCCAGTTGTCCCTATAAATCACAATTAGCTGCATGACACTTCTGGATAATGACCTTATGTTGGGCATGCGGGCATTGTATGCCACCCATCGCAGCTGGTGGAGCGTTACCAGTATCCCTTTGCTGGAGATTATGGCCTGGGAGCGGACGCTCACGTTGGTATGCTAACCTGTCAGTGGATTTGCACGAATCGTACGTGATGTCGCTCCGGGGATTTGAGGTGTGTGTTGTACATTGGCCATGTTTCTGATGCATACACGTAAGCGAAGACCACGGCTGATCTGGAAACCATGATCTCGGTGCTGGATTAATGGGTCTAGGTGTTCGAACATTCTGTTCCTCAGCCGTTTGAACACTGCACTGGTGCATTGGAGTAGATGCTGGATTCCTTTGTCAATGTCTGATCCCTCCAAATGGAGGCCCTGATGTACGGGAATGATCACATTGCCCAATGGCTCACGGTGCATCTTGACGGTCGGGAGACGTTTTGTGTGGTACGAGTGGGCTTGGAGAGAATCTTTGCGTTCACGGAGTTTTCTCTAAGGCATATTTTCTCATAGGCCTCTGTTACACAATAAGGGAGCCGATGTAAAATGTAACTTCAGGCATGGCGCCATCAAATCACATTTCGCATTTTTTCTCAATTAACTTTGATTTATTTTCGTCTTCAATTCCAGGCAAAAGTAATAAAATCAAGGGAGCTAATTTAATTCTAAAATGTAGCTTGCTACAAAAACCAAATATTCGTAGAGTGGTATACAGACCACCAACTGCAACGGTAAAGTTCGGAATATCATTAGACAAGGAATCATAGATGCATGTGACAGTCCAAAGATGTACTGGATAGGTGAATTGGCCATGCTAAATTGCCTGTTGTGTCCAGGGATGTGCAGGGAAGATTATGGGGGTGCGGGGATTGGGCGGGTGGATGAGTGAATGGAAGTTCTGAAAAACACAGGTTTCAGTGAGGGGCTGAAGGAAATTAGTATTAGAAAATACATGGTTTGGGGGAAATTAATGGTAATGAAGGCGGACAATTCTCCAGGGCCCGATAATCTGCATCCCAGAATACTTAAGGCCCGAGAAAAGGGTGATCATTTCCCAAGTTCTTTGGGCTAGGGAATGGTTCCTCCAGATTGGAAAGTAGTGAATGTAAATCCACCCTGTGAAAAAAAGGAGATAGAAAGAAAACTGAGCTATAGACCAGTGAGCCTAACGAAGGGAATAGGGAGGTTGCTGTCGTCCATTATCAAGGATTTCATAGCACAACATTTGGAAAGCAGTGGTATAATGAGACAAAGTCAGCATGGATTACGAAGGGAAAATAATGCTTCACAAATCTACTAGGAATCTTTAAAGATGTAACTGATGGAGTTGACCAGAGAGAACCAGAGGGTGTGGTGTATGTAGACTTACAGAAGGTTTTCGACAAGGTCTCACATAGCAGATTAATATGTACAGTTAAAGCACATGCGATTACTGGTAAAGACTTGAGATGGATAACAATTGGATTGCGCAGACAAGAAGCAAAAATGTGCAATAAGTAGGTACTTTTCTGCCTGGCAGGCTGTGACTAGTGGGATACTGCATGAATCTCTGTTAGGACCCTAGCTGTTGGTATTGTATATTAATGAATTGGACGAGGGAACTAAATGTATTATCTCCACATTTGCAGATGATACAAAGTTGGTCGGAGGGTAAGCTGCGAGGAGGATGCAGAGATGCTTCAGCGGGATTTAGACATGCTGAGTGAGTGGGTACAGGCATGACAGATGCACCATAATGTGGATAAATGTGTGGTTTTCCGCTTCGATAACAAAACTAGGAAGGAAGGTTATTAATTATATGGGTGTAACTTGAGAGATGTGGATATTCAGTGTGGCTTTGGTGTCTTCGTGCACCAGTCCCTGAAATTAAGCGCGCAGGTACAACAGGCATGAACGAAGGCAAATAGAATGTTGGCCTTCATTGCGAGAGGGATCGAGTTTGGAATAGGGATGTTTTACTGCGACTGTGAAGGGCGTTGGTGAGGCCATACCTGGAATATTGTGAGCAGTGTTGTTGTCATCATCTGAGGAAGGATGTTGTTGCTATGGAGGGAGCGCAGCGAAGGTTTACCAGGCTGATTCCTGGGATGGAGGGACTGTCATATCAGGGGAGACCAAATCGGTCAGGATTATATTATTTGGAGTTTAGGAGATTTCATAGAACATAGAACAGTACAGGCCCTTCTGCCTATGATGTTGTGCCGACCATTTATCCTAATCAAAGATAAACCTAACCTACACCCCTTCAATTTACTGCTGTCCATGTGCCTGTTCAAGAATCGCTTCAAAGTCCCTAATGACTGAGGCTCCACCACCTCTGCTGGCAGTTCATTCCACACACCCACCACTCTCTGTGTAAAGAACCGACCTCTGACATCTCCCCTATACCTTCCTCCATTCACCATGATATTATGTCCCCTCGTGACAGCCATGTCCACCCTGGCGAAAAGGCTCTGCCTATCCACTCTATCCATGCCTCTCATCACCTTGAACACCTCTATCGAGTCACTTCTCTTCCTTCTTCGCTCCAGTGAGAAAATCCCTAGCTCCCTCAATTTTCTTCATCAGACATGCTTTGCAATCCAGAAAGCATCCCGGTAATCTCATCTCTACCCTCTCCAAAGCATCCAAATCCTTAGTATTATGAGGCGACCATAACTGGACACAATATTCCAAGTGTGGTCTAACTAGAGTTTTATAAAGCTGCAGCAAAACCTCGCGGCACTTGAACTCAATCCCCCTGATAATGAAAGCCAACACACCATACGCCTTGTTAACAACCCTATCAACCGAGGGGGCAATTTTGAGGGATCGATGTACGTGGAACCCAAGATCCCTCTGTTCCTCCCCACTTCCAAGAATCCGTTAACCCTGTATTCATCATTCAAATTCGACATTCCAAAACGAATTACTTCACATTTATATAATCTCAGAGAAACTTACAAAATTCTTACAGGATTAGACGGTAGATTCAGAAAGAATTTCCCCGATGTGCGGGAGTCCAGAACTAGGGATCAGAGTTTGAGGATAACCTTTTAGGACTGAGATGAGCAGAAATGTCTTGAACTAGAGAGTTATGAATCTGTGGAATTCGTTACTACAGAAAATAGTTGAGGCAAACGCATTGTGCAATTTCAAGAAGGAATTAGATATACGCTTTGGGCTAAAGGGGTTAAGGAATATCGGGGGGAAACGGGATCAGAGTATTGAATTTGATCATCGGCTATGATGAGAATGAACAGCGGGACTGGTTCGACGGGCAGAATTCCCTACCCTGCTTTTATTATCTATGCTTCTTATATTGCAATCAGACGCGTGAGTTCGCACAATTGGAATACAACCAGTCCAGTTGCTGTGCTTAAATTCGGAGATGCGGTATGTCTACATCTGTACTGGGCAGTCATCATCCATGGGTTCTGATACTCGGATAAGTCTAATGTTGACGAGAAGCATTATTCCCTTTTCACGTCGCTATAAACGGGAATCTCGTCGCGATCAAATGTGGTGCCTTCATTCTGATTCAACGCTTTCAGATTTAAGATGGCATATGTAGGCCCATTTCCATCGTTGTCCGTCACTGGAGACGATGCCCCCTGCAATAAGCAACCGTGGCAAAGGAGAAGGGTATCATCTATTCCTGAAACTTTTGTTCGTCTTTGACTTCCAAAAAATATGATCTGACTAAATACATAGCCACGCTGCCGTCTAAGCCTTTCTCAACAATCCCGCGGCCTCGCTGCTTATCAGTCATCTCTCTCTCTCCCTTCTCTCTCTCATTCCTGTCTCTCTTACAGCCTCTCTCTTTCAGCCTCTTTTTCCCAGTTTCCCTCTCTCTCTATCTGACTCTCTCCTTTCTCCCGATTCCCTTATCGCTCTGTCTCTTTCTATCTGTCTCTATCCTACCACCTACTCTCTGTATCTGTCTCTCTGTCTCTTCCTCTTCCAATACCCCGTAATTATATTACTCCATTAAGTAGCTGGTCTCCCTTACTTTCTGGTTCCTCTCTCTCTCACTTTCTCTCTGTCTCTCTCTCTCTCACTGACTCTTTCACCCCCTCTTTATTTCGCTCATATCTGGCTTCATCTCACTGTCTAACTGCTCTCTCTCTCTCCCATTTTTCCACCTGCCTATCTTTGCCTCTGCCTCACCTTCTGTGTGACTCTCTCCCTCTCTCTCGCTCTGTCTCTCACTCTTACTCACTCTCTCTCTCACTCTCTCTCTCAGTCTCCCCATCTCTCTCTCTGTCTGTCTTTCTCTCTCTCTCTCTCACTCGCTCGGTCCATCTCTCTCTGTCTCACTCTCTCGTTCTGCCTCTTTCCCACTCTCACTCTTTCTGTCCGTCAGTCTCTCTCCTTTCTCCACCCTTTATTTCGTTCACATCTTTCTTTGTCCCTCTTTGACAACGTGTCATGTCGACTCGAAACGTTAGCTTTTTTCTCTCTCAAATGCTGCGAGACCTGCTGAGATTTTACAGAATTTTATCTTTGTCTTCGTCTTTCTATATAATGCTCACTGTCTCTCCTTTCTCCCTCTCTATGCCTCTCCCTCGCCCCTTCCCTCTCTCTCACTCTCATTTATCTCGCTCCACGTTATCTCTCTCTCTCCCCCCTTTCCGACCCCCCGTTTATATTGCTCCATTCTGCCACCGACTGTGAGTCTCTGTTTCTATTTGTCTCTCTTACTCGCTGCCTCTCTTTCGCTCTCATTCTTTCTGTCCATCTGTCTCTCCTTTACTCGTTAACTTTTCTCTCTCTCAAATGCTGCCAGACCTGCTGAGATTTTCTCTTTGTCTTTCTATATAATGCTCTCTGTCTCTCCTTTCTCCCTCGCTCCCTCTGCACCTCTCCTTAGGGGATGGTTTCGCACAGTAGGCTAAACAGGTGGCGGGGAATTCAGAACAATGCCAGAAGCGTAGTTTCAATTCCCGGTCCGGCCTCGCAGAACAGGCACCGGAATGTGGCGACTAGGGGCTTTTCACAGTAACTTCATTGAAGCCTACTTGTGACAAAAAGCGAATACTATTGCCCTCTCTCACTCATTTACGTCGCTCTACGTTATCTCTCTCTCTCGCCTCCCCCTCTCTATCTCTCTCTTTCTTCTCTCTATATCTGTCTCCCTCTATCTCTCTCTCTCTCTTTCTCCCTCTCCCCTTTCAGCCTCCCACTCTCTGTGTCTGCCTCTCTGTCTCTTCCCATTCCCCGTCATTCTATTACTCGCTGTCGCTGGTCTTCTCTCTCACTATAATGTCTCTCTCTCTCGCACTCTCTCTGCGTCTCTGTCTCTGTCTCTCCCTCTCTCTCGAAGTATCTCTCTCTGTTCTTCGGGCCTCGTTTTCTCATTTTCCTTCTCTCTGTATCGGCTCTCTCCTTTCTCCCTATCGCCTTATCGCTCTGTACCTTTCTGTCTGTCTGTCTGTCTCCTATCT